>NC_081326.1:44577952-45249619 GCF_026419965.1 Kogia breviceps
TGGTCAGGCATGGGGACACGATGAGCGTGTTCAGACATCAGACTTCTTGTCTCAGATGATGTTTTTCAAATCAGAGCTTTTTGCTTTTATTTGATTATTCTTTTAATGTGACTCAAGCTGCAGTCACCAGCACCAGAGTGCTCAGTACTGTTTATCATTCAAACTCCCCAGTAGCTGGAATCCAACCCTCGGACAGTGTGAGTGTCCCCACATTGCACACCGCTGTGGGGTGACATCCGCTGACTGGAACCGGAGCCTTCATCTTCTTCATCTTGGTTCTCAGGCTCTATCATCCAAGTTCCCAGTACATATGAAGCCCAGAAATGATGACCATAGATAATTTCAGATTATTTACTCCTGATTTTTAAAATATCCCTTTGTTCCCAACCATATTTGGTCAGCCAGCTGTCTTGATGTTTGGGTTGGGATCTCAAAACTAGAGCACTTGGTGTCATCACCTGAATTCTTAGCTCCTCCACCCCACCTCTCCTTCTCCTTCCTGGGGCCCTCTTGTTCTTCCCACCTCTGGAATGTGGGTCTTTGCCTTTCAGCCTTTCTTTTGGCCAACTGATGACCTTCTATCCTGATGACCATTGTAATAGGCAATGCCGTCCTTTTCCTCCATCTCCTTGGGCCTCTTTAAAAACTTATCTTGGTGTGTTTTTAACCACAGAAAGAAACGCAGAGCACTAGAAGTTCCTAGGAATGTCCATCCCGTCCTCCACGGCCCCAAGGCCATTAGACTGTCAGTGCCAGAGCATGGGAGCCCAGCTCAGGCTGGGACAGCTCTGAGGTGAACCTCAACACTCACGGCTCCCCCGAGGGGTGAGGCTGAAGCAGCCTTGCAGCTCCTTTTGCCCTTGTTTGGTGAAGTGGGATGAATCGTGTCCCTGCAAAATTCACGTGTTGAAGTCCTAACCTCTGGTACCTCAGAATGTGTCTTTATTTGGAAATAGGGTCATTGTAGGTGTAATTAACTAAGATGAGGTTATTTTGGAGTCAGGCAAGCCACGATCCAATATGACTGGTATCCTTATAAAAAGTCGATATTTGGACAGAAAGACACTCACACACACACACACACACACACACACAGAATGCCACCTGAACGTTAAGGCAGAGATTGGGGCCATACGTCTATAAGCCAAGGAACACCAGAGACTGCCAGCAAACCCCAGAAGCTAAGAGAGATGCATGGAACCAAACCTGCCTGGACCTTGATCTTGGACTCCTGGCCTCCAGACTTGTGAGACAATGCATTTCTGTTGCTCCAGCCACCCACTACACAGATGGTAGTACTTTGTTATGGCAGCCCTGGGAAACCAACCCACTTACTTGTCACCCTTCCCTGACCTACTCCCACGCCCCCTCTGGGAGCACTGCCACGGTGAACCACTCCCATGCGAATCCTCCTCCCAGGCCCTGCCTCCTGGGAACCTTGGACAGATGTCAGACGGACGTCAGCTGTCCCTGGCCGGCACAGATCTCTCCTGAGCTGCAGACTGCAGTGCCAGCTGCTACTGAACACCTCCACTTGGACAGCCCTCAGATATTTTAGATTCCACGTGACAAAGTCAGGCTCATGACTTTCAAAGCGTCCGTGTTCCCCACTCCTGCTCCTCGCAGGTGGAATCGCACCCTCAAGCTTCACGGCTCATGTCAGAAACCTGAGAAGCCCCCTAGCCTCCTTCTCCTCTCTCCCTCCCCTGACGTCCGTCATTGTTCAAAGTCCGTTAGGTTTCCCCTCAGCCCCCAAGTTTGTCTCCCTCACTCCATTCCTACCTGCTGGAAGTGGGAAAGAAGCCTAGGCCTTAGGTGCCTCTCTGGGGCAACTACATTCATCTTCTTTCCCCAGCCTTCCCTTTCCTATCCCCCACAGGAATTCTTCCGCGACATAACCTAACCATGTGACGCCTTCTCTTAAAACTTGTCAGCGGCTCCCTATGTCCAGTAGATGGGATCCGAACCCCTTGGCAAGCCTGCTCCCTGCCCCGCATGGCGCCTTCCTCATGGGCCTCACTGAACCACCGGGCGTGCCCCAGGTCTCCATGTTGTGCCCTCTCCTGCCCCCTGCTCTACACTTGTTCTCAAGTCTAGGACCCCTTCCGTCTTCACCCCCTGGCTACCTAACTCTCATCGGCCCTCCAGAACCTGGACTTGCTCCGTGGAGCAGCCCCTCTGCACCCAGCTCCTGTGCATGTCCCGGATGCCTTGGCCGCACTCCAGATGTTGCCCACTGGATTGTAACTGTTGCTCTTCCCACCAGACTGTGAGCTCAGTGAGGAGCAAAGGAGAGGATGCCGTGAGAGCCAGGGCGAGGTTGCCGAGTGAGGCCCCGAAGAAGCTTTTCTAAGACCTGCTTTTGGGCTTCTCTGGTGGCGCAGTGGTTGGGAGTCCGCCTGCCGATGCAAGGGACACGGGTTCGTGCCCCGATCCGGGAAGATCCCACATGCCGCGGAGCGGCTGGGCCCATGAGCCGTGGCCGCTGAGCCTGCGCGTCCGGAGCCTGTGCTCCGCAACGGGAGAGGCCACAACAGTGAGAGGCCCACGTACAGAAAACAAACAAGCAACAACAACAACAAAAAAAGACCTGCTTTTAGCGCTGGCTCTAAAACCTCCCAGGAGGAGCCTGAATTCCATGTGGGTGTTACACATCTGCTTGAAAGGTAACCCAAGCTCTTTGTTTTTTGTTTGGTTGGGTTTTTTTTTTTGCGGTACGCGGGCCTCTCACTGTTGCGGCCTCTCCCGTTGCGGAGCACAGGCTCCGGACGCGCAGGCCCAGCGGCCATGGCTCACGGGCCCAGCCGCTCCGCGGCATGTGGGATCCTCCCAGACCGGGGCACGAACCTGTGTCTCCTGCATTGGCAGGCGGACTCTCAATTACTGCGCCACCAGGGAAGCCCAAGTTCTTTGTTATAGAACCAGTGGTGTTTTCCTTGACACGACGTTCCTGAACATCACAAGTCCGGGATTCCCCTTATCCCCACACCCCTCTCCTTTCTGCTGTTGGTGCCACCCTTTGCATGGGACAGACAGACAGACAACTGTGCCCAGTACTCTCTGGTGGCAAAGGAAAGACAAGCTTCCTTCTAAGGCCTTGGGGATTATAGCTGCCTTCTTGGGTAAGCAAAGAGGGTGAAATCAGAGCTCAGCAAGGTGAGATTAAGCTCAACTGTAGCCCCATTTGTTTTTTCACTTTCTACCTCTTGTCTATTGTTTTAATGTAAAGGCCTCCACCCTTAAATGAGAAGTCGTCTGGACTTAGAAGTCTCTGGGTTACAGTGCAGGTGATGAGTATCCTCAATGTACTACTCAGATAAAAGCCATTTTATTAGGCTTCCCTGGTGGCGCAGTGGTTGAGAATCCGCCTGCCGATGCAGGGGACACGGGTTCGTGCCCTGGTCCGGGAAGATCCCACATGCCGAGGAGTGGCTGGGCCCGAAAAAAAAAAAAAAAAAAAAGCCATTTTATTTTTATACTCACAGAGTTTACACTGAGAAGTTTGTCCTCTGTGACTCTCTGACATAAAGGTCATTTATATTGCAGGCATTTGCTGAGCACCTACTGTGTGCTGGGCACTGGGCTAGATTCTGGGAATGCAAAAGTGGCTAAGAAATTGTACGTCTCTACAGACAGACACTGAAACACGGAGGAGAATGTGGCATGACCAGCAGATGGCCAGTTGTTCTCCAGCCTCCCTTCTCCTTTTCTTCACGGGAAGAATTTCCTCCGCTCCTCTGTATACCTGGGGCAGATAGTGAGCCTGGGGCTGGGACTCTGAGAAGCCAGGAGGAAAGAGTGAGGGTGGTGGCGTGTGGTGTGTGGTGGAAATGGGGGTAGTTTCCAAGAGCAAAGACAAAGGACACTTTGCAACCATAACATGTGACCCAACTTTAGGTCTACAGGAGCTGCCCTTCAGACCCATTCCATAAACATTGGCTCAAGTTGATTTTATAATCCTAAATTTTATGCTTATGAAAGGTCATGGGGCAAGTTTGCTTGGTCACAGACTGAGTTTGTTCCACAATGAAATGCAGCCCAGCTGGATCATCCAGGCCTGGTGTTTATGGCAGACTTGTTAATAGCTTTAAAATAAATGGGGACATTGGAGTTGCAAAGGAATATGAACTCTGAGGCTTCTCCTAAAATCTCCACCTAGACTTTCTTCCTTCAATCTTCCCTGTGGTGGTGGTGGGGGGGGGGGTGGATGGTGGAAAAAGAATTTGTTCCCAATACTTAAAGGCTTCCTCTAAAATAAACTTCTAGTAGCTATTTCATGGTCTGCATCCTCTGATTTCAGATCTGGGTTTCCTATTCAATCCTCAAACTCTTCAGGCTTCAATATCTTCCTTTATTTCTTCTAAAATGAATGAAAGGACGGTTAGATCTTTAGAAGGAGCTCCTGCTCCTCCAAGTTAAGGAATCTCCATTCCAGAGATCTCGCCTTCCCTGCCTACAATGATTTTCTTGGTTGGAACCCGTTTCTACTCTCGCCGTCAGGGTAACATTCCTGCCACACTCCTGCCCAAACCCAGTGACTCAGAAGTGGAGAAGGGTCTCTGAGAGGCCATCTATCTCCTCCCTCCTCTCATCCGCACTCAAGTTGCAGGAAGCAAAACCCTTGCCTCGACCAGAGAAGGAATATTTAGTGTTTCCTTTCATTCTTCATTTTAGTTTTCATTTAAATGCGTTACAACTTCACGATCTGAGGCATTGATTTCCTTTTAACTGTACTTCAGGGTTACTCAGGATTTAAAGACTAATCTTCCTGTCTCCTGTTTTTGTTTGGTCATTTGGATTAGTCAGACAAAGCTCCTTCTTTGTAAGGAAATTGTCTTGGTAACTTGGAGGCTATTCATCCCCTAAAAATATTCTTGGGACACATACAAAGCTAAAATACATGTATGCTCTGCCCAGCGAGTAAATACAGAGCCACAGAATTTTGCCTGTAATTTCAGCAAATCCCAGCTATTTACAGGTTCATGGTTCCATACAGTGCTTTAACTTTCATTAGTCACACTATGAAAACTCCCATTTCTTTCAATGACTGAGAAATGGGGTTCCTGGTGAATTGTTTCTCTGGGCTATGTGAAAGTTACCAAAATGGCATCAATGATGACCAGTGTCCAAATAAGCCTACGACAAAGTGTACTTAATCCTAGAACCACCCAGAACATTCTTCGATCTTTCTTTGATGATTTGGGAAGTCTTCTCAGTCTTGCAGTGTATTACTCAGGTCATTAATAGACTGTTGATTATCCACACTGGAAGGAGTGTCCTAATTATTGATCTTCCTAGACGTCAGCATTCTGGATGATTGGAATTTTATTCTAAAACGCATCAGTAAATGTATTGATGTATAAATGACCACATTTTGAGCAGGTTAAATGCTAACAGATAAGAAATGATTTGGCCTTAAAACAGAGAAACAGATACAGATGATCAGATTTAATTCCTTTAATTTTCCTTTTCAGGGTGGAAAGCAGCAAGATGGGGCAGCAAGGAAATGCAGCCATTTAGCCATCCAGACTCTGGAGTCCACCTTCATTGTTTTCAGAAAATTTTAAGTACAGAGGCTATGAGCTCAACTTATAATTATCCTGGCTACTCATTTACTTATTCTGTCATCTAAAGATGTTTAATACTAACATTGTTCTGATAATATGCCTGGAGTCTTCAGCTGATACCTCCCTGCATGGCTTATCAGCTGATATCCTTTCTCATTTGTTGGATGTCTGTTTTGATTAGTTAAACTCATGCCGTACAAGTTGTTAAACGTTTTGAATAACATCCTTGCCTTATAAAATTGTAATAGAACAGTGGTTTGTAACATCAGCCAAGGTTTGCTTGTTTGTTTCTTTTCTTTTCCCCTCAAGAATCTCACTGTGGGGGCTTCCCTGGTGGCGCAGTGGTTGAGAGTCCGCCTGCCGATGCAGGGGACGCAGGTTCGTGCCCCGGTCCGGGAGGATCCCACATGCCGCGGAGCGGCTGGGCACGTGAGCCACGGCCGCTGAGCCTGCGCGTCCGGAGCCTGTGCTCCGCAACGGGGGAAGCCACAACAGTGAGAGGCCCGCGTACCACAAAAAAAAAAAAAAAAAAAAAAAAGTATGGAATTGCAAGTACCCAGGCATTGAACCTCAGAAACCATACCTAAAGAACTCAAAGAAAAAAATCCATGAACATAGACTGGAAAATAGGTGAAGAGTTCTAATAATGGCTGAAGAGATGATGCTAGTTCTAGAGGAAAGTTGGCGGATGGGTGGATATTTAGTTAACAGAATGACTGTTCTTTTCATGAAAGGAGACTAAATCAACATGTACTAAATTACTTGTGCTATGCACCATCTGAAATCTATTTATTTTGCAGGACTTTACCATAGGTATTCTTATTTCCATTGTACAGGTGAAGAAACTGAGGCTCAGATTCACACAGCTAATGGGAGGGGGGATTGTGACACCAGGTCTCTCTCATGCTGTCTCTAGCTGTGTTTATCAGTAGATTAAAAAGTCCATTATTATTTTCTTTCTACAATTCTTATTTATTAACTGTAGAGGCTAAAGTAAATTAAAAAATTAAAAACAACTGTGTGGTTTTTTATTTTAAATGGAAGTATGTATCTTTCTGAAGAACTCAATAAAGGAAATGTAATCTGAAATTGGCGCCTGCCTGGGTGATGTTGCAAACTGTCGTGGTTATTTTGGATTGGAACACAAATTGCCATAATCTGTATGTAAAGGTAGTAGCTAATACACATTCTGCACAAACCATTTTATGCACCCAATTGCGCTGTGATGTTTTGGTCAGCAGGTGGCGATATTGTGTCACAAGGGACATTTAACGTTCTTAGCCGAAGAGGTAAATGGTGGTTTTATTTCCATATCAATACTTCTATTTTATTTTAATTTAATTTAATTTATTTTCTGTTTTTGTGAGAAGATTTTATGTTTTTTAAACACCTTCATTGGAGTATAACTGCTTTACGATGTTGTGTTAGTTTCTGCTGTGTAACAAAGTGAATCAGCTATATGTATACATATATCCCCATATCCCCTCCCTCTTGGGCCTCCCTCCACCCTCCCTATCCCACCCCTCTAGGTGGTCACAAAGCACCGAATAATTCTATTTTAAAATAACATAATGGGCTACAATTTGATCGCTTGAATCCTGTCTCCTCACAGGAAAAAAGCAACACAGACATTTCAGGCAGTTCCTTTGCAGAAGTGTTCAGACATCAGGAATGGCCTGTGGTGAGGAATGGGACCAGTATTCTTAACCTCCTGCAGAAGAGCCACTGCACACGGATGGCAGCTTCTTGCCTCCTGAAAGCAGGTGCTAGTCCCAGGGTTCAGAGTCACCTAATGGAAGGGTAGGTTCTTCTAGTGACGATAGATATTACAGCAACTTCTCACTATAGAGATCCCCAATCCAATAAGTTCAGCTCTTAAGACCCCACTCAAAAAGTGAAATAAGGTGAGGGAGAAAAGAGCATTTACAATGAAAAATGGTTGCAGAGTTGATGCACAGAGACAAATTTGTGTAACTTATGCCTGAAAGAGACACGGAGCTTTTTACTTAGGGGCTGTTATTATTTGGGGCATAATTCTAATCAGGCTATTTAGTTTTCTGGTATATACAGATTGAAAAAGAGCTGTTTGGAAGAGGGGAAAAATGTTAGAGATAAGTACAAAGATGGACTCAAGTTCAGAAATCAGAGTAGTAAGACTGGGAACAGAAACATGAAAAGAACAGAAAATAAGAACTTGAAGGCCTGGGATTACAGTGCAGGGACAGAGAGCTCCCGGGGGTATCACTTGTCACAGAGTTCAGCCTGCTTATAAAGATGGACCTAGAGTCTGTCATACAGAGTGAAGTAAGTCAGAAAGAGAAAAACAAATACCGTATGCTAACACATATATATGAAATCTAAAAAAAAAAAAAAAAATGGTCATGAAGAACCTAGGGGCAGGACAGGAATAAAGACACAGATGTAGAGAATGGACTTGAGGACATGGGAAGGGGGAAGGGGCAGCTGGGACGAAGTGAGAGAGTGGCATGGACATCTATACACTACCAAATGTAAAATAGATAGCTAGTGGGAAGCAGCCACACAGCACCGGGAGATCAGCTCGGTGCTTTGTGACCACCTAGAGGGGTGGGATAGGGAGGGTGGGAGGGAGATGCAAGAGGGAAGAGATATGGAGATATATGTATATGTATAACTGATTCACTTTGTTGTAAAGCAGAAACTAACACACCATTGTAAAGCAATTATACTCCAATAAAGATGTTAAAAAAAAAAAAAGAAGACCCCTGAGCCATTGATCTGTGTGTGTTATGTTTGTAACACTTGGTTCATAAGGCAGGTAAGGGTATAATGAGATGGAGACGAAGAGAGTTCTATCAGTCGGGGAAAGAGAAAAAACTGGTAGAGTATAGTCCCAATGACCAGGAAAATGAACTCCTTGCCCAGTGAGAAGCAGTACAAGCTCTTGGGCTTGGAGGCAGACAGACCTGGGCACAAACCCTAGCTGAGATGTGTTACAGGAGCATCACCAGGTTACACAAAGTTCCCTAAGGCTCAGTTTCCTCATCTGTAAAATGGGGGTTCAAGTGTTTGGGTGAGCGTGCAGTGTGCTTACTCAGCCCAGGCCAGGAGTACATCAAACATTTGTTATTCCAGGTAAGCCAAAGTGTAAATGTGTGGTCATGATCTCCACCGCTGTTGGGGTGGGGTCCCAGGACCACAGACACACCTTGGGTTTCTCTCTGCAACAGCTGTTGGGCCGAAGGCCACCTCACCTCTGGGTGCAGGGTTCGAGCTATAGCCCGTAGCACCCTGTTCTCTGCGCTTGCTGTGGAGACTGGCCGGGGGTCCCACCCCACCTCTGCAGTGGGGGTTCCCCGGCCACACAGCCAGTCTGCCCTCCACAGCCCTGGTCACTCTCCCCCGACTCTGAGTGCCGTCTCTACCTTGCGCCTGGACACTGCCGTTCCAGCCCACCAGCAAGGTCCTCACGGAGGCCCCATGTCTCAGGGTCCCATGCTTTCAGCTTCCAGCAGAGGCTCAGCAAAGCAGTATCACAAGATCGAGCCCAGCTTCCTGAGCAGCACCGACCTCAGGATGAGCGCTCCCCACCCAGGCCGTCCCTGACAGGCTGGGCTTGTCCCTTCCTTGTGACCCTTCATCCCCCTTGTAACCCCTCCTTGCTTCCCCCAGAAAAGTATTTAGCACCTGATGGCTTTGATGACAGCTCAGGGTCCCTAGGCTCACTGTACAGTACAACCCCTGGGTGTGCCTGGCTCCTCCCAAATTTGTGATATAACAGATTCCCACAAGCTTGGTGGCTTAAGACCAGAGAATTGTATTCTCTCAAGTCCTGGAGGCCAGAAGTCCAAGATCAAGGTATCAGCAGGGCCATGCTCCCTTTGAAATCTCTAGGTGAGAATCCTATTTTTTTGCCTCTTCCTGGATTTCTGGGGACTCCAAACATCCCTTGGCTTGCGGCTCATCTCTGCCCCCATCTCCGTATGACCTTCTCCTCCTCTGTGTCCACATCCTCCTTCTTCTGTCTCTTATAAGGACACTGGTGACTGGATTTAGGAACCCCCAGGGTAATCCAGGGTGACCTCATCTCTAGAACCTGAACTTAATTACATCTGTAAAACCCATTTTCCAAATAAGGTCACATCCACAGGTTCCGGGTCATGGGCGTATATTTTGGGGGTCACCATTCAACCCACTACACACTCAGTGCCTTGATGCTCACTGAAGGTGAGGGAGAGCACTGGAGGATGGCTCTGAAGTTTCTGGTTTTGAATGATTTTCCCAGGCTCTCACATGAATCCATTGGAGGTATCTACTCACCCATGACCAACTCCACCTCCCTCTTTCTCCTCATTCCCAGGGCCCTCCACCAATCCAGGCCATCTTCGTGCAAACTAAGAACAGATTGGAAAGATCTTTAGTATCTGGGGACCTCCCTGGTGGTCTAGCGGTTAAGACTCTGCGTTTCCACTGCAGGGGGCAGGTGTTATATCCCTGGTCAGGGAACTAAGATCCCGCATGCCACACATCGTGGCAAAAAAAAAAAAAAAAAAAAAAAACCCAGGAAAAATGAAAAACCTTTAGTATCTCAAGATCTGCCCATGGGAGGCACTCTGCGGCCACCCTCATGCCACATAATTTCCCCAAACCAAGGCCCTGCGAGTTCCGCTAGGAAAGCCCCTGGTCCCTGTGAACTGTGAAGCCGAGCTGAGGCCCCAGTGCACTTCCGTGGATGTTGACGTCACACCATGAACATCCAAATGCAGCCTCACCAGCCTCTGTGTATCACACCAGCCCCACCAGTTTCAGGCCTATCAAAACTCCTTCAGCACCTAAAGTGTACCCATCACACACACACACACACACACACACACACACACACACACACACACACACACACTTTAATTCCCCAAAGTGGAATGTAGTACCGTTAATCCCACAGCTATTCTGAAAAATTATACCCAAATCAGAAATTGACTTCTATTTTCCTATGGAATTTCAATATTTTAGTGATGATCTATAGACATTTCTTTTCTCATTACTTTTCTCATAATTTAAATGAGTCTGAACAATTCCAGGCTGTGATTTGCACATATTAAAGCGAACAGTCAAAAGTGTTTTAGGAGGAGGGGCAGTTCTTCACCCAGCAGGACTGGCCCACACACTGCAGAATGGCTCAGCCCCAGCCCCCCTTACAAACCAGCAGCGCCTCTCCATCAGTGACAATGGAGGACACCTCTCTGAGCAGAAGGGGACAGGCAGTGGGCCAGGGAATGAATGCCGCTTCCCTCAGAGAGAAGCAGGGTGAGACATCCTGTGTGCAGCAGTCAGGGCAGGGTACCCAGAGCACTGGGGCTTGTATTGGTTTCTCTGGAGTTTTTTCTAAGTTCCATTTCTAAGATGATTCCCAACCATTAAAATAACTGCAGACCTTGGTTCTCTGGTATAAATCTTGATGCCTATTTGTTCATTAAGCTGATGGGTGCTAAATAGACTTTAGGTTTCAATCTGACAATAATTTGAAGATCTGCTAGATCTTTATGTTTATATATGGCAATTTACCTGTATGCAAATGGCCACATCTGCTGAGCCCAAATGCAAAGAAACCCTTCAGGTCTTTCAAAGGCTTGGGTAGCCTCTGAGAGAGTCGAATAAGCAAAATTCACAGACCTTTGCCTGAGGGAGAACTGCTGGCTGCTCCCTTTCTAACTCCACAAATCAAGATGTCTGGTGGGGACCTTCCCTTGAGGTCCCTAGCTTTGTTTATTATGCTTTCCAAAGTGCAACTAACTTCACATCTGCATTGCTAATGACCCACATTCTCAGTGGGCCTGTATGCCCTTGGGGTTTGGAAGAGCCCTTAGAATTTTTACTTTTTGGAACTAGATGATCAGGCCACCAGCAACCAGGAGATCCCAGACTCACCCCTAGGAGCCTGCTTTCACCCGGCCTGGCTCAGCCAGCCAGACGCCCAGAATCTGTAACTGGGGGAAAAGAAGGCGTTCTTTCCCGCTGGGTAAATATTGACGTATGGTTTGGTATCATGGCCATCAAGGCTTCTCTTGCCCTGGCCTGCCACACGCTGGACTCCCGCTCCCTTCTGTACACTGCCCCCCAACCGTTTTATTTCACAGACCATTAGGTTCCCCATAGTAAGCTGGAAAATAAGCATTAAAAAAAAAAAAAAAAAAAAAAACAACCCTCTATGTTGTTCACTTGGGTCTTCATCTGGATTCCCTTTCCCCTGCTTTTCTGCCTGGTGAAAGCTTCCTCCTGCTTTCAGGCCTCAGGGAAACCTTGCTGGCCCAGCCTGCTTACCACTCTACCCCACACAGAAGCACTTCCTGCAGAGCCTAAGTGAAACCAGGCATCCCAGCTTTGGGCAGCCTTCCTTTGGGAGTCTGGGTTAGCTGCTCCTCACATGTGCTACATTAGCATCCTGGACAGACAAACCACCAAACACCATCTCACTGTATCACAACGGTCCCTTTTCTATTGGCAAGGTTTTGCACTTCTAGAGGGCGGGATCATGTTTTTGTTTGATTGCTTGCTTTTGTGACCCCAATCCTCAACAAAGAAAACTGGCACAGAGAATATATGCTCTACTAAAGCTGACTGAATTAATAAATTAGAATTTCAAAGCTGAAGGAAAGATCATCTACTCCAGAGGTTATCCCAGGTACACAGAGGCAAAATGGCTTGACTAAACTTACCATCAAGTTTCGGTAGAGTGAAGACTAAACCAACTTCAGTGAATCAATGGTTCTGGAACACTTGCTTTTTATTTAGCCCTCTGCAAAGTATCATGGGATCAAAGGAAAAACAAGAACATGTTTCTTTTCCCATAAGAAAAAATTACACTGCAACCCACTAAGTACTAGGTCCTCCAACTATATTGCAGCTAACCCTCAGCGAAGGTTTACTGAGTGAATCAATGAATAAACCAACGGATGAATGAATGAATGACTTATCTCTTTATTATTTAAACTCTTTAATGTTAAGTACACATGCATACAGAGAAATGCACAAGTTATAAATATACAACACAAAATTCTCAAAGTGAACACAAGTAATTACCACTCATGTTCAGAAATAAAACTATGCCAGTACTCAAAACCCTCTTTATGCTTTATCCCAACTATTGCCTATTCCCTCCTCTCCAAAAGCAACCACTTTCCCAACTTAACCATAAATTTGTTTTGCCAGTTTTTTTAATCTTTATATAAATGGAATAATACAATATTATTCCTTTGTGTCTGGCTTCTTTTGATTAATGTCATGTTTGGGAGATTCAAGTATGTTATGGTATATTAGCTGTGGTTTGTTCATTTTCTTTGCTGTGTAGAAGTTCATTGTATGATTATACCATGTTTATTTATGCTTCTATTGATAAATATCTGGGTTCTTCCTTGGTTGGGGCTGTTGTGAATAATACTGACTATGAACATTATTGCTCATGGATTTTGGTGTACATGGACATACATTTCCCTCTAGAATATCTATGGGAATAGACTTGCTATGTCATAAGGCATGCATATATTTAACATTAGTAGATAATGCCAAACTACTGATATTTTTCAAAGTGATTCTATCAATTTACATGCTCTTCAGAAGTGTGTGAACATCCCCATTGCTTCACATCTTCGCCAAGATTTGATATCATCAGTCATTTTAATTTCAATTTTTTTAATTTTAAAATTTGTATGCAAACACTAAAGGCCCCAAAGAGCCAAAGTAATCTTGAGAAAGAAAAATGAAGCCGGAGGAATCAGATGCCTTGATTTCAGACAAAGCTACAGTAATTAAAAAGTGTGGTACTGTCACAAAAACAGGTATATAGATCAATGGAACAGGAGAGAAAGCCCAGAAACAAACCCACCCACCTATGGTTAATTAATCTACAACAAAGGAGGCAAGAATATAAAATGGAGAGAAGACAGTCTCTTCAATAAGTGGTGTTGGGAAAACTGGACAGCTACATGTAAAATAATGAAATTAGAACATTCTTTAACACCATATTAAAAAAAATAAACTCAAAATGGATTAAAGACCTAAATGTAAGACTGGATATGATAAAACTCCTAGAGGAAAACATAGGCACAACCCTCCCTGACATAAATCTCAACAATATCTTTTTGGATCTGTCTCCTAGAGTAATGGAAATAAAAACAGAAATAAACAAAGGGGACCTAATTAAACTTAAAAGATTTTGCACAACAAAGGAAACCGTAAACAAATGAAAAGATAACCTAAAGAATGGGGGAAAATATTTGCAAATGATGTGCCCAACAAGGGATTAATTTCCAAAATATACAAATAGCTCATACAGCTTGATATCAAAAAAACAAACAACCCAATCCAGAAATGGGCAGAAGATCTAAAGAGACATTTCTCCAAAGAAGACATACAGATTGCCAACAAGCACATGAAAAAATGCTCAACATTGCTAGTTATTAGAGAAATGCAAATCAAAACTACAGTGAGGGGCTTCCCTGGTGGCACAGTGGTTGGGGGTCTGCCTGCCGATGCAGGGGATACAGGTTTGTGCCCCTGTCTGGGAGGATCCCACATGCCGCGGAGCGGCTCGGCCCGTGAGCCATGGCCGCTGGGCCTGTGTGTATGGAGCTTGTGCTCCGCAATGGGAGAGGCTGCAGTGGTGAGAGGCCCACATACTGCAAACAAACAAACAAAAAACAAACAAAAAAACTACAGTGAGGTATCACCCCACTCTAGTCAGAAGGGCCATCATCAAAAAGTCTACAAATAATAAATGCTGGAGAGAGTGTGGAGAAAAAGGAACCCACCTACACTGTTGGTGGGAATGAAAATTGGTACAGTCACTATGGCGAACAGTATGGAGGTTCCTTAAAAAACTAAAAATAGCGCTACCATATAATTCTGCAATCCCACTCTTGGGCATATATCCAAAGAAAACCATAATTTGAAAAGATACATGCACCCCAATGTTCATTGCAGCACTATTTACACTAGCCTAGACGTGGAAGCAACTTAAATGTCCATTGACAGATGAATGGATAAAGAAGATGTGAGATATATATATATATATATATATATATATATATATATATAATGGAATATTACTGAGCCATAAAAAAGAATGAAATAATGTCATTTGTAACAACATGGATGGACCTAGAGATTATCATACTAAGTGAAGAAAGCCAGACAGAGAAAGATAAATATCATATGATATTGCTTATATGTGGAATCTGAAAAAAAAATAAAATAAAATTATTTACAAAACAGAGAGAGACTCAAAGACATAGAAAACAAACTTATGGGTACCAAAGAAAGGGTTCAGGGAGGGATAAATTAGGAGTTTGGGATTAACGTATACACACTGCTATATATAAAGTAGATAACCAACAAGGTCCTACTATATAGCACAGGGAACTATACTCAATATTTTGTAGTAACCTGTAAGGGAAAAGAATCTGAAAACTAATATATATATATATATATATATATATATATATATATATATTTATATTTATATATGTGAATTACTGTGCTGTACCCCTGAAACTAACATGATATTGTAAATCAAGTATACTTCAAGTTAAAAAATAAAGAGATTATATCAAAAAAAGAAGAAATTAGGCAAACTAATAAAAAAGGGTGAAATAATACCATTTGCAGCAACATGGATAGGCCTAGAAATTATTATCCTTAGTGAAATAAGTTAGAGAAACTTAAATACTGTATAATATCATTTATATGTGGAATTTTAAAAGTAGTACAAATGAATGGATATGCAAAACAGAAACAGACTCTAAGATATAGAAGACAAACTTGTGGTTACCAAAGTAGAGAGGGAAGGGGGGAGCAGCAAGATGGGGTATGGGATTAAGAGATACAAACTACTATGTATAAAATAGATAAGCAAGAAGGATAGATTGTATAGCATAGGGAGTTATAGCTATCATCTTGTAATTATTATAATCTGCAAAAATACTGAATCAATGTTGTACACCTGAAACTAATATACTATTGTAAATCAGTTATACTTCAATTTTCAAAAAAAGAAAAGAAAAAAAAAGAAATTAGGCAAACTACTTCTTTTTTTTTTTTTTTTTTTTGCGGTATGCAGGCCTCTCACTGCCGTAGCCTCTCCCGTTGCGGAGCACAGGCTCCAGACGCTCAGGCTCAGAGGCCATGGCTCACGGGCCCAGCCGCTCCGCGGCACGTGGGATCCTCCCAGACCGGGGCACGAACCCGCGTCCCCTGCATCGGCAGGCGGACTCCCAACCACTGCACCACAGGGAAGCCCTAGGCAAACTACTTTTAAGTCATTTCTCCACACAGCCCTCCAACACTATGAAAGCACAATACAGATTTATTTCACAGTGTGTCCTTCCAAACAATTTAGAGAAAATTCACAGTTCGAGGCAGCATATATGTATCTTTTACATATATAATGTAAAAGATACATATATGAAAAAAGTATATATGTATATATATATATATATATATATATACATATGATGAAAAAAGTATATTTATTATTTGGCTATGATTCATGTTGCAAACATGAATATATGATGTCCAGGGTGTCCTAAATCTACACTGCAGTTCATCTATAGATTTGAGATAAGGTTTGAAGAGAAAATTTTCTACTTTTAGCTAATCAAAACCTTTTCCTCTGCTTTGCTTGACACTTGGTAGGACTCTAGATCTTTTTCTTTCTTTTCTGTGACAGTTTAATCATTTTTACTTATTAATTTAGATCAAAATGGACAAGCCAGTATAGCACAGGAAACTATATTCAGTATCTTGTACTAACCTATAATGGAAAATAATCTGAAAAGAATGTGTATATATAACTGAATCACTTTTTAAAAAATGGACAAGCCAGTTCCCATCAGGTCTGAATCTGAATGTAATTTCCTACCACATTTAACCCGCAAACCATGCTCCAGGTAATGACTTCCAGTAATGGTAACACAGTGGGCATAATTACATGCTAATGGTATTCATGGGCTACATTTTCCATGATGCTGGTTTCTTATTTTCTCTGTGGGAGAAGTAGGACAGAAGAGTCATTAAGGTTATAAAATAAGGCACCACAGCCCATGAGATTCGCCTTCTGTCTCAAGTACTTTCCTGCGTTGCTAAGTCAACAGTGGACCTGGCCCCTTCACCTCCCAGCTCAGTAGGAAGAGAAGGTATGAAACTCTGGCACAGTTTCCAGGGAGCTGTTCTCCAGGCCTAAAGCAAGAGGTGTGCTGAAGCCAGATCGTGCCAGAATGCTAGACCAGTTACACACATCTCTTCCCAATTCCGTGTTCAGTGACCTCACGTTGATAGCTTGAAATTGGCCATGATGGGTTTATTTACACTGAGGGAATTTTCTTTTTGAAGAGCCTGATGTTAAACATTTACCAGCACATCACTGGTTGAAGTCATCAGAGCTGAGACCACAGGCTATTAAGAGATGAGGGGGTGGCAGACCTCGGGAAGGCTGGGCTGACGTCCCTTCAGCCATGATTTAGCTGGTTACACTGCAGGAAAAAAAATCAACATAAGGACAAAGCTGGCAGGACTGTTCTGGAGAGCTTTGACAAAGCAGCAGTTTGGCTGACCCTTACAGGCTAAGGGTGAAGTGGATTTGTTAAATATGCCTTTCGTTTCCCACCCAGCTGTTTTGGGAAAAGGGAAGCACTTGTTCATTAAGGAGCAGACCTGGCCTTCATGAGAACCAACAAGATGTCAGCAGGCACCCCACAGTGAAAATAGCTCGCTGTTTTTTACAAAAACCATATGATCCCTTTTGATATTAGTTATCATTTTTGGTTCTTCTGTGTCTCAACATCAATGAAGAAATTAAAAATCAGATGAAGAACTAAGTTTTACTTGCAAAGGGTAGGAAAAAACCTGAATCAAAACTGATATAGAAGAAAAGGTTTGCATATAGCATTTGTTATGTCTTTATCATGTTGTGAAGTTGTGCCCTTATTTTTCTCTTTGCCTTTGCATGTGTTTATGCATCCTAGCAGAATGTATAAACAGAAATTGTATGATGATACAAGCACTATCACCCATGGTGGATTTGGATGGATGAATATCTGCTGGTTAAATGTGTTGAAAAATTCAGAGTTAAATATTTATTGGATAGTCTGTCCTTGCCATTATTACCTCCACTGATATGCAATCTAAATGTGCTGCTTCCATTCCAGCTGACGTTATTGGAACCGAACAGAGAAGATGATGGATTTAATCCACTTAGCAAAATGACATAGACAAAGTAATACCCAGAAATGTGTAGTTTTAAATAGTTTTGTCTCTGAAGAAATGAAAGAATTTCTTTCTTGTCCTTTCAAAACTATTATCCAGTTTCCAGACTCATTAAACTGTCTTTTTTTTTTTTTTTTTTTTTTTTTTTTTTGTAGTACGCGGGCCTCTCACTGTTGTGGCCTCTCCCGTTGCGGAGCACAGGCTCCGGACGCGCAGGCTCAGCGGCCATGGCTCACGGGCCCAGTCGCTCTGCGGGATGTGGGATCTTCCAGGAACGGGGCACGAACCCATGTCCCCTGCATTAGGACTCTCAACCACTGCGCCACCAGGGAAGCCCCCGAAACTGTCATTTTTTTAAGATCCAAAATTGACATTGCTGGTCACATCAATTTTATTCACATTTAAAATTGTGAATATTGAAAAAAAAAAATGTCACATAAAATTCCCCCTTCAGAAATGTACAGGGATTTTAAAAAATTTCTGTGTGAATATACATAGAGAAGAGTCTGGGCTAATAGCTGTAAGAGTGTGAGAGATAGGTAGCATTTAATTAAGTGTATCCTGGATGTTTGGAGAAAACATTCTAGATTTATCTGCCATTTCGGTAGTGGCCATCTTTGCTGACTACAACAAATGTTGCTCTCTGGAGAAGAAAGCTCCTAATCTCAGAACTTATTAAATGCTAACTACCTTGTTGAGGAAAGGTGGAGGCTCAGAATGGCAACTCTAAAATGTCAGAAAATTCTGGAGTTCCCCTGGCAATGTTAATTTGCTCTTCTCATTAAGCATTTTAACCTTAGTGAAAATGCTGTTAACAGACTGGGAGAAGGAGCGCCCTCTGAGTCATGTTGGGTAAGCTCATCTCAATTGAGCTACCAGGTTCCTCCACTTCCTGGCTGGACACAGAAAAGACTTTGTTGGTGTGATAGGACAAGAAATTGAAATGGGTGGACTCTATGGCTGGGAAGTGTCAAGAAGACAGAAATGCTCCTGGAAAGGCTCTGAGCTCAGAAGGACCATGACCTCCATGGCTGTCTTATCATGAAGCAATGGCAACTGAATTTTATGCCTGCATCACCCACAGGGAAGAAGGCGTCCTTGGCACTCTGGAGGGCTTGGAATGCAACAGCCCGGAGTCTGCTTTCGTGGACTAAGTCACAAAGTTTTTGTTAAATGGGCCTTAATCCTTGACTCACTGCTGAAGCTATAGCTAATTCCATTGGTTTCAGATCTATTCTTTTGTCCTGCTTCCAGTAGACCATTGAAATGGTACTCAAGTCAATGGCTAAATTTAAAATAAAACTTTGAGATCATTTGACGAAGTATCTCAAAAGTGACCTGGGAAGGATAAGTGCCCAAGTCACCAGGATTGAGACTATGTTGGTTCCCTGGCCCTTGCTGGCTAACTGTATCATCCTGGAAACATCACTGAGATCTCTTACTTGGATCTCAAGTGGAATAGAGACAGACTATTCCATTTGTGTGTGTGTCAAATTAAATGAAATAATAAATTCTAAATACTTAATCATGTATCTGGCCTAAGACATTATGATTTATTCACTTAGATTCTCTCCCATTCCCACTCCATGCCCCCTCTCCCTGGCTAGATACACATGTTATTCTTTTTTTTTTTTTTTTTTTTTTTTTGCGGTACGCGGGCCTCTGACCGTTGTGGCCTCTCCCGTTGCGGAGCACAGGCTCCGGACGTGCAGGCTCAGCGGCCATGGCTCACGGGCCCAGCCGCTCCACGGCATGTGGGATCTTCCCGGACTGGGGCACGAACCTGTGTCCCCTGCATCGGCAGGCAGACTCTCAACCACTGCGCCACAAGGGAAGCCCCACATGTTGTTCTAAAAGGATTTCAAAGAGAATACATTTTGTTTGCTTCTTTCTCTTCCTAACTCCAAATTCTTTGTTTATCTACTGACCCAGGATTTCTTATTTGGGGAGAACAAAAAATGTTGTTAAAGTGATGTCAGCTGTCTAGCATTCCTTGCAGCTAAAGACATCCCAACTGCTACTTCTGCATCCTTTCAATCCGTAAAGAATTTCCACTGGGATCAAGTCCAATTATCAGTGGTGGTTTGAGGTATATTCCTTAGGGAAGTAATCAGGGGCAATCCATAAATTAATGCAGTGATTCTCTACCCTGTCTGCACATCGTGATCCCCTGGAAACCTCTAAAAATATTGATGCCTGTAGGAAACAATTGTCTTTAAAATTTTCACACCATTTGACTTGGAAATTCCACCTCTAAGAATCAATCTATTTTAAAAGAGCAGAGATGTGGACAAAGATCTATGCTCAAAGCATCTCATGTATTTTTTTTTTACAAATTTATTTATTTATTTTTGGTTGTGTTGGGTCTTCATTGCCGCGCTCGGGCTTTCTCTAGTTGTGGCGCACGGGCTTCTCATTGTGGTGGCTTCTCTTGTTGCGGAGCATGGGCCTAGGTGCACAGGCTTCAGTAGTTGTGGTTCGTGGGTTCTAGGGCGCAGGCTCAGTAGTTGTGGCGCACAGGCTTAGTTGCTCCACGGCATGTGGGATCTTCCCGGACCAGGGCACGAACCCGTGGCCCCTGCATCGGCAGGCGGATTCTTAACCACTGCGCCACCAGGGAAGACCCATCATGTATTTTTTAAGAAGTATCTTCTGGGCTTCCCTGGTGGCGCAGTGGTTGAGAATCCGCCTGCCGACGCAGGGAACATGGGTTGGTGCCCCGGTCCGGGAAGATCCCACATGCCGTGGAGTGGCTAGGCCCGTGAGCCATGGCCTCTGAGCCTGGGCGTCTGGAGTGCAGGTTCTGCAACGGGAGAGGCCACAACAGTGAGAGGCCCGTGTACCGCAAAAAAAAAAAAAAGAAAAGTATCTTCCAAGTTCAATATAAGAACTGGGGAATGGTTAAATAAAACATGATACATTCATAAACTATTGCAGCTCCATTAAAAATTATACTTATGCTACAGGTTGGAAGTTAGGATATCATTACCCTTGGGGTAGGGGTAGGACAGGGAGGGGTTATATAAGGGAAATAAAGGGGCCTTATGGGGTGCTTGTAATATTTCATTTCTTCATATGGGTGCTGGTTATACAATTGTGTTCACTTTGTAAAAATTCATCAAACTGTATTTTTTTATATACACACTCTTTAAAAATCGTGGTAAAATACACATAACATAAAATTTACTATCCTAACGATTTTTAAGTATATAGTTCAGTAGTATTAAGTACATAATATTGTTGTGCAACCAATTTCCAGAACTCTTTTCATCTTACAAAACTGAAATTCTATACCCGTTAGCAATCATTCCTCATTTGCCCCTCTCCTCAGTCCCTGGCAACCACTACTCTACTTTCTACATCTACAAATTTGACTACTCTGGGTACCTCATATAAGTCGGATTGTTAACACCTGTCTTTGTAGTTTTGTGACTGGTTTATTTCACTTAGTATAACATCTTCAGGTATCGTCCATATTGTAGCATATGTCAGGATTTCCTTTCTTTTGAAGGCTCAGTAATGCTCCATTGTGTGTATAGACCACAGTTCATTTATTCTTTCATCCACTGATGGATATTTGGGTTACTTCCACCTTTTTGGCTCTTGGGAATAATGTTGCTATGAACATGGATTTACAAATATCTCTTTGAGACCCTGCTTGCAATCTTGGGGGTTGTACTTCCAGAAATGGAATTGCTAAAGATGCATGCACTTTATATATGTATGTAATACTTTAATAAAAATTTAACTTCAAAATGTTAATGCCTGGATTTTACTTCTAGGGATTTTCCTTAAATGGCCTGAGGTCACTCTGGGCATCCGAATTTGTTAAGCCTTCTCAAGGGATTCTAACATGCATCTGAGATTGAGAAACCTTGACCTAAGAGATGCATTTAGTGCCTTCTTGCAAACAGCTTACTGAGAACTGTGCAGGAGTAAGCATTAGGGGCCAGTGTATCCATTCTTCACGCCAACCTTTGCTACCCCTTCAGGCTTTTTACTTCGAATCATTCCATCACATGGCGACCTGGACCAGGATGTTCTGTAAATCAATGCTTGTGTCTCCCATTGAGTGCAGGTAGACGAGGCAGCACTCCTAGGTCCTTACTTCAGCTCTTGCCAGAACGAGTGCCCAGGACTGGGCTTTCTACCCACACAAGTAGTTAGGTGCCTTCGTGATGAGAAGGAAGGAATAGCCAGGAGGGCCTCCTCCACACATGCATACAAAACATTTTCCCCCAGAGCTTCTCAAAAGTCTTCGCTTCCTTTTTCGTATGATTTAGAAGCTTGCCAAAAAGTGAGAACCTCTTTTAAAAACCAACTGACCCTGGAAGGTTATACATGGACTATCAGCCATTCAAACCATATTGTGAATTAGCGCAAACAGATGCTTTTCAATAACGTAGCTGTGATTTCAGTACAAGAACGCGGGGTTTTCAGTCTTGGTCCAGGTGACATTTGGGGTTGGATAATTCTTTGATGTGGGGAGCTGCCCTGTGCCTTGTAAGATGTTTAGCAGCATCTCTGGCCTCTACTCGCAGGAGGTGCCCGTAGCACTCCAGTCCTTGGCTGGAATCACTGTGAATGTCTCCAGACAGTGACAAGCGCCCCTGGGGGTGCAAAATCCCTTCCAGCTGAGACCCACTGTACTGAAGGAATGGGATTTTGATGGAAGAAGGGAGGAAGAAGACATTTTGCTACATAGGAAGATTTAGAAGAGGCCAGGCCTGGGTAAGGTTGGGAGCGGGTGTTGATACCCTCTTACTTTTCATGATGCACTTGGGTCTCAGCCCCAGGAAACCCTCCTCACTGTTCTGGGCTGGGAGTCAGGTCACCATGAGACATAGGAAGGCACTGAGGACAAAGCCCGTCTGTGTGGAATAGCGCCTTGCACCTGCATGGGCGCTGTGTCCTCTGGTGTCCCATCGGTCGCCTCTCCACTTCCTTACCGCCCGAAAAACATGAAATGCTGTGAGATTAGGGTTTCTTATGGGATCCACCCTGCCCCGCCACTCCCCCCAGAATATTTCTAGCTTTTCACGATGACAAATCTACATTGTTCACTCATTGTTCATTGTTCACTCATTGACACCGCGCCGTGTCCTTTTTCACGTGGGAGACCATAATGCCCAGTCCTGAAGTTCTTTAGTTCTAATCTGCCCCAATTCTAAAGGCCTCTGAATTGCTGAAGTGGAGGCCTTCTCAAGTACACGGATGGGAGACGGAGGAGCATTGCCGGCTGAGCGTGTCTCAGAGCGACCTGGAACCCGGGAAATCCACCCTCTTTTTCTCAGGCCGTGTCCCCACCTTGGAGCAAGAATCTTAAAAGCTATTTCCAAGGCCCCTTCCCGACAGGGTGTGTTTTATGCCTTTTGTCCTTCCATTGTGTTCTCTTCACCTCGGGCTTCCACTTTATTGGTGTTATGGAACCCCAAGCCCCGCTCTGGGAAGAATGTGCAGCCCACACTTTCTCTGCAGGCAGGGGAGCCAGCACCACTGGGGAGGCAGACGCTGCCTCTCTCCTCGGCCTCCACTCAGCTCAGCTTACGACACTAGCGGGGCGGCCTTTTTGCAATAAAAGACACTGAGTAAACAAAGCGTCGGCCCCAGGAGACTGGCTCAGGCTTAATAGAGGATGTGTGCAGGCTTTCAGGGCTCCTCGGCCCACAAGCTTTAACCACTGTTCAAACTGATTTAGAACACTAAAGCCCCACTGTTTGCTCAATGCCTATGTTGACTCAATTCCTGCCTCGAAGGCAGGTGGCCTCGCCAGCCAGTCATTGTTCAGACTCAGTTCTCCTCAGTGACGCGGTGGCCTCCCTGTTGAGAGTTCCTTTCTTTATTTCACTTTCTGGTCCTTGAAAAGCCGGGCAATCAACTCACACTTACAAGTGTAGCGTTTCATTTTTAAAGAGCCATATTTCACTCCAGCCAGAATCTTCAGTGTCGAATTGGGTTTGTTGAGAAAGAGGGACTTTTCTACTTTCCTCTTGCAAAGCAAAGAGCTGATTTCCTGGTGACGGTAAGGAGTGTTGTCACCGTTTTGGTATATTAACTCTTCCCCGAGCCTGGGGCCTCATTTGCAAATGGCTTCTCAAGTGCCCTAATGCATAATGAAGATGAACCGAAGAGCTTCTATAAACCTCCAGTAGAGCCTGGCTCCACTGTGAGAGCTATGGATTTGACCCAAAGTGGCAACTTGGAAGAAAGAAACGGTGATCTTACTGGTTCACTGGAATGGTAATATCATCTGTTGAGCATATACTTTGTGCAGAGTGTTATGCCTAGTTGTTGTTTTTTTTCTGGTTTTTGTTGTTGTTATTGTTTTAGGTGCACTGGCCCCTTTGATCTTCACCAGAAACATTTGCTCCGGGTATCATTGCTCTCCCTTATCAGATCGGGAAGCCAAGGATGGAAGGAGCTTGCCCACAGCCCCTTAGTGTCCGGAGGCGGAGCATGAATTTGATCCGAAGGCTGTTTGACTGCGAAGCCTGAGCTGCTCCCTCTCTAGCACCTGACCACTTCCCTCTTCACCCGACTCGACTAGAAGAGAAGGAAACCCCACAAGACCCCAGGGAGGGGAGCGCTCACGGGAGTGGTCCAGGAAGCTCGGCCGGGGATGGCCCTTGTGGGTGTGCTATGCTTCCACCCTCAGAGTCCGCGTGGCCCAGAGCTGACCTCCTCCCTCTCCGTGGCCAGCGCTGTCCTTGGACAACTTCCTCAAGCTTTCTCTTCAGAGGGCAGAGCTCATGTGTCACTTGATCTGGCTGCCAGTAAAGGAAGTTGGGAACAGCACACAAACGCACACACACACACACAATCACACACAATCACACTCACCTGTGTCATTCAAACAGGCACACATGCACACGTATTCATTCAGGCACACGTACGTGCACTCACATCCCCACTCTCAAACATATTTATGCACACACGTCTACATGCATTCAGACACACGCACAACCACACACGTTTCCTCTCAATACTTTCACTCACACACTCATTGACACACACACTCACAAGTGCAAATACTCACATTTACATCCATCACCCACACACACTCACAAATGTGCTCACACAGTCACAACCGCTGCACTTACGTAAACCCATACCACATGCTCACAGGCGCTCACTCACACACATGCGTGATTCACGCACACTTGCACACATGCACACACACACAGGTATGTACACTCCCGCATGAGTTCACCTCTCACTTCCTGCAGAGGAGCTGAGGTCACGCTGGGGTGCAAGGTCAGGAGGTCAACACCCAATACAATAAACGGGGGGGGGAGGGGTGAGGGGGAGCGTACTGTGGGATTTGGCGACTCCAAGGCCACTTGAAATAACTGGAGAGCTTACAGCGGGGACATCGGATTTGTCTTAAGGAAACGTGGTCTCTCTCCTAACTTTAATCGCCCTCAGTGTTCATAAGTGAGGTTTTTGGAACCAGGCCCTTTGCTCAGAGTGTCTACTTTGGAGTCTCCCACACTAGCTCTGTGACCTTGGGCAAGGAGCCTAACTTCTCTTTGCCTCCATTTCCTCACCTGTAAAATGGGGATAGTAATACAGTAAGTCCCCTACATACGAACCTTCAAGTTGCTAGCTTTCGAAGATCCGAACGTGCATTCCATCAACGTCAGGCGTGAGTGAAATTGCAGCCTGCCCTCCGTCTCCCATTGCTGAGGATCCTCCAGC
Organism: Kogia breviceps; assembly: GCF_026419965.1. Classification (NCBI taxonomy): domain Eukaryota; kingdom Metazoa; phylum Chordata; class Mammalia; order Artiodactyla; family Physeteridae; genus Kogia; species Kogia breviceps. The sequence goes on from NC_081326.1 coordinate 44,603,452, forward strand.
TCTACCATCTCCCACCCCCTCTCCCTCCTCCAGTTGGTAACGCTTCTTGCCTGTTCACTCGATGCCAGCCCCTGGATGCCAGCTGTTGTACCGTACTACTGTACTTTTCAAGGTACCATACTGTAAGATTAAAAGTGTTTATTTTTTGTGTTTGTTTTTTATGTATTATTTATGTGAAAAGTATTATAAACCTATTACAGTACTGTACTATATAGCCGATTGTGTTATTTGGGTACCTAGGCTAACTTTGGTGGACTTACAAATGCACTCTCTGAACAGAACTTGTTCGTATGTAGTGGACTTAATGTAGTGCCTGCCTTAGAGAGTTATGAGCTACTTGGGCTAAGACATGTGAAGCTCATGGACTGGGCAGGGCACATACATGTTCAGGGACAGTGGGCTCTCAGCGGTTTGGGTCTGCTCTATCATTAACCAGTGAGAACAGTACCAAAGTTGAACATCAACTTGAGATTTTGGTATGAAAATGAAGTCCAAGGAGAGATTTACCAAGTTGTAAGTTCCTTTTGCTCTAATGGCTGCAATTTATCAACCCTTACACTTGAAAAACTTCTGTGCAGGAGAGAACTTTTTCCTTCTCAATCTCAGAGTGTCCTTGACACCTTAGGCCAGTAGGTGATAAATTCAGTCCTCTGGGTTCGATGGGCAGCATCTCAGATTGCTGGAAAGGCAAGATTTGCACCTTACTCTCCCCCATCCTCTCAGTTAAAATGATCCTCATCTTGTGAAAATTTTGCTCAACCCAATTGGAGAAGGAGCCATGCCACAAATCAGAATTTTATTTTTGGGCTCAGTTTACTTGTAAACAGATGACGTCTAAGAATTAGCACATTTAACCTGTGGTTCCAAGACATATCTTAAAAATGATAGAAGAAGCTGAAGTCATTTTAAATAAAAGCAGTTAGACCAATGACACACTATTTTATTCTGTTTCTTTTCTTTGATCACATCCAGGATTATTTTTCAAAACCTCCAAGTCTTCATTTTCCCAGTCATCTTAAGTTTCCCTCAGGCCCCCTGGCAGTTTATTGCTTTGGCAGTAACTCAAGAGTCATACCTCCTCTTCCCTTCTTTGCTCTGTGATGGTCTACACCTTGGCTCTTTCTTTCCTTCAGAAAGTCCCCAAGGGGAACTAGAGGCTGTTCCCCTCCTTTTTCCATGCCTCATCCCACCTCTGAGTTAGGCCAACTGTTTGATCCAAAAGGCACTATTTACCTTAGAATTCCAACTATTTCGTTATCAGAGCGCTCATCTCATCAGGGGAAGGACCAGAAAGAGGCTCTTTTACAATCTCTGAAAGCACAAGTTCCTCTCTCTCCACCACAGAGATGAACCGAGATTTCCCAAGCAATGTTCCTTTGTCATTTATTTTTAAAGTTTGCACCCGTGTTTACAAAATAATTCCTACCTCTGCCTAGAGACTTGTTGGAACGATAGTCACTTAGTGCTAATAATAGCTACTTGGGGAGGTGACGTGGGGTGATTTTTATTTAATATATTGACTTTTGCTTTGTAGTGTTCTGTACCAACTGACTTAAAAATGAACACACATCATTTTTGTAAAAAGAGAAGACATTTTGAGAAGGAATTTAAAAAAGCATTTACACAAAAATATGGCAAGGCTGTTTTCAAATGCTTTGAAATGTGACTTCTTTTTCCCATGGTAGTTTCTGAACACCTTTCCCAGCTGTCCAGTTAAACAGCACCTCTTTCTGAGCTCTGTTCAAGGTGGGTTTTAAGGTGAAAAAAAAAAAAAAGTTACTCTGAACATGGAGGAAACACTTTCCTTCGTTTTGGAAGGCATTGCTGAATTATCAACTCATAAGCTTTTGTAAAATATGCCTTATGGGCTTATCTTGTTTCAAGCACTTTATTGGTCAGACGTCTCTAAGGACAACCAGGATGGTCAACTGGGAAAGGAGTGTTCAGGGGTTGCAGGGCGTGGGCTCTTCCCAGTGTGTGGGCATCTTTGAAAAGAAAGGGGTCCTTTTGGAAATAAATGTCAGTTTCCTTTAGTGAACATCATCAACTATACTTTGGCTCTACATCCTTGGGTTTGATTTTAACTTTGCATTGAAGTCTGGCTTTTTTCATTTAAACTCGTGAATCTGAAATTCATCTAATTTTGCACGTACTTGTAAATAATTCTTTTTCCTTGCTATATTGGACTCTGTTGTGTGAACAGACGATGATTTACTTATCCATTCTACTGTGGATGGTCATTGGGGTAGTTCACAATTTCGAGCTATTATGATCAGGGAGACTATGACCATTCTAGTACATGTCTTTTGATAAACATATGTTTGCATTTCTCTTCGGTATATGTATAGGAGTGAAATAGGTTATGCAAATGTTCAGCTTTACTAGGTACTACTAAATAGTTTTTCAAAGTGGTTATACCAGTTTGCATTCCCACCAGCCAAGTATGAGAATTTGAACAGAGCATTTTTTTTTTTTTTTTACAAGATTTGTGATGGGTAGTATCCTTGGAGAGAAATATTTCCCGGAACAAACAGATGATAATGCATATAAGTCTTTCCAAGAAGTCCAAGGCACCATTCATTTTTCACATGAATTTTCAGATCAAAACATCCCTGGGAAATGGATGGAAGTATGTGTTACGCCATTTCCTCCTGAAGCTGAGGAAATACTACGGAAGCAACTGAAATGCTTCTTCTAAGCCCTGCTAAGCTCCCTATCTCTCACTCTAACTCCAGAGCTTTGATTTTAGGTCCAAATGCCTACTTGTGAATTTGTTACGGAAATGTCACGCTCATGCTAGCATTTCTACTATAACATTATTAGTTTCAAATAACAAAGTCTCATGCCATGAACCCTCATAGAATTTTCCAGGCAATCAGCCAGCAATAAGGGGCATATTCATAAGCTCTCAGGCCTGACCTTGAAGGTCTTCTGACTGGTTTAAATGGAAAAAAGAAGCCTGTCCAGAATTCCTGGCCTGGCTGCTTGTCAGACTCACCTGGGCAGCTTTTCAACATACAGAATTCCCATCCCCACTCTAGAACAATTGAATTGACTTGCTTGGGGTTGGGACTTGGGAATCTGTATTTTATAAAGTTCTTTTTTAAAAAAAATTTATTTATTTATTTATTTATTTTCAACTGCGTTGGGTCTTCGTTGCTGTGTGCGGGTTCTCTCTAGTTATGGCGAGCGGGGCGGGGGCTACTCTTTGTTGCGGTGCGCGGGCTTCTCATTGCAGTGGCTTCAGTTGCTGCAGAGCACAGGCTCTAGGCGTGCAAGCTTCAGTAGTTGTGGCACACCAGTTCAGTAGTTGTGACTCGCAGGATCTAGAGCGGAGGCTCAGCAGCTGTGGCACACGGGCTTAGTTGCTCCACAGCATGTGGAATTCTCCCGGACCAGGACTTGAACCCTTGTGCCCTGCATTAGCAGGCAGATTCTTAACCACTGCGCCACTGGGGAAGTGCCTATAAAGTTCTTAAGTGATTCTGATTCAATTGGAGATCACTGGTCAATCTTTGGAATCACTGTTGCCCCCCGATCATTTCTTAAAAACGACAGCCAGGGCTTCCCTGGTGGCGCAGTTGTTAGGGATCCGCCTGCCAGTGCAGGGGACACGGGTTCGAGCCCTGGTCTGGGAGGATCCCACATGCCGCGGAGCAGCTAAGCGCGTGCGCCGCAACTACTGGGCCTGTGCTCTAGAGCCCATGAGCCACAACTACTGAGGCCACGTGCCACAACTACTGAGGCCCACGCACCTAGAGCCCATGCTCCGCAACGGGAGAAGCCACCACAATGAGAAGCCCGCGCACCGCCACGAAGAGCAGCCCCCGCTCGCCACAACTGGAGAAGGCCCGTGCACAGCAACAAAGACCCAATGCAACCAGAAATGAATAATAGATAAATAAATAAATTTTAAAACGACAGCCATCCAATGCAAATATTAAATACATTAGCAAAATCCTGACAATAAGAAGGAAAGATGAGTAAAAGATAACACCTTTCCCCCTCCTTCAAAATACTCTCCCAGGGCTTCCCTTCCCTGGTGGCGCAGAGGTTGGGAGTCCACCTGCCGATGCAGGGGACATGGGTTCGTGCCCCGGTCCGGGAAGATCCCACATGCCGCAGAGCTGCTGGGCCCGTGAGCCACGGCCACTGAGCCTGCGCGTCCGGAGCCTGTGCTCCGCAACGGGAGAGGAAAAAAACAAAAACAAAAACTTTCCCAAAGTACAACGTTTTGCCAAATAAAACAGATGAGAGGGTTCAGTTGAAGATGGTTCTGATTCCCAAGTAATAATACTTACAAGTAACAATTACGTGGCTCTTAATACTTTGTTGAATATATTATTTCACTTACTCAAGATTTCTTTAAGGAGAAATAATAATTCCCAATTTACAGAAGGGAATACTGAGGCTTGGAGGTTAAATGCCTCCTCTATTGACATACATGCTTTAAGTGGTAGAGCTCCTCACAAAACAGTTTCCTGCTTCCAATTGTTTGTATTTCTCACTATGTCCCAGGACTCCAGGAGTCAGAAAGCTATAATACCTGAAGGTCAACAGGAGTTAAGTGTTTCAACAACTCTGAATGAGTTCCTGGAGTCTTACCGGACCCCTTCCCCTCTCTTTCCCCCTTCCCTTTCCTCTTCTCCCTTCCTTCAATATGCTTTTTTTTTTTTTTTTTTTTTTTTTGTGGTACGCGGGCCTCTCACTGTTGTGGCCTCTCCCGTTGCGGAGCACAGGCTCCGGACGCGCAGGCCCAGCGGCCATGGCTCACGGGCCCAGCCGCTCCGCGGCATGTGGGATCTTCCCGGACCGGGGCACGAACCCGTGTTCCCTGCATCGGCAGGCGGATTCTCAACCACTGCGCCACCAGGGAAGCCCCAATATGCTTTTAATGTCTCCCGCGCAATTGGTAATCTGCAATATGCTAGGGAATCAGAGATTAAAGAAAAAAATCTTCACCCTCAAAAAGTTCACATTCCAGTGGGGCGATAAGACACATCATTGTGCAATGAGGCGCCGAATGTCACAGTCACGTCTAGTAAAATGATAGACCACCACAAACAATTAGGTTGAAATGGGAAGGGGAGATTATATTGTGATCACCCATCCAACTGGGCGTGTGGATTCACAGTCTCCACTCAGATAGAAGGTCCAAATCCGTAAAGGTAATAACTTGCTTTTATGTATTCTCACTTCAAAGGGGGACTGTTTTATTTTGAAACAATCCTATGGCCTCCAATATCCTGTTAGCACACCCTTCAAAATGTGTCTTCAGGGCTTCCCTGGTGGCGCAGTGGTTGAGAATCCGCCTGCCGATGCAGGAGACACGGGTTCGTGCCCTGGTCCAGGAGGGTCCCGCATGCCGCGGAGCAGCTAAGCCCGTGAGCCATGGCCGCTGAGCCTGCGCGTCCGGAGCCTGTGCTCCGCAACGGGAGAGGCCACAACAGTGAGAGGCCCGCATACCGCAAAAAAAAAAAAAAAAAAAAAAAAAAAAAGTGTCTTCAGATCTCTCATCTATATTCTATAACATGTGTTTACCCTTTTCCGACTAAACTGAGAAGTGTGCCATCTTATTAGTTGTTCATTTACATACTCTTTAAAGAATTATCGAGAGAGGTACAAAGGCCTTAAATAAGCGTAAGGAGAGGCTCAAGGGTTCCCTTCCAGGGCTGGTGCATAGGGAAAACAGCTTCTGATATACTAGGAAACAGCTTTGTTTATACTCAGCAACTCGGCTAGATTGAATGGATAGAATGGGGTAGGTAGGTGTGTGTGTGTGTGTGGCAGACAGATTTTTCTCACATACTATTTCATTAGTGACAATAAATTACCAACTGTACTTTCAAACCCCTAAGACTTATTCAACAATAACTAGTTGTCAGGTGCCCAGTGGGTGCCAAGAGCTTCTTAAGCCCTGGTTCCACAGTGGTGAAAGAGACAGATATATGTTCCTGCACCTTCCCTGTTTTCTAAGTAGACTGCTGAGGACCAGTGGATCATTTCTGGAAGAGAGAATGTGAATGTTGCTCTGGAATCTGAAGCTTATTTATTTATTTTTGCGGTACGCGGGCCTCTCACTGTTGTGGCCTCTCCCGTTGAGGAGCACAGGCTCCGGACGCGCAGGCTCAGCGGCCATGGCTCACGGGCCCAACCGCTCCGTGGGATCCTCGTGGACTGGGGCACAAACCTGCGTCCCCTGCATCGGCAGGCGGACTCTCAACCACTGCGCCAACAAGGAAGCCCGAATCTGAAGCTTTATATCATCACTTAACCCGCTCGACATTTCTGAAGCAGCGCACATTTTTGTGCACTTGTTCACCCTTTGGTTTCTGTGCCTCTGATCTGTCCCAGTTTTCATTTTTCTGAGTGCTGGATCTCCTTCTCGTCTTCATTTTGTCTCCTCTGGACAACTGTGGCTTTTTCTTCCTCACTCTCCCTGCTCCAGGATCTCCAGCTTTTAATCTAGTTCTCTCTTTCACACTTTTTTTTAATTGAAGTATAGTTGATTTACAATACTGTATTAGTTTCATGTGCACAACAAAGTGATTCAGTTGTATATACCTATATTTTTTCAGATTTTTTCCAGTATAGGTTATTACACGATATTGAATATAGCTCTCTGTGCTATACAGTAAATCCTCCCTTTCCCCTTTGGTAATCAGAAGTTTGTTTTCTATGTCTGTGAGTCTTTCTGTTTTGTATGTAGATTGATTTGTAAAATTTTTAGATTCCACATATAAGTTCATCTTTCACTTTTTCACTAGAGTTGTCTTATGTTTTTTTCCTTTTCCAACTCTAAATAATAATGATTGACAATTGTGTGGGTTTTAAAAACATTTACAGAGAAAGTTCCGTACACTGTCTGAATCAACAAACACTTATTGTGGACCTGCCTTCTGTGTGATAGGCATGGCGCCTGGTACCAACCGCAGTGGTAAGTACTGAGGCTGGTCTAAGCTAACACGGTAAGGATGGGACAGGCTCAGACACAGTCTTCTCACCCTTGATTCTGGTGCCTTCCATCTGTTGCAAGGTGGGTCCCTAGGAAGCAGACTCTGAGATGATGATTAGTGTGCAGGACGTTCATAGGGAACACTCTTGGGACCAGAGCCTGTAGAAGTGGAGGGGAGGAAGCAGGATTGTGCAGAGGGAGAAGCTGAGACAATGTAGTCTCAAAGGAAGTCTTAAGAGTTCTGAACATGGGATGGAGCCCCAGACCTGCCTGCTTTTAAAGTAAGACTGACAGCTGAAGGCTGTCTGCCTGCAGCACTCACAGCAGGCATGGCGAGTGAGTCCTTCAGTCATGAAGTGGGGGTCAGGGAGGTGCAGCTCAGAATTCACCACACCTCTCACATTGCTAACATTCACTGGAGGTGACCGACTTGACTTGTTGCCTTGAGCCTTAGTATAAAGGGCAGGGAGCCCATGGAGAAAGATAGCTGAGTTCCTGCACCAAGACTATTGCCCCAGGTGGTGGCAGACCAGGAAGAGGCTGGAATGGGCCTGGTCAAGTCCCACCAGATAAATGAGCAAAGGCCAAGGTCAGGTCAAGACAGGCAACCCTACTTCCTGCCTCAGGTCTTCCTTTACAGAGGTTGTCCCTTCTTCCTGGAATGTTCTTCACTCAGTCTTTAGGTCTCTGCTTACACGTGTCATCCTTTATGCTATCTCCTTGGGCCCAACCTAAATTAAGATCCTAGAGACACACTTGCTTAATAATTTGACCTTTGTCACACTTGTCACTCTATGGCCTGTTGGGGGACTATTTATTCAATGTTTTCTTTCCCATTTTACTGAGAGCCTCAGGAAGGCAGATATTCTTTCTTTTACTGTGTCATCCCCCATGTCTAGTGTGTGTGGGGGGGTGCCTGACGCATAGTATGTGCTCAATAAACACTTTTTAAGTGATTAAAACTAAAGTAGGGGGGTACATCAGGGTTCTTTGTTTGCAAGCAACAGAAACTGACACTGGCACAATTAAGCAAAAAAAGGGACTTATGGAAAGAATGTGGAGAGCCCCACATAGAGACCAGGGGTGAAAATAGGTAGCATCCATCAGCTCTGAGGGTGGGGAGGTGGGGAGATGGGAGGGTGGGTGGGGTGGTCACCAGGTAGGAGCTGCTGGACAAAACAACTATTTTTTATCTTGGCCATTCAGTTCAAGAGTCAATTTCCACACGGGAGAGCGAGAGTCTGCTTGGTCTAGCCTGGGTCATATGCTGTTCCCTTGGCTGGAAGAGGACAGCTGATAACAATACCACCAGACTATATCCAAAAGGAAATTGGGGGAGACTGAAGAATAGGAAGTGGATTAAGGGCAGCTAACAAAACAAAACAAAAACCATTCCCATATAGGAGCCAGAGGGAGGAAGAAGCATCTTGACTACCTGGGGTATCAGGGAAGAATCTTCAAAAGTAGGTAGGGGGGTTTACCTTGTTTACCTCTATCCCAGAGCAAATATTATGCCTGCCACCCATTTTTCCCTACAAAATTCTCAGTCTTGTATTTGCTCTCTTTGAATATAGTCAGAACACTTATCTTAAAATCTGCAGCAACTCCATTTTCTGTATCTCCTCTGGCTCTGTTTCTACTGTCTCATGTTTTTCATGGATTTTAGTAATGTTATCTGGTCTCATTGTGTGCTTGGTTATTTTTTGTTGAATTTCAGACATTGTAGATGCAAAATTATAGGATAATTTAAGTCCTGCAAGAATGCCATCTTGGGCTTCCCTGGTGGCACAGTGGTTAAGAATCCGCCTGCCAATGCAGGGGACATAGGTTCGAGTCCTGGTCCTGGAAGATCCCACATGCCACAGAGCAGCTAAGCCCATGCACCACAACTACAGAGACTACGCTCTAGCGCCCACGAGCCACAATTACTGAGCCCTCACACGACAACTACTGAAGCCCGTGCGCCTAGAGCCCGTGCTCGATGGCAAGAGAAGACACTGCAATGAGAAGCCTGCACACCGCAACAGAGAGTAGGCCCTGCTCAACGCAACTAGAGAAAGCCTGCGTGCAGGAACGAAGACCCAATGCAGCCAAAAATAAATAAATTAAATAAATTTTTTTTAAAAAAGGAATGCCATCTTTCCTCAAAGAGAATTTATATTTGTTTCTGGGAGACAGTTTAAGTTCTAACAATCAAGGATCAACCTAATCCCATTTCAGGGCTTGAGGTGATTGGAAGCTGTGTTCTATGTGAAGACTCATCTATTTCCACATTCGCTGTGCAAATGTAGCCCTTCAGGATCTGAAACCAATGCATTGGAAGTTTACTAGAGGCTCTCTTTTTCAATCATCCTTATACTCCAATTTTTTTTTCTTTTTTTTTGTTTATACTCCAATTTTTATTCCCTTAGCTCCTCAAGGCTCTCAAAGTACTGTTGTCTACACCTCTCAGCCATCTACATGTGAGATGCCTCCTGGAAACATCTGGGAGTGGGTGGAGTGGACTCTAAAGGAGAGCAGAATAGTGGATCCTGTGTTAGGTCAGGTTCTCAAAGAAGCAGACATCCTGTCAAAATTAAATGTGCAAGGAATTGATTGACAGCAATACCTGTGAAGGGAAAAAAGAAGGAGTCAGGGAAGGTGGGGAAAGCCTTCACACCATGGTGCATGTCTGACCCCTGTGAAGCAGGAAGAGTCTCAGCTTTCAGGCCAGTTCTCAGATGGTTTCAGCCAGGCTGATGGGGAGTCCTTGAGCCAACATCTCCTAGTTGAGGAGTCCCATGTCGTGCCATGCTCAGGAACCCCATCATGCTCAGTCATTGGCTGGGAGCAGCCCGTGGGAAACACAGCCATGGTACATACAGCACAGGGGCAGCGTTGGAGCCTTCAGACAATCATACTCCCATGGAAAGAAGTCTAAGCAGCTCATCTTCATGGTCACCACAGCCCCATACCAGCAGATGAGGCCAGCACAGAGAAATATCATTTGTCACAGTCTGAGAAACCAGATTTTTAACCCCAGGCCTGTGTTTATCGACATGGAGAAATTTGGGTTGCAATGGTTACAAATTTTTAAACTCTTTGGGGTTTAAAGAGTTATACTCTTAGTTATCTGGGCTCCTTTATCCAAAACTCCTCCCTTATTCCTTCATGGTGTCTGTCAACTGAGGTACCTCTACAGTAGAAGATATTAAAGGGCATCAAAGAGGTTCTGGAATTGCCAACAGCTTGTACAGAGATGGTCAAAGTGAGATTTTCTGGCCTCAGCATATGGAAAGAGAACAGATTGTTTGCATTTCTCTAAATGTGCATGGGGTTGGCTAGACTGATAAAGGTGAGCATATGTGAAGGAACCCAGGTAAAAGAGGGGGAACAGTCAACACCCCCTACTCTGGTTGCCCAGTTGTCTAAGGAATAGAAAAACGACTTCGCATGCCTAAGATTTCAGAACAGTGGTGAGAGGAAGGGTTTTAAGGGACTGAAAACCTGAGCCAGTGTGCATTTGCAATGATGTCATTGGTCAGAACGGTCAGTTCAGGAACTATTTGTTCCACTGGCGCTTCAGGCACATCAGGTTGAGCTTGTTTCCCAGCTCACGACACCTAGAGTTACCCCTGGAAAGTGAGGGACATAAATATAGGACAGGGGGGCTTCCCTGGTGGTGCAGTGGTTGAGAGTCCACCTGCTGATGCAGGGGAACACAGGTCTGTGCCCCGGTCCGGGAAGATCCCACGTGCCGCAGAGCGGCTGGGCCCGTGAGCCATGGCCGCTGAGCCTGCGCGTCCGGAGCCTGTGCTCCGCAACGGGAGAGGCCACAACAGTGAGAGGCCCGCGTACCGCAAAAAAAAAAAAAAAAAAAAATAGGACAGGGAAGGAAGTGCATAGGTGGGAGCAAGTTACTGAGCTTGTTCGGTCAAGAAGTGATGACCGCCAAAAACATGAATAACATCACTATTGAAAAGTTTAGCTGAGTTCATGCCTGACAGATCACTGTCTGGGATTTGAGGGTGCTCTTCTCTGGTCTTTCGAGGGTGACGTTGGAGAGATTGTCCTGTTTGTCCCACAACAGTATCTGCTTGGGTCTCTGCGAAAGTCAGATTGCTGGACCAGACGTAGATGGTTCTAATTTAAATATTCTCAAGTGAACGAATGAATGTGAGGAAATTCTAAAGCAGCTGTTAACTCCTGCGGCTGTGCTCGCTTTGGGGCATCACACCTCTCTCTGTCGCTGTTGCAGGGCTCTTCAACCCAGCGGACAATGTCATGGTCACTTCCCGGACATCTTCATTTGCTCAGCTCTGGGAGACCCTGAAGTCCACCTAGTTTGTGAGTCTCCTCTCATGCAAATGTTGAACCAGAAGCTGGATCATGTGAAAGAACAGAGGTTGTTGAAACCTTTTTCAAACACGGGATTCCTAACCCACGGAAATGGATTGAAGGGATGGTGGAGAGAGGACTGGGGGCTGAGTGCAGACAGCAGGTGGCCTGTGTCCATCCCCATCCTCCTTTTCTGTCCCCACTCAAGCCCCTGTGAGGGGACCTTCTCAGGGCAACCGTTTGAGTACCACCGTGACAAAGGAAATCAATGTATTTTGAGTTGGACTGCGTCATCAGGGACACCCATCCAGGATTGCATGTTTGATTGCATGGGTACGAATGTCACACCACACATGGCAATCCGAGTTCTCTGGTGAATGGAGATGGACTTCTCTAAAAGGTGACCTGGACAGAACAAGAGCTTTGGAATCAGAAGACCTGGGTTCTAGTCTTGACTCTGACACTTACTAGCTTCCTGACTTTGGCAAATAACTTCTCCAAGTCTCAGTTTTCTGACCTTTACAATGGGGAGAATAACATCACCCTCAAAGAACCATAGGGAAGAGGAAGTGAGATGCCGAGTTGTCTTGGCCTAGAAAGGACAGTCCTGCTCAAGCAAACATTCTCCAGGAGCTCTTGTCTGGTTTTCTGACAGCCTTTTGTGCTTTGGTTCCCCACATTGACCCCAGGCTTCCTGTCTTTGGTCACCCACTTTGTACACATCTTTGAGGCCCAATATCAGTGTTTCCTGGGACACAATGCTGATCATCACCCCTTGACTCAACCTATCACGAGCATGGGTCAAAGGCATCAGGTCACTTCTCAGACTGGCCTTGCCAGACTCTGGCTGCTGGAAAGGAAGAGTGGCATGTAGGCCTCAGCCTGCCTACTGGGACTTGGGTTGTGGGCCCTACCCAAGCTGAAAACCCTTCAGTGACACCTCGTTCCTCACCATAAAGCCTCCTCTGTCAGTCAGATTCAGGCAGCCCAGTTCCTCACCCAGATAAGCATCTGTCCTGAACACAAGCCACTGGGGGCAATCTTTAGGTCTGCAGAGGATGGCATGCACAGAGAAGGCCAAACAAGAGCCAGGACACCAGGGTGAGAAGACAGGTCGGTGGCCTGAGAGTCAGGAGACCTGGGCTCTGGTCTCAGCTTGGCCAGAATCCAGCTGTCACCATATGTCATGGCTTCCTTACCAGCAGAAGGAAAAGCCTGGATGAAGTGATCCCATGGACCCCATAGGTTCACAAGAAAGAACGTATGAACACAAGAGCTTGAGTCACATGTGTTATTTACTCCCCAGCGGTCCCCATATGGGCACATGGGAAAGTGGAAGGAAAGACAAGGCTTCCAATCTGGCTTATTTGAGAGGAGAGACCCTCAGTTCTTAAGAACTTGAGTGGAAGCAACACCTCGGCCTTATCACACTTTATGCTAAGCAGTACCCCCGCTGATATCTATAACACATGTTCTTGTAATTCCTGATCTCAGCGGATAGGCTCCCTTCTGTTCATTGTGAAGGAGTTAGCAGAAGTGAAAGGGTGTGGGTAGCAAGCATAGGAAAAGCAGGTTTGTCAAGCCCCATCACCGTGGATGCCCGGTAATTTAACCTGCAGAATATCAGATAAGCAAACCAATCTCTTAATGGTAGGAAACGAAGTCTGGACTCCGCAAACTAAGAAGAGAGATTGGGCCAGCTATTAAACAGCCCTTTCCTCTCCAGAGGCCATCATTTCTATCTTCTTGCTGATAAAGAGGATGAGTCAGGCGTTTAATTTTACCTGGAACACGAGGCGGTATTGTAGCCACATGCTCCAAATGTTGAGAAGTCTGACAGGAAACAAGAATCATGGAATTTGGCAAAAAGGAGGTGGGAAGACAAGAAGAAAGATTCAAGGAGGGAATCAAAGGAGCCAAACACACGCTGCCCCTGGGCTCAGCACGGAGGGCTTTGGGGCAGGAGGAGGTCCCGGCCGGCGGGGGGGCGCCCACGGGGAGATCTCCACAGCCTCCCTTGAGCCTGCACCTGGTCTCCCCAGCTCATCGGAGGAATTTCATGACAATCCGAACCCATGTCACCACCACTTGATCAAATTACTTATGTGAAAATTCTTTATATGTGTCTATGCCACAAATATGCATCTTATCAGGCTTACTGTTTCAGCTTGTCTTCAGAATATATTTGCATATTAGGGAACCAATGAATAATAATAATGAAGAAGATGATGATGATAATATCTAAGTACCAGAAACTCTCCCAAGCAATTTAAGTATATATTCTCACTAAATCCTCATGACAGCCCCTTAAGGTAAGTAGTATTATTATCACTATTTTACAAATAAGAAAACAGAAGCTCAGTGAGTTGAAGTAATTTGCTCATGGTTTCAAGGCTACTCAGTGGTGAAGCTGGAAGTTCAACCCAGAACTATTTGCACTCAAATCTATATTCTTAATTAATATGCTTGACAATGCAGCCAACGATGGGTAAGGGGCATTTAATAAACACTCACGAATGCTCAGCTCTCCCAAGCACTGTCTATCGATAATCTCATTTAAATACAGCCACCCATAGCTGTACTATTATTATCAGTCTTTTAAAAATTATTGTTATTATCGGACTTCCCTGGTGGTGTAGTGGTTAAGAATCCACCTGCCAGTGCAGGGACATGGGTTCGAACTCTGGTCTGGGAAGATCCCACATGACACGGAGCAACTAAGCCCGTGCGCCACAACTACTGAGCCTGCGCTCTAGAGCCCGTGTGCCACAACCACTGAAGCTGGCGCGCCTAGAGCCCACGCTCCGCAACAAAGAGTAGCCCCTGCTCGCCGCAACTAGAGAGAGCCTGCGTGCAGCAACGAAGACCCAACGCAGCCAAAAATAAAATAAATAAATTTTAAAAAATAAAATAAAATAAAATTCTTGTTATTATTACAGAAGAAGACAATGAGACTTGAGAGGTCCAGTAAGTTGCCCAAGGAATTCAAGCAGTATATGTTGGATGCAACCCTGGGTAGCTCGACTCACAAGCTCATGCCATTAACCACCAAGTTAAATTAGAGAGTGCCCTTCCAACTCACTGACCCAGGGGAACACACACTGTGTAGCCAATAATTTGAATTTCCAGGGTAAATCCTATCTGTTGGGTAAGTTCAATTACCTATTTTAACTGCTTAAGGCCTTTCCCACTGGAATAATGTTTGACACCTGGTTGATCACCAACGGTACAGATCTTGGGGCAGTTTCTTCTCTCTTGGGCTTGAAATATTTATTGCCCATCCCCAGTAATTTCCCAAGCAATGCTCCTATGTGAATCGAAGGATGATGAGCTTAACACCCTCTTCCCCACTCCCTACCATGAAACTTTGTTTAAACCTTCTAAAATCATTATGTGGCCAGCTCCACGCTTTGCCCCTATTTACCACCCTTGGCAGGATGTAAGCATGTCATCAGTAAGGGCCAAGCTCTCAGAACTATGCTGGGTGTTCTTTTTTTTTTTTTTTTGCGGTACACCGGCCTCTCACCGTTGTGGCCTCTCCCGTTGCGGAGCACAGGCTCCAGACGCGCAGTCTCAGCTGCCATGACTCAAGGGCCCAGCCACTCCACGGCATGTGGGATCCTCCTGGACCGGGGCATGAACCCATGTCCCCTGCCTCGGCAGGTGGACTCTCGACCACTGCGCCACCAGGGAAGCCCTATGCTGGGTATTGTAAGTCGAGTCTGACCTAAAGGACTTTGGGATTTCACAGCACTAGGCCTCCATTTGACTGAAGGTTCCAGTCTGCCCCAGGCTTCCTTTCCCCAGTCACAGCAGCATTGCCTCACCCCTTCCAGACCTCCTACACTTTTTTTTTTTTTTTTTTTTTTTTTTTTTTTTTTTTTTTTTTTTTGCGGTACGCGGGCCTCTCACTGTTGTGGCCTCTCCCGTTGCGGAGCACAGGCTCCGGACGCGCAGGCTCAGCGGCTCATGGCTCACGGGCCCAGCCGCTCCGCGGCATGTGGGATCTTCCCAGACCGGGACACGAACCCGTGTCCCCTGCATCGGCAGGCGGACTCTCAACCACTGCGCCACCAGGGAAGCCCCGTCCTACACTTTTGAAAAGGCTCCCTAAAGCATTTCTAATGTCAACCTCCATTTCCTGCAGCGTGTTTGGATGTAAGTTTTCTGGAGTCTTATCAGCATGGAGAATCTTGAGCCCTTTCTGGTGTTCTCTGCCCACCTCCCGAATCCTCATCAAGTCCTCGTAATTTGATTCCAGATTAAGAAAACAGCAGTTCTTCCATACAAGTGAGTGTAGCCTGCCCCAAGGGTTTCACGATTTCTTTGTCCTTATCTCGTGTATAAGGCCTTATACTTTGCCATTTGAGGAAGAAATTCCTTTTATGTCCTTAACCTTTTGTTTATTGTTCATTGTTTTTGTCCCTTTGGATGCTTCAAAATGGCCATTTGCTTTCTTTCTATAACAATGTTTTGTCTTTTGGGATCAGGACTTGGCCAAGCTTTAATTTCCTCATCTGTCAAGGAGTTGGACTACATCAGGGCCAGAAACCTTTTTCTGCAAAGGGCCAGATAATAAGTATTTTCGGCTTGTGGGCCATGATGTCTCTATAGCAACTACTCAACTCTGCTGTTGTAGTGGGAAAGCAGCCACAGACAATACATAAATAAGTGAGCATGGCTGTGTGCCAATAAAACTATTTATGGCCACTGAAATTAAAACTGCATGTAATTTTTGCTTTTCATGTAATACTATTTTACCAACCATGTAAAAATGTAAAAGCCATTCCTAGCTTGTGGGATGTATAAAATCAAGCAGTGGGCCAGGTTTGGCCTCGGACTAGAGGATTCTAAGTTTCCTCCTTAATATCGAATCATGACATTTCAGAACTGGGGGGTAGGGGGGGCAGTTAGAAGCCATCAAGTCCAATTGCCCTGGGTGCCACAGAAGGAAAGAGTGGCCAGAAAGACAAAGTGACTGACCCACACTTACACAGCTGATGGGTGAGGGGCAGCTCAGGACCACAGCGTGAGTCTGTTGGCTCACGGTCTGGGTCAATCCCACCCCTGTGCACTGCCCCCCAGAACGTAAATATACACACTGGCTTCTATTTATTAGCAGAATGAGATCATTTTAAAGAGTTACAAGTTTGGGGACCACTCTTTCCTCTTGCCCGGAAATTTTACACCTCAATATTTAAATAAAAACGTGACTTTGAACGCTTTATTCGAATGAACATATAAACTACTTGCGTCTGTGAAACGCTAAAAAATTTGTATAGAATATGCTTTTGTTGTTGTTATGATTAAGGTCAAATTAGACAATGGCTTAAATCAACTCAGAGCAACTTACAGATATCCAAAATTTGTGACACTTGAATTAAAAAATAAGTGAAGTCAATGTATCTAGAAAATTTTCTTGGATGAACTGGATGGAAGTACTAAATAGAAGAATAATCCAACATATACACAGACACACAAAAGGGAAAATTTTGGTGTGTCCCCTCAAAGAGTGGCAAAATTAGCAGAGATAAGTAAAAAAACTACCCCTAGATAAGCTGTGTACAGGCTATGCCACCTCTAACCTCCAAGAAGCCCTGCAAAGTGTTTTTGACAAGAGCCTGATTTTGCAGCAAGATTGAGTCAATCACAGAGCAGCCAGCTTAAAATATGAAGCCCTGGGCTTCCATGGTGGCGCAGTGGTTGAGAGTCCGCCTGCCAATGCATGGGACATGGGTTCGTGCCCCGGTCCAGGAGGATCTCACATGCCGCGGAGCGGCTGGGCCCGTGAGCCATGGCCGCTGAGCCTGCGCGTCCAGAGCCTGTGCTCTGCAACGGGAGAGGCCACAGCAGTGAGAGGCCCGCGTACCGCAAAAAAAAAAAAAAAAAAAAAAAAAAAAAAAATATATATATATATATATATATATATGAAGCCCTATTTTAAAATCTATCAGTCCCCATCCAAACGGATTGACCAGGCAATAAGCTAGGTTATCGCAAAAGTCTGCATTTTCCTTTCCCTGTTTGTCTGCTAAAAATGGATAGACTGTTTACAGGGGTGTGTGTGTGTGTGTGTGTGTGTGTGTGTGTGTGTGTGTGTATTGGGGTGGGGACTGGGCAGCTGCTTTAAAAATTCAGTGCTCCCACTCCCCTTTTTTGGTGCCCAGGAAGGCAGGAAGTGGAAGTTGGGATAAGAAGGAATTTTATTTAAAACAGTCCACGAAAACAAGTTTTAGAATGGTAATGGAGAGAGGAGGAGGCGGTCCCGAAAGGGAGGACTGTTCAGCAATTCCCATCTGGAACTCAGTTTATGCTTCCTGAATCTTCACACTCTTTCTACAGTCTCTCAACTTCCAGGAGGGTCCATGCCTTAGCAGCCAACTCTGGCAAGTGGTCCAAGGAGAGACATCACAGCAAAGAGAGAGAGAGCAAAGACACGGCTAGTAGCTCTCCAGGAGGCCCACATCTTCCCCTCGTCACCCTGTTGTGGACTGCTGACTCCCTCACCTTCCCGAACCCTTCCCCAAGCCTGCGGCACCCACACCTGGGAAGAAGAGGCATCCCCTGTAGCAGAGGCAGCCCTGCTGATGCGAGCTCAGGTCTCTACCTACTAGACACTAAGCTGACCTCACAACTAGCCAGCAAGATGCACTAAACGCTCCCAGCCAGCACGCTGGCATACAGCCTTCTATGTGACCCTGTTTTTGCAGGTGCCAAACCGTTTCCCCTGCTCCCCTGACCTTCGGGAGTTCAGGTCTCCATCTCACGAAAGAAAAGGATCTGGGCTTTTTACTTTGCAGAGGAGGAAGTGAGTGGTTTAGCTTTTCCTCTGGAGTAAAGAGGCCCTTGGCCTTAGTTTATCATCTCCTCCCCTGTTCCCTTAAACACACACACCACCCAGTCAACACCTGGAAGGAGGATCTGGGCATACCATGTCCACTCAGGCAGAAGTCCTAGACATTCTCACTTTTTGCTCACCTGGTCCATTCTTGGGCATATTTGACTCCTGAGCTCTCAGGGTATTTTTGATTTTTTTTTTTAACACTTGATGGTTTTAAAAAAAAATTTTATTTATTTTATTTATTTATTTTTTGCTGCATTGGGTCTTTGTTGCTGCACACGGGCTTTCTTTAACTGAGGCGAGCAGGGGCTACTCTTCGTTGTGGTGCGTGGGCTTCTCATTGCAGTGGCTTCTCTTGTTGTGGAGCATAGGCTCTAGGCGTGTGGACTTCAGTAGTTGTGGCTCGAGGGCTCTAGAGCGCAGGCTCAGTAGTTGTGGCACACAGGCTTAGTTGCTCCGCGGCATGTGGGATCTTCCCGGACCAGGGCTCGAACCCGCGTCCCCTACGTTGGCAGGCGGAGTCTTAACCACTGCGCCACCGGGGAAGCCTGAGCTCTCAGTTTTATCCCCCCTTTTCCTACCCATCTTTAGTTCTGTGGCCTTCTATTCATGTTTGTTAATTCATTCATTTATTTCTGCCACCAACATTGGGTGCCACCATGTGCAGGCCAATGCTGGTGGAGACAAGATAAAGGAGGTCCCTGGGTGCTTGGGACTGGAGGTGTGGTAATGAACGAGGTAGTTGAGAAATAATTACCTAAGGATTTATACCCTTACTGTGTGGTGAGTGCTGTGAAGGATATTTGCTCACTAAATATTTGTAGAGAACCTACTCGTGCACGGCCGACGGCACAATGTTCATCATCAAGAGATATCCCCATGCCTGTTTTCATGGAAAGAGACCATTAATCTCAACAATCACACTCACGAGTGCTACATCTACACTCTGAGGATGTAGCAGGGGAACCTAGGGTCCTGGGAGTCAGCTCCCAGTGGCTTCTGGGAGGCAATGGTGTTGAAGCAGAGACCTGAAGCCCAGCTAACTTGTTTGGCTTCTCTGCCATATACCCAGGAATAGGTGTGATACCCCTGCCTTTTGCCTGTATCTGGTGTTGCCAGGGAACCACCCAAACCTTCCCCTGGGACTACCCCAAGGTCTCTGTCAGTGGGCATCCGACACGTGGACCATCCGACTGCCTCAGCTTTGCTCACCACCTAGCACAGGACCTGCACGTAGTAGTCACTCACTAAATATGGATATTTAATATAAAGTAAGTCATTTCCATTTCTTTGATAACTAGCTCTGCTCCTCTGTGGTTGGGGGTCTCCTCTCACATTCCTTTGCCCTCTGGGGAGAACTTGCTGCTAACTTGCTTCTATCTGCAGTAGCTATGTACTGTCCACCAACACAAGGCCAGCTGCTAATTCATACTGTAGCCTCTGGGGTGGGCGTCTCACTACTTTGATGAACTGAAACCCATAGCAGTCCATCTTTCCTGGCCTCTGCTGTGCTTGCTTCAGCAGCACATATATTTCCTGGCCTCTGTTTGGGGAGCTGGAAGATTAAACTGGAGGAATACACATGGCTTGAGGGATGTGTAACAATAGGAAGCTCAGAAGCGCGGCTGCTCGCTCAGGCAGAGAGTTTGGGTCCCCAGCTCTCATCCCCCTTTACTACTTATTCTTTTCAATCCTTGCTCACCTGAAGCATCAGCCAGGCTCAGTGAACTAAGGAGCATTCCGAGCCCCAGGAACACACAGTTCTGATTGCGGTTCTCCTCCCAGGGCAGGTCTGAGCAACCACTCAGTGACCATTGCACGTCACCTACAAGGAGAGTCACAGGCCAGCCCTGAGCTCACCCTCCGGGTGGGGGTGGGGGGGCGGGATCCTCATTAAGACAATTTGGAGACACTTAGCAGAGTTCAAGTTCAGGGTCAGTGAGCAGCAGGGTTCCTAATCAAAACCTTGGCGCTTTTAAGAGGAGAGCTGCTGAGGAAAGGTGAGATGCTCCACAGACCGGCCAGGGAGGGGCTGAGGGGGGGGCAGCGCTTGGCCGGCAGCCGGCCACTTGCAATCACTTGGGAGGAGGACATGGCCCAGCCTCTTTATCTGTTTCACAGCGGTTTCGTGGCAGTATTCCTGCAGTGGGAACAAGCTGCAAGATCTGATCGTGTTCAAGCGGTCACCCTGTTCTCCTCTTAGGCTTGACTGAGGGACTGTCATTCATGTCCCCAGTCGGCACGTGGCTTCCCTGGTTGTCAACAAGGACTTCCCAATTCTCAAGTTGACCCTTTCCTTCCTTTTAGGTATATGATCTGTGATGACTTGAGGGGCTCCCAGAAACTGCTCAGCTCTGAGAGTTAGGAGAAAGAATTGTTTTAAAGCATCTGTATAATATAGCCACATTTTAGAAATAAACTTGAGAAAATTAAGAGAAAACACACATGATCTCGTTAACCTGATATCTTACTACTGTTGCCATTTTGGTGTATTTTCGTCCATCTTTTTCAAACGCGCTTTTTTTACAATGCTATAATAATGTGTGTTGAATCGTGTCCTATTTTGCTTTTTGTGTCTATCCAGTCTTCACAATAATGAATTGGAGTGGCTAGATACTATTTATTGAAAGACTAGCTCATATTTATTTAATTGTTCCTTATGGCTTTAGATTTCCTTGCATCCAGTTTTTCCACTAGTGGAAGGGCACGGGAAGCACCATTTTGGTACAAGATCCATGATACAGTCCCAGGAAAGAGCCTGAGTCATGTGGCAAAATAACTCTCTCTGCTGAAGGCTGACTTAAATCGAGGATGCCTTCTGGGGTATCCGGACTGAGGCTAACTGCACGTCAATATCAGGCAGTGCTCCGTATGGTAGATACGACTCTGTCCCAGATCCTGGATTTGCAACCTGTCTCATTTCTGTCTCTACGAACACCTGCTTCTTGCTCTCTCCACTTCCCAGAATACACGGTAGATGAAAAATAGCCACTGCTGAGCTCCTGGGTTCAAATCACCTTTCAAGAAACTGATCTCTGTCAGTGGGCATCCGACACGTGGACCATCCGACTGCCTCAGCTTTGCTCACCACCTAGCACAGCACCCTCCAGTTGTGCCCTGTATCCCACTCCTCCCCACCTTCTCAAAAACGTGGTTCCTGCAACCATGCCCTCCCTCCCTTGCATTTCAATTCCCCCAATCATTCATGTCCTCTTGTTTATCAGCAAACATGTTCTGGGTATCTTTCAACTTAAATAACAAACCTCCCTTGACTCCATGTGTTTCTCTGTTTAACACCCAATCTCTCTGCTCCTATTGACTGGTACGATTCTCAAAAGAATGATCTCTACTCTGTCTCCATTTCCTCATCTTCATTCTCTTCTCAGTCCCTTCAATTGCATTTGCATCCTTCCAGTTCCACTAAAATTCTCTGGTTCAGGTCACCAAGTCCTCCAGCTGGGCACGTCTCTATCCTCAACTGTCAACCTTTCAGATACAGTCCATACACTTGACCACTCCTTTCTTACAGCATTCTCTCTCCTGGTTGAGGATACCATATGTGATCGATGCTCTGGCGTGCGCCCAGATTTCCCGGCAGGGCCAAGGAACTCCTTCCCCCACTTGTCAGGCGCGTTGGTATTTGACAACTCAGGGCTCAGTCCATCTCTGGGAATTGCTCTCAGAAGGGCAAACTGCTTTGCGCCTTCCTGGGGATAGCCCATATCCGAGGACTGGTTGATGTGAGGGTACAAAGCATCCATTTGGGACAACTCTAAAGGACCAGCTCAGTTCCAGAGGTCTCAGCTGGACTGGACAGGCTGAGGCTTCTGCTGCAACAGCATCACGTTCGAATTTCTCCCTCTGTCCAATCCTGCTTACCTCATTTCCTTCAAGGTGCTGTTCCTGAGATCTCCCAAATCTCGGTCTCAGAATTTGCGTCCGGGGGACCTGACCTAGGACAACAAAGTCTCCTGGTTTTCCTCTTATCCCATTTTCTGCCACCCGGATTTGTTACAAGCTCATTCCTGATTTCTTTTCTGCCTCATCAATTTCAAAAAACCTCGTTTTCTCTCTCCCTCTCACTCCTTCCGTTCTCTCTTTAGCGTTCTTTGTTTGTTTGTATTGTCTGGTTGTTACACTTTAGAGAACTAAGAAAGTCACATCCCACTCTTAACAGTTTTCCTTAGAAATACTCACACTACCCAACGACTGTATTCAAGTTTTCTGAAATCTAAGGAAGAGAGAAATTGCAGGATGGATTTTATTCACTGGGTTAGATAAAATAAATGCAGCGTTATCTATTCTTCCATAATTGGTTAGGTGAGTAGTATTTACCCATAGGTGCAAACCTGCGGACTTGATACACAAATCAAACTAGTGAGGTGAAATTATGTACTTAGCTGCTATTTGGTTGTAAGTACATTTTATTCTTTCTCTTAATTCAGCTCTAAAATAAAGAAGAAAAGGACCAAAAGTTTGGATTTGCCACAGCTGTAAACTTTCCAGTGGGGTAGGGGGAAATTGAACACTTTTTCACAAAGAGCTTCACAAGGTGAGGCATCAAGAGGAAATTGTCTTCCTAGACTATTATGTACAAATGAGATCATCTAGAAAACCAGAAAATATCCAATATATAATGTAGCATTCACGTCCGTAGCATATGAAAAATACATACACAACCAATGTTGATCTCTTAGTTTTGACAACTGAACCGTGGTATGTAAGATGTTAACATTGAGAAGGTGGGTGAAGAGTACAGGGGAGCTCCCTGTATTGGCTTTGCAACTTTTCTGTAAATCTAAAATTAAAAGTTTAGGGACTTCCCTGGCAGTCCAGTGGTTAAGACCTTACACTTCCACTGCAGGGGTTGTGGGTTCGATACCTGGTCAGGGAGGTAAGATCCCACATGCTGTGGGGCATGGCCAAAAAAAATTTTTTTTAAGTAAAATAGAAAGTTGAAATAATATCCAGTTCAATATGTCAGCTCAATTTGATTAGCAAGCTATTGAGAAGAAGTACCTCTATTTTGCTGAAACTGCAGAGTACAGCTCTGAACACTGAAATCAGAGAAAAGGTCTCTGAGCAGCTAAAAGCTCTCAGGAACTCATAGGAAAGGCAGAGTCCCCCTCAGGCCTGCTCACAGCAGTAGTGCATGAAGCTACTGACAAGACCAGAAGCTGCTGAGAAACCCAGATTGCAGCAAGTAGTGCTAGAAGGAAAACTACCAGTAAATGCACAGCTAGTTGAGGAAACTGAACCGGGCACGTCATGGAGTGTGACTGGATTATAATGTATTTCAATGGAGGGCATTCTTAATGATATTCTTGGATGACAAATAGAGGTTGAAGTTATTTTTGGCTTAGGTGGGAAAGGCTTCTTAGAACTTCCTGCTCATCTCTGCCCGCACACCCTCTCCCCAGAGTGGAAATTCAGTGGAGGAGGATGAACGTGAGCTTTGGAGGTCACATCTCACACCATCTGACCTTGGGCAAATTCCTTCACCTTTCTGAGTCTTAGTCTCTCCATCTATAACATGACAATACTGATAGGGATCTTGCAAAGGTTGCAGTGAAGACTCTGTATGAGACTCTTTTTGAAGCAGTTAGCAAACGCCTAGCACTCAGTGGGTAAGAGGGGTCTGGGAGGTAAAGGATGCACACAGCACATTGCGGCTCCCTCTCTGTTCGGGCTCTCTGTTCTGTCTCTGAGCGCTAGATGGACTGGTATGGTCCAGTCAATGATCTTCTTAAGCCCAAGCAATCGGAGTGAAACTTACGGGGTGAGGTTAGAAGAGGTTCGAAGCTCTGGCATCTTTGTGGTCTTGGCTTGACTTTGTATCATCATCTTTCTGTATGCTTCTTGTCTCTAGAAGTTCCCATGAGGCTGGCAGAGCAGATGGGTCTGGGGCTGCCATAACCCTCCATCTCCAAGGCGGTGGTAGGTCGCTCAGGCCGGTCATGCCCGACCCGACCTTGCGACGTACCTGATGCTGTTCCCCATGGTGGCCTCACGGGTCTCCTTCTTATTTCTTGAAGGCATCAAGCACACTTCTGCCTCAAAACCTTTGCCCTTGGGGCTTCCCTGGTGGCGCAGTGGTTGAGAGTCCGCCTGCCGATGCAGGGTACATGGGTTCGTGCCCTGGTCCGGGAGGATCCCACATGCCGCGGAGCCGCTGGGCCCGTGAGCCATGGCCGCTGAGCCTGCGCGTCCAGAGTCTGTGCTCCGCAACAGGCGAGGCCACAGCGGTGAGAGACCCGCGTACCGCAATAAAAAAAAAAAAAAAAAAAGAATTGTTTATTTTTAGATAGTATTGCATGCCATAAAGAAAATTAGGTAGTATTGCACGCCATAAAGAAAAGAAATGAAGGCTATGTCACAGAGAAAGACTAGGGATTTGTCAAATAACCATAAACTTATTTGCTATTCAATTGTCCAGAGAATTAATCAAGCCAACTTCCTTATTTCAAGACTGAACAGTGAATTTTTGCGCTCAGAATGATTGTCCAGAAGATCTGAAAGATTAAATTCTATCCCTTATATTCATTTTTAAGAAAGGAAGGAGAGAAAATAGGAGGGAGAGAAGAAGAAAGGAGGAAGGGAAGGATAAAACTATGTTCTAGAAAAGTTTCTTACAAGGTAGAGAAAATCCAGTTAACCAAAACATGCTATTCCCAAAGAATTCCAGCTAATCAAGGATCCATGGAACCAGTTAAACCTGTATCTTATTACTTTGACTATTTAGACTGAAAAATCTAAGAAATAGTGCTAATATTTATTTATTTTTCCTGATTTTGAAAATCATCTCTTTTTACTGGAGAAAATCCTAGTGTGGTTTTTATAAATACTGTTTTGATTTCAGATGTGTCTATTCCGTAATCTAGTTCCTTTTGGGTTTACAAATGACAAGTGACTCATCTGTGGTCTTTATATAACTGGAAAAAATATGTCTGCAAAAATGACACATTTGTAAAAGTTACAGTAGTTTTTCGATCAAAGCAATCCAATTTAGTTCAAATTGATTCAGGCAGGACATGTTATTACTGACCTTGAAAAGGGTTCAGGGTGCATCCTGGACCATATAATTGTTTCTATTTTTCTTGATTATCTAATAAAAGGCAGGGACATCCTTTTCAGAGTGAGTCCAATTAACTGAGTGTGACACGGGCAGGGCCTGCATGATTTAGATGCAATTCCCTTCCCATCTATAAATACAGCTTTTAAAGTCAAGGATAAAGGATGTGACCTTCAGCTTAGGGCAGAACTGAGATTTTCCAAAGCAGTTTTCTGTCATAGTAGGGTTCATGGAGAAAACTAAGAGCTTGGTCAGAGTACAGGCATTCTGGAATGTTCCTGGGCATCGTGGCACCAATCTAGATAGATGTAAAATTGTTAGGGGGGACCACTGACCGAAACTGCCCACCCTGGCCACGGAAGATATTAGCCACTTGTATGAGTTATCTTTACAAAAGGAGGTCCTGGTAAGGAACGCAAAACTAACGAGCTACCACCGGCTGGAAGAATTCTGGAAAGGTCAAAAGGAGAGAGGAGACGCCAGCCTATGTGTCCTACCAACCTCCCAGAATCCTTCTCGCTGGAATCCATCTTGGCTGAGAGATGCGCGCGCCACCAGGAAAGACCCTGAGTCAGAACGCTTGTCCAGAGACGACCCGGAAACTAACCCCATTACCATGAAACCCAAGACTGTGAGCCACGTGGCAGAGCAGTCCTCCTGGGTTCCCTGACCCCGCTGCTCTCTGCCCGGGCGCCCCTCCCCAATAAAGTCTTTTGCTCTGTCAGCACGTGTGTCTCCTCAGACAATTCATTTCTGAGTGTTAGACAAGAGCCCACTCTCGGGCCCTGGAAGGGGTCCCCCTTCCTGCAACAAAATCAGAACAGTGTAACTAGTAAGATCTGGAGTTTTTAAAACATGGTTCCAGGGCTTCCCTGGTGGCGCAGTGGTTGAGGGTCCGCCTGCCGATGCAGGGGACACGGGTTCGTGCCCTGGTCCGGGAAGATCCCACATGCCGCGGAGCAACTAAGCCCGTGAGCCATGGCCGCTGGGCCTGTGCGTCCGGAGCCTGTGCTCCGCAACGGGAGAGGCCACAACAGTGAGAGGCCCGCATACCGCAAAAAAAAAAAAAAAAAAAACATGGTTCCAGTGGAAACGCCTGAACCATGGTTGGGAGCTGGTTTATCCTCTCTTCCACCATCAGATGCTCATATAATAAATGCTAACCTTTGAGCACACAGCAGGTGCCTTGTTATATTCCTTAGCTCATGCAACTGCCCTGTCACATGTGTACCATTATTATGTCCATTTTGAAGATGCGAAAATTTAGGCTTAGCTGGAAAATTTGGGCAATCTCACATACTGGTAACTGAAGGAGTCAGAATTCCAGCAAATGACCCTAGAAGCTGAATTCATTAACACTTCTTTTTGATCCTGTTGTGTGTTGGCATTTCTTGTAAAGTTTTGTTAAAAGAGAAAAATTAGATTAAGTTGCTAAAACAAACCACCCACTCTCCAAACCAGGCTTAAAGACCACCCACTTAGAATTATCAGAACATCTCTACCTAGTGCCGCTGTACCTGGCAAAGAGGGGTAACTATAATCTCCGGAGAGGTGAAACCTTTGTCCTGGGAAAGGGCTTAGAGCCTTCTCACTGAGCCCAGACACCTGGGATGATAATGAGAAGGAGACAATGGCAATAATTAATAACAGCACTCACATTTATTGAGTGCTTGCTATGTGCTAGGCATTAAAGCATTCTGCTAAGCACGCTAGGTGGATTATCCCCATTGATCCTTCTTCAAACCTTTTGAGTCAGTACTGTTATCATTCTGAATTTTAAAAGGAGGAAACTCAGACTTAAACTGTGTGCCTTGCCCAAGGGCATGTAGAATTCCTAAGCAACAGATATTTGAACCTGCGTCTATCTGACTGCAGAGCCTGAGTCCTTAGCCACTAGACTGTATGCAACCCAAGGTCAAACCAAGCTGAATGTCGTGAGGAGTCGGGGTCAGGTTAACTGCCTGAGTCAGAAACAGAAAGATAAGTCTTCTAAGAAGCAAGTGGATAAGGGTACAGCAGTTGAGGATGTATTCACCAAGCCACTGGTTCGTTCTATTCTTCAACAAATATTTCTTGCTTGCTCACTATTTGTTAAGCTCAGTTAGTTCCTCTCATGAGCTCTTTCATTCGTTCAGCAAACATTTACTGAATGCTTCATCCTGGAGAGATAAAAATAAATAAGTCCCTCTCCCCAGAAGCTCCTGCTTAGCAGAGAAGTTGTGCTGACAAATCGCTCAGAAAAAAAAAAAAAGAAAAGAAAACAATCACTAACCCAAACAAATAAACCAAATCCCACCGACCCCAGCTGCCTAAGGATGCGGGAAACTGGCTTCAGAGCTCCTGCCGCTGGAGTGTGCTGCCATGAGGGGCACGCTCTTTTATTCATTCGTGAGTGTTGGACACCCGAAGACAAACCCAGATCTTAGTGAGGGGAGGGAATGCAGACTGAAACACAGGGAAATGGCAGGAATGGGGACTGGTGAGTGAAAAGAAAATACGCCTGTGTTGATGGGCGGATGAGACGAGCCTCACCCCGGGGCAGACATCAAAGGGCGCTCTCTGGGGGCCATAGCTGAAGCCAGAGAACGGTTGGTAGAATTAAGGAACACTGATATCTCATACATACTTTTAAGCTGCTGCCTGTACGAGGCTTGACTGCAGACTAATCCTTCTCTCCCTCAAACCTTCGGTAAGTCTGGTATTCTGCTGTTACTTGTGGGAAGGAGACGGAAAAGCTGCTGTGAGGACCCAAGAGGCAGCAGGGAAGCAGGATGCAGACTGAGATTGGGACCGGCTGCCCCCAGGTAGGCTCAGAGACCCTAAGGGGGTTGGGGTGGACTGCAATAGCCAAAGGGGGCGTGGCAAGGGTCAGGAATCAGAAGAGCTGGCAGGGCGGTAACTTCCATCTCTGCAGAAGTACTTCTAAAGTCTAGATGACTGGGGGGACCTTGCAGACCCTACCATGGGGACAGGGGGAGGCAATCTGGGCTGTAAATTAAGGACTTGGGTCAGCACAATACAGGAAGAGCTGAAAAGAGATTTGCCGGGTGCTGTGGAGGGCAGAGTGTACGTGTGTGTGGAGGCCGTGGGGAGGCTTCAACAGCCAAGGGTTTCCTGGGTGAGCTCACGCTTGGGCTGGGCCTCGGAGGTGAGTGAGAGTAGCCCAGCCGAGCAAGGTGGCGTGAGCCTTTCCGGCAAAATGGAAGACAGAGAACAAACTTGTCTGCGGCCAAGAACAGCAGGGTCTGTGGGAGAAGCCAAAGGGGTTCTGCAATGCCATTCCAGTTCCAGGCAGGCCTGGGCGGGAGGCGGGGTCGGTAGAGGAGGGCAGGGCTGGGAATTTGGGTGCATCTTGGGGAGGCTGGTTGTCCGTCCTCAGGTCCAAGGTTCCCGGTCTGCCATGATGGAGTTTTCACAGTTCCTGCCGAAATGAGAAAAATATGGACATCTGTCTCCTTTAAAGGACACTTCTTCCTCCCTAAAATTATATTCTTTATTTTTTTAAACTATTTGGTTACAATGACCTTTTTAATGAAAAGATAGTGATCGTTAAATGGTTATCATTTCGAATGACTTATTTGGCAAAAGAAAAAGTTGGCAGCTGCAATATTCCTTAGTTTAATTTAATGTACATCGTTAGCAAGGGAGAGACACAATTTGCATTTTGGAGTGACAGCTAGTCGGGGTGTGAGGATGCCATCAGGAGGGTGGGGCACTGGCCGGGAGGTGAGGGGGCTGGAGCCGCGGCTGAAGTGTGGAGGAAGCTAAGCCTAAGCCGGAGCAGCCACAGGAAGCGCAGGATGCAGAGGGCAGAGGAAAGACACATATGTGGGCGGCCAAGTTCCAGAAGCTGAAGGGCCTGTTTCGTTCGCCTCTGGATTTTGTTCATCTCTGTGGATGAATGAATGAACTGGGAGACTGATTGAAGTGGGAAGTAAGGGCTAGAGGGGCAGGCTAGCGATTCCTGCTTGTATGGAGGAGTGGAAGGTGATGCCCAAAGCTGAAATGGAGGAGAATAGAGAGAGAGGCAGGACCAGGGCGATGACAGCTCCTGCTTTGGAGGTGTTGGGTGTTTGTTAGGGGCTTAAGGGGCGTCCCAGCGGAGAGGCACTGCAGGCGGCCCAGCATAGGCCTGAGGGTCCAGGAAGAGGTCCGGCCTGGAGCTGACCTTGAGAACACTCCCTGACACCTGGAGGATGCAGCCGGGGTCCAAACACTGTCTTCTCAGGCCACCTTCAGTTTCCTCCACGGCATAGCATTCCTCTCT
The DNA here is from genome assembly GCF_026419965.1 of Kogia breviceps. NCBI lineage: Eukaryota > Metazoa > Chordata > Mammalia > Artiodactyla > Physeteridae > Kogia > Kogia breviceps. The sequence goes on from NC_081326.1 coordinate 44,632,904, forward strand.
TAGCATAGACTGACACTTACATATTATGGCTCAGGCAGCAGAGCTGTTTCTGACGGAGCTGTCTTTTCAAGCCAGCCTTGCAGGGTACCTCACCCCCCTGCCCTCACCTCAGGGCCTCCCAAAGATAGTGATCTGAATGGATGACTCCCCAGGTCCAACGCCACTGTCCCCGCAGAGTGATGATTATAATTCACAGTTTTATAATTTGGATTTGTTAGTTATTTAGGCCCTCTCCTCCAGACTATAAATTTTGCAAAGGCAAAAGCCTGTGTCTGTTTTACTCACCACTAGTGGTCCCAGTGGTGAGCACCACTTTACTTTACTTTACTTTACTGATTGATTCTTTGTGGGTCAAATGGACACCTCTGGTCCAATCAACTGGGCCCAGGGTGCAAGATCATGTTGACTATGCATTTCTGCAGGCTTCCAGCTTTCTGTGAACGGGTGTAGAGCAGGAAGTTAAGTGCACATTGAAGTTGGGCAAAAATCCCCAGAGCAGTAAGTATATCCTGGGCAGAGCTATCTCTGTTATTCCTTTGTATCTACACAGCATTTCATACAGTGCTGAGCACACACATGTGATCTGTGGAAGCTGCAGATTGCTTGATTGATTACAGTAATATTTTTATGCTAGGAAAGAAAATCTACCACAGCAGTGACAAGGTAGTATTAGGGGACCAAGATTTCTCAGCCTCCCCAAGTAACCCCGGACAAATAGCAAGTTCATAGATGAACAGTCTCTACACTGCAGTCCAGTGTTTTCTCCTGTCTCTTCCTTACTCCATCTTTTTTCCTCTTTTTCCTTCCTACATTTCGGAGTCTAAATTTCCATTCTTCATTAGCATTTTTGCTTTATCTCTTTCAATCTCAGCAAATCAGAGTTGTAAAGGGGAAAAAAACTAAAGCAAAACAGTGGGCAGGGCTTCCCTGGTGGCGCAGTGGTTGAGAATCCGCCTGCCGGTGCAGGGGACACGGGTTCGTGCCCTAGTCTGGGAGGATCCCACATGCCGCAGAGCGGCTGGGCCCATGAGCCATGGCCGCTGAGCCTGCGCGTCCGGAGCCTGTGCTCTGCAACGGAAGAGGCCACAACAGTGAGAGGCCCACGTACCACAAAAAAAAAAAAACAACAATGGGCAGAGCACTGAAATTTTAATCCAGTTTTGGCTTTAGCACAATCTAACAATCTAGCTGTGTGACCTTGGGCATATATATTACTTGATTTCTCAGGGCTTTTATTTCCTCAACCAAAAAAAAAAAAAAAAAAAAGAGAGAGAGAGAGGACATGGTGGTCTGCAGGCTATCTTCCCTGGAGACTTAGGGGTCTGCCGAAGTGCATCAGGGGCAGTCACAGGGTAGAAAGCTTGATGGGGGGGCCCAGCCCCAAACCTGGGAACCTCAGGTTTAACAGTAGGTATAAGATTCAGAGTTCTGCTCTACACAGGACTAGTTGACCTCTAAGATTCTTTTCCATGTCAGTTAAGAATTTTGTTAGGTGGCAGGGAAAGTGTTTACAGGGGCTTTAAAAAGAGAGTGAGCGGTCTACTTTTCTGTCATGTGAAAGAAGTCTGGAGATCAGGGTCAGGATGGGTGCCCCACAATATCAGCAGTGGCTTTCACCTTCATCCTTCCTGCTTCACCATTCTTAGCACTGGTGCCCACGTTCACAGGTGCTAAATATTTACGGAGCACCTGTCTGTAAGTGCTTGAATGCCCACGTGCATAAAAACCCAGAGACCTCCAGGAATTCCTCCAGGTCCCCTGCCTTTGAAGTATTCTACAGGCAGATTTAGTCATTCCCACATCTGGTGCGCATTCTACTTTGTTTATATAGGTCAAGTATTGCGTTAACCACATCGTATTATCTGTTATCTTTCTGTATGTTAGACAGATCTGGGCTCTCGACAACGGGCACCGTGCGTGACTCCTCTTTGGTTTCCTGGCGCCTGATCCGGGGCTTGGCAAAAGCAGCAGGGGCGTGGCGTTTGCGGAATGGATGAGTAGACAGATGAGCCAGTGCGCCGCTCTGTCCTCAGCTCCCGTAGCCCGTCTCTAAGAAATGAGGATTCGATTGTTTGGGCACGTTTGTGTCCCCAGGGGAAAAGGAGAGGTGCAGGACACAGCTGCTTCTCCACAGGTCTGCATCTCCAGAAGATGGTTAAGTTACATTGATGGGATGGATAGATTGAGATCACATAGTGGGTCAATGGAGCAAAGAAGAAAAGGGAGCTCTAGGGAACACCCACATTTAAGAAGTGGGTAAAAAAAGAGGACCCAGCAAGGAAGACTGAGAAGGCATGCAAAAGTAGGAAAAGAACTGAGGCAGGAGAGAGCTTCAGAAGGAAAACATGGTCAGCCCTCAAAAGATACAATGAGGTCGGGGCTTCCCTAGTGGCACAGTGGTTGAGAGTCCGCCTGCCGATGCAGGGGACGCGGGTTTGTGCCCCGGTCCGGGAAGATCCCACATGCCGCGGAGCGGCTGGGCCCGTGAGCCATGGCCGCTGGGCCTGCGCGTCCGGAGCCTGTGCTCCGCGACCGGAGAGGCCACAACGGTGGGAGGCCCGCGTACCGCAAAAAAAAAAAAGATACAATGAGGTCAAAAAGGTCCCCTGCTTGGTCCCCTCTTGACCAGTCTCTATAATTATAGGGGACCCATTGAACTGTACCCCAATCCTTACTCTCAATCCCCTCTGCAAAGGGAATATTTTCCAGAAGTTCAGAGGAATTATTCTCCACACCCAGCTCCGTCTACCATCGCAACTCCACCTCCTTCACTCTAAGGTAATTTTTTGTTTGTTTTTGTTTGTTTGTTTTTTGCGGTATGCGGGCCTCTCACTGTTGTGGCCTCTCCCGTTGCGGAGCACAGTCTCCGGACGTGCAGGCTCAGCGGCCATGGCTCACGGGCCCAGCCGCTCTGCGGCATGTGGGATCTTCCCAGACCGGGGCACAAACCCACATCCCCTGCATCAGCAGGCGGATTCTCAACCACTGCACCACCAGGGAAGCCCATAAGGTAATTTTATCTATAGCAAAAGCCATTTACAACTAAAATCTATATATATTTAAGGAAGGAAGACAGTTCTTGCTGCAGAGGATGTATGGCTGGATGGTCATAGCTTAGGTCTGTCCTGGGATAACAAGTCCAAAATCAAACTGAGTCAAGGGAGCAGAGTCTGAGCCAGTCGGCCAAGCTGCGGTTACAAGCATCGCAGTGTTTCCCAAAGCACATGCCAAGAAACACTAACCTCCCCTGTTATAGGGAGGTGATGAGGAAAACAACAACGACAAAAGAATCTCGTGGTTAAATATTAAGAACCAGGAGATGAGAATCAGTTTGCTGAGCCAGAGGCTGCGAGAGAGAAGCTCAGGATCAAGAGTAAGAGAAGTAGCTCCGGAGCCGGACCTCAGACGGTGGAGCAGGATGACAGCCCAGCTGCGTAAAACCTCTAACAGCGATAGAGACAGAATGCTGAGCGAGCACCGGGGAAGGAGAGATGATTCGTACCAGGGACCCCAGCACAACCCCCGGATCAGCACGGGCCCCTAGCAGGCCGAAGGTGTTCATGCAGAAGCAATGATTTACGTAGGATTTGAGCCGCTCTTGGAAGAATGCAGATAGGGAAATGGGAAGGTCATTTTGGGCCGAGGGCAATATTTGAAAACTAAATAGCCTGGTTGTGGGGTTAGTTCTGCTGTAGGTGGTTCGAAGGGGCAGGGTCGGGGAGCATGAAGCATTAGCTTTGCACATTCTCAGCATCTCCCCAGGGAAGGGAGGGCTACTTTCAGCCTCATGCTGTTTCAGGGGACAGCCCTGGAATGAAACCAGAGCCAGTGCCATCATCAATGCCAGCTTCTGACTGAGCGTGGCCTAGACCTGGGCCGGGCAACCCAGATTCCCACCTGGACAAAGCAGACACCCAGTCTCTCCTGGCCTGGGCCACCTGCACGGGGCCTGCTCAGCTGAGCTCAGAGTCTCCATTACTCGGAGCTGCAGGCTCGCAGGCAGGGCCCCAGCTGCTCTGTTCGCGGCAGCTCCTCTGAGCGAGGACAGCAGTGCTGTATCTCCTCCCTGGCCCAGACACTCGCTTTGTCCGGTGGGACAGCCCCCCCGCTATGCACTCCATCACGTCCCAGTCTTTTCTCAGTACACACTCTAGGGCAAGGGAGCAAGAGATACTGTGTCCTCAGTTTAACAGGCTTGTGAGATCTTGGGTGGGAAGAGAGTGTGGAAAAAGATATGGAGTTAAAATATCTATAGATGGTGCCAAAGCCCAGCCCCAAGCCTGGAAAGACTTCAACTGAATCTTCACTCTCAAAATTTAACATGAAACAAAAATAGGAAGCTGTCCCTTTGTTCAATAGTCACTTATGAGAGACCGAAGAAGGCTAGGAGGCCTTAATTAAAGCATCAGAATCATTTTCAGGCCTCCTCCGGTGGTTGATCTTTAATTTCTTGGTAGTTCTATTAAGCTCCTAACAGCTTTTCCTGCCTATAAAATGGGTCACCTCAGTCCACAAGCCCTCATGCAGCTATTGTGACAAACAATGAAAGTGTTGATAAAGACACTCAGGGGAGATGAGGATGTCTGGTGAAGACTGAGGAAGCAGATGAGTGAATTCCTCCGTCCCAAATGATTCTCCCAGCGAGCGAATCACAACTGCTTACGACGGGCCAAGATATTTCAGCAGGAAATCAGGGAGACTTCTGGGGCTGTAGTCTTGGCCCTGCCATCTATCTGCTGGTCAAACGAGGTCCCAGTACTTAACTCAGTATCTTCTTCTGTTAAGTGGAGATAATCACATCTACTTTAAGAGTAGTTGTGAAGAGTCAGTGCAATAAAGGGTGTGAAGCATTTAACAATGCAACGCCTGGCATCTGGCAAGTGCTCAACAAGCGTTAGCTGCTCAGAGTGAAAATCACTGCCCTCCCTGTCAGGTCTGTCCCTTTACACAAAACAGGAGGGAACACGCACTCATAGCCTTTGATCCAGTAATCCCTCTCCCAGGAATTCACCTTAAGAAACTCTGCAACCAAGAGGAAACAAGAGATATAGGCATAAAGATATTCTTTACAAACTTAACAACAATAACAATACAAAAAAAAGACTGTAACAATTAAATGAGGAAGTACATTTATTGTAAAACATCCATTTTATGAACTATCCTGCAACCATTAAAAATTGTCACAAAGAGGGAATTCCCTGGCAGTCCAGTGGTTAGGACTCGGCAATTTCACTGCAGGGCCAGGTTCAATCCCTGGTCTGGGAACCAAGATCCAGCAAGCCAGGGCAGTGTGGCCAAAAAAAAAAATTGTCACAAAGAATAGCCAAAAGAAAGTTTAAAAAGAAGAACAAAGTTGGAGGATTTGCACAGACTGATTTCAAGACTTATTTTAAGGCTACAGAAATCAAGACAGTACAGTACTGGCATAAGGATAGATAACTATCTTAAATGTAAAAGGATTAAATGCTCCAACCATAGACTGGCTGAATGGATACAAAAACAAGACCCGTATATATGCTGTCTACAAGACACTCACTTCAGACCCAGGGACACATACAGACTGAAAGTGAGGGGATGGCAAAAGATATTCCATGCAAATGGAAATCAAAAGAAAGCTGAGTAGCAATTCTCCTATCAGGCAAAATAGACTTTAAAATAAAGACTATTACAAGACACAAAGAAGGACACTACATAGTGATCAAGGGATCAATCCAAGAAGAAGATATAACAATTGTAAGTAATTATGCACCCAACATAGGGGCACCTCAATACATAAGGCAAATGCTAGCAGCCATAAAAGGGAAAATCGACAGTAACACAATCATAGGAGGAGACTTTAACACCCCACTTTCACCAATGGACAGATCATCCAAAATGAAAATAAATAAGGAAACACAAGCTTTAAATGATACATTAAACAAGATGGACTTAATTCGTATTTATAGGATGTTCCATCCAAAAATGACAGAATACACATTTTTCTCAAGTGCTCATGAAACATTCTCCAGGATAGATCATATCATGGGTCACAAATCAAGCCTTGGTAAATTTAAGAAAATTGAAATCGTTTCAAGTATCTTTTCTGACCACAACGCTATGAGACTAGATATTAATTACAGGAAAAAATCTGTAAAAAATACAAACACATGGAGGCTAAACAGTACACTACTAAATAACCAAGAGATCACTGAAGAAATCAAAGAGGAAATTTAAAAATACCTAGAAACAAATGACAATGAAAACATGATGACCCAAAACCTATGGGATGCAGCAAAAGCAGTTCTAAGAAGGAGGTGATAGCAATACAATCCTACCTCAAGAAACAAGCAACAGCTCAAATAAACAACTTAACCTTACACCTAAAGCAATTAGAGAAAGAAGAACAAAAAATCCCCAAAGTTAGCAGAAGGAAAGAAATCATAAACATCAGATCAGAAATAAATGAAAAAAAAATGAGGGAAACATTAGCAAAGATTAATAAAACTTAAAGCTGGTTCTTTGAGAAGATAAACAAAATTGATAAACCATTAACCAGACTCATCAAGAAAAAAAAGGATTAATCCCCCAAATTTACAAGCAGATCATGCAGCTCAATATCAAAAAAATAAACGACCCAATCCAAAAATTGGCAGAAGATTGAAATAGACATTTCTCCAAAGAAGATATATAGATTGCCAGCAAACACATGAAAGAATGCTCAACATCATTAATCATTAGAGAAATGCAACTCAAAACTACATTGAGATATCATCTCACACCAGTCAGAATGGCCATCATCAAAAAATCTACAAACAGTAAATGCTGAAGAGAGCGTGTAGAAAGGGGAACCTCTTGCTCTGTCGGTGGGAATGTAAATTGATACAGCCACTATGGAGAACAGTATGGAGGTTCCTTAAAAAACTAAAAATAGAACTACCATACAACCCAGCAATCCCACTACTGGGATATACCCTGAGAAAACCATAATTGAAAAAGTGTCATGTACCACAATGCTCATTGCAGCTCCATTTACAATAGCCAGGACATGGAAGCAACCTAAGTGTCCATCGACAGATGAATGAATAAAGAAGATGTGGCACATATATACAATGGAATATTACTCAGCCATAAAAAGAAATGAAAACTGAGTTATTTGTAGTGAGGTGGATGGACCTAGAGTCTGTCATACAGAGTGAAGTAAGTCAGAAAGAGAAAAACAAATACTGTATGCTAACACATATATATGGAATCTAAAAAAAAAAAAAAAAATGGCCAAGAAGAACCTAGGGGCAAGATGAGAATAAAGACACAGACCTACTAGAGATCGGACCTGAGGATATGGGGAGGCGGAAGGGTAAGCTGGGACAAAGTGAGAGAGTGGCATGGACATATATACACTACCAAAGTAAAATGGATAGCTAGTGGGAAGCAGCCGCATAGCACCGGGAGATCAGCTCTGTGCTTTGTGACCACCTAGAGGGGTGGGATAGGGAGGATGGGAGGGAGATGCAAGAGGGAAGAGATATGGGGATATATGTATATGTATAGCTGATTCACTTTGTTGTAAAGCAGAAAATAACACACCATTGTAAAGCAATTATACTTCAATAAAGATGTTAAAAGCAACAATAACAAAAAATGTTAAACACAGAGTTACCTTATGACTCAGCAATTCCACTCCCAGTAGTCTGGCCAAGAAAGATGAAAACATATGTTCACACAGACATAAAGTTCATAGCAGCAGTATTCATAACAGCCCCAGCAGGAAACAATTCAAGTGTCCACTTTACTGGTGAGTAAAGTGTGGTATAGCCATTCAGTAGAATATTATTCAGCAGTAAAAAGGAGCAAACTATTGATACATACTGCAATGTGCATGGTTCTGAAAAACAGTTTGCTAAGTGAGGTGAGCCAGACACAAATTTACATAAAATTTCTAGGAAATATAAAGCTATGGCAGAAAGCAGATCAGTGGTTTCCTGGGACAGGGGATGAAACCAGGAACTACAAATGGGCACATGAAAATGTGGGGAGGGGGGTGATGGAAATGTTCTAAAATTGGATTTTCAGCAACTCTATAAATTTACTAGAAGTCCCTAAATCGGACTTCCCTGGTGGTGCAGTGGTTAAGAATCCTCCTGCCAATGCAGGGGACACGGTCCGGGAAGATCCCACATGCTGCAGAGCAACTAAGCCCGTGCACCACAACTACTGAGCCTGCACGCTAGGGCCCACCTGCCACAACTACTGAGCCCCTGTGCTGCAACTACTGAAGCCTACGCACCTAGAGCCTGTGCTCCGCAACAAGAGAAGCCACCGCAATAAGAAGCCCTCACACCACAAGGAAGAGTGGCCCCTGCTCGCTGCAACTAGAGAAAGCCCGCGCGCAGCAACGAAGACCCAACGCAGTCAAAAATAAATAAATAAACAAATTTTGTAAAAACTTTAAAGTCCCCGAATCATACACTAGAATGGGTTAATTTAATGGTATATGAATTATACATCAACATAATACTTTAAAAACTATTGTGAAGATTGTGTAGCAACATGCACACATCGTATGATACCTTATGGAAACACAAACAAGCTAATGCAAAATACAGAAGTAGTTAAAATACAAAATAGGTTAAGGATTACAACCATGGATGGATGAGAATAAAGATGAAGAAACTGGAGCAATTAAGGTGTCATATTAGCAAAATGGGGAATTGTTTTCTGTCTTTTAACAAAATGTTCTTTAATCATTTTTTGTTATATTAGGAAAGATAAAAAGCTGAGGCAGACTGTTCTGTGTTTGGTCTTTTAGCTTTGCAGGGGGTGTGGGAGGAGATAATAACACCTGCTAGCTTTCCAGTTCTTTTCTTCTGCTTTGCTAGAAGGCTTTACAGACATTAGCTCATTAATCCTCAACAATCCACCACGAAGGCAGGGAATAATATTACCTCCCCCACGTTGCTTATTCTGGTTCATTTAAAGGTATAATTGTTTTGAATTTATAATGAGGGATTTATGTGAGGCAAGTAATAATCGTATTTTTATATGTTATAAATCCCCACAGAAGTACACACCAGAACAAATGGATTACATTTTAACTACCTCTTCGGAACTAGGTTATTTCTCCTCCACTCTCATTGTCCTCTTATCCATTCTGAGCTAAAGCTGAGGTGTCAGGTTACCTTAGCTTCCAAACAAAAAAAACTAGGCCTGCTAAATGCTTCTGGTGGGTGAAAATGGGAATTTCTCTTTTTGTGCCTATATCCTTACATTATCCTGACAGTAGAAATGAATGTCCAGGTACCAGCTTATCCATCTGATTAATGGCAACTCACTTTGTTTTGGTTAGGACTTAACTTTCTCTCCATCACAGACAGGTCAGGTTCCATGTTACAGAACAGATGACTCCTAAATAACAAATCCTGAAGAATGTCCTTGTCACCCACGAATTCTCCTGTATGTGCTGTCCCCTTGCCTAAGATGCCCTGTCCCACCTTATTTGTCAAGTGACCTTCCCTGGTCTTTTCAGGACGGGTGTACTTTAAAACCCCCCTTTTCTCCATTACTTCTCTTTAAGTACCCCCTGCCTCCATATGGTAAAGCTTTCCCTCTCTTGCGCTCTTATGGGGATGTACAGACCTTTATTTTTGTCCTTAGCGTGTATTGTAAAGTATATTTGTCTATGTGCTTGTCTCCCTCTATTAGATTGTGAATTTACTGAAAAAAAGTTAATAGCATAATCATCTTTGAATCCCAGCACACGATGAGGGTGAAGACAATTGTATTAGTCAGTTAGGGCTGCTGTAATAAATACCACAGACTGGCGGGCTTAAACAACAGAAATTTATTTCCCTGCAATTCAGAGGCTAGAAGTCCAAGATCAAGATGTCAGCAGGGTTAATTTCATTCTGGGGCCTGTCTCTGTGGCTTGTAGATGGTTGTGTTCTCCCTGTGTCTTCACATGGTCTCCCCCCTGTGTGTGTCTTTGTCCTCATCACCTCTTCTTTTTTTTCTTTTTTAATTTTAATTTTTTCTTTTTTGGCTGCATTGGGTCTTTGTTACTGAGTGCAGGCTTTCTCTTGTTGCAGCGAGTGGGGGCTACTCTTTGTTGCAGTGCGTGGGCTTCTCATTGCGGTGGTGGCTTCTCTTGTTGCAGAGCATGGGCTCTAGGCACGTGGGCTTCAGTATCACACGGGCTCAGTAGTTGCGGCACACGAGCCCTAGAGCATGTGGGCTTCAGTAGTTGTGGCGCACTCATCACCTCTTCTTACAAGGACACTGGTCATATTGGATCAGGACCCACTCATATGGCTTCATTGTTACCTTAATCACCTCTTTAAAGGGCCTATCTCCAATTACAGTCATATTCTGACCTACTGAGGGTTGAGACTTCAACATATAAATTTGGCGGGGGACACAATTCAGTCCATAACAATGGTAATGAAGAGGATGATAACAGCTACAATTTATCGAATGCTTACTGTATTCTGGGTACTTGACTTTCTACCTGATATCTCTTTTAATTGTCAATAACCCTATAATTATGCTATAATTATGCTATATTGTCATTCCTGGTTTATAGATAAAGGAGCCAAGTCTTATGGAGACTAAGTCAATTATCCAAGGTCACAGAGCTATTGTGCAGTGGAAATAAGGTTCAATCCCAAATTATTTTGCCTCCAGAATTACACTCTTCACCATCATGCTCTGCTACCTGGTACAAAATAGGTGTGCAGTGCATTTCTGAAGGAAAAATGACCAGGTAAATGAATGAAAAAATGATTAATATGGACAAGTGACATTTCAATTAAGTTGTACCATAGACCATATCATAGTTTCAAGGAAACTTACAAAAATGACACATAGATGATTATCCCAAAGGTAAATTTATTCTTGTCTTCTAATGCCAGATTTTTAAAAGGATTCTCCTATTGAACTTAAAATCTAGCACCTTTTTGTTTAAAAAAATAAAAATGGAAGTCATACAATCAGAGAACTTCAGAGACGGCAGAAGTTTCACAAAATACCAGTTCAAATTCTGTCTTTTCCAAATGAGGAAATAAAGGCTTAGTAAGATTATCTGACTTGCCATTATTTTATTAGACTGATAGCACATTATTAATTATGCACTATTTTTCTCATTATTTACCGTCACTGGGCTCGTAGGTGTGGGGTAATCAAATTACATTTTCCTTTTCCCCAGGATCATTCCAGAGTAGTTGGAGTTAGACCTGGGAGGAGGCAATAGGAGGGGTCAAATCAGCAATCTTTCAAAGCCACCTTCCAAATTCCTTTTGTCCACTTGCTTTTTCTTCCACCGCTATTCATCCAAACTAAAGAAAGGGCGCTTTTACATTCATACACTGGCTGGGAGGCATATTCCCTAACCATTGCTAATGAAAGGAAAAGCAGAGTCCTGCAAAGTTCCCAGGAATACTGAGCATGTGTACGGACCGGTGCTAGGGAACTGACGGGAGCTCTAGGCTGCACTGCTCTTGACAGCGTCTGGGCCTGGCAACAGAATCTTGGAAAACCACAGATCGTTAGAGAGGAACTCAGAGCCTATTGAGTCCAACTTCTTCAGATGAGGAAATGAAGCTGTGACTAACCCAGGACAGACCAGCCAATTAGGAGAGTGTTGGAACCATTTGGCCTCTTCCAGGGATGAACTGGGCAGAGCATAAAGTTTCACTCACACTTAGCACCCTCCTTATAACTGAGCAGGATTTTCCAAAATGTGGTCTGCATGCCAGTGATGGTTTCACAAGACGTTTTTAGTTATTTTTTTTGAATGGGCCAACACTTTTTTTCTCTTAATAACTATGTATTTTTTCAATTGATATTAGAAAAAAAATGAGCCCATAAAGTTATGAATTCACAGGCAAAACTGATTTTGAAGACATTGACAATTTAATTCAAAAAATATTCTACTTAGATAAAAAGGTGAGTTGAATTTTAAGACAAAAAAATCAGTAAGTAATATTATAGCTGGCATGATAATATAGCAAAAACTGTGAGGTAGCGTGCAAGTTGTTATAGCGTGGGACACACTGAAGTAAGATAATTCTCTCCTTTTATCGATGCATTAACTGATGTGTGGAGAGGAGATGGGATCTGCTCGTGAATAGGACAAAAATATTTTTACTTATAGTTGAGGGATCTGGCCTTGCCCTGCCCTTACAAGCAAGAACTAGGACTGCTCATTTATGTTTGATAGGTCATGAGGTTTGCCATCAAACAGAGGTTTTTTTCCCCCCCTTAGATAAATATTATAAATATAAATACATTGTGAGAACAGCAGTTGTCTTGAACTTTGATTGATACACTCGTATGGTTGGTGATGAAATGATGAACCAGAAAAGATCTCGATGCACATGTTCTCATGGTAATCTGTCACTTACCAGATCCCTGTCTTTCAACTGAAAATTGGCAGATCCAACAGTAACCAGTCTACACTTGTCCTCTATAGCTGCTGCTCTGACATGTTTACTGCAAACAAATGCATTTTGTTTTTATAGGGTGAGTAATATCCTGAAACGGCAACTTAGGTTTCTCAATACCCAACTTAAGCTGGTCCCAGATATCTTTAACCTTTAAGTAATTCCTTTCTTTATTTAAAATACCTCATTAAATCCTCAAAATTCACAACATTGAGTAATGAATTAAGGTAAGACTTTCTGTAGAGTTGTTTTGTGATCGTCTTTGTTGTTCACAGAGTTTTCACCTCAAAGATTTGTATCTGGAGCATTTGTAATCAAGCAGCAAAGGCTTAACCCCAGTTCAGAGGAGGACCGATCATTAATCCTCAGATTTGAAGTGCGTGGGCCCAAAACTCTGGGCTCAGCATCCCCTTCTTAATACAGTCCCCAGAGGCTCTTGAGGAATCTATTAAACCTCCTCCTCCTGCAGAGAGACTTGCGCTAATGTCTTCTTGGAGATGCTACTCAAAGGAGTATCCCAGAACAAACTGGAAAGATGCAAGTCCAGTCCTGGGGTCAGATCTCACAGGCATGTGAATGGCATGCAAGACTACAGCAAACCACAGGGCAATCCCTGGGTTGGTCTTCAAAACGTCCCAGGGGACATTATTTCCAAGGCATTTCTAGAATGTTTCACTCTCCCTTGTGTTAAATATGGCTTAAGACATTTTCCTGGTCTAAGGAACACATCCTTCTTACCGCCGAACCTTCTTTTAGTCAAAGGTTATGAGAATATGGTAGCTAAGAACGTAAAAGTTTTCAAACTGAACACAAGTTGCCTATTAGAGTCTCACAAGATAAATACAGCTCCAAGCCTGGGATAGATCTTACATGCCTGGTGTGTAGCTGGCGCTCAGCACAATCACTGGGGTGGAGACCTCACCCAGCTCAGCACTCTCATTCTACCTGATTCTCTGACTCTCTGTACTCTTTTTCTTCCTTCCTTCCTTCCTTCCTTTCTTTCTTTCTTTCCTTCTTTCTTCCTTCCTTCCTCCCTCCCTCCCTCCCTTCCTTTCTTTCTTTTTCTTTAATTTTTAACTTTTTATTGGAGTATAGTTGATTTACAATGTTGTGTTAGTTTCTGCTGTACAGCAAAGTGAATCAGTTATACATATACATATATCCACTCTTTTAAAGATTCTTTTCCTGTATATAATATTGAATAGAGTTCCCTGTTTATACAGTAGGTCTTATTAGTTATCTATTTTATATATAATAGTACATATATGTCAATCCCAATCTCCCAATTTATCCTTCCCCACCCCTTTCCCCCTGGTAACTGTATGTTTGTTTTTTACATCTGTGACTCTATTTCTGTTTGGTAAATAAGTTCATTTGTACCATTTTTTTAGGTTCCACCTATAAGTGTTATCATATGATATTTGTCTTTCTCTGTCTGACTTACTTCACTCAGTATGACAATCTTTAGGTCCATCCATGTTGCTGCAAGTGGTATTATTTCTTTTTTTTTATGGCTGAGTAATATTCCGTTGTATATATACACCACATCTTCTTTAGCCATTCCTCTGTCAATTGACATTTAGGTTGCTTCCATGTCCTGGCTACTGTAAATAGTGCTACAATGAACATTGGGGTGCATGTATTTTTTTGAATTATGGTTTTCTCTGGGTATATGACCAGTAGTGGGATTGCTGGATCATATAGTAGTTCTATTTTTAGTTTTTTAAGGAACCTCCATACTGTTCTCCATAGTGTTTGTACCAATTTACATTCCCACCAACAGTGTAGGAGGGTTCCCTTTCTCCACACCCTCTCCAGCATTTACTGTCTGTAGATTTTTTGATGATGTCCATTCTGACCAGTGTGAGGTGATACCTCCTTGTAGTTTTGATTTGCATTTCTCTAATAATTAGTGATGTTGAGCAGCTTTTCATGTGCCTCTTGGCCATCCATATGTCTTCTTTTTTTTTTGGCCTTGCCACATGGCATGTGGGATCTTAGTTCCCTGACCATGGATCGAACCCATGCCCCCTTCAGTGGAAGCATGGAGTCTTAACCACTGAAATGCCAGGGAAGTTCCTGTATGTCTCTTTGGAGAAATGTCTATTTAGGTCTTCTAATAAAAGTATAGTTGATTTATAATATAGTGTTAGTTTCAGGTATACAGTATACTGATTCAGGTTACTGATGCAGGGGACACGGGTTTGTGCCCCAGTCTGGGAAGATCCCACATGCTGCGGAGCAACTGGGATCGTGTGCCACAGCTGCTGAGCCTGTGCTCTGGAGCCCATGAGCCACAACTGCTGAGCCTGCGTGCTGCAACTACTGAAGTCCGCGTGCCTAGAGCCCGTGCTCTGCAATGAGAGAAGCCACTGCAATGAGAGGCCCGTGCACCGCAGTGAAGAATGGCCCCGCTCGCTGCAACTAGAGAGGGCCCGCATGTAGCAACAAAGACCCAACACAGCCAAAAATAAATAAATAAATAATTAATAAAATTTTTTAAAAAATCATTTCCATAGCTACCATTTATTGAATACCTACTATGTGCTAAGCACTATGCTAACTACTTCACATACATTCTCTCTTAATTTTTCTGAAAACAGAAAATTTATGTTTTCAAGGAGAAATAGAAGGGAACCAGCATTTATTGAGCACCTACTATATGTCTTTCTCTTGACAGATGCTATCTCATGTTATACTCTGAAACCTACTGGGATTATTTTCAAATGAAGGAACTGGGGCTCAGAGAGGTAAAATTGTTTCCACAATCATAGCCATGAATCTAGTTAATGGTTGTGTCCGAACTTTTTGCTCACAGTAGAAGAGCATTCCTATTAACTTAAGCAAAAATAGAATTTACTGGGAAAACATAGGAAGCTCACACAATTGAGAGAATGTTGAAGAACAGGACCAGGGATGATAATAATTCTATTCTTCAAGGGCAAACAGCATCATAAGGAATTTAGATTGGAGATATAATCCTTGGAGAGTCTCTTTAAAGGCTGGGAAAATGGTGGGGAAATTGAGCTTGAAGGAGATGTTTAATATATAAGAATGTATCTTGTATTTTGGTCAGTGTACTGCTCAGGGAAGAATCAGCTCCAGCCATTTCCTACCCTCATGTTACTCAGTTCAAGATAGAGTGTCCTGGGAAAAAGAATCTGATTGGGCCAACTTGGGTCACATGTTCAACTCTTGATGAGAGGTGAACAGTACAACTTGATGAATTGTCCCACCAAGACTGTTCGCAATGGGGAAATGTTATTTCCCCTGAGAAAATCAGGCCATTGCTTTCAGAATAAAGAGGAACGGACTCTGGAAAACAAAAACAACAAATGCTTACCGCAGCCTTGGAACTGGCATTGCAACAGTCCTTCCACTGCTTTCCAGTTGAAGGGATAACAAATTCATCTTTATATGGGATCAAAATCTGTTTTCTTCCAACTTCCTCTTATTGGTCCTGGTTTTCCAATTTAATTTTTTTTTTTTTTTTTTTTTTTTTTGCGGTACGCGGGCCTCTCACTGCTGTGGCCCCTCCAGTCGCAAAGAACAGGCTCTGGACGCACTGGCCCAGCGGCCATGGCTCACGCGCCCAGCCGCCCCGCCGCATATGGGATTCTCCCGGACCCGGGCACGAACACGTGTCCCCTGCATCGGCAGGCGGAGTCTCAACCACTGCGCCACCAGGGAAGTCCTGGTTTTCCAATTTAGAGCTACACAACACCATCATATTCTGACAGCCGTTCAATTTTTTGAAGGCAATTAGCATACTCCCCTCACCAAACCCCTGTCCTAGTTTCCTCAACTCCTGGCTATAAATATTTCTGGTGCCTTAAACCTTTCTTCACATGACATTGTCTGAGTATCTTTCTACCCTGGTTGTTCTTTTTAAAGCATGTTTCAGATTGTTTATTTTCCCACTTACAGCACAGTGATCAGAGGAACCCAAAATGTCACTTCTGATATGATTTGTTCAAAGCAGGGTAGAGCATTTCAGAATCACAAAATCTTAAAGACTAAATGGAAATCTGCTTCCACCTCCTGCCCAATGCAGGCTCTAGTGCCTGACGGGTCTAGTCTGCATCTTAGCATTGCCATTCGTTAGCTGCATTTATGCTTCACGAGCAGGCTTCCTTCACTGTTACCTGTAATCATAATACACACGTATGGCCACTGTAATTATTAAACCAGAGAATGCATGTAGAATAAGTGGCACAGTGCCTGGCCCATAGCAGGCCCTCAGGACACTTATTACTATTGCCATTTGTCATTATTATTACTCTACCCTAAGTAAGTGGCCATTCAGCCTTTCCATGGTCACTGAAAGTGGGTCACTGCCAGAGAAGCCATATCTATCCTGCAGAGTTTGCTCAAAGGCACATGAGGAATGGCTTGGTCAAAGAGCACAAAGTTCAGGATTTATACACACTATCAGAAGGAAATAAGAACAACCTTGCAGGAAAATGTGTAGTGCTACAGGGTAAGGAGACCACACTGAAGTACTTCCCTTTGAGTAGATAAAGCGCAAGCTAACTTTGCTTTAGTTTTTTCAGGATTCGCAGGAAGCAGTCCTTATGTCTGAATCTGTGACGATCAAGTTCAATTATCAAGGGGTAACAACCAATATGCAAATATTAGTTATTGATAAGATACTTAGTAATCGGAGTGGCTTCTCACACCCACAGTAAGCTCTTTCAAACTTGAATTTACTGCTCCCGCACAAATTAGGCAAATAAAACAAAGCAGGCCTGGAGTATACATGTAGTATATGGCCTAGAAAATAGCCATTGTCCTTGGCTGCACTAAGACTCTGCTACTGAGGGTTTCTCAGCATAGCTGGGTCATGGCAGAGGTGAAGGTCATGGTCTCTGGTATGGCACTTTAAAGTATGTGTACTACTAAGAGGCTGTCTAGAGATAGTCAAGAGAACTGGTATTGGAGTCAGAAACAATACAGATCTTCCTTCACTTACGGTGGGTTGCATCCCAGTAAACCCACTGTAAGGTGAAAATAATGCAAATCGAAAATGCATTTAACACACTAACCTACCGAACGTCACAGCTCAGCCTTGCCTGCCTTAAACGTGCTCAGAACACTTACATGAGCCTACAGTTGGGCAAAATCATCTAACATAAAGTCTATTTCATACTAAAGTGTTGAATAGCTTATATAATTTATTGAACATTGTACTAAAAGTGAAAAACAATGGTTGTCTGGGTACAGAATGGTCCTCAGTGTATCGGCGGTTGACCCTTTGTTGATTGTGTGGACGATCGGGAGCCTCGGCTCAAGGCCACTACCCAGCATCACCAGGGAGTATCACACCACACATGGCGAGCCCAGGGAAAGATCAAAATTCTAAGTATGGTTTCTCCTGAATGAGTATTGCTTTTGCACCATCACGAAGTAAAAAAAATCAAACACTGAACCATTGTAAGTCAGGGAACGTCTGTAATCAGACTCTACTGAATCCAATTTGACTGTGAAGGACCAACTCTAAGTGTTCATCATGGTCTTGTGAATCCCTGGCACTGTGCCTGTCTCAGAACAGGAGTTCAAACCTGTGAATGAATGAATGAATGAATGAATGAATGAAGTGCCTGGGTTCAGATCCTAGCTCTGCCACTGAACAACGATATGATCTTCGGCGAAAGCTCTGGAACTTCTCTGTGTCTCCGTCTCCTTGTTTTTAAAATGGAGAGCATGGTAATACCTGTCTCAGGATTGCTGTGGCGATGAAGTTAGAAAATGTAGCCAGCACATAGTAAGAGCTCAATAACCTTAAGTTGTTACTGTTCTGACTTTTCGTTATTATTATTATTATTACTGACTTTTGATCAGTTCTGGTAAAAGGTCTGTACACAATAACCTTCACATTTACACAAATACTTAAAGAGTTAAATTGCCACATTAGCAGCTGTTTTACCACCAGCAATAGTCAACAATGCGACTGCTAAGTTTTTGTTTGCTTGTTTGTTTCTGCCAATTGAACTTTAAGATCTTCTGCTTCCCTATAATTAACTCTTTGAACTGGCAAGGAGCTTTCAGGGTAATCACCAGCTGCGCAGTTCTTGCTTACCTCTTCCACCACACTCCCAAGGGCCTCAGTGATGGTATCCTGGGACTCTGCCTTGGGACTGCAGAGCCCACAGAGCAATGAGAAGCACCGATCATTCATTTGGAGGGAAGTAAATAATTTATGCACTGAAGAGAGACAATGTGAAAGAAAGGGGAATTTTATTTTTTAGAAAACTACCTTGGTAAAACAAAACAAAACAAAACATCATGGGAATTCCCTGGTGGTCCACTTCCACTGCGGGGGGCCCAGATTCGATCACTGGTCGGGGAACTAAGATCCTGAAAGCTGCATGATGCAGCCAAAAAGGAAAAAAAAATAAAATAAAAAACTAACTTGGTAAATTTTTTTTAAAAATTAATTACTTGGAAATTTTCAGAGTTTTGAGTTTGTTGGAGCAACATTCCCTATAACATCGCAATTCTCAGGTCCCAATCTCCCTTGGCTTGGTTTTTCTCCTTCTCATCAGTGACGAATATGATACAGGAAGTTGAAGTGATACTACCCAAAATCCCCGAGTCAAAAAGAAGTCACGTTATGTATGTGGGTCTGTGTCCAGGTAGATGCTCCATTATACTGTATATTATGTATGTGGTATTATCCTAATCTCCTTCTATTATTTTAAACACCAAATTACTTTCTTTAATTACATTTATCGAAACAGTATTGTTAACTTTCAAAAGATATATAGGTTATGTATTGAGGAAAAAACCCTGGAACTTTGCTTTTCCGAGTGTCTTCTGCAGCTGTATTAAGAGAACCAGCAAACCTTTCTAGACTGTCTTAAGCCAGACACTACCGTTCAAAGAGCCTATCTTTCCCTCTCAATAATACTATGACCTCTTTAAAAAGAAAAGGGAGGAAAAAGTTGGGGGGAGGGGGACGTGACTTTTCAATTCTATAATCTTTGGCATTTTGCAACCGTCTGGGGTTTCTCAAGTCTGGAGACAAGAAGAACATATTCATTTTAGACATTAACAACAACAGAAGTTCTGAATGCCTTTGCAGTTTCTTCCTTGAGCTGTCTAGAGGGAACTATTTATTTTGCTTCTTTACCTTGCAAACAGCTAACGGCTCCCAGCCAGGGCTCAACCCAACCCTTTTGTGCCCTGCAGTCACACCTCTGTGTCTTTAAAAGAAAAGCGATTCTCTGGAATGCTGTGCGTGTACATGCCTGCCGGACTCAGCAGGCCCCACCTGCTGAGCAGGTAAACCAGATCCTCCGACCCGCCTCTGCAGCCACATTCCAGCCAGGCAAGCTCCTACTCTCTAATTGTTACCTGTCAAACAGGTCAACCAGGCACTTGGGTCTGGTCCAAACACGCGCATGTTCCCACGAAACCCTAAACCTGCAAACCTTTGACCTTTCCATAGTTCCCAAGTTCCCTTGATTCTTTTAACCAGGGCCGATTTAAATCCAAACGATGACTTTTTAACAGGCACACAGGTTCTTTTTTCTCCCTCACCATGGATGGTAAAGCCGATCACACACTGTTTGGGGTTTCTGGACTAGAACACCGTGGTAATTCAAGATGACCAGAAAGCATAGGTCAGAGTAGTTAGGGCGCCTGAAATAAAATCCACGAGTCCTAAATCACTCATAGGAACTGCAGGCTGTCCACCCTGACCAAATGGAGACTGAATTCCCTTGGGTGGATAAAAACAGAGGTGACTCACAGGTGAAGATTCCCTTCCTCTCCTTTCTGGCACTGGCTTGACAGTGGAGACAGTGTCCTATGGGCTCAGCCCCAAACCTAAGACAGGTAAGACCTTGAGCAAGTCACGTGACCCGTGTGGGCCTCAGCAGCCCCTCTCTAGTAAAGAGAAGCGGGAGGCTACACAGGCTGTAAGCCTCTTCCAGCACCGTTTCTATTTTCTTTCCTTTCACGGATGTCACTCAAGGTAGGGGAATCATGTCACAGGAATGCTGACGCCCTTCACCCTTGATATCTGGGGCTGGGTGGGGGGCTTGAGCACAGCTGGAGGGACCCTGGATGAGCTGCAGCCCCTTCTGACTAGCTGACCAGGTCTAGAGACTTCCCTCAAGTATGGAAAAACCCTGGGCTTCCCCTCTTAGGACACATCTGGGGAGAATACAGAATATCCATCTTCACCTCAGTTTCCCCTCTGTATCCCACCCAGCGAGTTCAATCATTTTTGTTGGGAGACGTGATGATTTTTGTTGCTTTGGTAGCACAGACCACCCTTTCTAGTCTACTGATAATGAATTCAGAATCAAAGCTACAGGCTCGCTGAATCCAACCTTTTCATTCTACAGCTAAAGAGCCTTATGGAGGGGGTTAAGTTGCCGTATGTCGTGCAAGGAGTCAGGCTCCTTACTCAAGGGACCGTGGGAGTTCGTGAACACTGTGGCCTGGCAAAATCGTTGCCAGAGAAGTGACATCAGAAGATGCTCCCATGAAGGAATTTCAAAACCGAGCTCTGGAGCGGAGTTTCTGAGATGGGTGGTGCTGTCAGGCCAGTTTGCTGGCGGGTTTCTCCTCCGGAGCTGGACAGGTTATTCTACAAAGAGCTCAGGATCACTGTGTGCAAAGCAGGAACTGGCACTTCCTGCTCGTTCATCCAGCTCAGACTTGTCCCCGGTGGGGCTGGCTCCCAGGAGAGAAACTTCCTGATGCTCTAGGACAATGGAATCAGGCAGTGTGCAGGCCTGCTTAGCATGCTTCTCACCAGCTGCTCGCTTCAGGGAGAGCAAAGCATACAGTGCATGGACTCGCGGAGGGGAAGATCAACCAGAAGACCCCCTGGCTTGTTCTCTGGGGTACCATTAACTCACGGGGGGCTGCCCTATGCTGTGGGGGTCATGACCCCCCACCAAGGGGCTGGATGTCCTGAAGGGGCCTTCAGAGGTCAAACTGGATGAACAGGCACTTCCTCCTGTGAAGCCATTTGGGAACATGGAGATCACAATGTGGTTGCTATAAAATAAATATTAAACGGTATTTACACAACATACCTGATTAGAATTATTTTCTCATTACCAAACACAAAATCTTTCACAAATAATAAATTGTTTAGCGATCAGCTTCTATTCAACCCAAAGGTCCTAATTTGTATGCTCTTCCCCTGGTTCACTCCACCATGTATTGGCTGGGGAACACTGAGCAAGTCACATTGGCTTTCTGAACCTCAGCTTCCTCATCTGCAAAATGGGAACACTTGTCCTATTTTCCTAATAGAACCATTGTGTGGAATAAATGAGATAAAGTTCCTTGCCTGGTATGGGGCCTCACACATAATATACATTTAACGTCAGCTATTTTTGTTGCCGTGGTTGATAAAAAGCTTAGTGAAATAGTGACCCACATGGGCCGGTTTCAGACTGGTATTCTGATGATCAAAAAGTAACTGCAGAACTCAGAGTTCTTTACTCATTTTCTCCAACACTGTCAGGGAAGGGGGTTCTGTTCCTCGTGCACCATAGCTGTTCCCTGTCTAGGTGCTCCCTTAAATTCTAGGCTCCTTCCCCTACCCTTCTTCACACGTCTCACTGCCTCGACTTGCCATTTGTTGCTAAGGGATCAGGGATTTTAAACAGATGTTAGCATCAAAGAATCCAAAGCAAGATTGGAACAGACACTCTGAAGGAGAGGGTACTTTTGGATTACGGCTTGGGGTTTTTCCACCATGGTCCTCCTCTGTTGACTCAGCTCGTTCAAATGACCCCATGGCAATAGCTATGTTGGGTGACTGTCCCTCTCCAACCCTTTCTTTAGGCCACCACACTGATTACAAAGCAGTGTTTCAAAGACAGAAGAGTCTAAAGATTGAGAGAATCCACTAGCAAGCGAATTAACTCCCAAATCCTCAAGTGTTGACAGCTCTCTTTAAAGTCCGGGCTTTTCTAATACAGGAATGGCCCCAGGGCTATACCCCAAGTACACTCCACAGGGCCTGCCCCCAGCAGAAGCAACCTGGCCTCTGAGAACGGATGAGGACGGACAGGTTGAGAGAGGTTTGCTGCACATTCGCCCTAGGGGTTGGTAAGGAAGTAGATCAGTCAAGGTCTTGCAAGGAACAGATGGCGTCCTCAACAAACAGTTGTTGAATCCTTGCTGACTAAACCCAGGCTGTCCAATGAATCACCAAATCCTGTCAGTTCTACCTCCTAAATCTCTCAAATCCATCCACCGCTCCACATCCTCCTTGCCTTGTGTCCCGTTTAGAGCACTAAGTTTTCGCATTTGAATGAATGAAGCAGCCTCCTAACTGGCCTGCTAAGAATGGTTTCGGTGGCCTTTGATTTCTCTCTCCAGCCTTGCTCCTGGCCTCGCCTCCTCTTGGCTCCAGGGCACACGTTCCCTCAGCCTCGAACATCCTCCCTGCCCAGCCCCCCAGCCTTCAGGTATCTGCTTAAACAGCCGTTTCTACAGCAACAACTACATTCTACCACTACCCGTCTGTAGCCCCCTCCCAGGCTCTAAGCAGCGCGCGAGGACAGGCACGCCTTCCACGCTGCTCACTAGGGCAGACTGTTCAACACGCTGCTCGATGTGTGTTTCTGCATTTAATCTGCACGACCCCCCTAGAGCACGCCATGCCCACTCGACAGATGAAGACACTGAGGTTTCGAAACGTGAGATAACTCGCCCACGGTCACCCAGCTAGGACAGAGGCAGCCTCTGTTTTAATCCAGGCCTACGCTTTTAACTTCTACCACGAGCTGCCCCAGGAATACTCGTTCACGCCATAATTAACCAAGTCAGGGGGCAAACAGTTAGTTAAGGAGGTTCTGAGTCAGTCATGAAGGGAATCAAAAGGTTCTGGCTCCCCTCAAATTCAAATTCAAGCAAACCTGTGACCTCTCAGAGGAAGGTGTGGGCCCCCCCGGGAGCAGCTGCTGTGTGAGGTGCACTAGAGGAGCCATTGTTACTCTCATATGTATTGAAAAGTCTCTTTTAAGGCCACATTCTGAAAAACCTTTCTATAATGGTTGAAAAAGAAGTTTGAACGCAGATGCACATTTTTGGCTTTTAGTTTAGGCACGAGCAGTTAGCAAGTTTTATGAAAGAATGAGGTCTGAAGGGCAGTCCTCCAAATGCAAAAATGTAGACGGTGGCTGGAGTGACCTTAGGGAAGAGGCAGAGCCCCAGGGAGGGAGGGTGACAGTGGTAGAGCTCTGGGCAGTGAGTGTATAGAGGATGCAGGAATGCTAATAGCCCACCCTCCGGAAACCCCCAGAGCTCCCGACCTCAGAGGAGAGACGCTAAATTTGGTGCAAAAGAAACAAAAGAGTCCCAGACCAGTGATGGTCAGAGACATAGCAGGGGGAGCTTGGATGGGGGGTGTTTGGGAAAGGACACGGGAAAGGAGTAGGAACCAAAGGCTTCCTAAGGTCTCACCCAGGTACTCCTGAGAGGTCTTCAGGATTAAATGTCTGAGTTAGAGCCGCGAAGGACAGGAGGACATCAACTGATCTGGCTTCCCGCCCTTGAAGAGAATGACAGTCAACAGTATTTAGCCCAGGGCTTTGGTTAAAATAAGGA
The DNA here is from genome assembly GCF_026419965.1 of Kogia breviceps. Classification (NCBI taxonomy): domain Eukaryota; kingdom Metazoa; phylum Chordata; class Mammalia; order Artiodactyla; family Physeteridae; genus Kogia; species Kogia breviceps. Next base: position 44,656,900 of record NC_081326.1, read on the forward strand.
TGGGGCTTCCCTGGTGGCGCAGTGGTTGAGAGTCTGCCTGCCGATGCAGGGGACACGGGTTCGTGCCCTGGTGGGCCCGTGAGCCATGGCCGCTGAGCCTGCGTGTCCGGAGCCCGTGCTCCGCAACGGATGAGGCCCAAGTACCACAAAAAAAAAAAAAAAAAAAGAAAGAAAGAAGTATGAACAGAAGCGGACAGCTTAAGACTCTAAGCGCAAAGGGAGCCACACCCAGTTGCTCTGGCTCCTTCCAGGCCCACTTCCTCTTTGTCCTCCTGCCGGACCTCTCGTTTCTGCTCAGGAGAGGAGAGCATTCAAGACCCTCAGAGATGAATAAGATTATTGATTAGAAACTTACAGAATTTAGCTGGATTTGCTAAACAAATGGTGAGAGAAAAGAGCATTTTTCTTAAACCAGCCGTCCTAAGTCCTTTCCGAGACAAGGTAAGGTACAAAACGATGAAATAAAATAAAACTTAATATTGAAAGTAAAAAGAGAGGATGGTGATGGTGTTTATAAAAATTTCCTTGAGTATAGGCATATAGAACTAAAATTCACCAAGTCAGCAGTAGCACCCATTGAGTTAGCTAAAGAAAAAAATCATGTCAGAAGGGGAAACACTCTTTACAGAAAAAACGATGAAGATCTGCAGAAATCAGTTTGTGCTTTAAGAGTGAGCGCCATATAAGAACGTGCAGGCCATATCCCCAAGGGGAAGGTATCGCTCCTGTTTATGGAAGCAATGCGTCTAAACTTGAATGTCAGCAAACTATGTGAATCAATTAGCGGCTGAATGAAGCAACTGAAATGCATCCAACTTCCTACCTGGTAAAGGTAATAATGTTTCATAATAATGAATGATAATAACCTATGATGGTATGTGAACACTGGCTGAAAAACCAGTGTCAAAGGGAAGTGTTTTTTTAAAAATAAACACATACATGCACACATATTCACACGCACACACACACACACACACACACACACACACACACACACACAAGGGTTTGTGCTATTCAATTACTTCAACAGGAAGTCCCTCCATGGAAAACGTAATGGGACCAAAGACCCATCTGTGTCCAAGGCAAATCAATGCTGACTCTGATGGGAGCTTTGGAGACAAAGGAACCGTATCATGGAGTAATTAGCTAAAGCTGGCTATAGAGAAACTCTAGTCTAACTTATCTAGGGAAGAGGAAAGGAAACGTAACACTCTCTGGGTTTTTGTTAATACATTTATAGAATATATTTAGAAAGTACAATTCTTATGCTAGCAAAATTTCAAAGGGATTTTGTAAATTCATGCAGAAAGAAACATCCCACCAGTCTATTGTGTGTCCTTGAACTTGCCAAGGGCTTTCTGAGATAGAGGAAATAGAAGAGACGGTCACTTCCCTCCAGTTTTCATCTAATTGGGTAGACAAAACAAATGCACGTTAAAGTCTAATTTGTCTAGAACATTGGGTAAGTGAAGGAAGTTTGTGGGGTTTGATTACCTGGGGACACAGAGCGTCAGAGAGCAGAAGAGCATGTGCTCTGGGACTAGCCAAGAGAGTCCCATAAAGTAAGTGAATCTAAAGATATTACTTGGACTTGACATGTCCCAGTTCTGACCAGGATGCCTAAATAAATCATCACAAGGATACATGCTGAGTATCTCCAGGGCTTATTACACCATAGGGCTTACTACGTGCAAAGTACTTTATGTGTGTCATCTCACTTAATTCTCATACCACGACCAAAAGGCAGGCCCTAACACCCTCCCTGTTTTCCAGATGGGGAAACTGAGGCACAGAGAGGATAATCACCTTGCCCTAAGTGACAGAACTAGTAAGTGGCCTGCAACATGAACCACTGCTCTCTACTAGCTAGACAGTAAATGCTAATAAATATTGAGGCTTCTGGTCAAGCAGAAAAACTATCACAAATTTTAGGTTTAATCTTAATACTTCTGCTAAAGTAACAACTGCTTTAAAACGTAGAAGTTTGGTTTGGAAATCTCAATGGCTATCAGTGCATCACACAACATAGCTATTGTACGAAGGATTTTCAGTGAACTCCTACCACTCAGGATATTTGCTAATTAAGTGTTGGAGTCTTCTCTAAACATTCCATTCAGCTTATAATGTTGATTATAACAAGCAGAGTTTTGGCAAAATTTCATTCTTTCCCAAACCAGAACATCTGATTCTGCCTAGTTTTGTCAGCAGAGGTTAGGTTTAACACATACAACCTGATTTCTTGAAGCAGACTTAGTCTTTGTCCCTTTTGAACCTGTAAGAGGTTCAGCTAAGATCCACGGGATTGGAAGTCTTACCCAATGACATTTTGGAACAAGCCAAGAAATGGTTAAATTTCACTGAGATTTCATTTGAGGTGATCCAGTAGTCCCTGCTGGAGACCACCTCGTCTACTAAAATCCAGCTTAACAGAGTATAGGGATTAAATGACACTGAGATCCCAAGATTCCCATCTCTTTCTGTGGCAATAGGGGTGTATTAGATTGTTTTCTTACAGCCACTTACACATATGTTTGGGCATCATTATTAAAGTCAATGTATTACGAATCACTTGGATTTTTCTTTTTGGTATGTATTGATGTAAAAGTATCCATCATGTAAAAACATATAAGCAATGAGATTTAAAGTATATAGCTAATAGGGCTTCCCTGGTGGCGCAGTGGTTGAGAATCCGCCTGCCGATGCAGGGGACACGGGTTCGTGCCCCGGTCCGGGAAGATCCCACATGCCGTGGAACGGCTGGGCCTGTGAGCCACGGCCGCTGAGCCTGCTCGTCCGGAGCCTGTGCTCCGCAACGGGAGAGGCCACAACAGTGAGGCCCGCGTACCACAAAAAAATAAAAAATAAAAAATAAAGTATATAGCTAATAGATCAGAGAGGGTACTTATCCCAGATAAATTCTCACGCAGGTGCACAAGGAGACATTCACAGGTGGTGCCGGGGAGCTGGGAGCAATATGGGTGAATATCACTGGGGGTGTGGATGGGGAAAATGGTAGAAGCACAGACTGGCAGCCTCTACAGCAGTTAGGAACACAGACAGGATGCACCCAAGGCAACAGGGGTGGAGTGAAAAATTACCAACCGGAATGAGTCTAGAGCACAATGCATTTACCTAAAGTAAAAGTGCAGGCACAAAAACCAGTGAAACACATTCTTACAAGAATTCATATACACACACGTAAACATTGTATAAACATCAAATACATCAGGACGGTTGTCTGTGGTAGGGGGAAGACACTTGGACGAGAGTGCCTTGCGTGGACTAACGAAGACAATGTGCTTGAACTGATGGATGTGACAAACTCGGCTCTGCATCTGAGGTCCAAAAACTAGCAAAGAAAGACATTTAACCCAACGATGTCTTCATGTTGCGTGCTCAGCCCTGTGGCTCCTGAACCACGTGTTTTAACAGTGAGGTTAATGATTGCCGGGCGGGTTTCTTAAGCTCCTTGGATGTGCTTGGATACTCCTTAGGCCAGAGGCTCTCAACCTTGGCTGCGCCTGAAAGACAGCTGGGGCAAGGTAAAAAAATGCCACTGCTGCGCCCCACCCCAGAGATTCTGTTTAAGCAAACTGTGGTGAGGCCCAGGCAACAGTATTTTTCCAGAGTTCCCCAGGTGATTTTAATGGGCATCCTGGATCGAGAACCATTGCCTTAGGCTTTTGCATTTTTTTCTAGATGCAAATGTTGCATTCTTTGGCATTTGAAGAGAGACCATGAAATCTGATTATTTTCCCCTTACCAAACATAAATTCACTAATTAACAGAGAGCACAAAGGATAACATAATTCACTTATTCATTTGATCGGGCCTCTATGTGTTTAGGGTGGGCACTGCATAATTCTAGGGGATATGATCACGGTGTAGCTTATGCAAATGGAGCCCCTTGGAGCTGATCAGAGCACAACCTGCTCTGTGTACTAGCAGCCTGTCCCAGTGCCCACTGCGTGCCATGTGCTGGGCTGCATCTTGGCTACACTGGTGAACGAGCTGGTGTCATCACTGCCCTTGCGGAACATCTATCCTGCAGAGAAGGTGGTCACACACGTGGTTTCCACGAAGTGTGGCTGTGCTGCGGTTGGAGGGATGCTTCAGGAGCTCAGGTCAGGGCCCCTCACTCAGTCTAGGGGTCAGGGAGGGCTTGCCAGAAGAAATGGAATTTGAGCCCAAACCTAAGGATAAGAACGTAGGCAGGTCTGGGGGTGTGGGAGAAGGATGGTGCTGTTCACCCAGAAGAAACGTCCCAGAAAGGGCAGGGAGATTCTACCGTGCTCATAAAATAGCACAGGAAGCGAAAGAAACTCAGAGGGAGTGAGTGTGATGTGCAGGGTTAAGAAATGGGGACTTCAAAGGAAGGCAAGGTCCAGTTACAAGGAGTGTTGTGGGCCAAGTTAAGAAGTCTGGACTTTATGACATGGGCAACGGGGAATGAGCTCATGAAATATGAGACGTAGAGCATTCTGGTAACAAGTGGAGTTGAGGCTGAAGTGAGCGTGAAGGACCGGTTATGGGACTAGTGTGCCGATGGGGGTGAGTGATGGAGGAGGTTGGTTGAGAGTAGTGGCCTCGGGATAAAGGGAACTGGACGTGTATGAAAGATGTCTGGGAAAGACACACTATAGAGAGTATCTGAGGGTGGGAAGGCGCTAGACAGAGTAGGTGTCACTCACTGAGGTTAGGCACAGGGAAGAGGGGTAGGGAAAATGGTGACTCTGCTTTGAACGCGTCGGTTCAGAGACACTAGTCTTACAGGGACCAGTCTTCCTGGGAAGTAGGCTCTGAGACACAGTTTGGTGAGCAGGATATTTTCCTTAGCTGTGCTTTTGGGGGCTACACCAACAGAGAAGAGGGGAAGAAGACAGGCATGGGCAGAGAGAAAAATTGAGATGCAGGGCCTGCCTACGGATGGCCATGGCTGTGGCAGATGATACTCTCCAAAGATGGCCACACCGACTTGTGTCCCATTCTATTACAGTGTGATGTTGATGTTCATCCGTGGAGAGGTGGGGTCTGCACTCCACACTCTTGAACCCGGGCGGCCTTCTGTAACTGTTCAACCAGAGTGATGCTTCACGACTTCTGAAGCTAGGTCATCAACGGCAGTACGGCTTCTTCCTGGCTTCTTCTCTTGGGATATGCATTTTAGGAGCCCTGAGTCAACAAGTAAGAAGTCTGGCTCCCCTGGGGCCTTCGTGCTGGAGAGAGCATATGGAGAGACCACACAGAGAAAGAGATGCCCAGGAAGCCCAGTGGTTACGACCCTCAGCACTGTGAGTGTGCTCAGTCCATGTGCCAGACCCGTGCAAGAGGGAGTGAGCTTTGGAATGCATCCACGTCCAACCTTCAAGCCACCCCAGCAGACGCTGAGTGGAGCAGAGACGAACAACCTCCTTGCTCATTCCCCCACCCAGAGCCCGGCCCGCACTGCAGATTCATGAGCAAAGTAGATGTGGTTGTTTTAAGCCATTACATTTTGGGGTGGTTTGTTACGCAGCAGCAGGTAAATGGCACATCAGTTCGCCCCTCCAGGAGTTCTAGAACTCGGATGGCCTTCAGAGCTATTCCAAATGGGGCCAAGAGGGCTGAGCCTTTATATTCCTGCTCTGATCAGTGATTGGACGCAGGCTGCCCCAAGAAGCCCAAGAAGTGACTGGACAAGGAGGTTCTCTCCAGGTGAGGCCATCCTGGAAGGGGCTGACAGCTGAAGGCTGGACTCAGACAGCACTCCCTGCAGCTGGAGCAGAAAGTCCTCCCCTGCAGGGAGAAATGGGTGGCGCATTGTATGACTGCTACAGCAAAAGAGACAGCAAGCGGACTCCATGCTGCAGAGTTGGCTATTCCAGTCTGGAGCTTGGAAAGCCATGGTATTGGAGACTATTAACCTATGAGGCGGTGTCCCATCCCGCGGCGTGAGAGCCAGAAACAACCAGCACCGAGTCATCTGAACGCAGCCCCTTCCCCTGAGCTGGATCTTCAGTCTGGGTTATCACCGGTCTCGTTCAGCCTGTCCTCACGCCCACCAACATCAAAAGTCTCTGCACAGGGACTTCCCTGGTGGCGCAGTGGTTAAGAATCCGCCTGCCGATGCAGGGGACATGGGTTCGAGCCCCGGTCCGGAAAGATCTCACATGCCGTGGAGCAACTAAGCACCACAACTACTGAGTCTGTGCTCTAGAGCCCGCGAGCCACAACTGCTGAAGCCCGTGCGCCTGGAGCCCGTGCTCCGAGACAAAGACAAGCCACCACAATGAAGAGCAGCCCCCGCTCGCCGCAACTAGAGAAAGCCCGCGCGCAGCAATGGAGACCCAACGCAGCCAAAAACAAATAAATTAAACAAATAAATTTATATTTTAAAAAAAATCTCTGCATAAGGATGCTATCAAAGCCACGGCACAGTACATGAGGTGCCCCAGGGAGACTCCTTAGGATGAAATGAGAACCCTGGAACACACCACCGTCTGGGAGAAACAGGCTGCAAAGGAGATGGGCTGGGGACGTGTCAGGAGCACAAGGGGTTTCCAGGGGGAGCGGACGCAGTTTGAGTCCAAGTAGGGTGAGAACGCCAAGTGCCCCCGATTTGGCTCTAGCCGGTGTGGTCAGGGTGGCTGTGAATTACAGGGCACAGCCCTGGTGATGTTTATCCTGAGCTGCTTCTCGGCTGGGGCTCCTGGAGCAGAGGAAGGAACTAGAGCTAGGAAGCACCCCAGAGGACCGGATGGGGTTGCCTTGGGGTGGGCCCTCGGTTCAGAGCAAAAAGAAAGGGACTGATGAAACAAAGGTGGCACAAAGTAAGATAGGATGACATAAATGAGTGAGAAGCTAAAAGGAGAGGAAACTACCTCCCAGGGGCACTAGGGGCTAGCTGAAGGAGCAAAAGCCAGAAAAATGTTTATTAAACAAGAACCCCTCCAGGTTTGCACAACCCATACAAGGCAAGCCAGCGGAGGCGTTCAGTCCAATAGTCGCTTTCGAAGCCAGGGGAGCAAATGAGTTTGGAATCAACAGACTTATGTTCCATTCCCAGCACCCCAGAGGAGTATCTCCTTGGAAAGCCATTTTCGTTTTCTAAGCAACCATTTCCTTATCCGTAAAATGAGATGATAACGCCTCACTTGCTACTTTGTTGCCAGGACTATAACTTGTTCATCATTCATTCATTCCATGAGCATCTTCTCAGCATTGCCGTGTGGCAGGTACAATGCAAGACACGGTGACACAACAGCAAACAGAGCAGACACAACCCTTCCCCTCCTGGAGATAAATGTTAAGTAGATTACAACATTAATGACATCCCTACCATTGTTAGAAGGGAGAAGAAAGACTAAGTATGTTAGATGTCAAACATGTAATGTCTGGGACATAGTAGGTGCTGAAGAAACGATATTTACAACCCTCCTCGCCACTGGGAAGATATTTAAAGAGACCATGATCAGCAAAATTGTGAAAAGAGATATTTTGCATTCAGTACCTGCAGCTTCCCTCTTTCTGCTATTTTCCCCTCCTGTGGAAGTGTGGTATTTCATGTTTTTCATATCAAAATTAGTACTTAATTGGCATTAAATACCTCCAGGAAGAAGTGAGCAGAATGGGGGCATACAGGGCATTGTTTCAGGGTCTTCAAAGCTGCTCTTTGGGGCAACAATCTCAGAGGACACTGGTAGTCTACACTGTCACTCATAATGTCAACTCACTCTTGAACTTCTTACACATAAACGCAAAGGTTTTTAAAGCATTTTCCCCTCAGGCATTCATTTATTAGAAGCAGCACGAAGATGCTTTCTTGTGATGGTCACATCTGTGTAGCATCTTGCCGCCTCTTTTGTTTTTAAAAAATTTTTGGAGCAACATTGACACAGAGCTGATTCATTTAGAAGTAAAGTTTACCAGTGTGCACGGGCAGTGAGTACGAAAGGCATTTTACAAGCTGTTAGTCAGAGGAGTCACCGGTAACAGCCCCTGCTGGGACAGCATGTTCACATCACGTAAGGGATGTGACACTCTCCCCGACTCCTGGCACGTACTTGCAACACAGCCAAGGACGCGGAGACTCAGAGCAGCTTAGCAGCTCACCCAAAGGCCCGGACTATGGCTGGACCCAGGCCACACGTTTCCCAAAGCCCAGTGCACCACACCAAGCTGTCTCCACAAGAGAAAGAAGCCAGCATGGGGCCCAGATGCTGGGGGAGACATGGGATGGGTCAGCCCCGGGCTCCCCCTCCCTTCACCCCAACCACTGCTCGCGCAGCAGCCCCCAGGCCCACACACACAGGCTTTGAGTCAGGGACCAGTGTCCGGGCTCAGAGGGAAAGGGGGAGACAGCAGGGCAGCAGCTGAAGGGAGCGTGGGCCTGGAAAAATGCAGTAGTGGCTAAGCCTGGAAGGAAACGCGGGCAGGTTAGTACAGCTGCAGCAGTTTTGTCAGAAGTATGCAGTGCAGGTGAGAGAGAGAGAGAGAGACTGAGAGCGTGTGTGTGTGTGAGAGACAGAGAGAGAGACTGAGAATGTGTGTATGTGTGTGTGTGCGTGCATGTGTGTGAGAGACTGAGAGCGTGTGTGTGTGTGTGCGTGTGCGTGTGCGTGAGTGTGTGAGAGAGAGACTGAGAGCGTGTGTGTGTGTGTGTGTGAGGGAGAATGTGTGCATGTGAATGCATGGATGTATGAGTGTTACGTGAGCTGGTGTGTGTTTTTGCACGTGGAGAGAAAGTATGTATAAGCCAGCATGTATTTATGGGTGTATGTGTCTGGGAGCATGTGTGTGAGTATGGATGTGAAACGTGGGTTGTTTGTGAAATGTCTGAGAGTGTGTGTGTGACAACATGTGCGTGTGTGTGTGTGTGTGTGTGTGTGAGAGAGAGAGAGACAGACAGACAGACAGAGAGAGACAGAGAGACGGGGGAGAGAGATTTCTTGTATAAAGAGTCCACCTGAAGATGTTCAGAGATAAAGATGCTTTAGCTGCCCTGGGTCATACTCTGAGGCACACCCGCTCCTGCTGGGCTAGGACGCTACGACTGTTATTAATTTTCATGAAGGGAAAATCTGAAGGAACACAGTCCCAGAGTTACCTGAGCCACTAATCCCCGGGAGTGAAATTCCTACACTCCAGCACGTATCATTTAGAGCCTTTCTCAATTAGCAATCATAACACCTGAAGCTTTGAACAGTTGTTGTATGTTTATCTTTCTCTTCAAGTTCACTCTGCTGGCTCTCATAACCAGCCAAGTTCAAACAACCTTCTGTCTGGCAGCCACAAAGACAATGCCCCCAGCCCTCACCCCAAAACAGTTCTAATCAGACAGAGATTGGAGCCAGTTCCCATGATCTCTGTGTGTGTTCTGTTGCTTTTTTATTTAATTGTGCTTTATGATGTGTTCCGACAAGGGTTTGTGGAGGCTTGCAATATTAAAAACACACATCCAAAAGAAATGCTTCAGAAACACACAACACTCAGATCAAAACTCAAGCCATAGGATGGGAAAGCTGTTCCAATGTGTGTGCTCCATGACTTAATTTTCACGTCTGGTGAAACTGAGCCATGAGAAGTGCAATATCAGGTAATGGTTAGGAATGTGTCTTTAGGAGTTACCCTGTCTGGATTTTAATTATTGTGCTGTTTGCTTAAATTCTCCAAGCCTCACTTTCCTCTTCACTAAAAATGGGGACAACAGTGATATCTACCTCATAGGATCAAAAGCAAAGTAAGAAAATGTACATAAAGTGCCTAACACAGTGCCTGGGACGCAACAAGCAATCCATTTAGTTGTGCTGTTGTCATTTTCACTGCCACTGTGGGATTTCACTCACACCCTCACTGCATCTCTTTTGGATTGCATGCACAGATCGAGGGCGGATCTCCCCCTCTTTGGCCTGATGTGAAGAGCAGTGAAGTCCCGTCATCCGTAGCCCGAGAGTGGGCACCACGTATGGCCTGCTCTTGTGCATGGCAGCGAGAGTCTTCTCTTCTGCGTGGGAGACTGCATGACTCAGGATTTCTTTAATTTTCTGTTATAGTTTGGGTTTTGTTTGCAAGCTCTGTTGGACATTTGCATGAGCTATTTGGTTAGTGGGCTCTATGATCGCCAGGTGTGGAGATGAACTGAGCTGAGGTGATGCCACGTGCTCAGCTGCAGGTCAGGCTGCATTGAGACTATGCCAGGGTCATGGCTCTGGAAGACCACGGGCCTCCTCGGGGCAGCCAATCTCAGAGAACGCTGCTGGCCTATTTGATGGACACAGCCGATAGCAGAAACACTTCCATGAGGGTTCTCCGCTCAACCCAAGATACCTAGACACAGGATGAATCCATTTCTCACGTCTCCGGTGGCCAGGCGAGAGGGGCTCTATGATCTCCTCAAATGTCATCAAATGCTCAAGAGAATCCCACCGAGCCCTCCCACCCATTCAAGAACCACGCCCTATCTCCCAGCTTCCCCTTGGCATTGCCTCAGTTTCCCAGGCTCCTGAGACAAGCACCAGCTGGACAGGGATGTACTTGGGACTCACCCCAAGAGCCATCAACCTCATCCTGCCCAGTATTTGTGTTCCAAGTGGATGTCTGTCTCCCATTCTCTCCCTCCACCCAGCCAGGTGGGTTTAAAGCCTTCAGTGTTTCATTATTTATTTTTGCATCTCCCTCCCCGTCTCTCAGCCCAGGTCTACTTGGTCCCTGCCATTTAATAGGTGCTCTATAAATATTTGTTGAATTAGAGCGTGAGTATGAAAGCATGTGAACAAAGGAATAAAGCATAAAGCATTTCACAGAATGAGAAAAATATTAAGGCAGAAATAAACCCTGGAGGCTGTTCAGTTGAGCACCCACATATAACAACAGTCAAGGAGACAGAGGCTGCAGCTTTCTAAAAGGTGATGAGCCTCAGCGGCAGGACTGGAGTCCAGGTGTCCCACTCTTGCTGTGACCCTGTGCTGCTTCTTATTTCCTCTCAGTCTTCATCTATCTATCACTCTTCTCAGAGAGATACTCCGGGAGTCTCCCTGGGTGTCTGTCAGCTCCTCCTCCTGCTGAATCACTAGTTCATTAACAACCAGGGTTCAACCTAGCCCAGCCTCATTACAAACCAAATCAATAAATATTGATTGAGTGCCTACTATGTCGACAGCCAGGTGAGAACGAGGGAAGGCAGGAAGCACAGAAGAGAGGAGCTATGTGCAGCTTATCTGCCTGTTAATGGTCAGTCTGACACCCAGGTCACATCCATAGAACAGTCCAAGAAGGCAGCAGGAATGCTTGTGGGTTTTCAGCTAGGAAAGATAAGGGGGTGGGGGGAGGGTCTCTACTGGCTCCAGAGAAAGCCCCTTTCTCCCTCGGGCTAGAGGGAGAGGAGAATGTTGTGTAAATAATGAGTCCACACTACACCCTGTTCATGTACAAGAATTCCAAGAATGATTAAACCTGACTGTGGCTCCAGGATAAACAAAAATTTAACATTGCACCTGCCTAGTACTCTTTGTCTCTTCTGTCTCTGTTGCATGTGTGCTCACACACATATACAGACACGTGAATGCGTGAGTGCACATGCTGTGCACATCTGCTACCTTGTAAATGGTTCATAAGGAAGGCAGTTTAGTATGATGGAAAGGTAACCCTGGGAGCAGTCAAAAGACTTGACCATTGTCCCTGCTCAGCCACTCATTCACTGTGATTCCGCATCCATCAGTTAATCACTCCAGGCCTCTACTTGTCCATGTATGAAAACTGTATTACTAATATAATTATTTATCTGCTTTACAGTGATGCTGTGATTACATAACTTCATAGATATAAACAATCCTTAGAAGCTGAACTACTGTATGATTCACACAGCTGAAGTATTCTTCAAAGTCAACTACAGGATTCAATGATCCATAGAGGATCAAAAGGAAATAGAAGACCTGAACAACACTATAAACCAACTAGACATAATAGACATCTATAGAACACTCTACTCAACAAGAGAATATACATCATCTCAAGTGCACACGGAACATTTTCCAGGATAAACCATATGCTAGGCCACTGCTGTGGACTGAATTATGTCCACTCCCAAATTCATACATTAAAGTTCTAATCCCCAACACAACTATTTTGGGGTCAGGAAGTAATTAAGGTTAAATGAGGTCATAAAGGTAGGGCCCTGACCTGATAGGATTAGTGTCTTTTTTTTTTTTAAATGACCTATTCTAAACTGTGGTTACAGCCACATTTATGACTAAGAAGCTTACCCCCCCTTTTCTTAAAAATAGTTATTTATTTATTTGGTTGCACTGGGTCTTAGTTGCGGCACATGGGCTCCTTAGTTGCAGCAGGCGGGCTCCTTAGTTGCAATTCACAGGCTCCTTAATTGCAGCTCACTAGCTCCTTAGTTGTGGCATGCAAACTCATAGTGGTGGCATGCATGTGGGATCTAGTTCCCTAACTAGGGATTGAACCTGGACCCTGTGCATTGGGAGAGTGGAGTCTTAAGCACTGCACCACCAGGAAAGTCCCAGGATTAGTGTCTTTATAAGAAGAAGTACCGGCGTCAAAGAGCATACTGCCTGTTTATTTCTAGAAGTTTTATGGTTTCAGGTATTACATTTAAGTCTTTAATCCAGTTTGAATTTATTGCTGTATATGGTGTGAGAAAATAGCTCAGTTTGATTCATGTGCATGTAGCTGTCCACTTTTCCCAGCACCATTTATTAAAGAGGCTGTCTTTTCTTCATTGTATATTCTTGCCTCCTTTGTCACAGATTAACTGCTCATATAAGTGTGGGTTCATTTCTGGGTTCTCTATTTGGTTCCATTGATCTATGTGTATGTTTTTGTGCCAGTACCATACTGTTTTGATTATTGTAGCTTTGTAGTATAGTTTGAAATCAGGGAACATGTTACCTCCAGCTTTGTTTTTCTTTCTCAGGATTGCTTTGGCTATTTGGGGGTCTTTCATGGTTCTATACAAATTTTAGAATTATTTCTTCTAGTTTTGTGAAAAGTGGCATTGGTATTTTGATAGAGATTGCATTGACTCTGTAGACTGCCTTGGGTAGTATGGTCATTTTAACAATGTTAATTCTTCCAGTCCATGAACACGGTATATTTTTCCATCTGTTTGTGTTGTCTTCAATTTCTTTCATCAGTGTCTTATAGTTTTCCGTGTACAGGTCTTTAACCTGTTTAGTTAGATGTATTCCTAGGTTTTCTATTCTTTTTGATGTGATTGTAAATGGGATTGTTTTCTTAATTTCTCTCTGATAGTTCATTGTTAGTGTATAGAAATGCAACAGGTTTCTGTATATTAATTTTGTGTCCTGCAACTTTATCAAATTCATTGATGAATTCTAATAGTTTTTTTTGGTGGTATCTTTAGGATGTTCTATGTATAGTATCATGTCATCTGCAAACAGTGACAGTTTCACTTCTCCCTTTCCAATCTGGATTCTTTTTATTTCTTTTTCTCATCTGATTGCTATGGCTAGGATTTCCAATACTATGTTGAATAAAAGTGGTGAAAGTGGGCATCCTTTCTTGTTCCTGATCATAGAGGAAATGCTTTCAGTTTTTCACTGTTAAGTATTGCAGTACATTCCTTCTATACCCACTTTGTTGAGAGTTTTTACCAACAGGCACATGAAAAGATGCTCAACATCACTAATCATCAGGGAAATGCAAATCAAAACCACAATGAGATATCACCTCACCCCTGTCAGAATGGCTAGTATCAAAAAGACAACAAATAACAAGTGTCAGTGAGGATGGGGAGAAAAGGGAAACCTTGTGCACTGTTGGTGGGAGTGTAAATTGGTGCAGCCACCATGGAAAACAGTTTGGAGACTCCTCAAAAAATTAAAATAGGAACTACTATTTGAAAAGATATATGCACCCCTATGTTCACTGCAGCATTACTTACAATAGCCAAGATATGGAAGCAACCGTAGGGCCCATTGATAGGTGAATGGATAAAGAAGATGTGGTATTATATACAATGGAATATTACTCAACCATAAAAAAGGATGAAATCTTGGAACAACATGGATGGACCTAGAGGCTATTAGGCTAAGTGAAATAATTTAGACAAATACTGTATGATTTCTCTTATATGTAGACTCTAAAAAAACAAAACAAATGAACAAACATAACAAAACAGAAACAGAGTTATAGATACAGAGAACAAATGTTTGGTTGTCAGAGGGGAGGAAGGTGGAGAGAGAAAAGAAACAGAAGAGTGAGATTAAGAGGTACAAACTTCCCGCTGCAAAATAAATGAGTCATGGGAATGAAATGTACAGTGTGGGAAATATAGTTGGTAACTATGTAATACCTTTGTATGGTGACAGATTGTAACTAGACTTATCATGTGATCATTTCAAAATGTATAGAAGTATCGAATCACTATGTCCTGCGCCAGGAACTAACATAGTGTTCTGGGTCAGTTATACTTCAAAAACAACAAATAAACAAACTCATAGAAAAAGAGATCAGATTTGTGGTTTCCAGAGGCAGGGCATGGGGTGAGGGGGAATTAGATGAAGGCAGTCAAAAGGTAGAAACTTCCAGTTATAACATAAATAAGTACTTGGGATGTAATGTACATGATGACCATAATTAACACTGCTGTATGTTATACATAAAAGTAAAGAGTAAATCTTGAGTTCTCATCACAAGAAAAAAATTTTCTTAATTTCCTTAATGTTGTATCTATATGAGACAATGGACATTCACTAAACATCGTGGTCATGATTTCATGATGTATCTAAGTCAAATCATTATACTATACATCTGAAAGTTATACAGTGCTGTTTGTCAATTATACCTCAATAAAACCGGAACAAAAAAAAGAAGAAATACCAGAGAGCTCGTGCTTTCTCTCTCTACCATGTGAGGACACAGGGAGACAGGGACAATCTGTAAACCGGGAGGAAGGCTCTCATCAGGAACTGAATAGGCCAGCACCTTGATCTTGGACTTCCCAGCATCCAGAACCAAGAAAATAAATTCATGTTGTTTTAAGCTACCCAGTCTATAATGTTTTGTTACGGCAGCCACAAAACAAACCAATACAGCCACAGAACAAACCTCAATAAAATTAAAAGGAGAGAAATAATACAAAGTATGGTCTCTGACTACAATGAAATGAACTTAGCAACCAATAGCAGGAAGAAATTGAGGGAACTCAGAAATATGTGGAAATTTACCAAAAGACCAACAAAATAGACAAACGTTTAGCTAGACTGACCAAAAGTCGTCTCTAAACAGACTTCTCTATGGAAAGAGCCCTCAGATCACTATTCAACTGTACAACTGCCAAAGAATCTGAGGCTTTAAGAGCCGGCAGTGTGGCCAAGGCAGAGGCAAGACTAGAAACCAAATACGCAGACCCCCCGCCAGGGGCTTCTGACACTTTGCTGCCTCATCTAGTGTCAAACACCAGATATACAAGCATAGCGCTTGTGTATCAACTCATATTTGAAAGAGAATAGGAAAGCCAACGAAGAGACTTTTACCATGATGTAAGATGAAAAATCCTTGAGCGAGTCAATCATTGCCTCTTACTTTGTCTTCCACAGGAATCAAAAAGTGTCCTATTTTGACTCATTTGAAGTAGGGATTAGTCCCCCAAGCACTGGACCTGTTTTCTCTGTATAATAGGAGAGAAGTGAAATCATGCTACTATAAACAGCAATTCTCTTTCACAGTCATGGTGACTCTTTCAGAAATATAATCCTGGACAGGAAAACAGCTGGGCACTGGAAGAGCCAGGGCATGCACTGTATTAGAGAATATGGTCTAGGGTAGGGAATCAGGATCCCTAGCTCATTCCCTGTGTTTCTTGTAGTAATATAGAAGCACGAGTGGGTGGCAGAAGCTGAGATGATCCTGCTCTGTGTGATTTGAGAGAGAATGCTTGATTCTCTTGAGGAAAGATGAGCTTAGTACTTCTAAGAAGGCAGTTAAGACCTTCGAAGAGTGTTCTAACGGGGGACCCTACATTGTTCTCTTTCTTGAGCAAGTAGTTTACGGCAGCCCCATGTGGGAGCGTGACAACTCACACATCTAGATTTTGCCCCTTTAAGTAAGTTTCCTAACAGGATTCCAGCAACATTCATACCTTCACAACACCAGCTGAGCTTTCTCTTCTCCTTGATAGGAAATTTTATTCAGCTAATGAGACAGTAGAACCTGAAGGTAGGGAGGGGTTTGTCGTTGCAGTTAAATGAGCTTAGGTCAAAGGAAGGAGTCTTAGAGTCATAATAATAAGAGAGAATATTTATTGAGCACTTGTAATATTGCCAATGAGTGTTCAAAGTACTTCACATGGATTAACTCATTCAATCTCAAAACTTCTATGATGCTGGTACTATTGTTGATTCCATTTTACAGGTAAGAAAACTGAGGCAGAGAAGTTAGGTAATCTGCCCAAGGTCACAAGAGGCTGAGATCCATTAAGTCTGTACTCTTTTTTAGGGAAAATGAAATTAATTTTTATTGAGCAACTGCTGAATGCTTGCTATAAAATGGCTATCAAACAAAACAAAAAATAGCAATCAAAAAACCTCAGCCTTGGGCTTCCCTGGTGGCGCAGTGGTTGAGAATCCGCCTGCCGAGGCAGGGGACACGGGTTCATGCCCCGGTCTGGGAAGATCCCACATGCCGCGGAGCGGCTGGGCCCGTGAGCCATGGCCGCTGAGCCTGCGCGTCCGGAGCCTGTGCTTCGCAATGGGAGAGGCCACAACAGTGAGAGGCCCGCATATCACAAAAAAAACCCACCTCAGCCTTTGTCTCAAAAGATATTATACCAAAAGAGAAGGACTAAAAATGATCAATATGCCTGCTAAGAATAGACCCGCTTTGTAAATAAAGTTTAAAATAATTTGTAGATTATATTCAACTATGGCAAAAGAAGGAACATTCATGTTTTAGGCTAAATACAAAGAAGAATAGAACTGCAATTATATTTTATAATCTTTTTAGGAAGATACATATTTTAGTCTCTTCCTTTAAATAGAATGGAAAGTATTTGACTGTGGAAATCAATGTTCTGTACAAAAGACAGTGGTTATACATGTTAAAGTTATAGGGATTGGGGAAGAATATTCACTGACAACACACAGCCATTGCATTTACATTTACCAAGAAAATATTTATCAATTGCATCATCTGTGATTTAAGCCATGTCCTACGTCCTAAGGATGCTGCAGAAAACGTTAGACATAGTTTCTATCCTACATTCCCAATGGGATTTACAATCTAGCAAGGACATTGACATACACAAAAATAATATCAAGACTTACAGTACAAAGGATACTATAGTGCAATGAAGGATATAATGGAAAGATCTAAACTTGGCTGATGAGACCAAAGTAGGCTTCCCTGAGGAAATTATGTTTAAGCTGTCATCTGATAGGAGGATAGAAGTTAGCCAAGGAAGCTTTAAGGTGACTAAGTTATTATGCCTTTCTGTTCTTATTGAAACTCATACGGCTTTCTATTTTTCCAGCTGGAATAGCTCTGTTCTTCATCAAGGGAATATGGAGTAAGTATAATGATAAATACACGTTAATCTAAGACTAAATGCCTATATAGATTCAAATATTTTAAATTACTTTGGAAAAAAAAGGGAACAAAAGTGAAAATTTTCATTAAATACTCATACTTTTTTTTAAAGAGTTTTTTTTTTTTGGCTGCATTGGGTCTTCATTGCTGCACACAGGCTTTCTCTAGTTGTGGTGAGTGCTGGCTACTCTTTGTTGCAGTGCGCGGGCTTCTCACTGCGGTGGCTTCTCTTGTTGTGGAGCAACTAGGCGTGCAGCCTTCAGTAGTTGTGACATGCAGGCTCAGTTGTTGTGGCTCTCAGGCTTAGTTGCTCCGCGGCATGTGGGATCTTCCCGGACCAGAGCTTGAACTCATGTCCCCTGCATTGGCAGGTGGATTCTTAACTACTGTGCCACCAGGGAAGTCCCGAAACACTTTTCAAGCATACTTAAGCCTGGGCCCCTTGAATCAGAACACATGGGGCAGAGTTTGGACAACTGCATGCTTTTATTATCACCCCCAGGTGAACCCCATGCATAGTGAAGGCTGAAAATAATTTATTTAGTCAATATTTGATGGGTTCTTGGTGATGGTGGAATCGTTTTTTATTCCATAGGTAGTTCTTCCTACAACCAGCTGGGCATCTTAGAAAAGTAAAGGCACCGTGGCTGTTGTGTCCTGAATTCTTTCTGTGAGTTAAGAATCACTTTCATAGTGTGTAACCCCTTCCTGGTATTCCATTAAGCCTGGCGTTAAGTTCAAGGAGATGAGCGTGCTGGAGAAAACACAAGCTTTTGGAGGTAAATTGGCATGTGTCTGTCTAACCCTGAAAGGCATCAGCAGATGCCTTTCTGTCCGATATCCACACACGTCCCAGCTTTGGCCTTCCCCTCCCTTGGCATGCAAACACCTGTGGGTCCCAGACCAACCATGTGGCCCCAAGCTAAAATCAGGCTAAAATCTAAAGATATTTAGTTATCTAAAAAAAAAGTAAGGCTTCCCTAGTGGCGCAGTGGTTGAGAGCCTGCCTGCCGATGCAGGGGACACGGGTTCATTTCCCGGTCCGGGAGGATCCCACATGCCGCGGAGCGGCTGGGCCCGTGAGCCACGGCCGCTGAGCCTGCGCGTCCGGAGAGCCTGTGCTCCGCAGCTGGAGAGGCCGCAACAGTGAGAGGCCCGCGTACCGCCAAAAAAAAAAAAAAGTAAAAGTGTGGGCCAAATGAACGGCAGGCTGTCTTCCCACAGAAATAATGAGCCCACTTGCCCAGAGGGCAAGTACTAAGGTCCAGGAGCAGAGAAATGAAGTGGGGAGGAGACAGAATGCCAAGGCCCAAGCCAGCCCCCCACCCAGCCCTCCTGCACTAAATAAACAGCCATTTGAATCACTTTACTTCTCCTTTTTATTCTGCACAACGATAAACACCATCCCTATAGTGTTTGGGGGCTAGAGTGGTATAAAACTGCGTTTTGTCAGTTTGAATAAGTCAACTTGAATGACTAAAAAAAAATTTTTTTAAGGCTGAGATCAAACAGAGGTGAAGGAAAGTGTGGGGCGGGGGTTAAGTGGTCCATTTGAGATGTTTGCCTTGGGTAATGTGAGAGGGAAAAGAGGGAAAGCAGAACATGCACCACTGGGCAATGCAGGGCTCTCCCAGCTTCCCGCAGCACCGTAAGGTAGGGAGAGGCACAGGGTTTAACACCAATTCCTGAAGGACTTAAGGAAGCTTGTCGGAATTCAACTCGTCTGCTAAGACAGAATTAGCCAGAAGACAGGAGTTAATGAAAGCTCTCTGACGAGCAGAGATGAACAGTGACTAAAGCATCTGGCTCCAAAGAAACAATTGCAATTGGAAAAAAGTAGCCAAAATTGTTTTCTATACTTGTAAATGAAAAGCACAGTGTATGCTAAGAATGTAAATGTTTCAGTGAGTTGTACCTGTGATCAGCTTGTATTGATGAGAGAGGGTATCAATAAAATGATCACAGTAATACATTATTGATCTTGCTCAGATTCTTGAACGGAGCGCCTCTGGATTCTGAAATCAGTGTGAATTTTTATGAGTTGCTCTTTTTTTTTGCACATTTCGTAGCATACAGGAAGACCAAGCTGCGACGTCACCACTCCCCACCCCCCAACCCTCTTCCTTCCTTTTAAGTTTGGCTTCTGTGCTAATGACAAAGGGAGCCCCGAGAGGGAGGACTTTCCACGCCAAGCTCCTTCGGTGCCCAGCATGGGCTGGAGTCAGGGAAGGAGGGGGTTTACCACCACTGGAGACAGAGCGTCTCAAACAGGAGCCTCTGCTTTTTCCTAAGGTGGAAGGCACTCGAGATAAGGCTGATCTTAAGGAGAGATAGGGATGCCACTGGCCAAGGTTTCTTAACCTCTCTTTATTTTTGGTTTGCATATTCACCAACAAAGATCCTCATTGTTACGAAGCAGTCTGAAGCCTTTTACATGCATTTAAGCAAAGTGAATTTGCTTTCTCTAATCCCTAGGAGAAGGGAGGAGATTCATTATTTATTAAATTCTTAATGCGTGCCAGGTCCCTTACAAACACCCTCATTTAAAATCCTGTAACTTACCCAATGAGGTCAGCATTATTCCTTCCCTTTTTTTGGATAAATTTATTTATTCATTTATTTATTTTTGGCTGCGTTGGGTCTTTGTTGCTGCGCACGGGCTTTCTCTAGTTGTGGCGAGCGGGGGCTACTCTTCGTTGCGGTGCGCGGGCTTCTCATTGCAGTGGCTTCTCTTGTTGCGGAACACGGGCTCGAGGCGCGCAGGCTTCAGTAGTTGTGGCGCACGGGCTTAGTTGCTCCGCGGCATGTGGGATCTTCCCGGACTAGGGGGTCAAACCCGTGTCCCCTGCACTGGCAGGCAGGATTCTTAGCCACTGCGCCACCAGGGAAGTCCTATTCTTTCCCTTTTATAGTTATCTGAAACTAAGGCTCAGAGAGGGGAGGTAACTTTTCCAAGGTCACACAGTAAACCCACGGTGGAGCCCGGTTTCAAGCCTAAGTTTCCTGGGTTCCGGGATCCTCGTTCCTGTTCTCAATACTAGGCAGCCTCCCTCCTGCCATTTTCTCTTGGCCCATCATTATCTTTCTCCAGTTCTCTTGCCTCCTGTCCTGAAGGGTGGTTTTACCAATAACAGCTTCCCCATACTCTTCGTATCCCTAGTGACAGGGCAGTTGCCCCTGACCGACCCCACAGAGGGCCTTACTAAGAGTGTGGGAATTTCTGAACAATTTCTTGATGATATTTTATGATCAGAAGAAATAATAAATGATATTTATCCTGATATTTCAATCTTGCTTTTCTCTAGCTATTCTTATGCTTCTTCTTGATTATGTGATGACATTTCTTTTCCATCTTAGGTCATAAGGGTTGAAAGCTTAGGCTCTGGAGTAAGAGAGAGCCAGGCTAAAACGCCCTGTGTGGCTTTGTGTAAGTGACTTCCGTTTGTAAAACGAGGATAATCACCCGCTTTTGTCAGCACTACATGAAATAATGCAAAGAGCTTAGAGTGGTGACTGGCAGGTAGAAGGTGCCTCCGTAATGTTTCTCCTCCTCATCCTTATTTTCCTCCTCCTCATCCTTCTCCTCTTTATTATTGTTATGATTTCCGCTGGAAATTGGAGGCAGAGCAGGGGCACAGAATTGTATGTCTGGCCTGCCAAGATGCCCCAGTCCGGCCTGCCAGGTCTCAGCCGTCCGTAGGCTCTCAGGGACAGCGGAGGCAAGCCCTCTTGTTTTTGCCATTTTCTCTGGCTCCAGAGACTTCAAGGGTAACATGAGTAAGAATTGGGCATGGAGATTGGAGGGCTGGAGGGAGCAGAGCAGAGGGGGCTACCTGATTGGAGTTTATATAAAATACAGCTGTATGAGCACAATGGAAATAATGTGGGCCTTGCATTTAACCAAATATACTTGAGTTTGCCTCCACTGCTTATGAGCTATTTATCTGGGGGCATATTATTTCACCTCTCTGACTCTCAGTCTCTCCATCCTAATGTTTATTGAGCTGCTATCGTATGCCAGGCACCTTGTTGATCATATATATATATATGTATTTCATATACTATATAAGAAGGTTTACACATTCACAGGCGCTCTGTAAGGTGTTATGAACATCACCGTCTCTTTTACACCACTGATTCGTCTCTACCTGTTTAGCAGATATCTACGAAGCCATATACTGTGCTGGGAACAGGCATACGATGATAAGTGAAGAAGGCAAGCACTTTCCCTGATGGCGCTTGTATTCTGGTGGTAATTCGAGGTATGAGGGGGTTAGCATGCCCAGCACATAGTGTGTCTTCAATAAATACCAGTTCCCTCCTCCTTTGCCCTGATTCACCCCACTGTGCTCCACAGGGTTCAACTATTCAATTGAATCACAGAAAATTGACATATTTAGAATAAAAAAGGGTTAAAAAGCGGCAGTGGCATATGGTCCCAAATAACACAGAAAGGAGAAGTCCTGCCTGGGTTAAAGCAGTAGCAGCAACCTCCCAGTGGAAGCTCGAGTGGGCTCGTTTTTCTTGACTTCCCAGGATGGCAATTCCATTCCTTACCTTGTTAAACCCAGTTCTAAAAACAAGGCATTAAAACAGACCGTGGAATGCTCACCGAGGTAGAAAACCAGAGCCCAGCAGCAGTGTCCCTCCCTGGGAGCCAACAGGTAGAAACAAGAGCAAGAGGGAGAAGCAGAGAAAGCTGGGGCCCGCTGCCCATCGGACAGGCTGACGGCAGCCACCAGCTCCGCCCGGCCAGGGGCACGCTGCTGGCCTCTCTCCTTCCCTGAAGCCCGTCCACCCAAGAGACAAGACCCCAAGAGATCACACTCCCAGTCGGAAACCAGGCAAAGCACTACCGTCAAGGGGGATAACCAGAATTCGACTCTATTAACATCTAAATGCCTCTGAACAACCATTCGCCTATCACATCTCATCACTAGCTGCTCTCAAGGACAATTATCTATCATTATTGATGCCTCGCTTTTGTTAATTACGATGACTTTTCTTTTCCATCTTAGGTCATAAGGGTTAAAAGCTTAGGCTCTGGAGTAAGAGAGAGCCAGGCTAAAATGCCCTGTGTGGCTTTGGGTAAGTGACTTCCGTTTGTAAAATGAGGATAATCACCCGCTTTTGTCATGATAATGTCCAGTGTAAATAAAATCTTCTTTGCTAATTTTAACTGTGTACAACGAAGGGCCTTTTATTCTTTCCCACTTTTTTCTTTCTTTCCCCATAGGGTTCTTTGCACTGAATTTACTCTGGTTCCTGAAGTGTGGAAAAAGTAAAGTTTTGTTTGGATTCTACCTTTCAGTTTCTCTGGACCAGAACATACAGAAGTGCCAGAATTGTCCTGTGGTATGATAATAGTTCAGAAAATATTATAGAAAAAAAAAATCCAGAGATTTTACAATTAAAGAGATGGGGGCTTCCCCAGTGGCAAAGTGGTTAAGAATCTGCCTGCCAATGCAGGGGACACGGGTTCGAGCCCTGGTCTGGGAAGATCCCACATGCCCCGGAACAACCAGGCCCATGCACCACAACTACTGAGCCTGCGTTCTAGAGCCCGGGAGCCACAACTACTGAGCCTACGTGCCACAACTACTGAAGCCCACGCACCTAGAGCCCACGCTCCGCAACAAGAGAAGCCATCACGATGAGAAGCCCGTGCACCGCAACAAAGAGTAGCCCCTGCTTGCCACAACTAGAAAAAGCCTGAGCGCAGCGATGAAGACCCAACAAAGCCCCGCAAAATAAATAAAGTTTTTTAAAAAGAGATGGGGGTTGAGGGTACATTGTTTGGTCTATTTCCAATTGCTTTGTATTTCCATTAAAAGGTAAAAAATTTTTAAAATTCATGTTAAATGAATTCACGTGTAATGAATTCATGTTAATTTTAGCCAAACGAGTATCCAGGTCATTAAATGAAAATCCCAAATGGTAGATTAAATATTTCACATGCTCATATAAAATTCTGATACAAGAACTTAAGGACTTGAAAACACCCAAGAATGTAAAGAAACAAAAAACACAAAGAAACAATAATCATCTAAATAAGTGACTTAGTCTTTCTTTGCGGCCCTTAGTGATGCACATAGAGGAGTCTAGTTAGTAATGTGACTTATCTCTGGGGACTGTGCTAATCACTGCCAGTGTACAGGTGTCCCTCACACGACACAGCCAGCTTTTCCCTGGAGAAACCACTGGCCGAGCAGTCAGGAGTGGGCTCTACGCCTCGCTTATGGGAACAAGAACATCTCCCTGATGTTCTGAATCCTGTTTTGAGAGTAAACTGGGGCAAGACTTATTAAACGGTTTGAAGGTCTAGGGCAGAAAATAACTTGAAACAAAAATGCCAACAGTTAAGTGGTTAGATTACAAATGATCATTATATTCTTTCTCTCCACGGTGATTATTGAAATGAATTTCATTACTTTTATAGTAAAAGAATAGGAAATTAGAAAAATACATCACGCTACAGCTACATAAGGTAACTTAAAAAAAATCCTATCTTAATTGGTCTATTTAAAGGGGGTTTTATAATGGTTAATTCTCATCCCAATTTCCATTTGTATATAGAGGCTTGCAAATGCAGGGTAGACCCATAAAGGTATTCCAAAAATGTATAAAACCTCTCTTCTATTAACCATTAACAAAAAATAGACTTTTTCCCCTTTTCTAAGTCTTTTATTAACAAAATCCTTGAAAATTATCTCTAGTATATTTTTAACAAACACCAAAAATCTATAGAGGATGAATAATATACATAGGTTTTATCTTTGATTATAAAAAGTAACACAGGGAATTCCCTGGCTGTCCAGTGGTTAGGACTTGGTGCTTTCACTGCCGGGGACGGGTTCAACCCCTGGTCGGGGAACTAAGATCCTGCAAGCTGCATCGGGGCGAGGGGGATGGGGCAGGGGAGGAGGGGGGAAAGTAATATAAGCCCATGCAGAGGTTAGAAACTATAAAATAGTACCTAAAAATAAAAAATCACCCAAAAACCTACCAGCTGGAATCAACCTTTATCAACATTTCTGTGCAATAGGCAAGAGGCCCACCACAGCTGGGGGCTTCTCTGCAGAAGACTTGGGCCCTCTCAGCTGAGGGGCAAGCATGGGCCAGGGCGAGTTGTGCTTGTCACCAGACCTGTTTACGTCCCTTGTAATGGAAGTGATTTACTTCAACACCACATAAATTAAGGAAATCTGAGTGAGAAAACAAAGGGAGTTGTTGTTTCTATGCAAACTAGAGTGAACGCGCTTCGGAAAGACACCATGAGGCAAGATTTTTTAAATAAAAAGGATTCTGCACTCAGGTGGCCTTGTAGGCGTCCGTCTTGAGACTGAGATGGCCCTGTCCCGGGCACTGCATTCCACCTTCTAGGACCACGGTGGGTAGGGTGGTCACATGGGCTGAGGCAGCAACATGGGGCATCACAGACTGCTGGCTGGTCGCCTCCGGCCAACAAATGGGGATCTGGAAATGAACACTGTGACTTCACAGTGTTCACAGGGTGACTTCGCCTTCCCTCCCTTTGAGATAGGACCATTGGATAGGAAATCTCCAAATCTCGAGGACTGGAGAGACTCTCAAGGGCATCTGTTAGGTCCATACACTTTTGAGGATCTATTCCAGGCCCTTCAGGTGAGTGACGCTGCTGGTTAAATTGCTTTCAGCTTTAACAAAGCACCAGCTCAAGTCTTCCCCTGCTGCCCCAGGGAAAGGACCTTGCCTTTCCTTTCAGTTTTCATGATTTGGAAAGTGCCCCAGGATGTTTAAGGATGAGTCATACTCAACCAAAGCTCTGTTGGTTCAGATTGCCATCTAGACACCCTATTTAAGAATGTTGGAAAGCAGGAAACATTCCTGGATGGAGTCCCAGCTAGATGCCACAGCTGGAGAGGCCTCCATCTCTCCTGGGCGCCTGCACAGGGAGCTTCCCAGAGACTTCTTGGCAAAATGAACGGACCAGGCAACAGGCACCTCATGCTCCATCCATCTCACCATAGGCATCATTGCCCTCACAGTCCGAAGGGCTCTCACAGTGGGCTCTGTTGTCTTTGCCTATCTGCACTATAACTCTCTTCACAGTATTGCTGTGGGGACTCTGTCCTTGTCCCATTGGATGCCATTTGGTGGGACAATAAGTCAAGGTGCTGGGGTGGGAGGCATGGGGTCATTTGACTAGAGCTAGGCCAGTTAGATGCCTTCTCCCTGGGATCTGGATTTTGAGTTAAGGGCAGGAAATGGTGGGACAGCATCCTAAGGAGACCATCAACTCATTCCTGCTGACTGAGAACCTGAGAGCAGCCCCAGTTCCTGTCCTTCCTGAGCCTGGATATGCAGATTTCTATTTGATTCTGGCCAACATCTATAGGTTTCCACTGAAATCTGTTTCTGTTAAAGAAGCCAGAGCTAAATACTTCTGGTTGTAACTGAAGAATCCCGAGGGCCATAACTCATAGCATTGTATGTGTATGTGTATATATGTGTGTGTGTGTGTGTGTGTGTGTGTGTGTGTGTGTGTGTGCGCACATGCATGTGTGTGTTCTGCCCTAGAAGCACAGCCTGGGTCTGTGCATTTTCATAGTCAATCGTATAGCAAACATATATTCAGTTTACTACATATATTTCTTTCACTAACATCTAGGCCACTGAGCTAGTATGGAAAACAGAGAAAGGAGTAAGATTCAATACTTCCTTTCAAAGCTGTGGTGTGTGTGTCTGTATGTTTAGCCAGGAAAAAAATCCCACAAACTTACTATACCACTACACAGTCTAGTGGAAACCTACTGGATTATGAGCCCAGTCCATCCAAACTGGTGCTGGTGCTGGTGGTTGGTGGGGGGTTAGGTAGGGAGTGTAGCCGTTTCTCCTGCATGCTCCTGCCTGCCTGGCAACAACTGACTGGTCCATAGGGTTAACGCTGATCTAATCTAGGCCAATCATATTTTTCTCCTCGTTGCGGTGCATGGGATTCTCATCGCGATGGCTTCTCTTGTTGCGGAGCACGGGCTCTAGGTGCTTGGGCTTCAGTAGTTGTGGCACACGGGCTCAGTAGTTGTGGCTCACGGGCACTAGAGCACAGGCTCTGTAGTTGTGGCTCACGGGCACTAGAGCACAGGCTCAGTAGTTGTGGCGCACGGGCTTAGTTGCTCCACCGCATGTGGGGTCTTCCCGGACCAGGGCTCAAACCTGTGTCCTGCGTCCCCTGAATTGGCAGGCGGATTCTTAACCACTGCACCACCAGGGAAGTCCCACAGTCCCACAGCTGCACGCCTGTCATGGGCTTCTGTGAGAGCCCTAGATCCTGATAATGTATCCCCACTTGCATAACCAGCTCAAGTGAGTTTCCGTGCTTGCAACTCAGAATCCAGCCAACACAAGCATAAATTCCACATACTGTGGAAACCCAACCTACAGGACAACCTTCTCAAGGGGTAAGAAGAGGTTCGAAGGCCACCTGCACACAGAGGAGGCATTTCATTCCTCTTTCGTCAGAACCACAGAATGTTCGCCGTTCCCAATACACCAAAATACTTATCTCAGGTCTCTATCTCCATTGAGTCTTCTAAGGGGTATTAGTCAAATTCCATTTCATAGCAGAAAAAAACTATGTACAAATGTAACTGCTTATTTTTATATTTAGGGTAACTACTCGCAAGAGACTCCCAGGATTAGATATTGCAATACTGGCATATGATGCTTTGGTGGTCACGTTGTACTGCGGTTCACCAGCTTCCGTCGGTATGTTCCATGAACAGAGAAATTGTTACCACCATAGAGGAAGATGTGAAGCAAGCCTGACATTGCACTGTCCCTCACAAGAGCACCATCAGAGGTCACACTTAGTGAGTTTTACTGGTGTGGGCTTGCACTGGACAGCACATAAAACCAAACCTTTTCCTGTCATAGTTGCCATGTCTAAGAATTCTCTGGTCCCATCTAAATTCTCATTAACATCATGCATTAGTAGAGCTAATTGGGGGGCATTGTTCGGACCTGTACTCTTGTCCATAGGACACACCTTTAGTGATTTTAGAGTGACCTACCTGATTTGAAAATTTGGGGAAATAAGCTAGACATGTTATTTTGGCTTCTCGCTGTCTTTCATCCCCTTGAACAGTACCCGCCCACAGGCAGCACAGGCTTTCCTTTGCTCTTCCACAGTGCAGTTTGCAGGCCTGGGACCAGGCCCCATGGACAGGAACTCGATTCAGACTGCAGGCCCAACTTCGTTTTTCCGTTAACTCACGACCTCATGTGTACCTCTCTCAACCAGAAAGATGACATTTTGGCCTCCATCTTTAATCTTTATTTTGTGTCTCATATTTTTTAGAACCTCGGTGAAAAAAAGGAGTGCAGTTTAATGGGGGCCTCTTCGGAGATCTCAACAAACTATTCCTCCAACTTTTCCAGTCCTATCTTGCACATGCTGAGTTCCAGTGTTTCTCAATTGCTAGTAAGGGATGATACAGTTTGCAATGTTTAAGAGATGCTTTTATAAAGCCATCATCTGTGAAAGGTTTAAATGCCCTGACATCAAGTTCATAACTGCATTTTGCAGCAACTTCATTGACTTTATTCACATGTAAAAACAAACTCTTGACATGTCTATCTTCTTTTTCAGTTTGATAACGTTTTCATCCTGTGTCATCTCATTTATCCTAGCTTTTATTATGTTTTTTATTTTTATTTCTTTATTTTTTAGCTTTGGCTGTGCTGCGAAGCTTGTGGGATCTTAGTTCCCCAACCAGGGATCAAACCCAGGTCAACGGCAGTGAAAGCGCTGAGTCCTCACCACTGGACTGCCAGGGAATTCCTTGTTGTGTTTTTTAATGATCATTATTAATTTGTGTTTTTCAGATAGTTTCATTCTTTTTTTTCTTCCAGTCTTATTGAGATGCAATTGACATATGACACTGTATAAGCTTAAGGTGTACAGCACAATGATTTGACTTATATACGTCATGAAGTGATCACCACAATAAGTTTAGTGAACATCCTTCATCTCATATAGATACAACATTAAAGAAATAGAAAAAAATTTTTTCTTGTGATGAGAACTCTTAGGATTTACCCTCAACAATTCTTGTATGTAACATACAGCAGTGTTCATTATATCGTGTACGTTGCATCCCTAGTACTTACTTATCCTATAACTGGAAGTCTGTACCTTTTGACCACCTTCATCCAGTTCCCTCTCTCCCAACTCCCACCTCTGGCAGCCACAAATCTGATCTCTTTTTCTATGAGTTTGTTTGTTTGTTTGTTGAAGTATAACTGACCTACTACACTATGTTAGTTCCTGGCACAGGACGTAGTGATTGGATACTTCTATACATTTCAAAATGACCACCATGGTAAGTCTAGTTGTCACCCGTCACCGTGCAAAGATCTTATATAGTTATTAACTATATACCCACCGTGTACATTACATACCCACGGCTCTTTTATTTTGCAGCTGGAAGTTTGTATCTCTTAATCTCCTCGCCTATTTCTCTTCCCTCCGCAACCTTCCCCTCTGGCAAACACCTGTTTGTTCTCACAGATACAGGCATTCTTTACATAATAAACATCACAATATTCTTTATTTCTGCAGAGAAGTAGACTCATAACTTTCTTAAAATCGGTGGTCTTCTCAGCCTAAAATTTCCCCCCGGGTCATGATAAAGGCATAGAAGCAGAAAAAATATTAGAAAAATAGTGCAAGAGTGATTAGAAATGGCAGCTGACAGTCAGCCCGAGGACTGCAGAGATGCAGAGCCTGGTAGCGGCTGAGCAAACAGGAGGCAACTATATCCACTTGGGGCCATTATTGCCACGCGGGCCCAGTGTTGCCAGATTATCTGATTTCTAAAAAGAAGCTGAAATCAGACTTTTTTTTTTTTTTTTTAAGCGGTACGCGGGCCTCTCACCGTTGTGCCCTCTCCCGTTGCGGAGCACAGGCTCCGGACGCGCAGGCTCAGCGGCCATGGCTCACGGGCCCAGCCACTCCGTGGCATGTGGGATCTTCCCGGACTGGGGCACGAACCTGCATCCCCTGCCTCGGCAGGCGGATTCTCAACCACTGCGCCACCAGGGAAGCCCTGAAATCAGACTTTTATGTGAAATTTCACTTAAAAAATTACTACCGCAATTTAAAAAAAAAAATCACAGAGCATACCAACAAAATACATTCTTTGGCAGAATCCTTCCTAATCCCCTCAAGGGCTTCCAGTTTGCCTATTATCAGAAGCAGCAGGGAGCTTCTAAGGTGGTTGGACATAGCCGGCTACCTGTGCCATGAAATCTGTTGGAGGAGGACTGGGCCCCTCTTCAGAATGGGCTGTCTTCCTCTCTAAGGGTTGAGGCGCCTGGAGCAGAGAACAGAGTGGGTAGGGATGGTGGGCTGATGCTGGCTAAGGACTCATTTTGCTTTTTGCCTGGGCATCCCAGGCTGCAGGTGACTCTGCAGTGCTTTCTCCAAGATTCCAAGCTGACCACGTCCGCTGTCAGACTTTCTTTCCCTTAATTTTTCTTTCCCTTCCAGTCTGCCCATTCTCACTGCTTCCATTTTTTTTTTTTTGCGGTATGCGGGCCTCTCACTGTTGTGGCCTCTCCCGCTGCGGAGCACAGGCTCCGGACGCGCAGGCCCAGCGGCCATGGCTCACGGGCTTAGTTGCTCCGCGGCATGTGGGATCCTCCCGGACCGGGGCACGGACCCGTGTCTCCCGCATCGGCAGGCGGATTCTCAACCACTGCGCCACCAGGGAAGCCCTGCTTCCATTTTTTAAACCAGAGAAGTTCAGCTTCAGTTCAGGTTCTGTAGATTGGTGGATACTTGGTAAATTCTACCAACTGAGGGCCACAGCTAAACAGCTGAAACAAGGACAACATTAACTAAACCAGAAAGGCTGAATGTGTGGGATAAAATAGAGAAGCCAGAAAAAAACAAAAAAGCATTTCATTTGCTGTGGAGAAAATATAATCATTAAAGAATCCAAAATGAAAACTACTTTCTATAAGAGACATATAGAACATGTTAAACTCTCCTGCAAAACTGATTTGACGTTGTGAGAGGATGTATACACACCTACATATTACACAACATTTTCGCACATGTATATTACTTTTACAAGACTTTTGTAAAAGTAATACGTTATATTAAAAACAAGTTTCTGGGTTTTTTTGTTTGTTTCTATTTTTTAAATTTATTTTTATTTTTTTGGCTGCGTCGGGTCTTAGTTGCGGCATGCGGCATCTTTCATTGAAGCGCACAGGCTCTTCGCTGTGGCGCGCGGGCTTCTCTTTAGTTGTGGGTCTTTTCCTCTCTCTAGTTGCGGTGCACGGGTACCAGAGCGCATGCTCTCTAGGTGAGGTGCGCAGGCTCAGTAATTGTGGCGCGCGGGCTTACTTGCCCCACGGCATGTGGGATCTTAGTTCCCTGACCAGAGATCGAACCCCTGTCCCCTGCCGTGGAAGGCAGATTCTTTACCACTGGGACTACCAAGGGAAGTCCCTCTGTTTGTTTTTGAGTACATTTCTGTGTATAGTGATTATTTGGATATCTACGTTTTGGAATTGCTTATCAAGTTTATTGGCTCATTTCATATTAGATCGTGTTTTCTCATGGATTTGTAGAAGCCTTTCTTTCTTTTTCTTCCTTCCTTCCTTCCTTCCTTCCTTCCTTCCTTCCTTCCTTCCTTCCTTTCCTTCCTTCCTTCTCTCTCTGTCTCTCTTTTGTTTTGGCCTACTCCAAGATCATAAAGATATTTTCCTGTTATCTTCTGGAAGGTTTATTGTTTTACATTTAATATTCAAAACTATAATCCACTTGGAATTAACTTGTTTTGTGTGAGGTAGGGGTCAAGTTCTTCCTTTCCTTTCCTTCTTTTTCTTTCCTTCCTTCCTCCTTCATCTGGATATCCTACTGGCCCAGAGTCACTTATTAAAAAGACTGTCCTGTTTCCACTATACTTCATATAGCTTTGTCATAAATGAAGATGTGTGAGTCTATTCCATTAGTTTTTCAAGATTTTTAAATTTTTAATTTTTTTTAAGCTTTGAAAACTACCCATATGTGGTAGGCAGCCTCCAAGACAGCTCCAATATTTACACCTCCAAATATTTACACCCTGGCATAGTTCCCTCTCACATCGCACCAAGACTGGTTTGTTTGACCAACAGAATACGGCAGAAAACATGAAATGTTTTCTTCATGCCACCTTCAAAATTAGGTTATAAAAGATGCTAAGGTCTCTCTCTCTCATTTGTTCTAGGGGAAGCCAGCAGTCATTTCTGGAGGATATACATACATCCTTGTGGAGAGATTCACATGGCAAGTAATTGAGCCCTGTGTCCACCAGCCCATGGAACAAGAATGTGAGTGAACTTGGAAAGAGATCCTCTGGCCTTCAGGTGACTGCAGACCCGGCTGATGGCTTGACCACAACTTCATAAGGGACCCTCAGCCAGAAGCACCCATCAGAGCTGCTGCTAGATTCCTGACTCTCAGAAACCAAGTGAGATAATAAATGTTTGGCGGTGGTGGATTTTATTGTTGTTGTTGTTGTTGCACCAGGTCTTAGTTGCAGCAGGCAGGCTCCTTAGTTGTGGCTCCTGGGCTCCTTGGTTGCGGCTCGCCAGCTCCTTAGTTGCAGCATGGGAACTCTTAGTTGCCTCATGCACATGGGATCTAGTTTCCTGACCAGGGATCGAACCCACGCCCCCTGCATTGGGAGCTGAGTCTTATCCACTGTGCCACCAGGGAAGTCCCTGTTTGTTGTTTTAAGCTGCTAAATTTGGGGTAGATTGTTACATAGCAATAGATAACAAATACACCATTATTTCATTTAAAAATGTTTACATATTCAAAAATACAGACCTCCTAAAATTGTTACTTTTTATGAGTCGTTGAAATGTCAAAGGCACTTGTAAAGCAGAGGATTGCCTAAGGATTAATGCCTTACATGTTACAAAATTACAGGCAGTTCTGACTTTGAGCCACCAGTGATACAGAAAATGTGTGGCAGCAACAGATAGAATGAGAAATGCAAGCTTAAATCTGGGATTCCAGGATAATTTCTGTAGGTCCGTCCTTCTGGACAATTTATGATTCTGGTGGAAGCCTAAGAACTCTATTTCCTTAAAATCCTTACGATAAAGAGCAATCACATTTCTTCCTCTCTCTTCATTCCTACATCAGTCTTAAGTTATTAAAGTTAAATTGCTTTAAATACCAGCTGGAAAATGCAATGAGCATTTAAGATACAATGTGCAGAGCAGTTTGCCTGGGGCACAGAGTCAATGAAGGGAAGTGTTAGGAGGTCAGACTGAGTAATTAATGTCTTTTTGGTAAATTGATGTCTTTTTGCTCTTGGCCATTAGAGCTGGGATGAGCCGTACAGGAGCCATGCACCAGCTGGCCCAATGAAGTGGTAGATTCTAAAGGCAACCTGGGCTGATAGTTCCTCAGACCTGCTGGTCTTGGTACCAGTGCTTGCCTGGTGTGGTAAAAATCCCTGTGCATATGGAAGCACATGTTACAAATACAAATTCCTGAGACTCACCTCTGGGGATTCTGATTCACTAAGTTAGAGGTTGGGCCAGGAAATGTACATTTGTGACAGGCTCCTATGGAGATTCTATGGACATCCAGGTTTAAGATCCAGAGTTCTAAGTGATTCTCCGTGGGCTGGCCCTGTTATCCCCAAGTCTTAAGTGCTCATTCTATCTCTCACTCCCAGGCCTGCCCCTGAACCTGCTCCTGTTAATTCCTGAGGCTCCTGTGTTTCTGGGGACCTACCTGGCTTTGGGGCACATTTTTTCTAATACAGTTTCTGCTCCTTTTGTTTTTCTGAATTGGGCATCACCTGATATTTTGGGAAAGGAATTCCCTACTCCAAACTTGGTCCTTGGAAACTTCATCCTCAGCTTGGTCCTCACCAGCTCTCAGGGAAGAGTCCTATCATTTTGCTTAAATATCATATTTTCAAATTGAGTGCCCCCCTCATTGCGTGCGCGCACGTGCACACACACGCACACGCACACACGCACACACACGCACACAAGCACACATACTTCCCAGCTCTCACCCACCCAGGCAGGGGCCAGTGGAGGATGGAGACCGCAGCTGGTTCCACTTTCTGGTTCTTGAAAGCCTTGTCTGAAGCCCTCCATACCCACTTATATCTGTCTGCTCCCTTCCCTATAGCACCTTGGCTAGACAAATATGGACATTGAGATCTGGATTTTGTTGCTTTCAAATACAATTTTTTGCTTATAAAAAATTCAAACTCACACAGCAAGTGGAGAGAACAATACAGTGAATCCTCATAGACCCATTCAGGCAAATCCAATAATTATGAAAAATTTTGCCACATTCACTTTATCTACTCTTTTTCTTCCTTCTGTTGAATTCCTTTAATTCTTTTAAAGCCAGTTTCAGATATCATGTCATTGTGCATCTACATATGTCCATATACATTTCTTAAACATGTTTCTTTTCTAAATCAAGATCCAAACCAGGTCCACAAATTACATTTAGTTGTTTGTCTTTTATATTCATTTTGATGTAGATTTCTCCCCAACCCACAATATTTTTTTCATGCCATTGACTTGTTGCAGTAACTAAGTCTGTTTCCCTCAGGCTTCTCAATATTCTAGATGTGTCTGTTTGGCTCCTTTGGACTGTCTTTCAACTTGTTTCCCTCTCTTCCTTGTTTCCGGAGGCTTGATTAGATTGCTTCATTTTTTAGGGAATAGCACCTCAGAGGTGATGCCACAGGCTTTGCCGTGGAATACCTCATAAGGCCTGCAGTATCTGGCTGTTCTGCTTTTAATGATGCTAAGATTGATCAATGGGTTTATATGGTGACCACCTGATAGCTCATCCTAAAGTTTCCCATTAACCGTTCATCACGTTAGTCTCATCCACTGTTAATCCCAAGTGAATTTCGAAGAGGAATTTCTGCTACAACAACACAGCTGGTCCACTGGTTCCAATTTACCCACAGCCATCCATTGTACTTCTTTGCTCTGAACCCCCAGGAGATATGGCTTTCACTTGTGGTTGTATTTCCAAGCCCTAGAAAATGCCTCTTAAACCTTTAATGTGCATTTAAATCTTGTTAAAATGTAGCTCTAATTTAGGAGGCTCGAGATTCTATATTTCTTTTTTTTTTTTTTGTGGTACGCGGGCCTCTCACTGTTGTGGCCTCTCCCGCTGCGGAGCACAGGCTCCGGATGCGCAGGCTCAACGGCCATGGTTCACGGGCCCAGCCGCTCCGTCGCACGTGGGATCTTCCCAGACCAGGGCACGAACCATCCCCTGCATCGGCAGGCGGATTCTCAACCACTGCACCACCAGGGAAGCCCGAGATTCTATATTTCTAACAAGCTTCCAGGTTATTCCAATATTACTGACCTGTGGCTACACTTTACAAAGCAAGGCCCTGGTGCATCTCTAATGTCTAAAATCCCGCAGGAGCCAGAAGGAGCTACATATAGGACACTCAGAGAGTTTCAAGAAACTGGCCCTAAGAATGAGGGTGTACAGCTAAATTGGGCAACACTATAGAGCTGTCTTTCTGGCAAGTCTTCTCTCTTCCAATCTGGAAAACTACTGCTTAGAGACCAATCATGGCCTCCTTCATATGGCTTCTGCATCCAGTGCCCAAGCCCATGACGAGCCCCTTCCCACTGGGCTGGACCACTTAGACTTAACCACCTCCTCCCCTCTCCTCATGCACATCTCTGCTTGAAGTTCTGCAATGAGAGATGGAAAAAGTACAGTGAAAAATGTCCTGTGCTCTGACTGTCTCCAAAACTTAGTATACTGGGAACTGCATGGACCAGCTTATACCACAGAGGCCTGCCTGCTATCTCCAAAGTAACCTGGGAAAGGTCAGGGTTTTCTGCCAGGACCACCCAAGAAGAACGGACAACACAGGATGCAGGGGACGGAGGGGCTGTACCAAGACCAGGGTGGATAATAAAAGCAAATCATCCCCAGCAGCAAATGCCACAGACAATTGCCCTAGATCTTTTGCTGTCCGAATCTCAATGCTTCCCAACTGGCATCCACTCACTCATATCTCTTGGCTTGATATTCTAGATCATGGACCAGTTTTAATATCTCCTTTGTCCCACTTAAGCTTTAAGTTCTCTCCAAATATCTTTTTTGGCATTTTGGATCCACCTTCCAATTTTCATTCATGTTTTATGGCTCTGCTGATACTTGTGATTTGAGGGGGTGCCAAGCCTTGGACAAAGACAGTTCCCTCCAACCTGTAGCCCTACAGACCCCATATCCAGCCATATTCAACTCAAGTCTCTTTCTTCAGAAGACCAGTGAGGATGAATTAGAGTTAGAGTGGGGAACATCTCAATTCATAGATTAGGTGGCCCTATGTGTACTGAAGAATTGCTGAAGGCTATCAAACAGGAAAGGGGCAGTCTCATGATATGAGGTTTTTTCAATATGTTTTTCCGGGTCGAGACAGTTTAAAGAGTATTTTGAGGTATCAAAAATGAACATGCCTCATTAAAAATCTCAGAGAGAACATTATGTTCTGTTGTAGCCCAGCCATGGTCTCTGGGTTCTCATTTTGGCATTTTCCCTTGGGTAAATGTCATCTCTTCCCAGTTTATTTATAGTTCATTTAGACCATCAAAGCAATAATAATCCCCAAAATAGAGAGGGATGCTCTCATGATCAACGGGATACATGAAAAGCATTTTAATACAGAGTGAAAATGAAGAGGGTGGTTTTAATAGAATACCTCACAACTGCCCTCTCATTCACTCCATCAACCCAATTTGTGTAATTTCCTTCAAGACCATGCCTAAAGTATTTTTCTTCTGTAAAGCCATTCATGACTGAATCTACCACACCTTGATACAGGAAGAACTTTACATTTAAAGCTAGGAGGTGGCCTGGTACAGATTTTGGAATAAGGCAGGTAAAGATTTGAATCCCAGATCTGCTACTTACATGATCCAAAACGAATGTCAAATTTATCATCTGTATTATGAAGCTATCAACACTGTGGTATCACTAATTGATATATATTTTTAACCCAATGGCATTCTCCCACTACTTTCTTGTTAAGATAACCCAGATCTATTCAAATATTGAGTGGAGATTCCTTGATCTCACAGAAGGTGGATCCAGCTCCTGATCTCTACTGGTCATGTGACCTAGTTCTGGCCAATGAGATGGAAGGGGAAGTCTGATGGGGGCTTCTGGGAAAGATTTTTTCATCCCTAAAGTGAGTGCTCTACCTTCTTCCTGCTTTTGAACTTTGTTGTGTAAGAAGATGAAACTTTTTACTGTGAGAGGCAGGAAAGTGCAAAAACGCTGACTCAGAGCTCAGAGTTATGAAGCTGCTGACCAAATGCCAGCAATAGTGTTAAGTGCTGCACAGAAAGCGATGAGCCAGTAACAGGCATCATCTCTGCCCTCCTGGAGCTCAGAGTCTGCTGGAAGAAGATGGCCAATGATCAGACACCACACAAATAAATATGAAATCACAACTGTGACAAGTGTTTTCAAAAAGAGGAGCATGTTGTTGCATTAATAAATCACAGAGAAATGTATCTCCCCAATATACCTACATCTAATCTGGGAGAGCTGAAGATGCTTCTCTGTGGATGAGATGATGGAGCATGGGTCCAAAGGAAGGTTAGGAGCTAGTTAGATGAGGGACAAAAGAGTAAGAGTTTTAGGGATATAGAATAGCAAACGCAAAGACCCTGGGTAAGAAGGAACATGATATGTTTGCAATTGTACTTTTGTTTTGAAAATTAATTTGATCAAAATTGTGTATATATATATGTGTGTATATAAACTACACACGTGTGTAAAAGTATATATAGTTTTAAAAGTCAAGTAATTACCTTGAGTGATAATATTGAAAATAATATTGGTTAATATTATTGAAAAATATCAACCCATGCCTCACTCCTCACCACTTTCCAATCCCACTCCTAAGGGCAACTCTTTTTCATTATTTGAGCTTTCTTTTTCAAATTCTAGCATTTACATCCATATTTCTAAATACTACGTCGATTGGCTAACCCAGAACACATTTCTGCGACCTAGTTCTGGCCAATGAGATGAAGGTATTTAGGAGGCTTCTAATGTCAGTGCTGGCATTTCTTTCTTCACAAATGACAGAGTTGAAATGAGCACCACCCTCTCCCCCTTCGTACTGCCTTAAGCATAGATGTAACAGCTAACGTGGAAGGGATCATCTTGTGTCCACGTGAAGAAGGCCAAGAGAATCTCAGAGATGCCAGAACTGAGGGTCAGCACCAAAGCAAGTGCCAGCTAACTTTCAGACCTTTTTTTTTTTAAATGAGAAAAACTAAATCCTATTTTTCTAAACTACTGCTAATCAGCCTTGATATTACTAGCTGCCCAAAGAATTCCTAATTGATGTTTAGTTGCTAGAGCCTGATGTATGAGTTTTAGGCAACAGCTATTGACTTTCTGTTATAGTAGATGATGATTTAACCCTTTCCTCGCCCACACAATACCAGTATCTTCCTCTTTCCATCTTCTCAGGTGAGGTTTACCACCAGTTTTAGTAAATTATCGTTCGGTAATTCTATTATGATTATCATATGAATATTACTCACTGTTGAGCCAAGTATGTAGAAGATTAATTTGATTATATTTCCATTCTTGTATAATTTTCCCCCTGGAGCTACTGAATGCTAAATATTTGCTTTATTTTCTCTGTACCTATTCCTAATACTTTTCACACCCTCAAAGAGTTTCTCAATATAATTTTCCACAGTGTTAAACTTAATATCTGGATTCAACCTTCCGCACTCCCCGCGCACCTGGAGGCCTCTGTTGGATGAGAGAGTTTAGTTGCTCTCTAAGTCTGCTAAAAAGCCATCATTTTCCAACATCCCTTGAACTTTCTCCTCTGTTGCCTCACCTCTTTTCTGAGTCCTAAGACTATCTCTTTCTTGGTTGTGTTCTCCCATGCTTTAATGGATCACATTGTCTAATATCTTCTTGAGAAATGGTGCATGAGAGGTAATTTTTAGAACTTGAGCTTCTGGAATTGAATTTTATTCTACTTGCACACTTCATCAATAACTTGTCTAGGCATATAATTCAGTATTTAAAGGTATTTCCCCCCCCCCCAACCCAATATCTTCAAGCTGGCAGTGTTGTTGAGTGAGTTAATACATTCTTTTTTTTTTTTTTTTTTTTGACCATGCCATGTGACTTGTGGGATCTCAGTTTCCTGACTAGGGATTGAACCTGGGTCATGAAAGTCTGGAATTCTAACCATTAGGCCACCAAGGAATTTTCTTTCTTTCTTTCTTTTTTTTTTTTTTTTTTACAAAAACCTTTCACTAATTTTAAGGTTGCATAACCCTTCCTTGATCAGCAGCCCAACCCATCTCCACAAAAACCCAACAGAAGTAGGCATGTCATTGCAGGAGGCAGGAGGAATGTCTTTTGAGGTGTTCTCAGCGTTTCCATCCAGGCACTGCTTTTCCTTGGGTGGCTCTTTGCATCTTGGGGCATACACCACCCATCCATGAGCTCTGGGAAACAGTCTGGATACATTTGAGTGCTCCAAGGATAGTGACCTTCTGGTCTTCTCTCGTGGCCAGAACACGTCAATGAGGAAACGGAAAAAAGTTCTAAGATAAAAGGAGTCCAGGGTGCTACCAAGAGGCCCATACGTTGCTGTGTTTACGCTGAGAATCACTTGCTCCCGAGGTGGCAGTTCTAACACTCTCCGCTCCTGCAGCCTATTTTTTTCCTGCGGAACAGCTTGCTACCTGGGTGACAGGCACCAACAGCCCCAGCTGTTTCTCCAAGGTGCCCAGCAGCACCCCAGGCTCAGGTCAGCCTGACTGTGCCAGCTGGAGTCTACAGCCAGAAGTCACATCACCTCAGGGATTCCTGCAGTTGGTAGGGAGAGCTTTGTCCCAAGAGAGGGAACAAGGGAAAAGAGAGAAAGAAGAAAGGGAGAAAGACAGAGAGACAGACAGAAGGGGGGAGGGAACATGGAAGGAAGGAAAGGGGGAGGGAGAGAGGGAGGAAGCTTTTTTCTTATTCTTGCTCATTTGTGTCTAAGCAGTTTCCTCTTTGCTTATTTCATTTTATTTTCATTTTATTCATCTGGGCTAGAAAGGTCAGCCCAGACATTTTATGAGAATTGCTTCAATTTACAGTATTTAGAATCCACTGTGCTGACCACTAGGTGAGTCATATCAATCAGAAGACTTATAATACTTGAGTTTTTTTGTTTTTGTTTTTTTTTGTTTTTGTTTTTTTGCGGTATGCGGGCCTCTCACTGTTGTGGCCTCTCGTGTTGCGGAGCACAGCCTCCGGACGTGCAGGCTCAGCGGCCATGGCTCACGGGCCCAGCCGCTCCGCGGCATGTGAGATCTTCCCGGATCGGGGCACGAACCCGTGTCCCCTACATCGGCAGGCGGATTCTCAACCACAGCGCCACCAGGGAAGCCCAATACTTGAGTTTTTAAAAAATCATATTTTATCTTTTCTCTGATAATTCTCTCCCCAACATCTTTCCATTCTCTTTTTCTGAAACACCTCTTAGTCACATATTAGACCTACTTGACTGATCCTGCAATTTTCCTATTTGTTCTCTTTCACTCTCTATTTTGTTGTCTTTTT
Organism: Kogia breviceps; assembly: GCF_026419965.1. Lineage (NCBI taxonomy): Eukaryota > Metazoa > Chordata > Mammalia > Artiodactyla > Physeteridae > Kogia > Kogia breviceps. Next base: position 44,697,107 of record NC_081326.1, read on the forward strand.
GTTCTACTTCTTGGGAGGCTTCCTAGATTCTATCTCCAAATATAGAGAGGCTCTATTTCAGCTTTTATATTTTAATGTCCACAAGCCCTTTTTGATTCTCTGACGGTTGTTTTATTGCTTTTTTTTTTTTTTTTTTTTTTGGCACGTGGGCCTCTCACTTTTGTGGCCCCTCTTGCTGCGGAGCACAGGCTCCGGACGCGCAGGCTCAGCGGCCATGGCTCACGGGCCCAGTCGCTCCGCGGCATGTGGGATCTTCCCGGACCGGGACACGAACCCGTGTCCCCTGCATCGGCAGGCGGACTCCCAACCACTGCGCCACCAGGGAAGCCCTGTTTTATTGCTTTTAAGTAGTATGCTGGTGCTCACTTTGGCAGCACGTGGCAAATGCACAAGGATGACACACAAATTCGTGAAGCATTCCATAAAAAAAAAAAAAAGTATGCTGTTCTTGTTTCATGGATGCAGTATCTTCTCATATTTTAATTACAGAATCTTTATTCCATCCTTATGCCACCTGTTTTCCTCAAAAATCACTGTTTTAGTTACATTTTTGTTCTGGTCTTTATACTTCATTTTGGAGGCTTTTCTCAAATGTCTGGTGACCCCTAACCTCATAATCTATATTTAAGAGTGTCGCATAAAAAGCTTCTTAGAAGCTCTGTGTGTGAGGGTGGGACTTGTTGACTGATGGACTTTGTTGAAAGGGGATCTGGTAGAGAATAGTCCCTTTCCTTCCTCCCTTCCTTCCTCTCTTTTCTTTTCTTTTCTTCCCTCTCTTCCTTCTTTCTCTCTCACTCTCTCTTTCTTCCTGATAGGGAAACACCCACATCAGTATCTGTAGGTCTTTTCTCTAGGGCCTTATAATTAATCCAAAGAAAGATCCTCTCATCTCCTACCTTGAGGAGAGGCATGGCTGGTAGTGGTATAAGCTGGCTGGTATATTGTGGTATAAGTGGTATATTCCTGGCTCACTGGGCTGGGTGGAGGAAGCTAGGAGATGGTATCTCACTGATTAGCATGTGGCCTTCACATATTCTCCTTGTTATAGGTCCAATGCCTCACTCCTGATGGTTCCCTCGATGTACCCAAGCCTGTGGTCTTCCTGGTTCAATTTGTCTAGAATACATTTCTGTCTCCTGCCAGCATGGAGGAGGCATGGTGTTATAGGATGAACTGTGCCTCCCCTAAATTCATATGTTGGGGCCCTAACCCTCAGTAGAGGCATACTCCATTTTGTTGCACTTCACTTTACTGTGCTTTGCACGTATTGTATTTTTTACAAATTGGTGGTTTGTGGAACCCTGCATCAGACAAGTCTGTTGGCACCATTTTTCCAACAGCATTTCCTCACTTTGGGTCTCTGTGCCACATTTTGATGATTTTTGCAATATTTCAAACTTTTTCATTATTATTATATTTGTTATAGTGATCTATGATAGGTGATCTTCGATATTACTATTGTAATTGTTTTGAGGCACCATGAAATATGCCCATATTAGATGACAAACTTAATAGATAAATGTCGTGTGTGTTCTGACTTCTCCACTGACAGGCCTTTCCCCCATCTCTCTCACTCTCTTCAGGCCCCCCTATTCCCTGAGATACAACAACATTGCTATTAGGCCAGTTAATAACCCTACAGTGGCCTCTAAGTGTTCAAGTGAAAGGACAAGTCGCACATCTCTCACCTTAAATCAAAAGCTGAAAATTATTAAGCTCAGTGAGGAAGGCGTGTAGAAAGCTGAGTCAGGCCAAAAGCTAGCCCTCTTGTGCCAAACAGTTAGTCAAGTTATAAATGCAAAGAAAAAGTTCTTGAAGGAAATTAAAAGTGCTACTCCAGTGAACATGTGAATGGTAAGAAAGTGGAACAAAATTATTGCTGATATGCAGAAAGTTTTAGTGGTCTGCATAGAAGACCAAACTAGCCACAACATTCCCTTAAGCCAAAGCCAAATCCAGAGCAAGGCCCTAATTCTCTTCAATTCTATGAAGGCTGAGATAGGTGAGGACACTGCAGAAGAAAAGTCTGAAGCCAGCAGAGTTGGTTCATGGGCTTTAAGGAAAGAAGCCGTCTTTGTAACGTAAAAGTGCAAAGTGAAGCAGCAAGTGCTGATGTAGAAGCTGCAGCATGTTATACAGAAGATCTAGCTAAAATAATTTTTTAATAAATTTATTTATTTAGTTATGTATTTTTATTTTTGGCTGCGTTGGGTCTTTGTTGCGTGCGGGCTCTCTCTAGTTGCAGCAATCAGGGGCTACTCTTCATTGTGGTACACCGGCTTCTCATTGCAGTGGCTTCTCTTGTAGAGCACGGGCTCTAGGCGCACAGGCTTCAGTAGTTGTGGCTCACAGGCTCTAGAGTGCAGGCTCAGTAGTTGTGGCACACGGGCTTAGTTGCTCTGTGACATGTGAGATCTTCCCAGACCAGGGCTCAAACCCGTGTCCCCTGCATTGGCAGGTGGATCCTTAACCACTGCGCCATCAGGGAAGTCCCTCTAGCTAAGATAATTAATGAAGGTAGCTACACTAAACATCAAACTTTCAATGTGGATGAAAAAGCCTTGTATTGGAAGAAGATGTCACCAGAACTTTCATAGCTAGAGAGAAGTCAACTCCTGGCTTCAAAGGCTGACTCTCTTAATAGAGGCTAATGCAGCTGGTGACTTGAAGTTGAAGCCAAGGCTCATCTCCCGTTCCAAAAATCCTAGGGCCCTATGCTAAATCTCTGACTGTGCTCGATAAATGGATCAACAAAGCCTATATCACAGCATATGTGTTTATAGCATGGTTGATTGAATGTTTAAGCCACTGTTGAGACCTACTGCTCAGAAAAAGAAAGATTCATTTCAGAATACTGATGCTCACTGAAAATGCACCTGGTTACCCAAGAGCTCTGATGGAGATGTACAATGAGATGAATGTTGTTTCATGCCTGCTGACACAACGTCCATTCTGCAGCCCATGGATCAAGGAGTCATTTCAACTTTCAAGTCTTACTATTTAAGAAGTACATTTCATAAGGCTATAGCTGCTACAGACAATGATTCCTCTGATGAATCTGGACAAAGTAAACTGAAAAACTTCTGGAAAGGATTCATCATTCTAGATGCCATTAAGAACATTCATGATGAGGTGACTCATGGAAAGAGGTCAAAATATCAACGTTATCAGGAGTTGGGAAAAGTTGCTTTCAATCCCCATGAATGACTTTAAGGGGTTCAAGATTTCATTGGAGGAAGTAACTGTAGATGTGGTAGAAATAGCAAGAGAACTAGAAATAGAAGTAGAGCCTGAAGATGTGACTGAATTGCTGCAATCTGATGATAAAATTTTCATGAATGCTGAGTTGACCAAAGAATGTGGTTTCTTGAGATGGAATCTACTCCTGGTGAAGATGCTGTGAAGACTGTAAAAATGAGAGAAAGAAGTACATTCTCATGATGGGTGTGGCAGGGTTTCATAGTCACAACTCTTTTGCCAAAAGAATCAAAACAATTGGGTAACAGAGGTAATTTCATGGTCGATTATTTAAAATGGTCCAGGGAGGACCTTATCCTTCATAAACTAACCAATCAATGTAGCAGTAGGTAGCCAATCAGGGGATACTAAGTGATGCAATCAAAGTTGAGTTATTAGATATTGGAGAGGAAGAAAGGAATCTTGGCCACCATTGACCAAAAAAAGGAAAGGGTTGCCCATAAATTCTGGTTTTGTTTGCACAAAGAAATCTGGGACAGTTTGGTAAAAGCTTTTGGATAGTTTTGGAAATGGCTTCCCTTTAAAGATGGCAGATTGACCCATACTTGTTCATGTTCATTGTCTTCTGAAAAGGACAGTAAAGGAACATAAAAGGATAAATCCATAGGGACAAAGAGGATGGAGGCGGGGTCATCTGAAATGGATATATTTCGACACAATTCTGGAAGATGGTGTGGATGGAAGAGTGGAAACTGTTTTTGTTTTTTTAAAAATAAATTTATTTATTTATTTATTTATGGCTTGGTTGGGTCTTCGTTGCTGCGCACGGGCTTTCTCTAGTTGAGGTGAGCAGGGGCTACTTTTCGTTGCGGTGCGCGGGCTTCTCATTGTGGTGGTTTCTCTTGTTGCAGAGCACAGGCTCTAGGCAGGTACCCTTCAGTAGTTGTGGCTCGTGGGCTCTAGAGTGCAGGCTCAGTAGTTGTGGTGCATGGGCTTAGTTGCTCCACGGCATGTGGGATCTTCCCCGACCAGGGCTCAAACCCATGTCCCCTGCATTGGCAGGTGGATTCTTAACCACTGTGCCACCAGGGAAGCCCTGGAAACTGGTTTAATAGAACATTGGAAGCTACTCTAATGTCATCCTAGAGGTCAGTACAGAAACAGCTCAAGAGATTATTCTATAAAACACCAGATAGGCCTGGGTCTTGGAGATGCCAGAGATCATGAGAGAGAGAGATGCTGATGAGAGGTCTCAGGATCCCAGAAGTGAGGGGGAGGTGAGAGGCCGAGAGCTGAGTGAATGTGGGTATTTGGAGTTGTTAGATCCTCAGCTCAGGTCCCCTGTGCCACTTCTTGGAGCCAGGTGATTACAACTCCAACAGGAAAAACAGGAGAGAGGCTTGTGCATCAGGCAGAAAGAAGGGCAGGAGTAAGGCAACTACAGGAAAGAAAGAATGAGAAACTGCATACCGAGTTGAGAATACTGGCAGCCAGGTGAGTTTTCCCTCAGGCAAGAGATAGCAGATACTTCTCTTGAGACGCTGAAGAGCCCAGAAGAAAAGACCTCTAGTTTCTGATATTTAGGGAATCTTCCTAAGGAAAGGTGAACTTTTTATCTGATCACCACACAGCGAGCCCACCAATGAGGAAGCACACTCCCTCCCACCCCTATGTGTAGTTTCCAGTGGGGTTTTATGACCTCATTCTTTTTTTTTTTTTTTTTTTTTTTTTTTTGCGGTACGCGGGCCTCTCACTGTTGCGGCCTCTCCCGTTGCGGAGCACAGGCTCCGGACGCGCAGGCTCAGCGGCCATGGCTCACGGGCCCAGCCGCTCTGCGGCACGTGGGATCTTCCCGCACCGGGGCACGAACCCGTGTCCCCTGCGTCGGCAGGTGGATTCTTAACCACTGCGCCACCGCGGAAGCGCTATGACCTCATTCTTAAGTAAGAAGGGAGAGTCAAAGGTTTGCAAACATTTGATGAAAGCCTCCAACATGATGAAATTTCATAATATTAGGTAACCAAGGCACATAATCATGAAATTTCAGAATATTAGAGATAAAGAGATTATTCTATAAGTTTTTAGAAAGAAAAATTCCATATCACAAAGGAATGGGAATCAAGATGGCATCCGAATTCTCAATGGCAACATTGGATGCTAGAAGATAAAAGAGCAATTTTTATGAACTTATGAATGAAATATTTCAACTTAGAATTCTACACTTGGTCAAACTCTTTAAAAAGTAAGAGTTGAATAAAGACATTTAAAATTTTACCTTCTGTACCCATTCTTGGGCTATTACTGGAACACATGCCATGGAAAATGAAGCAGCAAACCAAGAAAAAAGGCTCAGGACAGAGAAATGTGGTTCTTACTCTGGAGATGTCCCAGGATGACAACTGAGTAGTAGCAGGTCCAGAGAGGAACTTATCTCCATTGGAAGAGAAGTACAGTGGACTTTGGGGGGGTGGGATGGGACTGATTGATCATTTGGAAAATAAATGTGACAGTTATTTGATAGACATGTTGTAGAAAAAATATCAGGTTGGAAACATCACAAACTGAGTAAACAGATAAAAGGTTTTTATAAGAAAGAAAACAACCATAGTTGCCCTATTGTGACTAGTATTTGCACAGTCACTGACTGCTTGCTATCCCTAAACTGTGAAAGAGATATATTGGATGAATGTGGAAGATGAAACTAGATGGGGTGTGATAGAGTTAAGTCTTTATCTAAGGCAACAGGTGGACAAAGCACACCATCTAAATTGATAAATCAAGGGATAGCTGTGTAAATTATTTAGAAATAGGAAGGTAATGACAGAATAGATAGCTAAAAGTGGAATTTGGTAGCCTCTAGACAGGAGGTTAAGAAGGCAGAGGAGAGGTGGGTACTGCATTACCTTAAAGTATCATATTATCTTTAAAAAGTAAGCGTGTGTGCTTATACTGTTTTTAAAAAGTAAGAAAAAATTTGGAAATTCATTTGTTGAGAATGAAACACAGAACAGTCAAACCTTGTCTCATAATGTAATTTTCAGGAAATACACGATCCATACAGGTTAAAATAGAAGTTGTTTCATCTCTGTCAATGTAGTATTAATTCGAAATAAATCATGATAAGCTTTCCATGCCCTCTTTATTTCTACAATTCATATGCATGGGCTAGATTACTGTCGGAATTTCCAAAGATACTCGTTGGAAGTAGTGGTTATAAATTACACGTTTGCAAATTCGTTGTTCCCAACCAGGAGAAACAAAACTGCAAAAAAGTCAGTTTCATTCTGAATTGTTTCCGTAGCAACCATATTAAGCTAGAAGGATAAATCTCCTTTGTAATCGCTGCTTCTGTTGAATTACAATGTAAATGTTGATGCTTGCCTGGAAACGTCAAATGACAACAGGTTTATGGGAGGGATTCAGTGGTTTGCAGCTCTGGAATCCCAGGCTGCAGAGTTAAGATGGAAGAGGTGTGTCTGAGCCATATTAGCGTCTGTTCAACCAGATTTCTTCACCCCATCAAAACCACGCCACTCCCTATCCGTCTAGGTCATGAAAGGATGCTCACCTATTTGTAAATCTAGTAATCTACCGTATCTGTTACACATCGGGACACGAAAAGTGTTTGCTGTGGATAAGTATGTTAAAAATGCAATTACGTAACAGACTCGGCGATCTTTGTGTTTTTCTCCCCCTCTGAGCACAACGTACACTTCAGTCCGTACTCTTCCGATACTGTCAAACAGTCCTAATGTGGGTATTAAAAGCCTTGTGGTGGTGCGGTGCATTTGATTCCGGTTGGCTTGGGATCCCCGAGTTCAGCTCTCCTTAGTCCTTCCGTTTGACCCACAATCCCTAGTGGTTGCAGGTGTTGCTTTTTTTCCTGTTAACTTCTCTCCCTCAATCCCCCACCCCACCCCCGCCAAACCCCCAACCCCCCTTCCCAGGCCGGCCTCCGGGAAGAAGGGAAACGTAGCATGAAGTCTACTCGAAGCACTGACCCTCAGCTCCCACGGGCTGCCGCAGAGCTGCAAGCGTGCCGCCGCTGCTCTCAGGTAAACTTCGGAGTGAGTTACCTGCACTTGGAGAAGGGCCTTACCTGAGCGCGCCTCTGCCAATGGCAGCTCACCTGAGAGAGCCCCGCAGCCAATCACCGCGCAGCTCGTCCCTCGGGCTTGTACCCTTTAGTGAAAGAATTCAGCTCCTTGCGAGAAAGTTACCTGTGGCCGCCCAAGTCCGCCACTTTGTGCTCTGTGGCTGCCCACTGGCACGATCCGGGAGGACTCCGCGCCGCCCGGCCGCCTCCGAGCTCGGGCCCCATGTGAGGGGGCCCCCCCTTATCCCACCTTTCCGGCTAGGTGAGGGCGCGAGCGGGCGAGCGAGCGAGAGTGGTGAGGGGGGACGGAAAAGCAGAATTACCTGTAGCTCTTGTTCTGCCATCTCGGGCGCTCTCACACACCTTCACCTGCACAGACTTGAAAGTCCAGTTTCACCAGAGGCTGAGGCTCCAGGAAAAGGGGAGCGAGTTCATTGGATCAAACATGTCACAAGAGTCGGACAAGTAAGTGGATCACACGCGCCGGCTGCTGCTACTACCACTTTGGGCTGATGGCAACTGGTTTGTTATGTTTTTTGGTTTTTTTTTTTTTTTTTTTTTAGGTTGCTATTGTTGGTTTTTTTTTTTTTTTTCTTCTTCTTTCTTTTTTCTTTTTCTTTTTGGTGTATCCAGACTTTTCCAGATTATGTTTCTACCCTGGTTAAGGGGAGACACCCTGCAAGAATGTGAATGTTTAATACCCCCTTTGGGCCTTGATAGTAAAAGTAGGTTTTCCTCTTTCCTTCCTCCCTTACGAATGATCTCAGCCCCGGTCTCCCAGGACGAATCCCTGTATATTGGCAGCGGTTTTGGTAGAAGAGGGCGGGAGGCCTGTTATTCCCCCTCTCTTTTAGTTGCTCCCACCGCTTCAGGCTCCTAGGGCCATTTGGAAATTCAGCTGAGTTCCTTCGATTTGCCCAAAGGGCCTGCTGGAAAAGCGGGTCTTGGCGGCTTTTGTGCGAGCGCAACAAAGAGCCTTTATCCTGAAGCAGAAACGGCCATCTTCCCGCACTGGGCCGGATGGTGTGCGTGTGCGCGCCCGCGTGTGCGCCCCCGACGGGAGGCGAGGAGCCGGGCGGCCCGGGTCTCCGGGGCGGCGGGGGCACGGGGGTGGGCCGTCCCCACCCCCGTGCCCCCGCCCCCTCCCGCCCGCCCCCGAATGGCTTGGCCACCTTACGCAGGTGCGGGAGGACTGGGCCTTTCGGGAACGAGGGGGATTGATTTGAGGCCCGAGTTTGCGCCACGGTAAGGCGCTAAGGGGCGCCTGCAACTTATCGAGTCAGCCCCGCCCTGACAGCCTCCGCGGCTCCGCGAGCTCGCCGCCCTCCGAGGCCCGGCCGGCCCAGGCGCCCCGCTGCGGAGGCCGCCACCTCGGGCGTGGCTAGCGGGACGGAGCGAGTGCGCCGGGGCCTCCCTAGGCGACTCTCGCCCGGAAAGGCGGGGAGTCCGGCTTCCCGCGCCTCCGAAGGCCAGCCGTGGGGCGCGTCCGCCCCGTCCGGGACGGGAACTCTAGACGCGCCGGGGCTGGGCAGTCTGAGCCGCGGGGCGCCGGGCCCGGGTCCCGTCTTGTCCAGGCGGCCTCCCAGCAGGCCTGGCCCCCGCCTCCCGGCCGGCTTTGTGCTGGCAGGGAAGGTGGGGCGGAGGGCGGGAGCGAGCGGGAGCCGGAGGTGGGTCCCGCGGCCCTGCCCGGGATTCGGTGGCGACGCTGCCTTCCCCCTCCTGGCGGGCGCGTCCTGGGCTGGGAACGGGCTGCGTCCTCTCGGGAGTGCGTGGAGGCCACCTTAACGCTTTTCCTGGTCGCTTTACCCCGGCGGTGCGGCCACCCCAAGGAGACCTTCCTCAGGGCGTTTCCGCGGGGGGAGGGCCGGAGGCCGCGAGCTGCCGGCGCCTCTCCTGGAGAAGTGACCTGGGACCCGTCCCAAATCGAGGGACCCTGAGGGGGCCAGCGGGAATGCCCCGTGGACCTGTCCAGGGATGGAGGGGACCATCCCCAAAGTTAAGCCCCGGGTAGGGTAGGTGTAGCTAACGTCACATGCTATCATACTTAAGAAAAACGACCAGATATTAGTACCACTTTACCCACTAATGAAAAATTAAGTGTGAGCTACACACCGGAGGGGAGGACCTAGTTACAATACGAACGCGGGACGAGGTCGGGAGCAGGGGTGGGAATGGGAGAGTGTAGGTTTGTTTGAGTGTACCCCCCGCTCCCACCCCCAATTCTCTCTGTAACCTTTTAAGAACTCACTACTCGAGTTTGAAAACTTCAGTAGCCAAAAGCCGAGATGGCAGCACGGTTTTTTTGGTTTGTTTTGATCTTCGTGTCAAAAATGATTGCAAATCTAGTGAATATTGTTTGTCTTACTGTAATTCCTTAATTAAATCACACGATTAACATTCGGTTGCACCACTTCGTTTTGTGATACAACGGGACTCAAATGAATTTAGGATGAAAACGGATTGTCTTTTAACCCATTGTACTTAGCACTGAAAATAAGTTCTAATATAGTCGATATTGTGTTAACTTTGGTGACGGATTGTAACTAGATTTATTGTGTGGATCGTTTCGTGACCTATATAGACATCAAATCACTATGTTGTACACTTGAAAATATTTGAATGTGAATTATACTTCAATTAAAAATAAATTTAAAGAAAGAAAATAAGTTCGGAACACTAGCAATCTAGTTCACTGCGATACATTACCTAATTTTTATGGGTAATAACTATCTAGGGTTATGTATACTTACATTTAATGAAAGTAACTTTTATCTAGTGATGGTTTCCAAGACTTCATTTTGTTTCCTGGGAAAAGTAATACTAACAATACCTCAAAGAGACTGTTGAACCCCATTTACGTCTCTTTGCCTAGACTATGGAGAAATACTTGAAATTAATAAATGATTTTGGGATCATTTTTGCAGCTTCTAGCCTAGGTTTCTTAATGGCTGGCTGGCAGGGGTGGGCCCAGGTTTTATGAGCTTGAAGCTTATGCAATTGTGTTAGGTGGAGTAGGGGTGAGGGCTCCAAAAAAAAGAAAAGAACATGTGAGCCTGTTTCTGCATCTTCCTGCCAGAGCAAACGGGAGTCCTGGAGCTTGAACTTTATCAGCTTTTCGGTAAATCCCTGTAGAAGGCTTGTCTGTATTTTCTGGAACTAACCTAAAGGAATACACAAAGGACTTTTTTTTTTTTTTCTATAAACCCATCAAAGTGTAGGTAAGCTTTTGGATAGCATACGAAGATAATTCCAGTTAGCAAGTCTGGACTGAAGTAGCATCATCTTTTTTATAGTTGTGAACTTTTCAGATTGACACGATCTGCTTTTTATGTTCTGCAATGTTGATGCTATCGCTATTTAAAACAAAGTATTTTTAGGACAGTTTGTCTTTGTACATATTTAGAATTTTTCTACTCCCCCTTTCTAACATTTTATGAAGATTTATGATCTTTGTCAACAAGCATGTGTATTCTAGCAGCCCAATGATAGATTTAGAAACTCTTATTTTACTGCCAAAATATTCAGAATATATATATGATTTATTTGAAACTGACAGGTGTTTTTCATTACCTATATGTGTTTTCTGATTACCTACCATTTGCAACACATTCAGATAGGTATTATAGGAGAATAAAAAGACGTATAAAGTGGGTCATGTCCTCAAGGGACTTACACTCTAGCGGAAGATGAAACAGGAACAGATATTACATAAATCCCACTTCTCCCTACCCACCCCGCTTTTGCCTTAGGACAATTACCTTTAGTCATTCTGTGTGTTTTGTCTGAAAGAGTCCAGCCATTATTCTAGAAACGAAAATGTCCAAAGTTATGGATACCTCATGTGGGTAGCATTTCAAGTAATGGGATCAAATGTGTTTTTTTTTTTTTTTTTTTTTTTTTGCGACGCGGGGCTCTCACCGTTGTGGCCTCTCCTGTTGCGGAGCACAGGCTCTGGACGCACGGCTCACAGGCCCAGCCGCTCCGCGGCACGTGGGATCCTCCCGGACCGGGGCACGAACCTGTGTCCCCTGCATCGGCAGGCGGACTCTCAACCGCTGCACCACCAGGGAAGCCCGGGATGAAATATTTTAATTAATCTTTCTACTCTTTAGTTTTATAAATGGATATGTTTCCATTTAGCTATATAATTTTTCTTTTCTTTTCTTTTTTTTTTGGCCACGCCATGCAGCTTGAGGGATCTTAGTTCCCCGGATTGAACCCGGGCCACGGCAGTGAAAGCATGGGGTCCTAACCATTGGACCACCAGGGAGTTCCCTATATTATCTTTTAATATCACCAATACTGAGTTAATCATATATTCCTCGAAGCAATAAAAATACCCAGTCATTTATTTAACAAATACATCTTGAGTGCCACTGTATACTGAGCATTGATCCTGGCGTTGAGATTCATTAGCAAATAGAACAAACTCCCTGCCATTGTGGTGCTACCATTGTAGTGCCAGGAAACAGTAAATCAATAAAGAAGGAGATACATAACAAGTTAGATGATGATAAATGCTACAAAGGAAAGCAAAGCAGGCTAAAGGGATTGAGAATAACGGGGAATTATTTTATATAAGGTGGTCAGGGATGGCCTCTCTGATGTGATGACCTCTGAGCAGAAACCTGAAGTGAGATCAAGCACTGAAGATACTTGGGGTAAGAGTGTTACAGGCAGATGGATGAGCAAGTGCAAAGACCCTGAGGTGGGGGAGTATTTAGCATATTCTAGGATCAGAAAGGAGGCCAGTGTGGGTGAGTCGGAGACTTAGAGAGACAGTGGTCCCATTAAATAAACTAAGATAATCAATTCTCTACTTAATAGTCCAGACACTTGTACACTCAAAACCAGACAACATTATACTTATAAATGGTCCTGGCAGTCAAGAGGGGAGTAAATAAAGAATCAGCTAATAGTGTCAGTCTTGTTTCTTTCTCCAGGTATCACCAGTTTAATGGCTAGAGTCCAGTGTTCTCTTCCCTACAACGGATTAAATCTTGCATGCTTCTTAATTTAGAGGTGAAAAAAATGCGCACATACTGGATGACCCCTGGGAATTAGAACTGAAGAAGAGGGACCAACCTGGTGTTTGCTCTGACACTCATACCTGTCTAAACCTCTTAATTTAACCTGCCACCCTTCCTGCCTATCTCAACCCTAAATTAGCCTCCAGTTCGCCCTTTCTTTCTCTCATCCGCATTCAATTTCTGCAAACTTGTATCCATCAGAAAACAGACCGGGCCACTGTGTTTGGAAGTGAGACATTGCAAACAGTGTGCTTTGGTTAGTTTTGCATCTTCAGTGAAATAAACTAATATATAGGCAAAATTAACTTACCTGAAAAATAAGAAAATGCTAGACAACAATACAGAAGTTTGGATTGATTGAAAAAAAAAAAAGGTTGAAGATAATTATGTGTGTGCTTAGTAATAGGAATGTCCATAGGCATTCTTTAAATCACTGCAACACAAACTCATCTGATTACAAAAATATATCACCTGAGGCACTTGATAAAACTACACTCCCTGTGCTCCACCCCAGAGCTATGGAATCAGATTCTCTGGAGAGGGGCTGGGGCATCTGCATGGGGTTATTTAGCAAAATAATGCTTTAAGTGAGTACTTTACATAATAAATTCAATTTATATATACCTTCTCAGGTGTATATCCAGCATATAAGTGAAATGAAACCTGTAGGCTTTATGTTCATTATGCTAGTTCTGGATGAGCAGCTTCTGATATTTTAACTAGGGTTTAAGAGTTCTTAGGCCTTCTCTCAATGTTGTTTACTTTCATTGTGTTGCTGTACTGTCCCTTCTGGAAGAATGGGATCCTTTTGACAAGTCATATTTCCAGAGCTGCTAAACACCTGATTTGGAGTGATGTCACCCATATAGCCTTCTGCCAGGCCCAGAGTTAAAAGGTCAAACTCAGATTTTAGGCTGGATCCCACTCACTAGGGAGCTGGGTTGGAGTTAGAAGGCCAACCTTGTCCTTCCATAGTTTTACATTAGAAGATAAAATTGGTGTTCATTTTTCTGGGCACAGTTATTTCATTGAATTTAGATTCTATTTTGTAGCACAAAGTCAAAGATAACGAGTTCTGATCTGTACAATCTGATGCTGGTCCTTGGTGAAATATTTAATGAGATGATGGTTGCAGTTTCATTTCTAGGGCTAATGGTAGCTTTAAGTATTACCCTAATAAGATGGTACTAGGCTTTCTGTTGATCTGTAATTAGGTCCTGTTTTAAACCAACCGCAGAGACTAGGCCACCCAAATGGACCCAGTGCCATCTGATTTAAGGAGGATTAAAAGTAAGTGCTGAGGGCTTCCCTGGTGGCACAGTGGTTGAGAGTCCACCTGCCGATGCAAGGGACAGGGGTTTGTGCCCCGGTCTGGGAGGATCCCACATGCTGCGGAGCGGCTGGGCCCATCGGCCATGGCCGCTGGGCCTGTGTGTCCGGAGCCTGTGCTCCGCGACAGGAGAGGCCACAACAGTGAGAGGCCCGTGTACCGCAAAAAAAAAAAAAAAGTAAGTGCTGGAGCAGTGATGAAAGTGATGAAGAGCTGTATCTAGCAATTTCTACTATACTCTGCAAAGTCAAACAGAGAATTTATACGTATAGCCAAGTAAGTCAAACATACATAGAAACATTTATACACCACCACCACCCAATAACCCCAAGAAGTATTTGTTTGAAATCTATAGATAATCTAAACAAGATTATTATTTTGATGTTAGGTTATTAAATTTAGTTTTTTTAAAAGACTTAGGTAACTCAAGCAAATGCTTTGGTTCCTTTCTGTGACTTTGATACAACCAGGCATACATTTCAGGTTAAAAAATAAACAATTTGGTTAAATTGTATTTTCCCGCTTATTTCGTCCTTAGTCTGAAACAACATTTTTTCCCCCTCTTTCCCTCCCTCCCTCCCTCCCTTTTTTCCCTCCTTGGTCTATCTCCTGATGCCACTTTGCTGATTTTTTTCCCTCCCATATTACTTGATAGGAATTGACACATGCACTTCTTCCATGCAGAGATATAAATATGAATCTGATTTTAGGTGTTCTTTTAGTCAGTGAACTTTGCTGCGTTCTCTTAGCATTTATAGCAACAGCAACCCATTCTTGTTACCCGAGCCAAGAGTTAAGATGATGGCAGCAAGTGATGGCACCTTATCTAATTCAAGTCAACTGAATTGAACCTTGGAAAATGTTTACTTTTAAGTTCTTCTTAGTATAAGGCAAGCCTTGTCCTAAATTAGAGTCCTCACTCATGGTCCCTGGTGTTCACTTTGGGGTGCAGGCACTCTCTTCCTTTTCAAAAGGTATTCAAGGATTCCTGCTCAATTATAAAAAGTGAGGTCTAAGCTGAAACAGGGTAGTGATTGGTTTGGCAAACTTGTCCAGGAAAAATTCCTTAGCAAGCAGCAACAGGCTGAATAGGAATTTCTGCTGTGGCTCAGGAGGATGAGAGGGTTGCTTAGTAACAACAACATATACCTGGAAGTCCCTCAGACAGCTTCCCAGGTCTTCAAACTGAAGCCTCCAAAATTCAGATTCACTCTACCCTCCACCTGCCCTGCGTAGTTCCACCCATTAGAGAAGTCTTGGCTCCTTGGTTCCATTCTATTTATCCATCCATCCATCCATCCATCCATCCATCCATCCATCCATCCATCCATCTATCCTCCATCACGAGAAAATTACATTTTATCTTGTAAGTCTTAATGGTCTGTGGTAGAAGGGACTGGGCTATAATGAGGTAAGTGGGATAGAAGCAAGGAAGTACTTCTTTAGGAGTCTACCCCCAACTCCCACCCCCGTTTATACTGGGAAGAGAATTAAGTGTTTTAGCTTGATGTGTTCTGGTGAGTAGCAGGATTAAAGTAATATTATTTTTAAAAACAGCACATTTTGATTTGCTATATAAAATGGCCACCAAGCACACATTTTTAGAGCTCTGTGGAAAGTACTTAAAAAGCTGAAACATTTCAGGGGATTTCGATGTACATTTTGAGAATCTGTCCGGGTTATGGAGATTGACCGAGCATTTGAATGGGCATTCAGTGGAAAGCAATCGCTGCCTGTGGCGATGAAGAGCCTTATTTTACTTTGTAATGAACAGGGCAATGAACTTTGTGGGGAGCATTTTTTAAGTGATCTGACTTCACATTCACTCCCAAGGAAATGCTTCCTTTACAAGTGTGAATGCAGACACCCCCCAGAGCAGAAAGGGAAGCAAGATTCGCCTGTTGCTTCTTTTTATTTTGGCGCCAGCCTTTCGTCCAAATGCTGAATGTGCGCGTCTAACAAACACCCCAGGGCCAGAGTCTCTTTTTTAAGGCTTCTGAATTTAGATCGGGGTTTCAGAAAACGGGGAAAGGTTGAAGTGAAGGGGAGAAGAATGGAGAAAAGAGAGGAAGAAAAAAGGAGCAGGGAGAAACTATGCTTTAGCCACCTTTGAGTTGCCAGCCTTTTCTCAGTAGTATGAGATTTGCCATGCTCCGGCTGCAGAGCTGGGCTGGATGACGTGTGGTGTTTGTCCTCCTGGCGGATTGATTCTGATTTTAACTGGACGCCTTGAATCCTAGATCTAGGACGAGGCTTACAGATCATACAGAGTCTGTGAGTAACCAAGAGTAGGATTTGGAGCTAAAAGTTTGATTTGAGGAAAAACGTGCCTTACATTCATTCTTGTGTGTTGCATACTGGTGTTGTATGAATTGAAAATCTGAGGTGTTTTTTTTTTTTTCCTGAGGTTTTGATTAATTAAAAAAATATACTCCGTTTTTTTTTTTTTTTTTTTGGTAGGGAGATTGAGAACAGGGGAGGCATTGCCTATTTGCTTCTTAAAATATGAACATGAGTATATGAAATAGGTGGTTAAGATTCCGACAGCATTACTGTGAGTTAAAATGGCCTTTCCTTCCCTCACTCACCCCAAATCATTGGTTTTAGTTCTCAGTTCAGTGAGCCTCAGAAAATAACTGCTTTCTGTACTTCTTGGATCTAACTTTTCAAAGCAGCAAGGAACAAAGGTAGCTTTTGCCTCTTTCCTGTATTGCCAATAAGATAATTAACATAAGATCAGAGGGTTTGTCTTTCATTATTTTTCACCTGTAAAATGAAGTTGAACTAAATGATCTCTGAGGATAATCACCTGCTCCAACATTCTGTGAGTCTCATTTTCTCCCTTCCAGTGGGGTCTGGGCTGGTGGCGGCTCACAGAATGATGATGTTAACAAGATAGGAGAGTACAGGGCACAGTGGGACCTGCTTCTGCTGCCAGGCCCCCCTCAAATTATTTTATTTTAGCAAAATAAAAGGCGGTTTAAGATGACAAAGAAACAGACTTCTGGCAGGCGGGAGGAATTCAGAGGGCCACACGGAATTCAGAAGGGCATCAAGGCGGTAAGATCAATGGTTTACTTAGTGGACCCCCTCACAGCCTCAACTGGGCTGGTAGATAAAGGTACAAGAAAATCAGATAAAAAGGGCTGGCAGGGACTCTGAGAACCCCCTTCCAGAACAGCACCCAGGAAGTGGTTTACTCTGCGCAGGCTCGTAGACTGAAAGAGAGGCAGTATTGGAATGGATGGAACATTGAATAAAATTTAGTAAAGTGAAAACAGCAGCACATGGGCCTTCTCCTCTTTCCTCTTCCTGCCCTTTCCTCTCCTCCGCCTCTCCCTCCCCTCCTCCTCCCCCTTCTCCTCCTTCCTTCTTCCTTCCCCTCCCATGCCCCACTTCCAGATTTCTCCTCCTCTTAATAAAACATAATTCAGGGACACCTACTGTCAACCAGTATTGCCAAGCCAATGGTTTAATAAGTGTTCAGAAAAGGTATTAAATAATATAAGAATAAGAATAGCACCTGCAGTTTCACTTCAATTATAAGACAATATACACAGGCAACCCTGCTCAATGTTATGTGGCAGCCTGGATGGGAAGGGAGTTTGGGGGAGAATGGATACACGTATATGTATGGCTGAGTCGCTTTGCTGTGCACCTGAAACTATCACAACATTGTTAATCGGCTATACTCCAATATAAAATAAAAAGTTTAAAAAAAAAGACAATATATGATTTCACTACAGGGCACACAAATGACTATTCATGTAGGTCAGGAATAAAATCTCCTTCTCTGGTATCCTATTGTGTTATAAGATTTAGAAGTCTCTGAAGTCCATTTTCTCTGAAGCCAGTATTGGTACCAGGACAAAATGGATTGAAGCCCCTGGAAGGTTCTCAAGTGGAGGATTTTGATAGGTTAGAAGAGCCTTTAAGTACATTTATGCTTCCTGTGCAGACCACGGTTTTTAGCTGCTTTGGAATCGTGGTGGCTACTTTTAAAACTATGTCTATCTTACGTAATTTTGAAAACATTTTAAAAAAGAACAAACGTCTCAAATAGAAATATGGTCCACAAACAGGAGCAGACAGTTCACAAAAGCTACAAGTGATTAATATACATATAAAATAATATTCAGTTTATTAATAATCCAAGAAATACAGATTACAGAACAGGGAAGCTCAAGGTTTCCCTGTCAAATTGGCCAAGATTAACAAAACTGGGTTTGGGTGAAATACATTTCTAGGAGGATTATACATTCTTAGAAAGTTTCTGGAAGACAGTTTAGCAAAACTGGTTGAAATGGGCCTACCTTCTGACACCTGAATTCCAGTTTTAGGGCTTTATCTTAAGGAAGTAATCAAGGATATTAATTGTAGGAATATTTTTTAAAGTGAAAAATCCGGAAAGCTCTAAGTGCCCAGATACAGAGGACTGGTTTAGTAAATCACAGTTCAGGGGCGAGCATTATAAATCAGATTATGGAAAAATATTTAATGACAGGAAAAATGTTCATGGTGTATTATGTTAGAAGGTTTACAGGCATAGAAAGTAAATAATAAACTATGATAAAACCACAATAGGTTAACAGTGGTTTGCTCTCTGCATGGAGAAATTATAGATGCTTTTGTCTCTTATTTGTTCTTCTCTGTATTCTAGTTTGCTGAAGTGAGCTTGTACCGTTCTTGTAATTAGAAAAATTTTAAGGTTATTTAAAAAAGAATAGTCATTTGGCCATGGAGATATTTAAAAATAACACACACATAGCCGAAATAAAATGGGAAAGCCTGCCTGCTTGCTTGTTCCTGGTAGAATTCATCTGTTCCCTCCCTCCTGATCCAGACATGTCACTCTGCTCTTCCCTGCTGGTACGCCACGTGTGTCTTCTGCCCTATGCCTCGCTCACCTGTACACTTTTGGGTTAGTGTCTCAACAACCCTGTCTCTTTGGATTTGACCAATTATCAAGTGCACCTATTTTTCAAAATAGTACACGCAGGTGCGGGAGTTTCCAGCCTTTGTATAACTTGCAGCTGGGGGCGTGGGGGGGGCAGGGGGCGGGGGGAGCGGTGGTGGTGACTAAGCAGAAGAGAAACCTTTTCATCCACTCAGTAGGCTGCAGGCGCCTGCGCAGTTTCCCTTGGAGAAAATTCTCTGGAGGCGGGGCTGCCTTCCATGCCATCTCAGAGCTCACCTGAGTGGGTGCTCTTGGGAATGACTCGGTGGTGGGTCCAGTTGTATTTAATCTTTTTTCAGGACTAGGGAGAGCCCGGAATATGACTTCCTTTAAAAACGAAAAGTAGTTGTAGGCACGGTTTTTATTTTTTTTTTTAACAAGAATTTATTTTTTCCATAACATAGACTTGCTTTTCCCTGGAGGGCCAAGCGTGTGAGTCATGTACCTGCTTCTACAAGCTGGTACATAGATCATGTCAGACGCGAGCTGGAGTCTGTTAGTTAAGCTGTGTGAGATTGCATCACTGGATTTCCTGCAGGCGTCTTTAATGGAAGCTTTGTCGCAAATGTGAAGTTATTTTCTTATCAACCTATCCAAGGAGCATCCACCAGGGAACAGAAAGTACACGATGTGAACTTGGAGGGAGAACGTGGCCTCACAGAATCACTTAAGTTGCCAAAAATATGTCAGGGAAAAAACGGGGGAGGGGCGAGGTTTAAACAAAAAGGAAATGAACTTTGCTAATGTGAGCAAAACCAAAGCAACGTTAGGTTGTGGGAGTCAACACAGAGTTTGTGATTATACTTTTTGGTTGTGGATTCAAAAGTGAAATTTACAATTGTCCCTTTCTCTCCCACGCCTACCTGGCTTCCCCTCCCACATACTTTTCTTCTCATTGTGCAGAAATTCATCAGATCTCAAATACTGTACCTTACATTTTCAAAAATCGTTATCGTTTTTGGTCGTTCAAAGTCTAAGTAAAGGTGCATATCCTTGTAGGGCTTTCGAGAAGGAGATTAGGAAGGGCTACAGTTTGTCTTTTTATCCTGTGTTTATCCAATTTCAGTAAACAGCCTGAAAGGTGTGGTCTGTATTCAGCCAAGCAAAACCACAAATTTGCTTTTTGAATTTGCCCACAAATCTTGGGACACAGCTCCTTTATCACTCCTAGTATCCTGAAGTTGAATTGGCTGGCAGTTGTACCTGTTTCTCTTCTCTCTTCCTCATTTAAAAGACCCACATCCTTTTTTGGGGTTCCTGATCCTTCCTAATTTACAATAAAATACCTATGTGATCCATACCCAGGGCACATTTAATTACAAGTTGGGAGTTTTTCTCTTGCAACATAACCTACGGTTGGCCAGGTGAACCAAGTTGAACATGATATTCTGAGATTTTGTTGTTGTTGTTGTGCCAGATACTCCTGGAATATGGAAGAAATTGAAAATGTTTTTATGAATCTGAGATTTTTACTGTATTTACTGCGTGATGGATTATTTTATAAATCACAGTTTTGAAGCATTTCTGAATGACCTACCTCACTGTTTTCAATGCTATGGTGGAGGCTGACTTTTGTTGCAAATATTTTATGGTGCAGTTTTGCATTTGCAGTGTTTTCTTTTTTAAGCACCATTTCTTGGGGAGGCTTTTTTTCTGACTATGCAGATACTATAAGTTCATGAGAAAAAACTGGAAACTAGAGAAAGGTATATAGAAGAGAAGTCACTCATAATGCCAGGGCCCTAACACTTCATATATTTTCTTACAGTTATGAATGTGGTTATAAAAGACTGTACAAATTATAATCTCTTGTTTTTACATCATTCATGCCATTCTGCATTTTCTACTTAATGCTTGATTATTGGCATTTTACTAGTCTCTTAAGTATACTTCTACATAGCATTTAAAGATGAAATCTACCATCTCCTATTTTTTATGTTTAGGTTGTTTTGCTTTTTCATTATTATAAATCATGCTTATACATAAATCTTTGTATCTCTGCTTATTACTTTAGAATAAGTTTCTGGAAGTATAAGAACAAAAGATAAATATTTTTAGGTTCTTGATTCATACTTTGAAAGTGACTTCTAGATAGGTTGTAAAAATTTATGTTTTCTCCCAACAGTGTTTGAGAGTGTCTTTCTCACATCTTTTCACCAGTCTGAGTTTTATATTTTTTTGGTCAATTTGAACAGCAAAAAACGTGTATTTTTGTTTTAAATTGCAGTCTGATAATTAATGAGGTTAAACATTTTCTCAGATGTTTATTCATCATTTAAGTTTCTTTTTTACCAAAGATCTTGTTTTTACCTTGGCTGCTACATACAGTTATTTTGTTGTGTCCTGGATGAGGGGACCTTGGGGTTGAGATCGAGCTATGCTTCCCTCTGGCCTCTGCCTGGGGAAAAGGGCACCTTACAACATCTGTACAAATGTACCTTATGGGTTAGAAGTAGTCTGTTCTTAATTTTCACTCTTTTTCTTTTTTTTTTTGAATTGGGATGCTGATATTTTTATTATTGATTTGTGAGAGCTTTTTACACACCTAAAATTATTAACTGTTTTGTCAAAGTTCTGGCTATAATTTCCTCAAGTTCTTGGTTATCATTTAGTTTAATGATTTAAAAAATATTCAGAGCTTTAGATTTTTAAAAAATATTTTTAAAATATAAATTTATTTATTTATTTTTGGCTGCACTGGGTCTTCGTTGCTGTGCATGGGCTTTCTCTAGTTGTGGCGAGCGGGGGCTACTCTTCGTTGCGGTGCGCGGGCTTCTCATTGCGATGGCTTCTCTTGTTGCGGAGCACGGGCCGTAGGCGCATGGGCTTCAGTAGTTGTGGCTCGTGGGCTCTAGAGCGCAGGCTCAGTAGCTGTGGCCCACGGGCTTAGTTGCTTCGCGGCACGTGGGATATTCCCCGGCCAGGGCTCGAACCCGTGTTCCCTGGATTGGCAGGCGGATTCTTAACCACGACACCACCAGGGAAGTCCCAGAGCTTTAGATTTTTTTGATGTCAAATATATTGTTCTTATGCGTGAGAGTACTTTCATTACTTTCAAATGTGGAAAGTTTGAGATCAACCTTTGTGGACTTAACTCATTAAAATTTTTTCCTTTATTTTAGCCTTATTTTTAAGGTTATTTAAAAGGCCCTTTAAAGATGATTAATTCATACTTAATTGTAAAAACATTAGAGAATACAACTACTCTCAAAACTACCACTCAAAGTTATTAACAGTAACACTCTGACATCTATATTTTTACTTTTTTCTATGCCTGTACATACAAATATACTATGTATACAGAGATGAGATAGTAATTTATATACTGTTTAGTAACTTATTTTTTAAGTTAATATTGATCATAGCTTTTCATGGTGGTAAATATTTTTAATGGCCCATAGTTTTACATTGAGTGGAAATGTCCAGATTAATTTATCCAGTTTCCTGTTGTACATTTAAAAATTTCATGTTTTTTACTATTAAAGTCAATATTTGAATGACTTATAGCTAAATCTTTACACACTTCTTAGTTTTGTCCTTTACATACATTCCAATAAATAGACATCCCCGATCAAAAGCCATCCTCTTTTTAAAGCTATTTGGTTCATATTTCCAAATTGCCATCCAAAAATTCTCTCCTCATTAACACTCCCATCAAAACTGTATCTGAGGGAGGATTTCACCTTCCTTCCCCAGCAATACATATTATCCTCTTTTTAAAAATTTTATTTTTAAATTTATATTTTATTTTATTCTATTTCATTTTAATTTTTTCTTGGGATATAGTTGTTTTACAATGTTGTGTTAGTTTCTACTGTACAGTAAAGTGAATCAGCCATATATATACATATATCCCCTCTTTTTTGGATTTCCTTCCCATTTAGGTCATCACAGAGCACTGAGTAGAGTTCCCTGTGCTATACAGCAGGTTCTCATTAGTTATCAGTTTTATACATATTAGCGTATATATGTCAATCCCAATCTCCCAATTCATCCCTCCCCTCCCCCCCTTGGTGTTCATACATTTGTTCTCTACTTCTGTGTCTCTATTTTTGCCTTGCAAACAGGTTCATCTGTACCATTTTTCTAGATTCCACATATATGTGTTAATATATGATGTTTGTTTTTCTCTTTCTGACTTACTTCACTTTGTATGACAGTCTCTAGGTCCATCCATGTCTCTACGAATGACCTAATCTTGTGCCTTTTTATGGCTGAGTAATGTTCCAATAATGTATCTGAGGGGGGATTTCACCTGCTTTCTCCAGCAATTCATATTATCATCTTTTTTAAAAATTTATTTTCTTAAATTGAAGTATGGTTGATTTACAATGTTGTGTTAGTTTCAGATGTGCAGCAAAGTGATTCAGTTTTATATATATTCAGTTAGATATTCAGGTATATATATATATATATATATATATATATACTTTTTTCAGATTCTTTTCCCTTATAGGCTATTACAAAATATTGAGTATAGTTCCCTGTGCTATACAGTAGGTCCTTGTTCGTTATCTATTTTATATATAGTAGTGTGTTTACGTTCTTCTTTTTAGTCTTTGCCAATTTGATAGGGTGAAATGGTAACTTGTTTTGAATTGCATTTCTTTCCATTTACTCAAATTGTATTTTCTCAGGAGAACTTTATGTTTGGTTTTGTTTTCTTAATGTATATATATGTAGTATTTTGATATTTTAAAAGCTCTTCTTGGGGTTTTATAGAGAGTTCAGCATTAGTAAAAAGTTTATCAGCAGAAGGCCCAGCTGTTGTCTCTTCTCTTGGTACAAGTCATTGCATCTGAGAACTGTCTCTAATTCATAGGTCCCATCCCTTGCCAATGAAAGCAGTGACCCAGGCCTTCACTCAGGCTCCTTAATCAAAGGCCACAAGTTCAGGGAAGTTAGTCAAGGGATAGGGAGCCCATGTCTCCAAGCTGACTGGTAATGACTAAGCTCAGGGTGAATACGTCCAAACAACAAATGAGTGGTCACCATACATACAAATCTCGTCCACTTCATGATTTATTGAGTGCCTACAGGCCAGGCACAGAGCCGGGCACCATGCCAGGCACAGAGACCACAAAGATTAGACAGACTACTAGTTTAAGGTCTGAGAACCTTAAACAATATAATTAGAAAAAAACACAATTTATTTTAAAAAATGCACATTTACCTTTCATTCTTGAGGTAATTAGTTGTGGGAAAAGTGGAGGCAGGCAGGTCCAAAATCTTGTGAGTCTTCCAATTTTCTGTTTTATTTTGATTTGAAAAGATCTTCCACTATTTTTCATTTCTCAGGTTTGGTTAGACTTGCATCCATTCCTCCCCCCTCCCTTTTTTTTTTGGTCTATTATTAGTGGTTAAGAAACAGTTTGGTTGTTTATCTAAACAGTAGGGCTATTTAAAGTGGAGTCACTTTTCAAAGGTAAATCTCCAGGGCTCTGTAATTAAACTTTTTATTAAAAACTTTTCTGGAGCTACGGGTGAAAACTGTTTATGTTGTCTGTCATATGTATGTTGCTTGTAGTGTTAAAGGTAACATCTGTGGAAACTGGGAATTTGTGGAAGTAATTTGGTACTTTTCTAAACTGAGATATAACATTAAAACATCTAGGACAATTAGAAATTTATTTTAAAAGCATTGGTGACATTAGAGCCAGCTGCATTAATCAGGAACTCATTATCTGGTCTGTGAATTATCCAGGCTATTTTCTTCTATCTTCCTCTTATAGTTAACCTTTTAGATATATAACTTTTTTTTCTGTACAGATCTAATAGAAGGGCATGAAAAGGAAAATTCAGCTTAATTAGTTTGGCTACTGATTAAAAGAAAAAAAAATCTAATTCCAGTAGAAGGTTGAACTCATTATTTTAAATACATTCTTTGATTATCTAGGATTTCATGTGATACGTGTTACACCTTCTATTTTTTCAAATGTTCTTGAAGCTGTAAAATTAAGGATTGTTTGATTAGGAATTCTAGCATTTGCAAGCTATAAATAATGGCCTTCCCCCATGAAACCTATAAAGCACTATGCCGATGAAGGGAAATTTTTAAGTAATTGCGTATTTTTCTCTTTTTTCCAACCTAACTTTATAACATAAATATTTGGCCATTATTTTATGATTTTTTTCTAAATATTTATAGCTGCAGAGCATTATGTGCTGTGGACTTACTGTCATCGACTTACATTTAGGTAACATGTAGTTTGTTGCCATAGTTTTCACTATTATAAAATCATACTTTTATAAAATCTTCAGACATAAAATCTTTCAAGATTTTAGATTTTTCCTAGAATTAGTTTCTACAAGTGGAATTTACTGGATTCAAATGAACAAATATAAAAAAATATTTCATTACACAAAAACTGTAAATAAATTTAGGGAGAAAAAAAATGCCCCTTGGGCTTCCCTGGTGGCGCAGTGGTTGAGAATCCGCCTGCCGATGCAGGGGACACGGGTTCGGGCCCCGATCCGGGAAGATCCCACATGCAGCGGAGCGGCTGGGCCCGTGAGCCATGGCCGCTGAGCCTGCGCGTCCGGAGCCTGTGCTCCGCAACGGGAGAGGCCACAACAGTGAGAGGCCCGCGTACCACAAAAAAAAAAAAAAAAAAAAAAAAAAAAAAAATGCCCCTTTTATATTTCTTTATCTCCTACCATTTTCAACAGAATTTTGACAGTTTGTTGGATAGCCTTCTAGATGTGTTTCTAGGCATTATATCCCATATGAATGTGTATGTGTTTGAGAATCTACAAAATTTTCACAAATAAATTATTTTATGTATTGTTTTATGATTTTGACTGTTCTATGTCAATAATACCAAATCATCTTTTTGGTTGCACAGTATTCCGCAGTATGAACATACGAGTGACTAAAGGATAAATTCATAGAAGTGGAACTTCTGGGGCAAAGGTTTTGCATATTGAAATCTTAGATTGTTCTCCAAAAATGCTACTTTAATTTATACACCAATCAATAACATTAGAATATGCTCATTTCTGCCTACCCTCAATCAATGGATCTTATCAGTCTTCAAAGTTTCTGCTAACACAAAAAATTAGTCTCATAATTTACATTTCTTGAATTCTTTTCACATATTTAAAAGCCATTATATTTTTCCCCACTGTGGCCTGTTAATGTTCTTTGCCTATTTTTCTATTTTGTTGTTGGCCTTTTAAAAAACAAGGTTTTATTGAGGTATAATTGACACACAAAGAATGGCATGTATTTAATAATATGTCCAATCAAAGAGTTTGTACATGTGCAAACACCTGTGATACCATCACCACAATCAATATAATAGACATATCCAGCACATCTCAGAGTTTCCTTGTGTCCCTTTGTGTGTGTGTGTGTGTGTGTGTGTGTGTGTGTGTGTGTGTGTGTGTGTTAAGAACATAACATGAGATTTACCTTCTTAACATGAGATTTACCTTCTTAACACATTTTGAAGTGCACAATACTATATTGTTAACTAGGCACTCTTGTACAGCAGATCTCCAGAGCTTATTCATCTAGCATAACTGAAAGTTTAAACCCATGTATAACAACTCCCCATTTTGCTCTCCCTGCAGTTGCTGGCAACCACTATTATATTCTCTCCTGTATGAATGAGTTTGACTACTTCAGATACATCACAGAAGTGGAGTCATGCAGTATTTGTCTTTCTGAGTCTGGCTTTTTTCACTTAACATAATGTCCTCCAGGTTCAACCATGTTGTCGAAAATAGCAGGATTTCCTTCTTTTTTTAAGGCTGAATAATATTCCACATTTTATATATACCACATTTCCTTTCTCTGTTCATCTGTCAATGGACGCTTGGGCTGTTTCATATCTTGGCTGTTGTGAATAGTGCTGCAGTGGACATGGGAGCGCGGGTATCTCTCCAGCATCCTGATTTCAGTTCTTTTGGATATATACCTAGAAGTGGAGTTGCTGGATCCTGTGGTGTTCTTGGTCTTTCCTTGATGAATTTTAAGAGTTGTGTTTGTATTGAGAGGTTAGCCTGTGGTCTACCAGTTTGGTGTCATTTGACTATATTGTGTTTTTGCTCTGCAGAGGTTTTTAAAATTTAGGTAGCCAAATTCATCTGTTTTCTTAAATGGCTTCTAGGTATTACGCCTTGCTTAGGAAGGCTTTCTCTGTTCTAAAGTTACAAACAACCCCTATCCCAATACTGACTTCTCCCCAGTTTTCTTCTATCATTCTATGACTTATCATTTCATATTTCCATTGAAAACTTTGATCCACCTAGAATTTATTTGATGAAGAAATGAGGTAGGATCCTTACTTAATTGTTTTTCTAGATAGCTCCCGTTTTGCTCAGAGTGTTTATTGAATAATACTGTTCATACTATAATAATATTTCCCCCACTTGTTAAAAATTCAGCTTTTATCATATATTAAATATCTGTGTATATTTGGGACTATTTCTTAGGTCTTTATTCCATTACATTGATCTACATATTTATGCTTCAGAAGGAGCTAACTACCTATTTATTTATCTTTACAAAATGTTTTAATAATATCTGAAAGTGCTGTGCCATCTCATTACTCTTCTTTTAAAGAATCTTCCTGGTAATTTTTGCATTTTTTAAAATATAAACTTTTGAATCAGCTTCTGTAATTCTTAAGAAATCCTGATTTGAGGGTGAGGAGGAAGGGAGTGAATACATTAAATTTTATGGGTAACTTTGGTGTAGAGTTGATATCATATTAATATTGTATCTTCCTATTTAAGAACAGAGTTCTATGTTTTGCTCTATTTATTTAAATCTTTGATGTTCCTCAGTATCATTAATACATTTTCTTCATATAGATCTTGCACTTTTATTGTTAAGTTTATTGAAAAAATTTGTTTACTCAAAAGTATGTTATCTTTTTGGTACTATTTTAAGTGGGGTCTTTTCTTTTTTTATATGTTTTAGCTAGTTTTTTTATTAGAAAAGTTATTTTAAAATATTATTTTGTATTCAGCCACCTTACATTATTTCCTTTCCTTTTTTTTTTTTTGGTAATAGTTGTTCAGCTGATTCTCTTGGGTATCAGTCATGGTGTCATATTGTGTGCAAATGCTGTTTATTCATCTCTACCAGTTTTTGTACCTTTTATTTCCTTCTCATCTCTAAGTGTATCAACCTATCACTGTAGAACAATGTTAGCTAATACCACTAGGTGTGAGAGTAGATGTCCTTGTCTAATATCCTTAGGATTTCAGCATTAAATATGATCTGGTCTTTGAAAAGCTTTTGGTTTTATATGATCTTCTATCTGACCACCCAACTGAACTCCTCTGTTCTAATATCTATCTAGCCATTCATCTTCCCTTCCTCTCTCTCTTTTACTGAATCTCAAATTGTCCAGTAATTATGTTGTCTACAAATAATGGTTATATTTTTCCTCATTTCTAGTATTTAGATTTCTTAGATTGTTCTCTTTTATTACATTGCTCAAGATGTCAAGTACAATGTTGAAAAGTCAGATGGCAGAGGACGTTCTGTAAAAGAAGTGGTTTTAAAGTCTCACTTTTAAGAGTGATGGTACTTTCGGTTTCTTGGCTATCAAGCATGATTTTCATTTTGGATTTTTTTTCTTTTTTATTCTCTTTTTAAAAAATCTCTAGCTGGGTTGCTTTTTTTTAAAAAATTGTTGAAGTAGAGTTGATTTACAATGTTGTGTTAGTTTCAGGTGTACAGCAAAGTGAATCAGTTGTACATATATATATATATATTTCCACTCTTTTTTTTTTAGATTTTTTTTCCCTATATAGGCCATTTTTTATTCTCTTAATGTAATGATATTCATAAATAAATTTACTAGTTTTTTTTCAGTGCAGTCTTGTATTCCTGGGATAAGCCTTGTGTGGTCATGTTGTAAAAACGTATCAATAGATTCAGTTCATCAAGATTATTTTGAGGCTTTTATATCTATAATCTCACTGATTACTGGCGACGTGACTTTTCGTTAGTTAATCCTCTGTGCCACGGATTCTCCTCTATAAAACAGGGATAATACTAAGAGATCTTGCCTCCTAGCATTGGGGTGAGGTATGTAACTTTTATTAACAGTCTGTGGTACATAGTAAACACCCAATAAATGTTAGATATCGTTATTATTGTCATAGTAACTGACCCTGGTCTCTTGTTTCCTGGGGTTTGTGTGTGTGGGTGCATGTACGTGGATGAGTGCTATCTTTGTTGTGTTTTGATTTCCATGTTATGCTAGCTGATTAGAATGAGTTAGGAAACTTTCCAAGTCTTATTATGCTCTGCAATAATTCAAACAATGTTGGAATAATCTATTCCTTAAAGGTTGCCTGGGCCCAGTGAAGGTCCTTGACTAACCTTTCAGTTTCTTCTATGCTTCCTTTGTCTCTTCAGGCCTTCTATTCCAGGCCAAGTTTGAGCATTTATATTTTCCAGGAAATCATCAGTTTCAGATCTCCTTTTATCAGTGGTTACATCTTCTCACTCTTTCTTTGTCTGATTTTACCTCTCCTACCATCACCTTCACTCCAGCCCCACCCTTACACACACACACACACACACACACATGCACATGTTCACACATTGAGGACAGCTCATCACTGCCTTTATGAATATTTCACTAGAAAAATCGGGCCACAGTGAACAGATGGGTGCAGTGATTCCTGAGCTTGTCTCGGTGTAGGTATTAAATCTACGTAAGACTGTGTTAGTTCCAATCCTCCAAGAAGCTGTCACCAAGATGAGTTTAAACCAGCGAGGGTTCTGTTCGGGGAATGTCTGTGTGAGGGTGTGCGGGGAGGGGGCTGGGTGAGCAGTGCCAGGCCCCGAGGCCAGTCTGACTCCTCGTGCAGGAGAGAGGAGACGAGATCGGGTGGGAGCCTCTCGCCTGCCCAGCCGTGTACGGGAGCTCCTCAGAGTCTTGGGGTCCTCTACTTTGTGCCACCAGAGGGGCTGTGCGCCTGCCTGAGCCTCCAGGCTGAGTTCAGTTATTGGCTAGAGGGCTGGTGTGGGGAGGCCTGGCTTCAGCGGCTGCTGGGCCCTTGTCAGTTCTCTGCCTGCTGCTGCTGCTGGAGATCTGCAGGGCAAACTTCCTGACAGTGAGAGCTTTCCACCAATGGCATAAATAGCTTTGTCGGATGGTGACTTCTTACTGGCAGACTTTAGACAGAAAGATGTTGGGCGCAGGGAGGTGTTTACATCGGAGGGAGCGAGTCTCAACCTTTGAGTACCATTTCTGCCCTCCTCCCCCTCCTCCCCACCCCCTCCTTTCCTCTCTCTTCTTCTCTCGTTCTTCTCCACCCCCTGCTCCTCCTCTTCCTACCGTCTCCCCCCCACCTCCTCTTGCCCTCTTCCTGCCTCTCTCTCTCCACACACACACACTTATGTATGTGGTTGGGATGTGTGTAATCACTCTTCCTACTTCATGAGCTTTGTTTACAAATAAAACATCTCTTTTTAATCCTGAAATTCAGCAGTACAACACCCCGCCCCTCCGCCTCCCTCTCCCTCTCCCTCTCCTAGGGTGCTGTCTCTTCCTTAAGTTCATGAATATAGCGACTTACTTAAGTCAAGGTTTCAGTCTTGGTTACAAGAAAAAGAATAGGAAATAATATTATTTTCACAGGAAAATGATCCTGTGAGATCAGGCCAGGGAGCCTTGATCTCTCCCGCACTTTCTGCTTTTGTGGTCCTTTGGAGTTGCTGTTGAAAACCAAGGCATATCGTCTGCCGGTCACTAAATATTCAGGTGACACGCGAGGCAGTCTGTGTTCTCAGACACGACCTCTCCCCCCCACCCCCCATGAGTGCCCATCCTGCTAGAGGCTGGGGCACAAGGATTTCCAGCATCTGGCAGGTAGGTCGCTCAGGAAAACCTGGTGATTGCATCCAAGGCATCAGCCTGAACAACCTCTGTCCTTTGGGTGAGGCTCCCACTATAAACTCCTGGTATCACTTGCCAGCTGACTGGCCTTGGGACCACTGCGGTCTCCTAGAGACGGCTTAATATTATTGAACCTTAAAATGATGTTACTAGCTAATATAGGTGGTACGCTTATCATGCCATAGTACTACTCTAAGCGCTTGACATGTATGAACTCAGTTATTTCTCAGTCAGACCTCTGAGGGGTGATGAGAAAATGGGGGCACAGATAGGTTAAGTGATCTGCCCAGGGTCCCAGAGATGACAGGCAGCAGAGCTGGGGTTGGAATCTGAATTTAGTCATCATGCTTCCTTGCCTGTTGAAAGGGAACAGATAGTGGTCCTGACCTCCTTCTCAGGAGATTCCTTGCCTACTTGCTCTTGCCAGAAGCTTGGTGGTTTAGTGGGTGAACCTGGCAATCATGAGCTGCTTCTGGGCTGCAGATGTGTTTCATAGGGCCCACATAGCATTTGCTTAACACTTATTTTGTATTTTTATCAAAGAAATGTATGTAGTTTAAAATGTCAAATAATACTAAAAGGGCTTGAGAAAAATAGTGGTTTCCCGAGACCCGCTCTGCTTCCTGGTTTCTGGTCTCCAGAGGCAGCTATGCTCCACTCTTCCGTTTAGTACTTAGCCCCATACGTCTCAATAATAAATACTTCCATTTCTCCATCTATCCATTTAAGGTATTATCTATTGACTTCCAACCATGAAGATAAAATTTTTTTTTCTTTTGCTAACGAAAAGTAAAAATAGTTATTAATTCTTGTGTCTCTGAAGCATGGGAAAAAAAAAAAAGAGAGAGAGAGAGAGAGAGAGAGAGAAAAGAAAAAAGGAAACTACCCTTCTCATATTTCAGCCCCAGGTCCAGGGCAAGGGGCTAATCATGCAGGCAGCGTAGGCCCAGGGGCCAAGTCAGTCCTGGGCAGGGCTCCGGACCAGCCCACGCTTTGCCTCTTAGGCCTGGCTGGCAGGTTGCCTGGCTCAGTTTGGGGAGCCCAGACCTCGGACTAGATGGGGGGTCAGGGTCAAAGGTCTGGGCCACTCAGTTCTGGTGCTCTGGCTAAGGCAGCCCGAGGTCAGTGTTCAGATGTGGGAGCCAGAGCCACTGGGTTCTGTGGTCCATCAGATAAGGCCACAGGCCAGAGTCTGAGTTACTGAATCCTAGGCTGGGATCCAGAGGGCGCTAGCCATCAGGGTCCAGGGCGCCCGGCTCCGGAGCTCCTCAGCAGGGGCGGGCCAGCTGCCCGGTGGCCGCAATGGGGTGCCACTCTCAGGAACATTGCTGTCCAAGCAAGGGATGCCCTGGGCTGTTCGGGTGGGCTGAGGCTTAAGTGCTGAATTTGGGCTGAGGCTGAGGACTAGGGGCGCCTGAAATTTGGGGGTGCCTCCTTGGGGCTCCCTGAGGCTGGCTCTCCTTTGGTCCCGCCAGCCCCTCCTGACTCGCCAGGCTCCGCTTCCCTCTGGGACCCTCAGAACTGAGGAGAGCGGGCCAGGGATCCTCAGTGGGGGGCCGGCGAAGCAGAGGAGTGGGGCCGGCCAAGGAGCCCAGGGGGCGGCCACTGCAGCAGGGAAGGGGGGTGCCCCCCCTCACTGCAGCCGCCCAACCGGGGCCTGGTGGGAGGGGTCGGTCGCCACCGCGGGCTGTGTTCTCGGGGTGGGGTGTGCCACGGGGTGGTTATTGCTGAGCGAAGTGCAGCCGCCGCCTCCCCTACTGGCCGAGGCGTCTGCGTTCCCGCCGCTGTGGCTGCGGGTACGCAGCCGCTACGCAGGCGGCGCGGCTGCGCGCAGGCCCGGGGCACCGCTCCCACCCGCACCTGGGTGGCCACCCGCCGGCCCAGCTCGCGGGTCGCCCAGGAGACTCGGAAGCTGGTGGAGCAGGGCCGTAGTGACTCGTCAGAGGCGTCGCCCCTCGCTGCCTCCAGTAGCTTCCGGAGAAAGGGTAAATGAATGGGAGGTGATGTTTTCGATGTTTTCGAGTCCTTGCCTATCTTAATGTATTTTTTTCTACCATCACGCTTGACTAATAGTTTGGTGAGATGTAGACTTCTAAGTTGGAATTAACTTTTCCTTAGAATTTGAAGGGTACTGCTTCAATTATTTCTAGATTCCGAAGAGGCTGATCCTTTAATTTTATTCTATTATTATTATTATTATTTTTTGCGGTACGCGGGCCTCTCCCGTTGCGGACCACAGGCTCCGGACGCGCAGGCGCAGCGGCCATGGCTCACGGGCCCAGCCGCTCCTCTGCATGTGGGATCTTCCCGGACCGGGGCACGAACCCGCGTCCACCTGCATCGGCAGGCGGATTCTCAACCACTGCGCCACCAGGGAAGCCCCCATCTTTGTTTTTGTCTTTGTCTTTGATGTATTCTGTTTTCTGGAGCTGTCCCTGCCTCTATCATCCAGCCTCTCTTAAACAGCCTCCTTTTTTTTTTTTTTTTTTTTTTTTAAAGTACATAGATGCAACAGCTTCTTTTTATCTCTCTGAGGATGTTACTTATTTTTCTTTGTTCTCTGCATTGTCTCTATCTCCTGAAGTTTCTTGTTTGTGTTTTCTAGCTTGCTTTTGTTTTAATCTTCCTGATCCTTGCCTCTCCACTGGGCTGTTCAATAGCTGAATGTTAACAGCTGTGCAGTCGGTGACTGGAAGGTTCGTGTGTGAGAGGCGGGCAGGGCAGGCTTGTGGATTGCAGGCTCATTTCTCTAGGTGGTGATAGGCCAGTGACCCTTTTCTTTGTTGCCCCCAAATGTCAGTATCTCTAGGACTTTTCTCTGGAGCTAGTGATTGTCTCCAGGGAAGCCTTTCTGGTTGTAGGTATGGGATGGGATTTTGGAAACTGGTGGGGAGAGGGGGAGTCTCATGGTTGATTATGTTGTCCTTTCACTGAAACCCTCTCTTTTCAGTTAAAGCCTCTACCTTCTCCTTCTGCTGCACTTGATGCTCTCAAACCCTGGGCCTTTTGAGTTCAGTGTTACCAGGGAATGAGCCTTCCATCCATGCTAGGATGTTGGAGAGGTAGAAGCCTGGCGATTTGAGGTGGGAAAAGAGATCTGGGTGAGGGGTGTGTTTCTTCTCTTATGTACTTTTAACGAATCCTTTTCCAGCCACTCCCCACACTCCCACATTCTAAGGTCCCTAATGGCTTGCAATTGCTCAGCCCTTCATACTCTGCATTTCTGTCCGCCTTCCTGCTCAGAGAGCCCTATGCATGCATTTAAGCTTCCTCTCACTCCTCTCTGCTGGCCCAGTTACCACTCTTCTGATGTACAGTTCCCCCATTTAACTGATAAAGCTGAGACACTGTCATCTCCTCTCCCAAATCCTTTGGCCTCTTTTTTTTTTTTTTTTTTTTTTTTTTTTTGCAGTACGCGGGCCTCTCGCTGCTGTGGCCTCTCCGGTTGCGGAGCACAGGCTCCGGACGCGCAGGCTCAGCGGCCATGGCTCACGGGCCCAGCCGCTCCGCGGCACGTGGGATCTTCCCGGACCGGGGCACGAACCCGTGTCCCCTGCATCGGCAGGCGGACTCTCAACCACTGCGCCACCAGGGAAGCCCAGGCCTCTTTAACTATCGTTTTAATGGGGTTTCAGAAAAGCTGTTCATCCTGCCACATTTAACCATTAGTCTCAGTACTATAACTGAATAGTGTTTGTCTTTGTTTGGTGTTCTGCTTCAGGGACATTTATTATCTCTATATTTGTTCCTCTTTGTCCCTGATTATCTATTATCTAATGCCTCTAATTTCTCTTTTTTTCCCTTCTGCATTCAATGTGATTATCAAGCCTTTCTTGTCATTAATTCCTTTTTCAGCTCTCCTGATATTATTTGGTCTATGATGGCTGTTGTTTTGGTCTCTCTTTTCTTAGCTCTGCAGTTTCCCTTTTTTACCTAATTCTGTTGTGCCATCAAGTGTGCACTTTCTTTTTCTTGAATTCATGTTATTATGTTTTATCGTATAAAGCAATTTCTGAGATTTTTTTTTGGGGGGGGGTTGATTAATTTAGTTTTCTTATGCATGCTGTGTTCTTTTATTGTTTGATTTCCTGTAGTATTTTTTGCCCTGTTGCTATGCCATTTCTTTTTGACTTGTTCATGCTTGATATGTTCTAGTCAGACCTTCTTTGGTTATGCTGTAGTCAAAATGAATGATTTCTTTACTGTCTTTCTGCCATCTGAGACATGTTTGCATGCCCTTTCAAGGCTGGCTTGGAGCCTGGGCATTTGAAGATGGGACAGGGTGGGAAAGCTCAGCTTGGCCTTGTGTAGCCTTTGAGTGACTTGGTTAAATGTTCTGTATCGAGTTCACTCCACATCTGCAGGAAGGCATTCTCTTTTCTGCCTTTGGGTTTTAGGTCTGTCCCCTACTTGACCTCAGGGTCCTGGGGCGTCTGTTTCTGCTGGAGACAGTTGCCTTGGTTGTTCACATCCTTTCCATTCTCACTCCCGTCAGTCACTAGGGTTGAAAGAAAAGCGTACCTGAGAGTGTTGGCACCATTGTTCATAGTTCACAGTGGAAAGTTGTCATGAAACGTCAGCTGGAGCTTTCGACAGGCTTCTTCCTGCCCCTTCCCCGGTTTCTCCTCCTCCAGAAGGTCTTGCTGCGTTTATCTACCATTTTGGTTTCAGTTCTGTCTTTCTTCGCCACTAGGGATATTTAGTGCTACCCCCTCCTTCCACTCCCCTGACCTCTCTGGCTGGACCAGAGCATCCAGGATGAAGTCAGCAGGGACTGTCCAGACAGCTGCCTCTATAACCCCAACAGGCTGCAGAAGCCACTGGGACGGAGGGCTGTGCTGTCACTCCAGTGGCCTCTTTCTGTCAAAGACACCAGGCTGCTCACTGTGTCTGACTGAGCTCTGCAGGACACTTTCACTGGGCAATATTCTAACACTTGTTGGGGCGTCTGTGTAATTTTAAAAAAGGCTCACTTTCCTCAGTGACAAGGCAGACAAAGCAGACAAAGTTTGAAGAAGGTCAAATAATATAAAACGTACAATGCTGATATTTGTCTTTCAGGCTTCCACGTACACGTGCAGTAGTCTGATACAAGTTTCACAAGCATTGCAGTTAAGTGGCTACAATTTCTGGAAAGTTTTCTGCCACGTGCAACCCCGCGTCTTTCTAATGGGCTTGGCACGAGCTTGGCTATCGTCCGCTTGGAGAGACTAAGGTTGGGAACTAGAACTGCACATTTTCACGCAGCGGTGAAACCAGGTAGAAGAGGCAAGGCAACTTGGGTTCACCAACATCTTGTGACCCTGTCACTTGGCCAGCAGGAGAGTCAATGTGTCTGTAGAATCCTAAATGTTCTAGAACTTCCAGGCTCAAGATGGTCTTCTTTATTTACAACACGGGCTCTTCCCCTGTGATCTCGTGCTTTGTCCACAGTAGAGCATGGCCCTTTCTGAACTCTCCTGTACATCTTCCACCAAGGTGGAGACACCTACATCACATATTGCCCTGCTCCTAATCAGTACGTATTATACTTACATGTGACTTTTCCCATTAGAAAACTATAAGTATGGTTTTATAAGTGATGCCCACACAGAGTCTCCTCTTCACTTGGCTGTCTCTCTCCCCCATGTTTGCTCCCAAGACCCATTCTGCAGGCTCCTGGTCCTTTCTAAGACATTTCTGCCAGTGCCTCCTTGCCTAGTCATCAAAACAACATGTTATCCTTCTATCAATGTCCCTTCAATACAGAACGGTTCACTCTTAGCCAATGACAGCTACCTCTACATGGTTGAGATCATTTTGTGTTTCTTCTTCTCTTTTCTCCCAGACTAGAAATACCCCAAGTTCTTGCCGTTTCTCCTGAAGTCTGATAGGGGAGATAATGATTCCTCTCAAAGAGTTTTCCTAAGCTGGTATTCAAGCTGTTTTTGTATATGTAGTTGAATACTAATCTTAACTAAAGAATTGCCTGGGATTTACTGTACTGATTTCAAGTAGAGTCTTATTTAAATAAGTAAATACACAAATGAAATCAAACACCTCAACTACTTGCCCCAATATCATTTATTGGGAGAGACATTCTTTCAATTCCCTTCTTCCCTTCTTCCCTCCCACCATCCCTCTCTCCTTTCCTTCTTTCGTTTCTTCCTGTAAAATTTCTTTACATGTGCATAATTTTGCACACCCACATAATTTATGTAAATGCTTGAGTGTGATCATATTATACACAGTGTTTTTTGTGCCTTCCTCTTTCCGTTTCTTGCCACTTCTCTCCACCCTACTCCCCTTCACCCACGTCACACAACCAACCCCAACCCTAAGTATGTATGTATAAAGATTCATGTATGTATACATTCACATATTCATACATTCACATAACATGTACAGCTTTAAAATTAATTTTTAACTTCAAGCACAGATCTAAGGCCAAAGGAATAACTTCGATTCTTATTTTCCTTATAGTGTTTTTAGAAGCCCATCTAAATTCTAATAAGGCAAACTAAAGTTTAACTGATTTTTGTTATTTCTAGCATTTTTGTTTTAGGTCAAGTTTATTATATAGTAAACCCATTCACACGCCTTATTTTGTTTTGCAGAAGGGACATCTTGTGTAATCATTGTGTTTAGTGTGGACTTTGTATGGGCTTTCCCGTTACTTCCTGTGTAATGTGGATCTCTGATTTATTTCCTTATCTATTACAGATGGGGTTGGATTCTAATTTTTTTTTTTTAAATAAATTTATTTATTTTTTTTGGCTGCGTTGGGTCTTCGTTGCTGCTCGGGGGCTTTCTCTAGTTGTGGGGAGCGGGGTCCATGCTTCGTTGCAGTGTGCAGGCTTCTCATTGCGGTGGCTTCTCTTGTGGAGCATGGGCTCTAGGTGTGTGGGTTTCAGTAGTTGCGGCACGCAGTCTCAGTAGTTGAGGCGTGCAGGCTTTAGAGCACAGGCTCAGTAGTTGTGGTGCACGGGCTTTGTTGCTCTGCAGCGTGTGGGATCTTCCCAGACCAGGGCTCGAAACTGTGTGTCCTGCATTGGCAGGCGGATTCTTAACCACTGCACCACCAGGGAAGCCCTGGATTCTAATGTTTTTACTATTGAATATTTCTGTTAATTTTGGAGAAAATAGACTAACACATGCTATGTGAGATTACAAATTGAGTAAGACATAATATCCACTTGCATAAAGATGGTAGAAATTAAGACTTATACCTAAATAAAGAGTGAGGCATAAAATATTGAATGCCTTCAGATAAGGAAAAGGGCTATGTACTCTTAAGGGAGACCCTATGAAAATGATTGTTTTTCATTAGGTAGAAAATAATCCTTAATTTATCTCTCGCCTGGACAATTTCAGTAGCCTCTTTCTTTCTTTTTATGTATTTATTTATTGATTTAGGCCATGCCATATAGCATGTGGGATATTAGTTCCCCAACCAGGGATTGAACCTGTGCCGCCTGCATTGGCAGGCAGATTCTTAACCAGTGCGCCACCAGGGAAGCCCGGAAGGCAAAGTCTTAACCACTGGACTGCCAGGGAAGTCCCAAAATCTTCAGGACACTTTTAAACAATCTCCTATCCCCTCTCAGATATTTCATTCCAGTTTGGTATTATCTTTAAAAATCCTTTCCTAG
This sequence comes from Kogia breviceps, assembly GCF_026419965.1. Lineage (NCBI taxonomy): Eukaryota > Metazoa > Chordata > Mammalia > Artiodactyla > Physeteridae > Kogia > Kogia breviceps. The sequence continues at coordinate 44,735,219 of NC_081326.1, forward strand.
TGGCTTAAATTTCATTTCCATGATCAGAAATTAGTTACAAGTAATTTAACATTTTACTGATTTATTTGATACTCTGATTGCTATATCAGTTTTCTTTTCTACCCTGAATGCCTTGTTTTTCATTTTGAATTGAGGGGTAATTCTTTCAAAAGGGATATAGGAGTAGAATAGTTTTTGAATCCTTTTATGACCAAACATGTCTTTATTTTGCCATCACACTAATTGATCTTTTGGTGTGTTCAGAATTCTATGTTCAAATCCCCTTTCTCTTGTCTTGCAGCATTTAGCAGATGAGAAGTTTATTGGCTGACTGTTTCCTGTTTTGTTGAAAGTTACTTGGTATTTGTAGCATTTTTCATTTAATCTTTAACATAGAAATTTTGCTCGGATATGGATAGATGTGTTTCTTTTTATTATCCTTTTTAACATTTGGGGGCCTTTCATTCCCAAGGCTCAAGTTTTTGTCAGCTGGAGGACATTTTCTTCCATTATTTTTTTAATTATTTATTTTTCCCTTTCATCCTCTTGCTTTCTTCTGTAACTCTTATCAGTTGAACATTATACCCCTGAATCTATTCTGCATACCTCTTAACTTTGTCTCATAAATTCTTTTTTTTCTTTAGAAACTGGAAAAATCCTTGCTTAGCTCTCCCAGACCATGACTTTTTTCCCAGCTCTTCTCTATGCAACTCTCAAAGTTTTATTTTTATTTCAGAAATTATGTATCTCGTTTTGTGATGATTTCTTTTTCATAGTAGCCTGCTTTGCACATGCAGTATCTTCTTTTTAACATTATTTTCTATATCCGACATTAATTATTTTCCTCATCAACAAGACATTTTGTTCATCTTGGGCCTCTCTTTTGTTCATGTTAGTTTTCTTTAAATATCTGGTTATTCTTAGTTCTCCTATTAAGAATAAAGAGTCGGACTGCTCACCTTTCAGAGCTGCCAGGGTTTGTTAGCAGAGTGGAGCTCTCTCTTCCTAGGGTGGGCTGTTCTCTTAAGTGGAAGAAGTGGTCACAGTTGCTGAGGGTACCTGGAGGTTTCCTTTGCATATGTACAGGTGAGGTCCCAGGGGGCAAACTTGGGTAGGACATATTGGAGGGTTTTCCTGTTGTTTTAAGCTAAGTGTCCACCCCCCGCCCCCACCTTTGTTTCCATTTGGGATCTTGAAGTTACTCTAGGCATTCTACCGAGTTATTTCTTTCTGGTGCTAGGGCCCCCCCAAAGGCCAACTCCTGTATTTAAGAAGTGAACGCTGTAGCTAGTTCCTATGACTGGCTTGGTTATAGATGCTGAAGACTCTTCCAGACTCAGTGGGAAAACCAGTTTTCACTTATGCATTAGCCTCTCCTGCACCAGCGTAGGGGTGCAGGCTTGTTGACTTTGGTTTCTCCTCTATTCCAATCTTCTGCTTTCTGTCTTTTTGAATTGCACAAAATTTCTGTTTTTACATTGACTACACGTTATTATGTGTCTCCGTTCAGGGAAATCTTTGAGGGAAAAGTAAACACATGAAATGGTCACGAGATAGAACTCTGTCCTGCAGCCTTTTAAGAGGCTCTTGTGGTTTTTTTTGGTTTTTGTTTTGTTTTTTTGCTGCTAAAGATTTGAGCATGGTAAGTTCCTCCAAAGAACTGATTCTCTTTTTAATTTTTGAAGCTAATTTGGTTTTAAGATGATACTTTTCTTTAAAAATTGTATTTTGGTCACTATTGAAATATAATGTTTTTAATATTTCCTGCTTATTTAATGTATATTTTTTACATCAATTATTTAATATTTTTCTACAGGATATTTAAAAACAGATGGTCTCTAACTGTGTCAGACTAAAGGTAGACAAGGAGTAGTAGCTATCCCTCCCCATATACAGTTTATTTGTGTTGTTTACCTCATGTGTACCCTGCAGAATGTTTCAGCACCTTGGAATTCTACAAATAACTTAAACATATCATCTTTGTCTTCAAGGTGCTTATAGACTTCCCCGTTGCCCAGTTTCTCTAGAACTTTGAATTTGGACATATCATCTCATTTACTTCCATGTAAGAAAATTCCCTGTTGTATTAGTCTCTTGTATCCAGTCTGTTTTCTAGTTCCCTCTTTTCAAGTAACTTTTCTTCTGATTATGAAAATAGAGCATAGTCAAAATTGGCAACAGAGAAAGATGCTTAAGAGCTCAGCCTCTGTGATGCCATCCTGGTCTAAGCGGACTTCTACATAACCCTGGGCAAGCAACTTAGCACTCTCTGTTCAGTGTCCCTGTCTATGTAAAGGGCATGGTTACCCTGCCTAACTTTAAGGCTATAACAAAGAATAAACGTGTTAACCCGTGTCAGGGGCTTAGAACACTATCTGGTGTATGGTAGGGGCTCATTAAGTATGTGTAACTTAGGGCTTCCCTGGTGGCGCAGTGGTTGAGAGTCCGCCTGCCGATGCAGGGGACACGGGTTCGTGCCCCGGTCCGGGAAGATCCCACGTGCCGCGGAGCAGCTGGGCCCGTGAGCCATGGCCACTGAACCTGCGCGTCCGGAGCCTGTGCTCCGCAACGGGAGAGGCCACAACAGTGAGAGGCCCGTGTGCTGCAAAAAAAAAAAAAAAAAAAAAAAAAAAGTATGTGTAATTTAAAGACTATGTGAAAAAGTAGAAAGAAGAAAATAAAAATTCACCTATAATCATTGTTAACATTTTGAATTTCAATTTAATCACACACACACACACAATTTTAACCAATTTTAGTTATTTCATAGATTGTGAGCATTACAAATTGTCTCCATTTAAAATATTATTTTCTTGTCCTCTTTCTTCTACTTTCCATTATGACATCTGTTTCCTCATGGTTGTTTCTAGTGCTTGATGATGTGCCTTTCCAGCAGCTTCTTTTTTTTTTTTTGCGGTACGCGGGCCTCTCACTATTGTGGCCTCTCCCGTTGCGGAGCACAGGCTCCGGACGCGCAGGCCCAGCGGCCATGGCTCACGGGCCCAGCCGCTCTGCGGCACGTGGGATCTTCCCGGACCGGGGCACGAACCCGTGTCCCCTGCATCGGCAGGCGGATTCTCAACCACTGCGGCCCCCAGCAGCTTCTTAATTATATCCCTAATCGTCTCAGTCCTTGATTACTTAACAGGTGGACTAAACATGCTTAGGGCACTAGCAAAGCTAGGGCACTGCTGAGAGAGGGGGAGAGAGAGAGCGCGCGAGCGAGTGCGAGAGCAAGATTACTTACTCTTCCGTCAATGGATCAGTAGTATATTTTGCAGTTAATATATCCAAAGTGGAACTATCCTAATTTCAATAGACGTAAGTTTTGTTTTAAAATTCATTATTTACGAAACTGTGCATTTTATATGGTGGAGAGGATTATAACATTTTCACTGAATTAATTGAATTCTCTCTTTCTCAGATATAACCATCTGCAACATAAGATTATCTATATCATTCCAGGCTTTTGGATTCATTTTATTTCCTTTGACTTGTATATGGATTAGGTCAAGGACAAAAGGTTAGAGTCATTAAGGACAAGTGCTCAGTGTAGAAACTTCCTAATCAATTTCAACCCTTGTTCTAACATGGAAAGTATCTGTTATCTCTTGTGATTTGCCTTTAGCAAGCACCAAAAGGAGGGATATTATTGAAAGTAGCTACTAGTGAAATGACTAACATCATTGACATTTAAATTGTGACATTAACCCTGATTAGGATGATTGGTTCATTAGTTTCCATTTGAAAGTCATATTCTATAACTGGAGAAAATGCCAAGATTCCCAAAGAAAGAATAATTGTTAGTTGTTGAAATCTTGCTCTTAAGTTTAGGGTCTGCATGTAGTGTTTTTTTTGGCTGGGAAGCTGAAGTGATTGTATGTCAGTAACTAGCTACAGTAAATCAGCTACAAGAAATTGAAGTGGATAAAGGCTAAACTCCAAGTGCTGAAGACTCAGCATAAGATGAGATATTCTATTTGGAAAATAGAATTCATAATTCAATCTCAAGATAAAGTCTCTGTATATGTGTGTGTGTGAGAAAGAGACAGAGAGAGAGATGGAACAGAGAAGAGGGGGATATTAAGGCAGAGAACATAGCATGAAATCCTAACAGTTATGTGAAAACTTCACTTTTTTTAAAAAATTGAAGTATAGTTGATTTACAGTGTTTCAGGTGTACAACAAAGTGATTCAGTTATACATATATATTCTTTTTCAGATTCTTTCCCATTATAGGTTATTAAAAGATATTGAGTATAGTTCCCTGTGCTGTACAGTAGTTCATGGTTGTTTATTTAATATATATAGTAGTGTGTATCTGTTAATCCCATACTCCTAATTTATCCCTCCCCACCCTTCCCCTTTGGTAACCATAAGTTTGTTTTCTATGTCTGTGAGTCTATTTCCGTTTTGTAAATAAGTTCATTTGTATCATTTTTTTAGATTCCATGTGTAATTGATAGCGTATGATATTTGTCTTTCTCTCTCTGACTTACTTAGTATGATAATCTCTAGGTAAAACTTCACTTCTTAAAGAGAGGTGGAAAAAATTCTTTTGCCCCCAATTCAAGTCAATGTTGAGAATGATATATAACAGGTGGAAGAAAGGGTCATGAATTGCAGACCGTTGCTGATTAGAGTTCAGTCTTCCTCTAGTTTTGCCTCTGGTCTGCACATACATCTGCTTCGTTTCCTTGTGTGTAGCTCACATTTTAGGAGAACAGAAAAATGAATCCTCATTTTGTTTAATTTGAAGGTGAGAAGTAGGAGGTGAGAGAAAAACAGTTTAGGATCAATCCCTGTTAAATTAGTTTTACAATTATGCTTCTTAAAATTAAGGCAACTTGCATTTATATAGCATTTTATAGCTCACAACCAATTTACAAACACTATAAACTGATTTTATGAAAACGTGAAAAATATAGCTCCCTCCCTCCCTCCCTTCATAGTACTTTAAACCCCAACTTATACTTCAGTTCTTCAACTGAACTTTTATTCAGTCAGTCAACAGATTTAATTGAGTGGCAGGCATAGTTCAAACTGCTTATGATATACCCATGAACAACAACAAAAATCCCAGCTCTGTGGAGCTTACATTCTTGTGGGGATAGACAGACCATGAACACTGAACACAGTAAGTAGGCCACATCGTGTGTGAGAAGATGGTGAGTGCTAGGGAAGAAAGAAAGAGTAGAAGCTGTGTAAGGGAGACGGAAAGTTTTGGAGGAATGGGAAGTTCTAGGGTGGGTCGAGGTGGGTCACTGCATTAAGTAAAGTAGGGTAAATTTCATTGTGGTGAGATTTGGGCAAAGGTTTAGAGGAGATGAGAGAGTTATTTGAGGGAATTTAGGGGAAGAACATTCCAGGAAGATGAAACGGCTGGAGCCAAGACCCTAAGGTGGAGACATGGAGACCAGTGCAGAGGGTCAGAATGAGTGAGGAGAAGGACAAGGAGAGTATCAGGAGAGGAGGTCAGAGAAGTAAAAGAGGAGAGATTCTGTAGGGCCTGGAAGGCCAGTGGAAGGACCTTGACCTCGAAGGAAAATGGGGAGTCATTATAGGATTAAGCATGGGAGTAGCGTGATCTGATTTATGTTTTTTGGGGTTTTTTTTTACGGTACGCGGGCCTCTCACTGTTGTGGCCTCTCCCGTTGCGGAGCACAGGCTCCGGACGCGCAGGCTCAGGGGCCATGGCTCACGGGCCCAGCCGCTCCGCGGCATGTGGGATCTTCCCGGACCGGGGCACGAACCCATGTCCCCTGCAAAGGCAGGCGGACTCTCAACCACTGCGCCACCAGGGAAGCCCTGATTTATGTTTTAATGGGATTTCTATAGATGCTTTGTTGAGAATAGACTGGAGGGAGGAGGGGACAATGGTGAAAGCAGGGAGATTTATTTAGAGACAGTATTAGTTATCCACTGCTGTGTAACATAGTATCTAAAAACTTATCAGCTAAAATAGCAAACATTATCTTGCACAATTTCTGACGGTCAGGAATCTAAGAGCAACTTAGCTGGTTGGTTCTGACTCTGAGTTTCTCATAAGGTTGAAGTCAAGTTGTCATCTGGGGCTATGACTGATTTAAGACTTGTCTCTGACTGAGGAATGTACTAAGCTTCCTCACGGGCTGCTGGTGGTCTTCAGTTTCTCATAGACTGCTGGGCACGCTTCAGTTCCTCGCCACATTATGGCAGTTTGCTTTCCCCAGAGAGAGAAATGAGAAAGAGAGAGAGAGAGAGAGAGAGAGAGAGAGAGAGAGAGAGAGAGAGAGAGAGAGACTGACTTACCGAGATGGAACACTTTTATTATCAAATTCTGGGAGTGCCATACTATCATTTTTGCTATATGCTGTTGGTCACATAAATCAAGACTGATACGATGCGGGAGGGAACTCCACAAGTGTGTGAGTTCTAGGAGGTAAGGATCATTGGGGGCCCGTAGTGGAGGCTGCCTACCTCAGAGACAATTGCAATAATCCAAGTAGAAGATGATGGTGGCTTGCACCAGCATGCTTCCAGTGCAATGGTGAGAAGTGGTCAAGTTCTGGATATATTTTGAAGGCAGGATCAATAGGAAGGACTTTTTAACGAAGTGGAGGTAAGAAAATGAAGACTTATGGATGACTCTATTAGCTGCCTTTTAAAAGATAAGTGCCTAGGGTGTCTAGGTGTGTTAATTGACTCAGGGAGATATGTGTGTGGGGGGGTGTGGGGGGACTGGTGCTTTTAGAAGGAAGCCAATGCAAAGCTGGAGAAGAGGGGTTTGCAGATCTTTGAGTGAAGCCAGGAAGGTTGGGACTCCAAGGCAGGTAAGGGACGTGGTGCAGGACAGACTGGACTCTGTATGGGGACTGCTGGGCTTTTTGATTAATGAACGCTACTTTCTTGGTGTAGTTGGTGGATCTGACAGCTGAATGACAGTTTTCTTTCCATAGTCAGTATTCTTTAAGTAGTAAAAATTAAATGGTAGAATATATGTAGTAAATAATATACATACTGTAGGAGTCCTTAGTACAGGGAAGCCCTTAAGAGCCCAAATAGAAACAATCAGGGAGTATTTTCTGGAAGATGGAATCTTGCTGCTGGACTTTGATTAGAGTAGAATTTAGATGGAGAAAAGCAGGAAGGGAATTTCAGGCAGGGCAACAGTCTGAGCAAAGGCATGGACATAGGAATGGGCTTCTTTAGGGTATTGCAAATAAATGATTTAACTCCTTATGTTGAGTAAGTAGAAAGAAATAAATTTTGAGAAGTATGTAGGGGCCCGATAATGGAGAATCTTAAATATCAGATGGAGGATATTGGACTTGATATTACAGGTGGTAAAGAATCATAGTACACTCTTGAAAATGATTATCTCTGAAGATGATTCCATAGGGCTTCAATAGGGATTGAAGAGGGGAAAGTTGAAGGAGAAAGAGACCAGTTGGAGGCATGAAGAGATAAGACCAAAGCTGTGATCATGGATATGGTGACTGACTCCATATAAGGGACGAAGAGAAAGTATAATAGCCAACACACATGAGGCTTTTATACCGTGTCAATTTCATTTGGGGGCACATCTCAATTTTACAGTTAACCCAGAAAGGTTAACTAACTTGTCTAGGGTTACACAGCTAGTACATGGCGCAGCCAGGATTTACACCCAGGCAGTCTGGCTCCAGAGTCTGTATTTTAAACCAGTACATAAGATTTGGCTCTGGATGACTGGGGACATATGATGATGAGATGTGCCCAATTGAGAAATGATGATTACCTTAGTTTTGGATTGAGTTAAAGGTGACGACAGGACATCTAAGGAGAAGGCAGAACTGGCTCTTAGGTGCTACCCATATATTAGTCATTAAGATAGAGGATCAGGGGCTTCCCTGGTGGCTCAGTGGTTAAGAATCCGCCTGCCAGTGCAGGGGACACGGGTTCAATCCCTGGTCTGGGAAGATCCCACATGCCGCAGAGCAACTAAGCCCATGTGCCACAACTACAGAGCCTGCACTCTAGAGCCCGCGAGCCACAACTACTGAGCCTGTGTGCCTAGAGTCCGTGCTCCACAACAAGAGAAGCCACAGCAATGAGAAGCCCGCGCATCGCAACACAGTAGCCCCCGCTTGCCGTAACTAGAGAAAGCATGCATGCAGCAACAAAGACCCAGCACAGCCAAAAATAAAAATAAAATAAATTTTAAAAAAAAGAGGATCAATGAAAGCCATACAAATCAACAATGGAGAGAAAAGAGCAAAGGGCCCAGGACGATGAGAGTTAGAGGACTAGGAGGAGGTAGAGTAAAAATTAGAAAAGAGTGTTTGGCTACAGAGGAGAACCACCCTTGTACGGTATCTTAGAAGCCAAGCAAGGAAAGATTTTACAGAAGTGAGAAATGGTCAAGAAAATCCAAGGAGATTAAGAACTGAGAGCAAGCAGTCTATTGGATTTTGATCAGAGGTCATTAAGAGAATCAGTTCTAAAGAGAAGTAATACTTGTAACTATTATTTATTGAAGATCTGCAATGTACCAGGCTCTTCATATGAGTTATTCCTTTAGAACAGTACCATAAGGCTGATATCATGATACAGAGGAAGAAACAAGCTCAAAGAAGTAAAGAACCTCATCTAAATTCAGTAATGGACAGAGCTGAGATTAAAACTGAGGTTTATTCAACTCCAAAACCATTTTCCCCCTAGATTAAGACCAAAAAAACCCCCAAACCACCCTCTCCTCAAAGACTAATGCCCTTCTAGGAATTATTAAAAAAAAAAAAAAAAAAAAAAGAATGATGAGAAATGGATTGACAGTGATAATTTGACATGAAAACTTCACTGTCCTGGTTTTTTGTGGTCCCAAGTGAAATGGATTTATGTCTGGATTTGTTGACTATTACTACACATATTTTTAGGAGGTGAAGGCGTTATGTACTAAGTTTCATATGCTTCTCCCCAGCAAAGCATTCCCTCTGTTAGACTCTTATTAATGCCCCAGGGCATGCGGTAGAGTGATCTGGAGCTTTTCTTGACTTGTTGGTTATGATCTCAACTGCATGACTGTTCCACCTATTTCATTACTTCAGCTGATGACTCATCTCTTAATTTTTCTCCCAACATCAACAAAATGAAGTAGCGGATTAAAGAAACAAACAAAAGAAAAAGAAATTGTGATCTAACACAGCCTTAGCCTTGCTGTGAATACTCAGGTGCTAATTTAAACTTTGCTCCAAGGAAGAACAGAGATCAAGTTTATAGTTGACATGTTCTGTGTTCAAGGCAACCCAGAAAATTACATACCTAAAGCTACTGAAAGGATATTTTAAAAGCTGACCAGAGCAAGATTAGAATTGCCACTCCAAAAGAACAGTGATGAAACTCACCTTCAGAAAGTGTTCCAAACTTTGGTAAAAGCTGTTCTGTGAAACTGTCCTTTCTTTACAAGTCTACAGTTTTGCTCAGTGTACCAGAGAGATTGTTCTGTTTTTACTAAAGCAAGCTTTATTCAACAGTGCTCTGTACCGGAGAGATTATAATCTATGAAAAAACAAAAAATCCAAAGTCATTATGCACTTAAAGGGGAGAGCATAAAAGTCCTTTGACCATCAAAAATGTGAACAGAAACAGCTAGTAAGGATGTGCTTTCCCGGGATTTTTTTCTCCATTGATCATGTAAGGATTCATCAACTATTTCATCATAGGGGAAGTGCTGATGAATCTAGATTTATGAACGTTCGTGCTGGGAACAGATAAAATCAGCAATCCAGGAGACTCAGCAGGAGGGAGTAGGGACTTGAAGGAAGACTCAAAGAAAAATCTCTCAAGTGAATCAGGGCACTACTTAGTGTAAATCAAAAGTTGGCTTTTATCCTTCACCCTGGCGCTTCCTGCTAAACTTTTGGAAATTAGCCAGTGTTGTAATTAACCCTCCCCCGCCTCCCAGCTTTTCTTAGGTAAGAAAGAGAGTAAAATCCTCATCTTTTTCAATGGTGAGGTCACTGCAAATAACTTAAAGCCCTTCTTTCCTGTAGGACTGAGCATTTTGGGAAGTATGCATGATGCCTGGGTGCTCCTGGGCAACAATTAGGGTTCAGATTCCTCTATTTCTCCCTCTAAGTGAAGGCTGCAGACCGGGCACCCAGGGTGGCTCCTACTAAATGACTGAGGGGGTGGTGGTGGCACTGCCACACGTGGGCCCATCACCTCTGCCTTTGTGGTCCTCCCAGAGACTTCATTTCTTCCACTTGTAGATTCTAGGAGTCCACCAAAATTCTGTCTCTAAATCAAGCCCTATCCTCTGTGATTAATAATTTCCACAACATGGAAATACTATTTTACTGTTAAATCAAAGTACATAAATTTCTTTTTTTACACTGAATTATAGTTGATTTACAATGTTGTGTTAATTTCTACTGTACAACAAAGTGATTCAGTTATACATATGTATATATATATAAATATATGTATTCTCTTTTATAGCTTTTCCATTATGGTTTATCACAGGATATTGAATATAGTTCCCTGTGCTATACAGTAGGACCTTGTTGTTTATCCATTCTATCAATATATATACAAGTTTGCATCTGCTAACCCCAAACTCCCAATCCAACCCTCCCCCACCTCCCCTGCCCTTGGCAACCACAAGTCTGTTCTCTATGTCTGTAGTCTGTTTCTGTTTTGTAGATAAGTTCATTTGTGTCATATTTTAGATTCCACATATAAGTGATATCACATGGCATTTGTCTTTCTCTTTCTGACTTACTTCACTTAGTATGATAATCTCTAGGTCCATCCATGTTGCTGCAAATGGCATTATTTCATTCTTTTTTATGGCTGAGTAATATTCCACTGTATATAAAATACATACATCTCTTTAGTTGACTCTCCAAAATGAATACAAATGTGCTCCTTTTGTCAGAAAATTCCATTATTTTGCATTACCAATATATTCTTCACTTTAAAAAATGTTTCCCAACCTCCCCCCCCCCAAATGTTTCCCACATCTGCCCATTTCAACATTGACCGGCACACTCCTGCCTTTCCTTCAGGTCTTTGTCGAAACTTTGCTTCCTCCTTGATCCTCTGGTTAGGTTAGTTCCCCTGTGTCATATAACCTCACTCATGACACTGTTCATCTCTCACACTCATTGCTCTTGTAACAGCGGTGCTTTCTTTTTTTCTTTTTCTTTTTTGGCTGCGTTGGATCTTCACTGCAGCTTGTGGGCTTTCTCTAGTTGCGGCAAGCGGGGGCTACTCTTTGTTGCAGTGCATGAACTTCTTATTGCGGTGGCTTCTCTTGTTGCAGAGCTCGGGCTCTAGGCACACGGGCTTCAGTAGTTGCAGCATGAGGGCTCAGTAGTTGCGGCACATGGGCCCTAGAGCACAGGCTCAGTAGTTGTGGCACACGGGCTTAGCTGCTCCGCGGCATGTGGGATCTTCCTGGACCAGTGATCAACCCGTGTCCCTTGCATTGGTAGGCGGATTCTTAACCACTGCACCACCAGGGAAGTCCCAACAGTGGTGCTTTCTTTCCCCCACTGGACTGCAAGCTACTTGGGCTATGGGGCAGTGCCTGTGTCATGTGCCATTGCATCCTCCACAAATAGCATGGTGTCTGGCATCTATTGGGCTCTCACTCAAAATAGCTAAGTGAACAACTTCAGTCTCCCTTTAATTAATGATTATCTTTAGCATTTCTGCATTATAACCAAAAATTGCTATACCCACAAACTTTACGGGAATATAGAACTGTGCTGTGATAGTAATACCTGTTATTGTATAACATTGTGCAGTTGACAGACCTCTATTTTGTTCATTATTTTATTCCATTCTTACAATCGCATTGTGAGGGAGGTAGGGTGGACATTGCTGTCTTTTTCTTTTTTTTTAAAACTTTTTATTTCATATCGGAGTATAGCTGATTAACAGTGTTGTGTGTTTCAGTGGTACAACAAAGTGATTCAGTTATACATATACATGTATCTGTTCTTTTTCAAATTCTTTCCCCAGTTAGGTTGTTACATAATATTGAGCAGAGTTCCCTGTGTTGTACAGTAGGTCCTTGTTGGTTATCCATTCACACCAGTTAGAACGGCCATCATCAAAAAAAAAAAATCGAAAAATTGAAAAATCAAAAAAAACAAAAAATCAAAAAAATCCACAAACAATAAATGCTGGAGAGGGTGTGGAGAGAAGGGAACCCTCTTGCACTGTTGGTGGGAATGTAAATTGGTACAGTCACTATGAAGAACAGTATGGAGGTTCCTTAAGAAACTAAAAATAGTGTTGTCCTTATTTAAGGCGCGGAGAAACCGAACCTCAGGCCATTTTCCTCCACTGTAAGTGGTGAACAAAGACTCACTTCCAGGGCCTGTGCTGTTCCATGTCACCAGACTACCTAGTGGTTAGAAAGGCCTTCTACCAGGGTTTTCCTGTTTACTTCCAGAAACTTGATTTTACCTTTTAATCCAGTTAATTTACAGTTGGGTCATTTTCTCTTTCTTCCCAATCAGTTCCACCAAGCCCCTGGCACGAAGTTCAAACCAGGGGCCTGGAGACGGTCTGAAACTCCTCTCTGCTCAGTGTGGATTTCCTGCCCCGCCCCCAAACATATGTTACCAATGTCAGTGTCATTTTCTGACCCTATGCCAATGTGTGGCACCGTATGCCTCCACATAAAGGGCCCTCAACACAGCCTTTGCTGGGAGTTCATACCAGTTTTCTATCACAAAGTGAACGGGGAGACCATCTACTATCAGAAGGCCCTGTAGAAATATCAGCAAAAAGGGACGTCTGTGACTGAATGATTCTGAGAAGGCTCTTTTTTTTTTTTTTTTTTTTTTTTTTTTGCGGTATGCGGGCCTCTCACTGCTGTGGCCTCTCCCGTTGCGGAGCACAGGCTCCGGACGCGCAGGCCTAGTGGCCATGGCTCACGGGCTTAGTTGCTCCGCGGCATGCGGGATCTTCCCGGACCAGGGCACGAACCCGTGTCTCCTGCATCGGCAGGCGGATTCTCAACCACTGCGCCACCTGGGAAGCCCTGAGAAGGCTCTTGGTGACTGAATTTCCCCTGATCGGTATACATGTTGCCTTTGCAATCCTGTTACTTGTCTGTGTCATGTTACTATGCGTGGACATAGGTGTTACTGAAATACAATGTCTCATGGTTACTTTTTGGTTTCATTTCAATAAACAAGGCTGGGGAGCTGCTGAGGACTGTCATGGTTTGTGAGTATTTAAATTATTATCGCATCCTCCTTAAGAAATCGCTTTGATAGTCAGTTGCTGCTTTACCTGAGCTTGGCTTGGTGAGGACTGACAAATGACTCCAACCTCTTTTGCCTCTTCTGAAGGTTCTCCAGGTACCCTCTCCACTCCCCATGATGATTTTTTACAACCTGTAGCTTCTGTGTCCTTTCAATATAGTAGGATTCCGTGGCAACACAGGATTCATATACAGGGTTCGTCTCTTTCCTGTTGCTTTGTATCCCTATGATGCAGCATATCTGCAATACGTCTTGTTTGCGAAGTAGCTTCTATTGCCTTTTTTTTTTTTTTTTTTTTTTTTAAAGGATGGTCATTTATTTATTTATTTTTTTTTTGGTGGTACGCGGGCCTCTCACTGCTGTGGCCTCTCCCTTTGCGGAGCACAGGCTCCGGATGCGCAGGCTCAGCAGCCATGGCTCACGGGCCCAGCTGCTCCACGGCATGTGGGATCTTCCCGGACCGGGGCACGAACCCGTATCCCCTGCATCCGCAGGCGGATTCTCAACCACTGCGCCACCAGGGAAGCCCTCTATTGCCTTTTTAAATTAAGGGACTTGGATTGGTCTATAATTTGCTAGCAATTATAGCACAAATTAAACTGGATAAAACAGTTTTTAATAACCATTAACATGTTGATTACATGTAACGTATCGCACATATTTGTACATTAGAACTCAGAGAGTTAAAAGAAACCTGTTCCCTCTCAGTTTTTCATTTTAATATTCGCTAATGAAGAATAATCAAAGAAAGTGATTTGCTCCTGAAGCGATTGGGTATGAAAAGCCAAGTGTGAAGGGAACCAACTTACACTACTTCTGTACTGCCTTTGAAAGACCATTATTACTTCTCATGGGCAGTAGAGAAATGAATCAGTGGCTTTATCAAGGCAATGGGGCAGTCACTTTAGTCTTAATCTTCCCTCTCTTCCATTCTGGGGAAGTACAAATTAACCAAATAATGTGTATTTTTTAGCGGGTGTCAAAGGAATACTTCTTTGATAATGAACCTCATGTTTTTCTTGCTTTCACAGTAATAAACGACTGGTGGCCTTAGTGCCCATGCCCAGTGACCCTCCATTTAATACCCGAAGAGCCTACACCAGTGAGGATGAAGCCTGGAAGTCGTATTTGGAGAACCCCCTGACGGCGGCCACCAAGGCAATGATGAGCATCAACGGTGATGAGGACAGCGCTGCTGCCCTTGGCCTGCTGTATGACTACTACAAGGTAGAGCCTGAAGCCCCGCCTCCCCCCACTTCCTGCCTCCAGGGCCTCCCCTCGCTAGTGGGCAGAGAATGAATGGCATAGCCACACTCGCTCTGGAATTCAGCCTCTCCCTGTTCGCATTGCGTCTCTGCTTTCCCATCTATAAAGCACGACTTTACCAACCCGCCCCCCACCCCGAGGGAGTTTCCATTTTAGGATAATTATTTCTGTGCCCTCTGTTTACAAGCATACATATATTATCTACGTTTAATTTCTACTTCATATCATATTGCAAATCCTTCTTTGCTGCCATTTTTACTTTATGATTTTTGGTGAATAAAGAATATTTACATTGTGTGGCTGTACCATAATTTAGTCATTGCTCAGTTTGGGGGCATTTAGGTTGCTTTTATCTTTTCTTATTTTATTTTATTTTTTAATTAAGTAATGAGAACCTTTAAAAACAATTCTTTTTAATTTAATTTTTTGGCTGTGTCACACAGCTTGCAGGATCTCAGTTCCCCGACCAGGGATTGAACACGGGACCATGGCAGTGAAAGCAGAAGTGAAAACGCCGAGTCCTAACCATTGGACCACTAGGGAACTCCCTAGGTTGCTTTTAGATTTTCCATTTTATAAGAAACATCAGGGTTTCTAGATTTTTTCAGTTTTGTAGGGAGTATGCCAATGAATACTTTAGTGGTAGGCTTTTGCAGCAATTCCAAAATCTAACTGTCTCCATTTGTTTCAATGAGTACTCAATATGTATTTTGAAAAACCCTTAAAACAAAGTGAATGTAATTCGCTTGCATTACAAAAATACCTGCCATAGTTACCTTCAAAATAGGCGTATTTCAGGAAATTGAACAACAAACAATGGTCTGCCTCAACTATAAAGGACTATATCTGGTATGACCTGCTCCCTTAGAACCAATGAAGTATAAAAAATCAACAGGTATTTACTGAATGAGTATATTTACTGCCTGACTTGATTGTAAACACTGTGGGCTTATGCTGGTATTGGCACAAAGGTGAGAATGGCTGTGTTTATTTTGCTGGTTGGGCACAGTGAACTCTTTATTTTAGAATAAGAACTAAATCCCCCTCTTCCCCTCTCCTCCATCATGAGAAAATCACCCAAGATGAATCATTTTTCTTTTGGTAAGCACCAGTCTCAGCTTCCTGTTTCCCAGTTCCTGTTTCCTCCCAGTGGTCTCACTTCTGCAAGTTGTGTTGTCCCCTGGGTCTCTCCTAAACCAGAGTTTTTGTGCTTTACAACGATCTCTCACCACCATTGACTCTGGCACTGCCCCCGGGCCTATTTCTTTCACCAAAGTTCTCTAAAATTACTCATTCCTTTTCCAGCTTCTTCCCATTTTCTCTATTAAAACACTCAGGAGGGCTCCCTCCATGGGGAGAAGAATGAAAGCCAAGCCAAGACGTGCTTATTTAAGATGAAACACAAGGTATGAGTAACTGATAGGTTGGCCCATCCAGGCTACTTTAAATGAGGATATTATTAACTCAAATAAATGCATTTTTTATGGTTGGAAAGTGCTGGAGAAATATAGGAAAGGAATTCCACTGGTACCTTTGCCAGTCTAGGCTGATTTTTTTTCCCCTTTGCCAATGGAGCTGGAGTTGGCTGATTTTGACAGCTCTCTTGTGAAGCTGTACAACTCCCAACATGGCTCCTGACATAGCAAGACGGGCCTTTAACTTTGGGAATTGGGGTCCAGATGAAAGGATATTTTAGGGTCTAACCTCCATTTCATGTAAGCAGGGCAGTTTCCTACAATGAACAGGAATTGCCTGAAAAAAAATGAGCCTAAAACCAAAGATGGCTTCTTGGCAGGCTTTCCTTTCTTCTTTTCTTTGTTTGTGTTTGTTTTATATATTTTAACCCTTTTTGACTAAGGAGCTTATTTGAAAAATACAAGGATGAATTCTAAACGTTTTGGAGTCAGAATTTTCAGAATGTATTGAGGATGGTATAGAAACACAGAACTTATCATGTTAGACTGCTTCATGCTATAGGCTATTTCTTGAGGGTTCAGCTTTATTGGACTTTTGTGTTAATATGTAATGTTCAGAAATGGTCTCACCCCTAGAAAGGCATCACAAAGCAATTTTCCTTTATTATAAAAAATAGTTAAAACTTGACACCTTTTTAAAAAATATCTTTATTGGAGTATAATTGCTTTACAATGTTGTGTTAGTTTCTGCTGTACAACAAAGTGAATCAGCTATATGTATACATATATCCCCTCGCTCTTGCATCTCCCTCCCTCCCTCCCTATCCCACCCCTCTAGGTGGTCACAAAGCACCGAGCTGATCTCCCTGTGCTATGCGGCTGCTTCCCACTAGCCATGCATTTTACATTTGGTAGTGTATATATGTCCATGCCACTCTCTCACTTCGTCCCCTCTTCTCCTTCACCCGCTGTGAAAAATTGATACCTTTATCAATCTTTAAAATCTAGTAACATATTAAAGTGACCCTGATTTAATCACTTGGGTCATTACAACATTTTTTGGTAACTTTTATGACTATGTTAAACAAATACGTTAGTTAATGCTTTTTTTTTTTTTCTTTTGCGGTACGCGGGCCTCTCACTGTTGTGGCCTCTCCCGTTGCGGAGCACAGGCTCCGGACGCTCAGGCTCAGGGGCCATGGCTCATGGGCCCAGGGGCTCCGTGGCATGTGGGATCTTCCCACACTGGGGCACGAACCCTGCATTGGCAGGCGGACTCTCAACCACTGTGCCACCAGGGAAGCCCCTAGTTAATGCTTTTATAAGACTTTGAAGAAATACATTAAGATACACAGAAAAAATATATTTTTCTTATTTTTTAAAAGTAGATTTTACGACTGTGAAATGGATATAATTTCAGGTATCTGTATCAGATGGCAATTCTTTTGTATTAATGAAAAAGAGGAACACACCTTGAAACAAAAATCATTAGTAATTTAGGAAAGCAATGTATTTTATTTCCCACAGGTTCAGAGGCTAAATTATTAGTAAATATGGTACCTGGATTACCTCTCCTCTTGCACATTTTTAATATTTAGAGGAAAGTTGAAACACTGCTTTCTGTAAATATTTTGAAATGCAGAGTAGAGAGTTTACATAAAACTCAATTTCAGGATGTGGAGAAAAAGGAACCCTGGTATACTGTTGACGGGAATGTAAATTGGTGCATCCACTATGGAAGACAGTATGGCAGTTTCTCAAAAAACTAAAAATAGAACCACCATATGACCCAGAGGTTCCACTCCTGGATATATATCTGAAAAAGATGAAAACACTAATTTGAAAAGATACATCCACCCCAGTGTTCACAGCAGCACTATTTACAATAGCCAAGATATGGAAGCAACCCAAGTATCCATCAGCTGACAAATGGATAAAGATGAGGTATATAAATACAATAGAGTACTACTCAGCCATAAAAAAGAATGAAATTTTGTCACCTGCAACATCATGGATGGACTTGGAGGGTATTATGCTAAGTGAAATATCAGAGAAAGACAAACACTGTATGATATCACTTATATGTGGAATCTAAAAAATGAAAACAAACTAGTCAATATAACAAAACAGAAACAGACTTAAATATGTAGAGAACAAACTAGTGGTTACCAGTGGGGAGAGGGGAGGGGGGGAGGGGCAAGATAAGGGTAGGGGATTAAGAGGTACAAGCTACTATGTATAAAATAAATAAGTTACAAGGATATATTGTACAGTGCAGAGCATATAGCCAATATTTTATAATAACTGTAAATGGAATATAGCCTTTAAAAATTGGGAATCTCTATGTTGGACACCTGAAATTTATATAATATTGTACATCAACCATACCTCAATTTATTTATTTATTCATTTATTTATTTTTGGCTGCATTGGGTCTTCGTTGCTGCGCGAAGGCTTTCTGTAGTTGCGGCGAGCAGGGGCTACTCTTCGTTGCGGTGTGCGGGCTTCTCATTGCTGTGGCTTCTCTTGTTGTGGAGCATGGGCTCTAGGCGCACAGGCTTCAGTAGTTGTGGCACGTGGGCTCAGCAGTTGTGGTTCACGGGCTCTAGAGCGCAGGCTCAGTAGTTGTGGTGCATGGGCTTAGTTGCTCTGAGGCATGTGGGATCTTCCTGGACAAGGGCTTGAACTCATGTCCCCTGCATTGGCAGATGGATTCCTAACCACTGCACCACCGGGGAAGTTCTGGTTTTTATGTATTCTAATGATTTAAATTCATATTATCTAGAATGAGTGAATAAGTGATTTAATAAATATTCATAGCTGTTGAAATCAGCTTTTTATTTTTGGCTTATACATATACATTATAGAAAATGCAGGGAAGCAGAAAGAAAAAAGTGAAATTTCCTGTAATTTTTCTGTCTTATTATTTGGCATCATTTTCTCCATCGCTGAAGGATTTTGAACATAAGCCTGGTAGATTGCAGAAATGATTTATGCATATTACAGCAGCAGCAGCAGCAGCAGGGAGGTGGGTTATGAGCAGAGAATCCAGTGAACAGTTTGTTGCAATAGTCCAGATAAAAAATGATGAAGCCCTAAAGCAAGACGGTTGTTCCCTGGGTCAGCATTTGTAAGGTTCTCCCTAAATCAGCCATTCTGTTTGGTCAGCCATACTGCATAGAGACAAAGCAGTATGTTCAAGAAATCACTGCGTATTTGTTTGAATAAAAGCTGGCAACTGATTGTGTGTGTGTGTGTGTGTTTGTGTGTGTGTGAGATTTGGTGGGAAAACCCTATAATTAGGATCATAATATCTAAGCTGATTCTCAGATTAATGAAGGCAGAGTACAGAAGAAGGGCTTTGGGGAAAAGGATAATTGTATGTTGAGTTTGGTGTGCTTGTAGGATGTCTAGGTAGGGTTGTCTGATAAACAGTATTGTGGGTCTAGACTTGAGAAAGGGGCCTGAGTTCAGAGGTCTCAGTTTCTCTAAGAAGGACAGTCTTTGGGAAGCCAAAGGTAAACATGGTTCAGGGTGACCCAGATGGTAGCAAACCCAAAGGTTTCCCTTTGTCACATTATGCCCGATACTGTAGACTGAGCAGGCTGCTTAGAGCTGGCATCGGTGCATCTTAGCAACACTAATGTTCACTTCCAGGAGTCTTTGGGAGTTTCTAATACGTTTTAGCGTTTGGAATCCCTATTTCTTCTATTTCTTTGATTCTGCTTTTTGCAGGCCATTTTGATTGATTCAGTCATTCTTTCTTTTTTTTTTTTCTTTGCGGTACGCGGGCCTCTCACTGTTGTGGCCTCTCCCGTTGCGGAGCACAGGCTCCGGACGCGTAGGCTCAGTGGCCATGGCTCACGGGCCCAGCTGCTCCGCGGCATGTGGGATCTTCCCGGACCGGGGCACGAACCCCTGTCCCCTGCATCGGCAGGCGGACTCTCAACCAGATTCAGTCATTCTTTCAACAAGAATTTAGTGAGGGCCTGCTACATTCCAGGCGCTTGGGACATAACCATGCACAAGGTGGACGCTCATGGAGACTGTAGTCTAATCTTGGATATGGGCATTCAGATGGTTCTCGAAGTAAGCTCACAAGTTAGCTTAGAGAAGGCGCGGGTAGGGTGGGGCGGGGGACTGGGGTACGTTCCACGCAGAGGGGACTGTGTGATGGCTCTGCTGCAAGAAGGAGCATTGCATGGTCAGAGATGCAGTGTGGCTGTACACACAGCAGTGATGGGGGTGGCCCAAGTGGAGGCAGAAGAGTTTTTGGAGGCCATGTTCCTGAGAATAACAGGAAGCATTGAAGAGTTTTAAGTAAGAGCATAGTGGGGTCAGACTTAAAGATCACTCTGGATCTTCTTAATGGATCCCGAATGGATTTGCAGGGGTTAAGTGAAGGAGAGGAGAGACCAGTTAGGCTGATGCCGTAGCTCGGGTAAGAGATGTCGGAGGCTGAACCAGGAGGCAGGCATCCACAGGGAAGTTGATGGATTTGAGTCACGCGGGATTTACTGTAATGTCTTCAAGCTTCATCCATATTATAGCATGTATCAGAATTTCATCTTTAAGGCTGAATAATATCCCATTGTATGTATATACCACATTTTGTTTATGCATTCATCTGTAGATGGACATTTGGGTCATTTCCACTTTTTGGCTATTGTGAATAATGCTGCTATGAACATGGGTGTGCTGAGCATTAAAATTTTATGTTTATCTGTCATTTTCAGTAGATGATAGGAGCTATGTTTTATTCATTTCATTTCTGTCTAGCACTTAGTAATGCCTGCTACATTGTAGACTCTCATCATTGACATGTGAGTGAAGGACAATTGATTTACCTTATTTTTATTTAACAAATGTGTATAAATTCCCAGACACTCTAAGTGGCTTTCAAAAAATTAACTCATTTAATTTTACTAAACACCCTGTGAGGTATAGGACTACCATTATGCCTGTTTTACAGCTGAGGAAACTGAGACAGAATTAGTAAGCGGTAGAGCTGAGATTTGAACCCAAACAATCAGGTCTAGGCCTGGACTCTTAGCCACCCTGCTATGTTGCCTCCCTTGCCCAGCTAGCTGGGCTTGCATACACATTCAGGTGAGTGGAAACTATCCATGAGGATTGCTAGGCCGGAATCCAGAAGAGAGATGCCTCTCATAAACGCTCTCATGTCAAAATAGTGAAGGCAGTGTTTTGAGTGCAAAGGTGTTTGGCTAGAAGGAAGATCTGGAGATTTAGGAAAAAACAAAATCAAAAACAAAACCAAAAAAAACCCCAAAACATCCAACCAGCCAAACAAATCTAAACCCACTATTCATGTGTTTGAGAACTATGGTAGAGATAGGTAAGCGATCCTTAATGTGGTAGGGCAGTCAGATGATGTTCAGGAACACAGCTGGTAGGGGTATCCCTTCTCTCAAGTAGCACTTTTTCAATAATCTTTCAGGTAATACGTTGGCATTGTGGTTGTGAAGTCAATAATAAAAGTGCTTTAGAAGAAGAAGGGTGGAAGCCAGTTCGAGAGCTAGGGAGGGTAGGTAAAGTCTGGACCAAGTGTTAGATGTTGCTCCCTCACTGGACAGTGCAGCCCCCTACCCAGTTGTCCCCCCTGCATGTCAGCACCTGGAGTCCCTCATCGGAGTGGAAGGTGAGTCCCTGTTCCTTAACAGGATACCTGTTGTAGCTCCAAGATGTTTTCTGTCTGCTCCAGAGCACAGATGCTCTTACCCTTTCCCCTCATCCACTCCCAACCAAGGTGGGGAGGGCTCAGAAGGTGCTCAGGTCCAGCGAGAGAGAGTTGCCAGTGTCAGCAGGGCACAGCAGAATCAGGATTGCTGTGGCCCTGCATTGATCATCACCCTTTTGTGTCTGGTCTGCTGTTATTGCCAATCAGGCTAATTACCTTTAACCATCTCCTGGCCATTGCAAATTTGCCACCGTTCTCTGGAGAATGTTCCATTTCCTTTTCTTTGCTTATGCTGGTGTCAAGCTCTGCACGAGGTCACAGTTGCATCTATGTAAGTCTGACTGATGGTTGGTGATGTTTTCAGGTTCCTCGAGACAAGAGGCTGCTATCTGTAAGCAAAGCAAGTGACAGCCAAGAAGACCAGGATAAAAGGTATGATAATATATACAGGAATTTGCCTGACTCCCCAAATAACTCTTTTTCTATGTTTTTCGAAAACAATAGTATTAAACTATAACTTTTGTTCTTGAGAGGATATGGGAGTCAAGAAGCTTAATGTCTGCTACCTGGTTTTGGAGTCTGGAACAAAACTGGATCTCTCAGGCGGGAGAGAAAATTGTATTTTTTGGTTTTGCAATTCTGCAAAGGGCCATCAGTATCTTCCAAGGAGGCTGCAAATCCCAAGAGTTGGAGGTGATATACAGGCAAGATAGCCTACTGCTGGCATGAACTTTTCTGTCCATCCAATGGCTGTATGACTGCAATGAGGCCCTTGAGGGAGTGAGACATTTGAAGATCATCTTTGATAAGGGGGAGAGGAAGGAGGCCAGGCTGATCTCAGTCTAGGGAGGAGCTGGTAGGAAGCCATGGGTGGCAGAGGACACTGTTGGAGTACAGGGGCAGGAAAGATGTTAGGAGACCATAGGTCATACTCCTTTCCTTCAATCCTGAATTAAGAACCAGTTGAAAAACAAGAAACAGACAGATGGAAGTTAAAAAGGAAAAAAAAATCAATTTTATTTCTGATGAAGCTAATTAGAGAATGTGATTTTGAACCAGCAATTTGTAACATTTCAGTCCTGACTTAGATATGGCTATTCATCCAGTCCCAAGCAGGACTTCAGGCCTCCCTGAAGGGTCAGGCCACTGATGGCATGGCCGCGGTGACTGGAGTGTCCCCTTTCTGTGGCCAAGATGATCCAGACATAAAGAGGGAACCACAAGGGTCTGAACCACCTTGCTCAGCTACTTCTCCCAAACTCACCAATCAAGTACATCTCTTCCCCTACAGAGGGACGGAGAAGCCACAGTGCTTTTCTGTTGCGGGTTTTTCCACTTGGAAACGTGAAGCCAGGAGAAATGAAGTCTCCTGCTAAAACACATGTCAGAATCTTTCCTGGCCTTGATAGGAACTGCTTGTGACATTGTGATCTTGTCATACAACTATCAGTGGGGACCACCCCGCCAATCAGTGCCCTGTGCTGTGTATCACCTCTAAGGCACACCCCCAGCAGAAGATAAAGGCTTTCTGCATCTGATCTGTGGTTCCAGAGGGATCTTCTGATGGTCTATGCTGCTTTGGGGCCCTGGGCACTAGTGAGTAGCAGTGATGACAGGGAGAAAGAGGCTGATGCTCTTCAGGTCCTATAACTTTTCCTCCATCCAGCCAGCACTTATTAGGCTAAGCAAGTGCTGTCTCCTAAGTCCTATACCAGTAATCACTGAAAAGTTGGGGGAGGCTCTGGGGGTGGAGGTGGGGAGGGGAACGAATCTAAGATGTGTGCTCTGTATGTATCATAATAGACAAAAGAGCCCATGTTTTGGTAAAGTATCTTTTAGAACAACATTAAAGACTGACAGCCACTCATTGTATTTTAAAGGCCATTTTTGTGATATCAATGGAGTGCCTTAAAAAAAAAACTGGCAGTGAGGTATAGACAAACCACCTTGTATGGACTGATTATGACTTAGTCGACTTCCGGTTGAATGTAATTTGGAAGGATATCATTTGGTCTGCAATGTACTCATGAATTAAGGTGCCATGTGCTGACATGATATCATCACAAATGTTCGTATACAGAAGTCGCCACTTTGGAAAGTAATCTCAGTGTCATGACCCCAATTTTTTTTTAAAGTATATTTCAATGAACCATTCTTAGCCTTGCATTTTTTTCTCACATTATAACGTTTGGTTCAATTTTAAATTCTATTGCAGGTGAGTCAGTATATCTCACAATAATTCTTATTTTGTTCTGATCATCCTTTTTTGGATGACTTCCGGAGTTCTCTGGCATCAGCTTTTAAAGTTGGTGCTATTCTATAGAGGCACAGTTAACTGACACATTATAGGATGGTGCCGAGTCCGTTGTTCCCTCGTCTCATGGCAGTGATGATTCAACTAGATTTGCACAACTCTATTAGTTTGCTTATTTATTTGTTTATAAACACACCAAATTTTTTTTTTTTTTTTTTTTTTTGCGGTACGCGGGCCCCTCACTGTTGTGGCCTCTCTCGTTGCGGAGCACAGGCTCCAGACGAGCAGGCTCAGCGGCCATGGCTCAAGGGCCCAGCCGCTCCGTGGCATGTGGGATCTTCCCAGACCGGGGCACGAACCCGCGTCTCCTGCATCGGCAGGCGGATTCTCAACCACTGCGCCACCAGGGAAGCCCACACCAAAAATATTTTGATGTGTGTTTCTTGTTTAGAATCCAAGTGTTTTGCATGAATTAAAGCCTTAAGAAATTTGGACCAAAGTGGACTCTAACTGTAGAGGAGTTGATTAATTCTGAATATTTTGGCAAAGCCAGTAAGGCCGTGCTTGTGCAAAGCCCAGAAGTGCCGAAAGTGGATAATTGCTTTGGTAGCTAATGAACGTAGACCAACCATCCTACACCCAACTTGCAGGACATTACTCACAAGTATTAGTAGTTACTCCTCCACAGAAGGGTCCCGGATAAAATGAGTTTGAGAAATTCTGGGTTACACTTAAACAAGTGGAGGAACCCTTGGGGGCCTTTACTGTGTTCATGACTGTGACCCACCAGGGTGGTCTTGTTTAGGCAATTTTAAAAAAAATATTGATTTTATCATGGTCTCCTTTCTTTGAGGAACATGTATTAACATTCTATGCAGTGTTTTCAACAACAAGGTTTAGGAAATACTGATATAAATGGGTGGTCTGGGTTTTGGCATCATCCGCTTACTGGATTCAGATTGAACATAATTTCTAAATTTTCACTGTGTCTTAGATACAGATTCATTGTATTGATTTAGCCATGAAAGCAGCTTATTACTTAAAGCCAGAATGTTTATAGAGTCACGATTTTATTCTTTAAAGGATTTGTTTCTAGAATGATTTCTACAGGTCTGTGACTGACTCAGAGAGGTCCAGGTATTTTTCTGTTGACTTTGTTCCTGTGGAGCCATTCTTTCCTCAAGCTTCACTTTGAAGTTTTATCTGAAAAATCAAAGCTAAAAATACCAAGTCCTGTTTGAGAGGCAAGCTCAGAGGCGAGTGGATTTCCTTTACAGAGAGGACCCACGAGAGCTCAATTCTTGGAAGAACCAATTTCATGCAAATATTTCTCTTGATGAGAGATGGCTGTAAGCCCCAGAAAGCACATGCTAATTTTTTAAAAAAAAAAACAGACATTGGGAACGGGGCTCCATGCAAAACGTGCATTTTCTCTCTGTGTCATTCAGAATAATCTATAAATAAGTAAGAGGTGGCCTCAAATCTTACTGGCCACAAGGACTTCGCTAGTAAAATCATTTTGCTATCAATAACGCTCTTTTTGTAAGAAGTTTCTCTTTGCTTTTGCTCTCTCCCAGAATTCTGTAGTATAGATGAAAGTATTTCATCTTATCCTGGCAAGAATTAATCTTCTAAATCCTTTCCTTTCTCTTTGTAGCACAGGAGGTCTGAGATTTGAGAGATCTTGTCTTACATAAGCCCAGTTACACCACTTCCTTAAGCCCTGAAAGTAATTCAGTGCTAAGGACATCAATGAGCTGATGTTACTTCTCGATTTAGTGAAAATATTCTAATGATGAATTCTCGTTATATTATTTTTCCTGCACGGAGTTTAGCCCGCAGAAGAGTGAAAACTATTCTTCCCATTCTCTTCCTTTAACTTACTGTCCTGCTCCCACCTTTTTAAAAAAAGCTACTTTAAAATGTTTTCTTTTGAAAGCTTTCAAACATACACATAAATAAAGACGATGGTATAACGAACCCCCAGATACCCATCCCATCCTCCAGGTTCAGCACTGATAACTTTGTGTTACACCTACTTAATCTTGACCTTTTCTTTCTTTCTTTCTTTAAAATTTTTATTGCAATAGTATTCAAAATAAGTTCCTGGCTTACTTTATGTCATTTCACCTCTAAAAACTTTTGATTTGTATCTCTAAATAAACAAAGACATTTTATTACCTAATTTATTTTATTTTATTTATTTTATTACCTAATTTATTACCTGATAATGATAAAATCATTATCACATCTAGGTGAGTTAACAGTACTTCCTAAACGTCAGCTACCTCTCCGTTCATATTCAGTTGTCTCAAAAATCCCACTACCTCATAAGTGCCTTTTTGGTTTTTTAGATCAGGATCCAGACAAGATCTGCTCATCCTATTTGATTATGTCTTTTAAGTTTCTTAACCTAGAACAAGTCTCCCACTTTTCTTTCTTTTTTCATGCCTCTGACTTATTGAAGAAACCAGGTCAGTAAGATGTGTGGCATTCTGGTTTGTATGATTGTTCCTTTTCAATGTTGTTTAAATTATACTTCCAGCTCCCATATATCCTGAGAACTGGAAGCTAGATGGGAGGCTTGCTTGACTTAGATCAGCTGTTTCCGGGGCGGGGGGTGGGGGTGGGCAATAGCACTTTCTAGGCGGGGCTCATTGCATGATACCAGGAGGCACATGTGGGGAGTTTTCCTCCTTCTAGTGGTACAAAGATTCGTTGCATTCCGTTGTAAAATTTGCCATCAGCTTTCTCCCGAATGCATTAGCATCCACTGATTCTTGCTTACATCAGTTATTAGGAGTTGCAGATGTTTCTAATTCTGTTCTGTTGCGGGGTGTGGGTTTAAACACACAGAAACTGTCTTGGCACCAGTGGAGCCCAGAGTAGTTTGAGTGGAGGAGAAAACCGAGTGCAGGTTCTAAAGACTGTTCCAGTGAACCTTTCCCTAAATCAAGACCACCTGGAGAATTCCAAACGGGAACAGTATAGCACGAACGTCTCTGAGAGCGCAGCCGTCATCCCCATGGCGGGAATCACAGTGGTGAAGGCCGAAGATTTCACACCGGTTTTCACGGCCCCACCTGTGCACTATCCCCGGGGAGATGGTGAAGAGCAACGCGTGGTTATCTTTGAACAGACTCAGTACGGCGTGCCGTCCGTGGCCAGCCACAGTGCCTACCTCAAGGATGATCAGCGCAGCACGCCGGACAGTACTTACAGCGAGAGCTTCAAAGACGGAAACCCAGAGGTGAGTCCCCGGCTCTTACATCAGCAACTGGAACTGAAACCCAAAACCACCTAACTTGTTTTCTCTGTTTGCTTTTTAAGTGGGATGAGTGAATTCAACTGTGAGTTTAAGGTTTTGTTTGTTTGTTTTTAAACATGTCTGCATCTTTTTTCATAAACGGGTTTTATTAGACCGTTGGCCTAGGTGTGTGGAGGAATATTTCCGTTTTCCTGCCTCTTAGATGACAGATTCCTTGACTGGTTTTAGTTTTAGTCTTTTTGTGTGTGTGTGTGTGTGTGTAGTACGCGGGCCTCTCACTGTTGTGGCCTCTCCCGCTGCGGAGCGCAGGCTCCGGACGCGCAGACTCAGCGGCCACGGCTCACGGACCCAGCCGCTCCTCGGTATGTGGGATCTTCCCGGGCCGGGGCACGAACCCGCGTCCCCTGCATCGGCAGGCGGACTCTCAACCACTGCGCCACCAGGGAAGCCCCCAAGTTTTATTCTTAAGATTAAATATTTTTGAAGAACAAAGAGCTGTTTGCGTGGAAATTTCCGACTTTGTAAAGTTTGCACTTTGACCTCTTCTAGTTTGTAACTTTCCAAATGGCAGCCAAAGATGTTGCCTGTTCATCATTTTTTAAAACAATATAACTCTTTAAAGACCTTCTCTGATTGAATACTCAAGAAAGAATTGGTATTATCAATAATCAAGTGTGTACATGTATGTGTACTTTGTACCTCACAAATAGATTCTATGTATTCTTCTCATGTGCCCAAAGAACTTACAGAAGCAATGATCTTTGCTTGCTTGTTTTATTTTTTATTTTTATTTTTTGCGGTACGCGGGCCTCTCGCTGTTGCGGCCCCTCCCGCTGCGGAGCACAGGCTCCTGACGCGCAGGCTCAGCGGCCATGGCTCACGGGCCCAGCTGCGCCGCATCACGCGGGATCCTCCCAGACCGGGGCACAAACCCGCGTCCCCCGCATCGGCAGGCGAACTCTCAACCACTGCGCCACCAGGGAAGCCTTGCTTGTTTGTTTTAAATTCACACGTTTTAAGGGCACAGTTTGAAAATTTTGGTAATTGTTTACAATTATGTAACCAACATCAGAATCAGTGGAAAGTTGCCACATCCTAAAAGTTTGAATTTGAAGCCCTCCCCTCTCCTCTTCCTCGTGGCAGACACTAATCTGCCTTCTCTCACTATACTTTTGCTTTTTCTAAAATTTCATATAAATGGAATGGTATAGAGTCTTGTATGTTGTCTTCTTTCATTTAGCATAATCTTTTTGAGATTCATCTGTTATTGCTTGTATTAATAATTTGTTTCTAAAATTACTGAGTAGTATTCCATGGTAGGCATGTATCACAATTTATTCACCAGTTGGTGGATATTTGGTTGCTTCTAGATTTTGGCTTCTAGGTTTTGGCTATTATGAATAATGCTGCTGTGGACATATGCTTTCATGTGTCTTGTGTAAATACCTAGGACTGCACTTGCTGGGTCATGTGGTAAATGTATGTGAAACACTGCTGACAGTGCTTCAAGGTGGCTGGAACATTTTCATTCTCGCCAGCAATACCTGAGGGTTCCCGTTTTCCATATCCTTGCCCAAACTTGATATTGTCCGTCTTTTTAACTGTAGTTGTTTTAGTGCGTATGTGATTGTGTCTCATTGTGGTTTAAAATTGCATTTCTCAGGGGCTTCCCCCTGGTGGCGCAGTGGTTGAGAGTCCGCCTGCCGATGCAGGGGACACGGGTTCGTGCCCCGGTCCGGGAGGATCCCACATGCCGCGGAGCGGCTGGGCCCGTGAGCCATGGCCGCTGAGCCTGCGCGTCCGGAGCCTGTGCTCCGCAACGGGAGAGGCCACAACAGTGAGAGGCCCGCGTACCGGAAAAAAAAAAAAAAAAAAAAAAAAAAAAAAAAAAAAAAAAAAATTGCATTTCTCTGGTGTCTAGTGATGTTGAATATTATTCCGTGTGTTTATTTGACCATTCCTATAACTTCTTTTGTGAAATGTCTGTTCAAATAATTTGCCCAATTTTTAAATTGGGTTATCTGTCTTCCTTTTATTAAGTTGTAAGAGATGCTTAAATAGTGTAGCTCTTTATTAGTTATACATTTTGCAGTTTGATAGCCGCTTTATTTTCTTAACTATGTTGTTCAAACAGCAACAATATTTAATCTTGATGAAATCCAGTTAATCAATATTTTCCTCTTAGAGTTTATGCTTTTGATGTACAGTTTAAGAAGTCTTGGCCCAACCTAATATCACAAAGATTTTTGGTTTTTTTCTAGACATTTAATAGTTTTACATCTTACGTGTAGGTTTATGATCCACTTTGAGATAATTTTTATATCTGGTGTTAGAGAAGGGTTGAGTCCCATTTTTTTTCCCACATTGATATCCAGCGTTCCAGCACCATTTGTTGAAAAGACAATATTCTTTCCATTTAATTGCCTTGGGATCTTTGTAGAACAACAATTGCTGATATACTTGTGGATCACCTCTCCAGTTTTTGACCCAGAATATGTAATGCTTTTTTTCTTGTCTGTAGTTCAGGTCAGCTGCTTCCACATTTAGGAGCAGTGCCTTTACATTTGAGTCGATGGTCACTGACATCTCATTTTGCAGTCCACCTGGGTCAGTAAAAGACAATGGCAGAAGGAGAAAACTTGTGGTTTCTTATTTCTTAAAGAGGAGTGACTGTGGTGGCAGTATACCAAATACTTGCAGCCTGATACCCATTTAGTTGCCAATGGGACAAAATTCAGCCACCTGAGGCTGAAATTGTAACCCTAAATAATCATATTTTAAAGTAATAAGCATTTGATGAGCACTTACTTTGTGCTGGGCATCATTCTAAGTGATAGATACTCATTTAATCCTCACAAAAACCCTATGAGGTACTGTTATTGTCATCTGTGTTTTCCAAATGAGGATACCAAGGCACAGAAAGCATAAGAACACCCACGGTCGCACCGTAGCAAGTGGAAGAGATGGGACTTGCCACAAGCTGTCGGGCTCCAGGACCAATGTCCTTAGCTGTTACCTCTACACTCAGAGACACTGTGGGACCTTCCAGTTCTTAGGAGCTCCATAACTGAACATAGTGCCTTGCTTAAATGTGTTTGTTTTTTTCAACGAGGATTCTTTGTCTACGTCATTAGCTATTTCTCATCTTTCATATGAGAATAAGAGGAACAAAAGGAACCGACTCTCTGCGGCGTTGGGAGGGCCTCACCGTAGACAAGTCACACTAGCAGCCCTTCTTTTCCTGGCCTCCCATTCCTGAGTGCCTGCTGTAGTCTATGAAACTGGGGAATGAGTCGAGTGAGACACAATAAATTCCCTGCCCTCACCAGGCTTCCGTATTTCTTGGGTTCTGGTAGCTTTATATCAAACTTTCAGTGTCCTTGTAATAAAAATATTATCTTAAAGTTTGCTTCTTTAGCTTCCTGTGTGGTGTGGCTTAAAAGAGTCCACCACCTGCGGCTGCTGCTGCTTTTTTTTTTTTTTTTTTTTCAAACTGAGCAAGGGATCTCGTAGGGTTTTTGGTATTGTTGACTAGTTGATTTGCCCTCCAGCAGTCAGGGGTGCTTCTGTAGAGAAAAGCAAATAATTCCACATAGGAATGTGAGGTGCATACTTTTTCACTGAAGGGTTGCTACTAATGTTTTTCTCACACAGTGCAGAAATGTTCCATTAGTCACAGAAGAGTCCATGGATATGGTCCAATGTCAACGGAACCATCGTGCTATTTGGAGGATGTGTTATGAGTTGTTTGTGTTGTAGGTAAAGAGGCTTATGAAAGGATGCAGTTGTATTGGGGGTTTTATTTTGAAGTGGATGAGAAAGCAACTTACCAGAAACTAAATGTGAAAATTATTTCCACCGAGTTTGGTTTAGCTGCTCTGCTAGTCTTGGAAATCAGTGTTTACATTGCATATTATATTTCAATCTGATGTAAGTTAAATGGAATGATCTATCATGATCTTTAGCCATGGCACTGTCAACTGGTTATAAGATCAGGTGAGCTCAGAGTGATTTCACCAAGTAAATTTCACTAAGGAAAATTTGTCTAAAACCTAGCACTTCCTTTAGGCAAACTACTAAAATGTCTACTATTTGTTGAATTAGCAAGTTTCGTTTGCTATTAGAGATGGCTTCTTCTGTGTGTGTGTGTGTGTGTGTGTGTGTGTGTGTGTGTGTGTGTGTAGTGGTACCACGAAAGGGAGCAGTTTGGTTCAACTGAGGCTAGTAGCATTAAAAAGTGCTTTAATGACTTTATTTTAGCTAATTTGATTTATATTTTATTCTGTATCCTCTTCGTAGTAACATTTGGTAAATATTTGTTTATACTGGGTGTTAGGCATTGTGCTAGATGTGGGAGTAGAGGGCAGGAGGTGTGCCTTTGTTTCTGCGCTCTAGAAGGTTACTGTCTATGTAGCTGCTATTTATTGAGTACTACTGTGTGCCAGGCACTGTGGCTTACACACTTTATTTCTAATATTTACTATACCCCAATTCTGCAAGGAAGGTATTGCTCTTCCCACTTTACAGATGAAAAAACAGAGATTCAGAGAGGTTATGAATGTGCCAAAGGTCACACAGCTAATAAGCAAAGTGTATAGTTGATAAATGTAAAACAGGGTAGTATTAACACCTAGAGTGTTTTTAGGAAACATGTAAACCTTGAGAGACACAAGAAAGAATTTTTACAGAAAAATCATATGTATTGTCATCATAAGAATCAAAGTAGAAGAAAGAATTTGCTATTCTATACTACAATTTTGTATGTCAGTTAACATAAGTCTAACTGTATGAATGAAGGAATACCAGATCTCAGTGATTTGATACACTAAATGTTTATTTCTTGCTAATAATAATCTTGATAGATGTCTGCAGACCTGTATTTTGATCAGGAATCCAGGTTCCCTCCATCTTGTGACATTACCATCTCTATATGTGGCTTCAGGGTCACCCCAGCTGGGGAAGAGAGACCATGGAGATGGCACACTGAGCTGTAAATACTTTGACCTGGAAGTAATGCTGTTACCCCTGTTCACATTTCATTGGCTAGAACCAGTCACATGGTCTTAACTAACTGCAAGAGGTTAAGAGAAGTCTAGTTTTCCCATTTAGTCCTCCCATGTGCTCAGGAATGAGAATGATTTATGAGTGAGCAGCAGATATCTCTACCACGTATTTCATTATTTAGTCCCTGGTATGTTATTTGTCAAATTAACATCGTTTGCAGAGAATCCTGAAATAAAATCAAAGAATTATTATTTGTTATACCCAACAGACATATGATGGTTATATCCATTGATGTTACATTCATCTGTAGACTGATACTGGAAGTTACCCTGGATCTAAACCCTGTTCAACATGACTGATTTTTAACTGATAGTTCACTTCCCACCACAAACTTAAAGAATAAAATCTTAAAAATGTTGATTCAAGTACTGAAATGGAACATGGCTTCACTTTTGATTAGTGCAACCAAATTTGTTATGTTTATTTTAAATACATGATATAGTGCATATGGTACCACTAAAACTTCTATTATTTTATTAGTTTGTTTTTGCACCAAGCAAAATTTTGGAAAATCCTTAGCATACACATTTTATACTTGGGAAGGATTTAGGTTTCTTTGTACCTAGTCAAATTTTACGAGATTGGATGGCCTATTATTAGGTTCCTAGGGGCCATCAACCCAGCTCTTGAATAGAACGGCTCTGGAAATCCCCATTCTGTTAAGGCTGTTAACTTTGCAGCACCGTTTTGATGCTTTGATCACTGTTGTCTCTTGAAAATGCTCTTAGCTTTCTGTCCGCAGCTTCAGTTATCATCTGTGTCCTGAATAGTTTTCACATTTTTTTTCTCCAGCCCAGTTCTCCTCTCTGAGCTCCAGACCTTTATGTTCAACTGCCTATTTGACTCTCTACCAGCTCAAAATCTGACTTACAATCTTCCCTCATGTTCTCTGCTCCAGTGGAGGGGCACCACCATCCTTCTGGTTTCTCAAGCAACGAGGATTTTTTTCTTGATACTTTGCTCTCCGATAATCCCCATCTAAGTCATTATCAGTTCTATCAACTTCACTTTCTTAAATCTCTCTGAAATCACTTATCTCCATTCTACTTCCACCATACTGACCCAAGCTATCATTATCTCTGGCATATAATACTGTCCACTTTTGTACACTGTACCTGGGATGGTCTTTTCAGAATGCTAATCTGATCATGACGCCCTCTCACTGAAATCCCATTGTTTTTAGGATTAAGATCTAAATCTTTAACGGGTTTACAAGGCCTTGCACGTTCTGTTTCTCCTCTGCCTTTCCCACCTCATCTTGCACATCTTTCCCCCTGGTGCTGTCTGCTCTGAGCATCATTCAGTTCTGTGAACCTGATCTGCTCCCTCCTGCCTCAGGACCCATGTGCCTGCTACTGTTTTAGAACTGTGCTGGGCGATACTGCAGTCACTAGCCACATGTGGCTATTAAGACGGAATACAATTAAAAATTCAGTTCCTCACTCCCACTGTCTCCATTTTAAGTGCTCAAAAGATACATGTGGCCAGTGGCTACCATGTTAGTGAAGGTATAGAACACTTCCATCTTTGCATAAAGTTCCATTGGACAATGCTATTCTAGAATATTCTTTACTACCTTCCACACCCTTCCTCCTGTGTGACTTCCTCAAGGAAGCCTTCCCTGTCCCCCCCTTTCAGTCCCTAGTAAAGTCAGTTTTCTTTGTATCTAAGTCCACCAGCCAAAGACTACCGTGAACACATCTGTAGTCAAAGTTACGTTTATTTAGCCTGCTTCTTCAGGGGACCCTTAGGGACAACTCAGTAGGAGAGAGTTGGGAGGAGCTCTTGATAGTGTTTGGGCTTGTTCTGGATGAGTCTAAGAAGGGATCATGGAAGTGACAACCAGCTTTGGATTTCATATGTCAAGACGTTGGGGCAGTCCAGAAACTGGGTACCTCAGTCATCATTGTTCAGGAGATGGGATGAACAAAGCAGGGCTGAGGATATCTTTGCCAAGAAAGCATCAATCCCGCAGAAGGGGGGATGTTACTCGCTTTTGTAGCTGTGTTATTGTCTTCTGGGGTTCTGTTGGGAGCACTGCTTATCTTCTGTTGGCCTTGTCTGTGTGCTATTGGAAGCAGTACGTTCTGTTAGAACCATCAAGGCTCATTGTCAGTGGGGCTGATTTTTACTTTCTCGGTGGTGATGTGCTCTCCTAGAACTCTGTTGCTCTTCCTTAGAGTGCTTGCACATAGTTTGTAAATTTTTAAATTAATGATTATTTGACTAATATTTTTCATCTACTAGATCGGAAGCTTCATGACAGCAGGGACTGCTTCTCTTTTTGTTCACTGTGGTATCCATAGCACCTAGCACGGTGTCTGATGCAAAGTAGATGCTCAGCAAATATTTATTGAAAGAGTGGATGAATGAATAAATGAATCATAAGACCTAAAAAAATTGGTGGCTGATCAAAGACATGGAATTATTTAGCTATATCCGATTTTACCACTGTTAAGGAATCATGGTCTTTTCGTAGTAGATTCTTAGCAGATGTCTCTTTCCTCCCACCCAAGGAAAAAAGTAGAATTCTAATATTCAAGATTTAAATATAACATTCTAATATTCCTTGATGTCTAAAGTCCTTTAGGGATAATCTAGAAAATATATGTTACCATACTTCCTTTACTACCATTTTTCTCGGGCCAAATGATTAAGAAATGTTTAGATGCACTGCACCAAATCACAGCAAGGTATGGTGATGTTGGCTGTCTGCCTGCCTTTTGGCATCCTACAAATTATATTAAAATGTTTCCAAACAGTTGTGGAAACTTGGTAATTGTAGTCAGAATGGCCTGAGTGTTTTGGTTCTAATTCTTTTTTTTTTTGACCAAAATTTTTTATTTGACTAAATTCTATTTCATGCATAAGCATGACAGTCTCTCCTGTTTATTAGACTTTGGCAACAACAAAAGAAACAAGCAGCCTTGTACAGAACAGTGAAAATGCCAAGGGTGAGGGTAGCCTACAGTTTTACTGTAGGATAAATATATATATATATATATATATATATTTTTTAAAGGCCTCTCTCCCTTTGGCCATATCAACAATCATTTAGGGCCATCATAAAGGATTGTGATGTTTTCCAGGTAGACGATACATTTAATTTTTTTTAAATTATAAAGATAATGTAACCGAATTAAGGATAAATGTTTAAACTCGGAAAAAGTGATATCCATGTCAGTAATATGTCAACTATTTTAATTTTTTCATAGTTCTTGTTTACATGCTCATATTATTGGATTAAGAGTTTTTATTCGTAAGCCCATAGTTGACAGTCTTTTTGAGTCTGAGTAGTTGCAGTATATCACATCTTCTTACATCCCCTGGGAATTAGAACCCTAGAATTTATCAGTCCAATATGTTTTAGTAAGCAAGCCTATTCTCAGGCTGCAGAGTACTATGGCATGGACAATGAACTCATTCAGGGCCATGCTTATTAATACTGGTTCACCATGTGTTGTTACGGGTTACCACACATTCCTTCAAAGAAGACCTTGGAAATGCATCTTCTCTGTTCTTGTCTTCACTTCCTTAAATGCTCTTTTCATCATGCTACCCTCCTACTCCAAAATTTCCTAATTCTTAAATATATTAAGGGTCAAAGCAAAGTTCACAACAGCCATAAAATCTTTCCAGAATTTTGCTGATCTTCCTTTCCTGGTAACATTCATTCTGTACTTTTCCAGTCAGGACACCTGAATAAATGAATGGATGAATGCTTTAACATAGACCTTCATATCTAGTCATTTGCTGTATTTCAGTTTCTTTGGTTGTTGTCATTTCTCGTATAAATTTCCTCACCTCCTCAACCAATTTTTATATGTTTGAGGCAAAGAAAGTGCCTTATATATTTTCTCTGTCTCTTGGCACCAGTCAGATGCTGAAGCCCCAGAATATTTCCATTTAATGCCTTGTTGATTGGTTGACTGATTGCAAAAGAAACAAATCTGTATCTTTGAGTCTCTGTCATGATTAATAAACTAGTTAACAAATATTTGTAAATACTCCTTGGCTGCGTTTGGGTAAACTTTGAAGGGCAAACCGTCTTCACGGATCCACGGAATTTATAAGACTGGATAAAACGAAAGATCCTCTGTATGTACCTATAAAGTGTGATGTAAGGGCACACTGCATTCAAGTGATGGTGGTTAGAGGTTGTGAAGGAAATTTGGAAAATAGCTGTGAGTACACCTTTCCCGAGAAGGAAATCTTTGAATTACTTGTCAAAGAATGGAAGTTTATGGCAGAGAAATGAAAGGCAAGACGGTTGTTTCTTAGAAAGAGACACTAGGAAAAAGGCCACAGTGGAAGGTCCAGATCTGTGTGGTCCACCAAGTGCTTTTTCATCAATATTCTATTATATTCACTTTAGGATCAAGAGTTAGGGCTTTTGGTGCATCTACTTTTGAGAAGGTTCTAAAATGTAGCAAAGTGCATCCTACTTGCACTAAATATACTACTGAATGTCTGTGGACCCAAGCCTTTTCACATGTAATACTATGACTTAGAATTTCCATCTGCAAAATTACTTTTAACACTGTTGTGATAATGGAGATCTTAGAGAAGGGCATTGAATATGATCAAGTGATTACTATAGAACAGAATTTTTGTTGTTGTTGTTGGAAGAAAAAAATGTCAGTGTGAACTTCAGTTTCACAATTTTGCCTGAGTATGGAACAGAATTTAATACACATAGATAGAGCTCACCATGTTCCAGGAACTGTTTGTAGTACTTTATCTCTGCTAATGCATTTAATTCTTCTCGTCACTGTAAGTAGGCATTTTACAGCTGAAGAAAATATGGCACTTGCCTCAGTCTACATAGGCAGCAGGTAAAAGAGCTAGAACTTGACCCTAGAACTTGTCTCTAGACAGTCTTGCTCCAAAAACTATGCCCCAAAACTCGAAATACTGCTTTTTGGCTTCTCTGTAATGAGTATTCCGTTAACTCAGAATTTGTGGCTTTTGGAATAAGTGTTGGAGGTAAGAAAATGGAAGAGATGTTTACATGTTTGAGGAAACAGTTTCCAGTATCTGGAGACAATTCAGAAACACCTGTGGACATGTCAATGTGGACATGTGAATAAAAGCACAAATGCACTTTCTGTTGAATGTAATTCTCAGCGTGCAGGTGGTATGCAAGTTCTATACACAAATGGTAACTATTTTCACTGTAGTTGAAAACATGATACCAAAAAAATGTATAATTTTCCTTTCTAAAACGAGGATAAAACAGTTTGGATACATTTGTCACTTTTTCTTTCTGCATAATGACTCACCTATTTGTTTTAATTATGATGACTTTTACATTTTGCAGAAATTTCGGAGTGCTTCAGTTGGGGCTGAGGAGTACATGTATGGCCAGACATCAAGGTAAGTTACAGGAGACGCCCCTACAAACTGATGAACTGATAACTGTTTAAATGTATCATCAAGTTATACTTTTACACCTTTAAAAGAAAATTCTTTTCTCTACACAATGACTTCTAACTGACTATTTCCAGTCTTGATCAATTTTCTGAGACCTCCCTGTACCCTTCCTTTGTCCTTTTGCTGCTAGACATCCCTTCTCAGGTGCTCCTCTAAACCTCAGACACTTGGGCCTCCAGCGCAGCATGTACATGTCTTTTCCTCTTCTTTCCTTCCTTCTTCACTTCTTTCACAGCTGTTCTTCCACTTTTATTTCTTGTTGTGCCTAATGATGCCATGCTCCTAGCCACACACTCCAGAGGTGCAAGGTGCCTGCCTTCCTGCTACACGTTCTTGGCATTTGCCAAGAGCTGAATGTCCTAGTCTACCTGTCCTGTCTCTTCCAACTTACTCTTATGCATATGCTCCTGAGCTGTTGCAACATAACAGGTTGCCCTGCCAGCACTTTCATTTCCCTGCCGTTCCACTTTGGACATTTCTACCTACTAGCTGTCACAGACTTTGGTGCCTTCCATCTTCCAGCAATGAAATAGGGATTGAAGATAAGTTATAACCTTAGACTTTTGCAGGAGACCTGTGTGACGTTATACAAATTGCAATGCATTTGCAAAATGATGAGTCCTGCTACAGAGACACATAAATAGACAGCTGAGATGACCTGCAGGCCTGGGTGTGTGTGGGGTGTGAGTGGGATGGGACCAGAGGAAAGCTTTACAAGAAGTAGCATTTGAGCTGGATCTTGATGGATTATCAGGAGTTTTCCAGGGAAAGAAGGAGGATTAAGAACATTCTAGGTAGAGGGGCCCCACGTTCAAAGTCCTTGGTCCTGATCCTGCCTGTAGACAGGAGAGAATGGCAAGGATGAATTAATCCATCCCATTTACAAAACTTATCAGTGATTTCACCATTTCAGACAGAATAAAACACAAATTCCTTACGAAGGTAGTTGGGGCCCTCTACGTGCTGGTCCCTTTTTACTGTAAACCTTGTCCCCCACTGTATTTCTTGGCCCTTTACTTTGACGTGTATGGCCCTCTTCTCCTCTCTCTGTTTCTGCTTGAAGTCCTTCTGCTACTTCAGGGTCTTGCTCCAGCCTCAGCCTCCCCAGTCACCCTCTCCAGATTCTCCCAGCCAGAATTTGGGTGTGCAGTGGTGGTGAAGGGTAGGGGAGAGGCAGAGAAGATAAAGTTCCAAATCACCTTCTAAAACGTGGAAATACATGTATAATTTGCATGCCGTCAATCCAGATTACCATGCAGCCAGCTATGGGGCCAGTGAAAAGAGCAACGACCTACCAGTCATGTGACCTGGTATCTCTTTCTGCTGCTGTCATTGTCTCCAGGAGTGAGCAAGTTTCTGGGTCTCTCCTCAGCTGTGAAATGAGGAAAGTGGTTCTTATCTTGTGTCGTGGATGAGCTCGGGGAACGTGAATCCCTTGAAATTATATTGAAAATCATTAGTGTTCATATGTGCTTTTGTCTGGGAAGAGGGTTCACAGCTTTCTTCATGTTTTTCAAGCAGTCTGTGCCCTAGACAAGTTGCAAGCTCCTGGTCTAGGTGATTCCTAATATCCTGTCCAGGTCTCAAACTTTATGATTCAGTGGGTTATCTTGAAATTGCTTTTCCCAGGCAAAATGACAGTGGAATTGGTTCTGTCTTGAATGATTTATTTCCCACTTTATTCTAAGACACATATTCTGGAATTTGCTTTGTTTATCAGCTTGAGCCTAAGATTCTTGTCATATAAGAGGAATATTATTTTGCCCTTCAAATTTCTTTCTCATTATAAAAGTTAAAAAAACATCAAACATTGCAGAAATATTCAACATAGAAAGCAAGAGTCCCCCATAATCTTGTAAGTAGATCATTTTAAGAGGCAAACTCGAGCCATTTTTGCACACAGCCTTTCACAGACTGAAATTAAAGAGCTAAAAAAATAGATAGACCCAGTGAAGAGCCTCTGATGATTCTCGGAAAACACACAAAGCATTTGTAACTGGATCTTCGCTGTGTGCCATCCTGCAGCGTGGCAGAAATAGATATTCTGAATGAGCATCTTAAATAAAAAGATTGTGACTCATATCCGTTGCTCATTTTAAACAATGGGTATATTCTTCCAAGTTGGGAAAATCAGTGTTTTTATTTTATAAGTTAAATTATATTTGTAAAATATTAGGGAAATTATTAAGAGCAGGGATCTGCAAACTTTTTTTCTGTAATGGGCTAGATACTAAGTATTTTAGGTTTGGCATACTACACAGTCTCTGTCACAGCTACTCAACCCTGCTGTGGCAGCACGAAAGCAACCGTAGATAAGACATAAGCAAACAAGTGTAGCTGTGTTCCAGTAAAACTTTATTTACAAAAAACAGGCAGCTAGCTGGCTTTGGCCGACAGACCATTGTCTGCAAGCTCCTGATTTAGAGGAGTCACCCTGTCATGAGTTCTTTTGCAGGCTTAAAAAACAAAACCCCCCAATCAAAAACCACTCCCTGTTATGGAACCAGATTCCATATAGATTTCAATAATGAATGAGTTGTAGATTTTTACATTTTGAAATATTTTTAAGTGGGATGTAGCTATTTGCAACACCTTGGCTAGACAAAAGAAGGTTGGTGTACGGGTGAATTGAACAAAAGCATTCACATATTTGGCTTTTTGCTAGGATGAAAGTGGCAAATTTTAGCGATTCTTGAGTTCAGGCATTACCAAGGACCAACTAAAACCTACCAGAGGCTACCCCGGCTCCGCCTGGCACAAGTGGACGGGCACATTGTGGACTTTCTCCCCTTCTAAACCATCTGGTTTATGGGCCACTATTAGAAACGTTGTGTGCAAGGTACTAACAGTGACCTTTGGTATGGTCTCATCTCTTTTGCCATGTGCTGTGTTTCGTCTCTGAAATGGAGTAAACATTGGTTAATATTCGTACAAAATGCTATTGATGTGAAATTGATCCAAAAGGCAGAAATGTCCAAGTGAGTGAATCTGACCACTATTTGTTTTCTGTTCACAGTGGCACATTTCAGTACACCCTGGAAGCCACCAAATCTCTCCGTCAGAAGCAGGGGGAGGGCCCCATGACCTACCTCAACAAGGGACAGTTCTATGCCATCACGCTCAGCGAGACGGGGGACAACAAGTGCTTCCGACACCCCATCAGCAAAGTCAGGGTAAGGGCCTCATTTCTCCAATAAAGCACAGAGGGATCAGGTGAAAGCAGTTACTACCTGCCAGCCTTGTGGAAGGGCATGGAAAAAATTCCAAAATAAATAATTCTGGAACAAATGTCAGAGAGCTGGGGCAAGAGAACTTTTTGGCTTGCAGTTTATCATTTTAATCAGTAACTAATAAACCCCAGGGAAGGGACGTGGTTGGAACATGCTTTCCTGACTGTATCCGAGGAATTTCCCAGCTTCATTCATTGCCTGTGTGCTACCTAGTTGTTGTTTTTGTTGGTCTGCAGTCAAATGATGTGCAGTTTTCAAGTAAGCAGCTGTAAATCAGAGCGTATGTGTGGGCGGAAAGAGCTGGGCTTTCTTCTGAAAAGGAGCGTGCAATTCATTCTGCGTCCCTGGGCCCTCTGCAGCTTTGCTTAAAAGCCTTCTGCAGCCTGGCGCTCACTCAGGAGTCAAGAGGTGGGCATGATATGATCCATACCAGGAGTGACTTGGAGGAATTTTCACATTCACGAGTATTAGTTCTATTTGTGGGACATGAAACTGCCTTGGAAGCCTGCCAGCTTCTGGCATTCTCGCTGCTGCCAAGAAGGGAGGGAACTGGTAATCCCTGTCGACTGAAAAGGAAAATTATAGCAGAGCTCTCAAAAGAGGTTGAAGGAGTTTCCCGCCCTGTTGTAAAATGATTTATGCTGGCTGTGTGCGTGGTGTGCAGCCCACCTTATTTTATCCATAGCTGCCTCCTCCTAAGCTCTTGCTTCTGCACACTGAGAAAGGAACGCCGTGCTGTGCCGAGCCCAGTGAGTTTACCCCAACCCAGATTCCCAGGCAAACGTTAACACCTGAGGTAGAAGAGAAAAGAGTGTCCAGGCACCTGCTGGCCGGTTTGCCTGTTACTAGCTTTAGGTAAAATCATTGCAGTGCTGCTTTCTTGAATCAACCCGGTTTTACGGCTTTGTTTCCATGAGAAAGACAAGGAAGAATTGCTGCTCATTTGTCCAGCGGGCCTTTCTCCCCCCAAGGCCGTCCCAGTTCCAGATCGGAGCGGCAGGAGGCAGGGCAGTTGAGGGTGAGGGGCAAGACAGGGAAGATGTGGGGCTAACGACCCGCCTGAGGCTGAACGTGTGGCAGGTGGAAGAGTGCTTCGTGCGCCCTCCAGAGGAGTTGGTATGTCCAAGCCCTGAGGTCAAGGCTACGGTGGAGGTGTGCTGTCAGCCGCAGCAGCTGCATCGTCATCGTCAATCATCATCATCTCCATCATCACAACAACCAGAGCCACAATGTCACAGCTAATTTTTATTGAGTGTATCTTCTGTGTGCTGGGTACTGTGTTAAGCACTGTACATCTAGTAACTCGTTGAAACTAACAACAGCCCTATGAAATAGGCATTCCTTTTACAATGTTACGGATGAGGAAACTTGGCCTTTTAGAAGCTAGCAACTGACCAAGGTTACAGAGCTCAAATGTGAGGGAACTGGGTTATATCCCAAGCAGTCAGACTCCCGAACCTACTCTCTTAACCACTAAGTGTACTGTATTGAGTAGCATGGAGGCCTGAAAGGCAGACGTATTTTAGCATGGGATCCACCTCTGGAAATATATCCTAGAATTTGTATCCTAAACCCTCACATGTGGATGCCTGGTAAGAAGACACTGGATACATATTCTTTTTTTTTTTTTTTTTTGGTATGTGGGCCTCTCACTGTTGTGGCCTCTCCCATTGCGGAGCACAGGCTCCGGACGCGCAGGCCTAGCGGCCATGGCTCACGGGCTTAGTTGCTCCACGGCATGTGGGATCTTCCCAGACCAGGGCACGAACCCGTGTCTCCTGCATCGGCAGGCAGATTCTCAACCACTGCGCCACCAGGGAAGCCCTGGATACATATTCTTTAAAAAAAAAAAAATCTTGTAAATTACAAGTGTATAACTCATGTATACACCTTGCTAGCAGTACTGTCATCATCACCCTGAAAAGATGACGCGTGGTTAGTAATCTGAGGCCATGACAACAGTTTGTAGTGCAGGGACTTTTCCAAGAATTTTCTTTCATTGAAATCATGGAAATAATTCAATAGAGAAATTTTATTTCCTTCTGTTGCATTTTGCCTAAAACCAAGAGCCTTCTTTCTCTTAAGGACTTCAGTGTAACAGCCTTGGAGAGTAGGATGGCCCTTCTCAGAATGGATCTTTCTTACTCCTAGGCTCTGGTAGAGCCAGCAGTGTGGAGAAATGAGGGATGCACTTGGAACCTCCAAGCACTGATTTCTGAGAACGGTGTTGCATCCCGAGTTGAAGCTTAGCCGTGATAATAACAGTTTCAAACGGCGTTTTTCCTTACCACTGGAAAAATACATTTCCATCCCAAGAATATGCCATTTTAGCCATGTGCTAGAAAAAATTATCTGAAATGTTATTTTTATTTTGGAACAGACAGAAAAATCCACCAGGAGGCTGGGCAGTAAACTCTTACATATAAATGGAGAAGCTTGTGGAAGGGGCAGGGAGGATGGAGAGAGGCTGAGCCCAGAGTTGCACCAGCCCAGCCAGTGGATCCCTTTCTTGTCAGCTCTCCTCCATGCCTTTGAGGGTCATGCCTCTTTTTTTTTTTTTTTTTTTGTGGTACGCGGGCCTCTCACTGTTGTGGCCTCTCCCGTTGCGGGGCACAGGCTCCGGACGCGCAGGCTCAGCGGCCATGGCTCACGGGCCCAGCCGCTCCGCGGCATGTGGGATCTTCCCGGACCGGGGCACGAACCCATATCCCCTGCATCGGCAGGCAGATTCTCAACCACTGCGCCACCAGGGAAGCCAAGGTCATGCCTCTTGTG
This sequence comes from Kogia breviceps, assembly GCF_026419965.1. Classification (NCBI taxonomy): domain Eukaryota; kingdom Metazoa; phylum Chordata; class Mammalia; order Artiodactyla; family Physeteridae; genus Kogia; species Kogia breviceps. The sequence goes on from NC_081326.1 coordinate 44,778,845, forward strand.
AATGCAAATAGTATGGATGCATATTTCTAAACTAGCTTTTCTAACAAACATCTGCTTTCTTGTGTTTCAAATGTTTACATACCACTGGGAATAAGCCAGATTTTGACTTGACAGTACAGCCACAAACATGTACTTAGTATCTCTTATTTGTCGGGCACCAGGGCCCCCGTGGTGAGTGACACTGTCCCAGCCCTCATTGAGATAGGCATCAGTGGGAAGACATTGCCATGGACTGAATAATTGTAAATAATTAGGTAGATGAGTACAAGTATGTGAAATGCTACAAAGGAGAAGTTATTAAAGAATGAGAGTCCTTGAAACATTCTTCTGGAATAGCAGAAAAATGTCTAAGTAGTATTTTGCATATGGAATGAGGGGGGGGAGTATATTCCAGGATACGGTATTCCTCATGCTGTAATTAAAGGGTTTTTGCTTTTTGTCTTTTTGGTTTGTTTATTTGTTCGTTTTTGGTACCTCCTCCGTCTCATAAATGACAGTGAATTAACATATATTTACTTTAACAAGGCTGTAACTTAGAAGTGAAAGCGGTTTGGGATTCTTATGTCTATAAGACATTATTAGTTTCTCATGCTCATTTTAAAAGTACATCCACATATTTTTATAAATAACATAGTTGACCTTGTAGCTTTTGGTCTATGAAATACCTAGCTTAGATCTTCGTTCATCAATATGAGCTCATCTTTTAGTATTTCTCTCATTATTCCCACTAATCCAGCCAGAGGCACTTAATTAGGCCAGAAACAGATGTTGGCTCCTTTACAAAAGCACCAAATTCTATGTTTAAGGATATGAAATTTCAAAAATGTTCTTGTTTCCAATACAAGAAAAACATCTTTTGTGGTATGCCCACTCAGCTCGCACAATAACAAATTTGCTGGTAAATTGGATAATCTGTTTGTTTCTGATTCATGGTAGAAATGATGTAGCATTCTTTTTCACCGTGTGCTGTTCTCATTTCCCATTCATTTTTTTAAAGTAGGCCCATTTTAAAACAAAACAAACCATACCACTGAGCTTATTGGGCTTCTCTAGAGCAAGAAAAGCAAATTTACAGAAATTACAGCAACCCACCTCTGATAGAACTTCTAGAACTGGAGACTGTGTGAAGCAGGAAGTGCTGAACAGAAAGTAAGCTCCCTGGTTCTGCCCCTCTGCAGAGCGTGGTAATGGTGGTCTTCAGTGAAGACAAAAACCGAGACGAGCAGCTGAAATACTGGAAGTACTGGCACTCTCGACAGCACACGGCCAAGCAGAGGGTCCTCGACATCGGTAAGTTGACCTTGAGCTCCCTGCACGGTCTTTGGTAAACTGCCATGTTGTCGTGATGCAAAGGAGAGCCCAGCCCGGAAATCACAGCTGGGACCCACATCACTCTCATGAGGTGCCAGGCACTAGTCTGTGCACTTTTCCTATGTTTTAGTACATTTAGGACAAGTCAGGCTGAGAAGTCAAAATCAGGCTAAGCTGAGAGCAAAACACGTTTCGTTCCATAAAAGTCAACTGTGTCTCCTATGATAATAGATTTAGATTCGCAACGGCCGTGCCAGTTTCTAAAACGTGTTTCCATGCCCTCTTGTGTTGGAGCCTAATCATCGGCAGGCGGGCCAGAGGAACTCGGGTCCCCCCTGTGACGCTAATAACCTCAGCTCATTTGGTTCTAAGGTACTTGTGAAGGTCACATGACTAGATACAGCATTCTCGTTCTCTAATTCTCCATCTCATGTTCCTTCCATCCAAACACATGTCTAGTGCAAATAGTCCTAGATGATCAGACAAATGCAGTGTCTGAGAGAGCTTTCCTGGCGGCAGAGAAGGGATGGACCTGCCAAGTGCATTTTCTGGAATCTGTACATTCCTACACATGATGTCTGTTCTTCAGTGACCTAGAGCCCTCTGGACAAGACTCAGAGTCCCGTCAGGAAAGCAGAGCCCACACCAGGTGGTTCCATGGAGAGAATTCATTGCCAGAGTTGGGAGGGCTGAAGGCACCGTGAGGCAGTGCAGAGAGGAGCCACAGCAGGGGCTTGCTGCTCTTAGCTGGAGGGCCAGAGGATCCAAGGGAGAGGTGCTGGATGTTGTGAGGGCTGCCCAGCAGGAAGAGGCACCAGCTGGAGCTGGGACCACAGAGGGAGCCGCTTTGCAAGAGCAGGCAGAACCTCAGAGGAATCGCTGCCAGAGACACCCCTCAGTGCCAAGAGGGAGGGGGAGAGGGGCTGCCCTGGCTTCGCCCTGCCTTCCAGTCTCCCCCAGTGCTTCCCGGTGGCCACGTTACCCTGAAGCAGAGGGCACGTGACCCTGGCACATGCACTTTGCAGGAATCAACCTCTGAGACACAGAGCAAAGCAGGGGAAGTCAGGGATTGGATCTCAAAGTACCTAGAAATTACTTAAAAACGCAGTAATACAGTAAGTTCCCTAACAAAGAACAGGGTCCCTTCCAAGAGCGCGTTCGCAAGTCCGATTTGTTCGTAAGTCCACCAAAGTTAGCCTAGGTACCCAACTAGCACAATTGGCTATATAGTACAGTACTGTAATAGGTTTATAATAACTTTTCACACAAATAATACATAAAAACAAACACAGAAAAACGAAGAAAACATTTCTAATCTTACAGTACACTACCTTGAGAAGTACAGTAGTACAGTACAACAGCTGGCATAGAGGGGCTGGCATCGAGTGAACAGGCAAGAAGAGGTACCAACTGGAGGAGGGAGAGGGGGTGGGAGATGGTAGAGGTGAAGGATCCTCAGCAACAGGAGACGGAGGGCGAGCTGCGATTTCACTCACGCCTGACGTCGATGGCACAGGTTCTGTTTCCTTGCTGGATTCAATTCTATCCACCTTCTTGTTTTTTTTTTTTTTTTTTTTTTTTGTGGTACGCGGGCCTCTCACCGTTGTGGCCCCTCCCGTTGCGGAGCACAGGCTCCAGATGCGCAGGCTCAGCGGCCATGGCTTACGGGCCCAGCCGCTCTGCGGCACGTGGGATCTTCCCGGACCGGGGCACGAACCCGTGTCCCCTGCATCAGCAGGCGGACTCTCAACCACTGCGCCACCAGGGAAGCCCCTATCCACCTTCTTGAAAAAACGATCCAGTGATACTGTACTACTGTACTCTGTACAGTACCGTACAGTAAAGTACACAAAAGCACCACCACTTGTAGAGGACGCACGCAGGTGACAACGTACACCAGACACATGAGCTAACTTACGTGGATGGACACGTGAACACAGGTTTGAATCTTTGAAAGTTCACAACTTGAAGGTAGGGGACTTAATGTATATGTGTTTCTAGTTTTAACACTTTGTCTACATGCTGCTTCCATAAGAAATAAATCATTTCTCATATAGGCTTTATTTTCACGTTTTGCGGACCAACCAGTGAGGCTAGGCCAAGCGAAGGTTTCCACTGTGTTGGATACCAGAGGTGTTAATGAGCCATTAAAAGGATGTTTACTTTGATTTCTTTTGCATTGTAATGATGGATTTTTCAGACCTTCCATTTCATACTTGTTAGGGCCCCTTGACCAATGGCAGAGAAGTTAGTAACTAGGTTAGGGTTAGAGACTCACTGTACAACAAATTGAAACTCACTTGCTAACAGAATTGCCACTTGGATGATATCTGTCGTTTGCTCGTCTCTGAGTGTGAAAGCCCCTATCTAAGGGGGCACGGAGTTCGTGTTGGTCCCATCTTAGTTACCACCAGCTTGCAGAAAGGCAGAGTGATTCCACATTCGCTCAGCAAATGGACCCTTTGTTAGGAACTAGCATTTCAGAGATAAATAAATGAGGTGGAGCCCCCTCCTCAAACTGCTCAAGTCTGGAGGCAAGAAGATGACCAGCTAAGATACCACGCGTGAGGGGCGCACGGGAGAAGCACTTCCCTGAGATGTTTCTAAGACCCCTCTGAAAAGATAACAAGCGTGTCTGAGGTCGGAAAGGTGGCAGAGAGTGCTGTGAGCCAAGGAAGCAGCCTTGGTACGCAGAGGTACAGGAATCCAGACAGAAAAACCAGAATGAGACTGGCACATAATTTTATAAAATCTGGTAAAACTGTTGGCAAAGATGGGAGGGGTGGAAACTCTCGTGCGTGCTGGTGGGAGTGTCATCGATTCAACTTATACAGGGGGTGGGGAGAAGGAGGGCAGTCCTGAGTAAACTGGGTTGAGAAAATGAGATTAAAGGCTATGGTAGCTGTGGAGAGGCTTGCTTTTGTAAGGGGAATCTTAGAGCACCAGGGATATGAAGTATGGATGGAATTTGCTGGTCTCAAGCTCTAAGAGGAGCCCCATTTAAAGCTGTTTCCATGAGGTACGGGCTGAAGCTCCAGGTCTACCGTGGAGGCTGAACGATCCCAGCTGGGTGTTTAAGGGTCCAGGGCCCAGAAGGTTCCAGGTATTAGAGGGCCATTGACAAATACCGCATGTGTCCTGGTGGTAACCCCCAGAGCTGCAGGTGGAATGTTGGGGAAATGCTATCTCTCAGAGTGCGGGGTGGGTCTCTGCAGAGGAACATCACGACACCAGATGCTGAGGGGAATTAAGCTCAGAGTTTCTCGTCTTCTGCTGCTTTGACATCAGCTTGGCTGCACAGAGTCTCGTTTTGCAGTTTTGTTGGGGAGCTATTGAAAAGTGTGTGTTTATACTTCTTTATTTGGGGGTGTAGCATGCATACTTTGTATTTTGCTAATTCAGTTTTTCTATTTTTGAACAGAATGGGCTTTAGAGATCCAGGAATACATAAGTGAGGGTTCATAAAAGTTGTCACTCATCCAGGTGGAGGTATTCCATTCACTTTTCAGTCCTCCCAGAACTCTGACAAGGAGGAGACTGGGAATAAATAAAGGCAGATGCAATATGGTGATGAGGCGGTATTTCTCTTTAATGAGTTGCAGTATTTGATTTTGGAGGCTTTGGATAACCTCTGAGGATTTTTAGCAGGACTGTCATGCAGTGATATCTGTATTTCAGAGAGGTAGTTCTGGGCCAGCATGGGGGTGGGATGCAGTGAGGGAGAGACAGTTATGGCTGGGAAAGGAGAGATGCAAAGGTAACCCAGGAATGAGGGACGGATTCTAGAACTGGTGGACCTTCCAGGACTGACTGGCTGTGGGAATAAAGGAGAAGATAAAAATCACAGAAGAAAAGCTCAGCTTTGTTAGAGAAGTCGAGGCGGGTGTCCCGCCCTGAGGCAGGGGCGCGGGAGGTGCGGCGTGGCCAGGGGCGGGGGAGTGGAGGCTGGCTGTGCCGAGGCCAGCCAGGGGCACGATGACTTGGAGGCACCGTGTACACACGGAGCAGCCTGGGAGTTACCCGGGACTCATTTGCATGGTGGAGGGATCCAGTTTTGCACAATGTAAGTCATTTTAAAAACGTTTGAAATGAACCACAGATCATGAAATTAACCAGACGGCATACCAAGTCTACTCACGTCGTGAATAATTCCAAAACCACTTTCCTGGGAAGGGATATTTTTCTCTTTGTTTCCTTTCAAACAGGGAAGGAGAATTATAAGACGTTCAACAACTAATATTGATTTATAAAATGAAAAATCAGAAGCTACAGCAGATACGCTGAAACTCATTCAAATATAATTTCTCTACTGAACAGAATTACTTTCTTGCTTTACAAGGCAGATGTTTCAAAATAATGAACATCACAGTTTTTGCACTTTCAGAACGGGCGGTATGGATTGTCATGTAATGAGCCTTATTCCACAAGCACGTCCAAATAAGCATCATTACGTTATAGTCACATCCAATGTGACCAATATTGACATAATTTTGTAGTTAATTGTGAAACCATTTGCTCTTTATTCAGTCTGTCTTTAATTTTGGTTCCCAGTAAGTAATCTTTCCCTGTACCAGGATGTATTCGTTATATTGTTAATATTAACCCCCTAATTTTCCATGGTAATTAGCAGGCAATTATAGTACATCTTGGGTTATTAGCATGTGATTATAGGATTTTCGTCTGTGCCCTAACGCAAATCTATCTCCTTATTTTTAAATCGTGTTGTTAATAGCAATCTTATATTAAGATAAAGCTTTCAGGAACACTTAAGTTCCAATGAAATCAAAATATTTCTTCACGTTTAGTTCTAAATTGTTTTCTTTGAGAGTCAAAGAGAAGCCTTTCAGAAGACTTTCGAATACAGAACTTCGTTAACCACTGGGACTTATTCAGCTTGGCTCGTGTGTCTAGGCCTGGGAGCTCTCTTCTGTCTGAAATCCTACTCCACTTTCAAATAGGAATTGCGAATAAAGTTGTCACACCTTTCCTCCCTCCCTCCCTCCCTCCCCCCCCTCTCTTTCTCTCTTTCTCTCCCTCTCTCTCTCTATCTCTCTTTCTCTCTCTCTCCCTCTTTCTCTCTCTCTCCCCCTCTTTCCCCCCACTCTTTCTCTCTTTTTCTTTCTTTCTTTCTTTCTTTCTTTCTTTCTTTCTTTCTTTCTTTCTTTCTTTCTTTCTTTCTTTCTTTCTTTCTTTCTTTCTTTCTTTCTTTCTTTCTCTTTCTTTCTTTCTCTTTCTTTCTTTCTTTCTTTCTTTCTTTCTCTCTCTCTCTCTCTCCCCCTTTCTCTCTCTCTCCCCCCTCTCTCCCCCCTCTTTCACTCTTTCTTTCTCTCTTTCTTTCTTTCTTTCTTTCTCTCTCTCTCTCTCTCTCTTTCTTTCTTTCTTTCTTTCTTTTCTTTCTTTCCTCCTTCCTCCCTTCCTTCCTTTTTGCTTTGAGCTTTCTAGAGGAGGCTGGCTTTGGATGTGCTTTCTTGCAGTTTTTATAGTCAAACCTGGGTTGGGCTACTCAGAGCTGTGCAGAAAAGTGGGAGGGCAGAGACTGGTGGGTTGGGCGAGGCAGCTGCTGCCTTTCAAGAGGTCACGTAGCCAAGTAGTCAGAGTGAATCTGTGGCCCACATAGGCCTGGGAGACAAGTGTGCCCTGCCACTCTCTCTTCTTCCTCTGGGTTTCCCACTCCGCCACTGAGTTGTGTTCTGTGGAGAGCCCTCCTCCCCCAGAACTGTTTAAACTTGCTCTCTCCTGCAGTCGGGAAAGTGTGGGACTTCCCTCCTTTCAAAATAACTCAAGTAAATGGAATTTTGATTTTTGATGTTTCCTAGACTCTTTCCACACTTCTGAATAGATATGAAAAGGAAATTTGATTCAAAATAAAACACCACCTCTTGAGAGCCCTCAACTTAAAAAAAAAAAAAAAGCAAAGAAACAACAAAAACCAACCAGGGCTGCCTGGAGAGAGTCAAGGCAGTGAGTCAGAGCTAAACTAGAGGAGCAGCCTTGAGCCTGCTCCCTGCACAGGAGGGAACAGGCGGCGGCGGTATGGGCCAGGCTCTGCCCGACCTGCTGCTCGTGTGGCGTCGTGCTTTGGCTGTTGCCACAGGTACAGGCAGCGTAGGGCGCCTCTGTTTTATAGAGAAGTACCGTAGCCACTCGAAAACATGTTTCATCTTCTACTTTGGTTACACAATATTTACGCGATCCAAATGGCAGGCTATTCATGTTATATATTTAAAAGATTACAAATGGCAAATATTTTTTAAAAGTTAATCTTAGTTCAGGCGGAACATACTCGTTTTCAATAAAAATTGAGCCACCGCGGGCTTTTATTTATTGCATGCATGTCTCTGTGTGAGTCCTAGAAGCTCATTCTGTTGGGGCCAAACACCTCTGGGGAGAATCATTTGCTCCTTGGCATGTGTGCCTAGGGTGATGCGGGGCTCCCCCAGCCTTCCCCAGGGAATGGACCAGGACAGGGCCAGAGTTCAGACCGCCCACACTTACAGGTCCTGATCCTGGCACACTCCCTTGCAAAAAACTATTGCTGGGTCTTCCTCTTTCCTTCCAATCCATGTTTCTTAAAAGAGGAGTCAATGCCTACCCCCCCATCCTTAACTACTACTCATGTTTGAATCCAGCATAACCTGCCTTTTATTAAAATTTCTTCATGCCAAATCTATAGGTATATTTTCACCCCTCACTAGTTTTCCTAGTTAACTTCCAACCGCTCCTTTATTCCTTCTCCAGGGCTCTTCTCCTTTTTCTGGCTGACATCTCACCCCAGAGACCTTTTCCCCCGACCCCACTTAGGTGAGATCTTACGAATCTTTCAGGCATAGTCAGCCGCTTCCTCCACGAGTTTTAGTTGATGTCGAGACACGAACACTTCTGCTGTGTTTCACTTGGTTTATCAGTTTACGTTCTGTCCGTTCCACTAGACGCCAAGCTTCTTGAGGGGAGAGAAGATTTTTTTTTTTTTTAACTTTTGTATAACCAGCACCTGGTATAGAGCCTGGCACAGAAAAGATGCTCAACCAGTGCTGACTAGTTGATGAACAAACTTCTATGTATGGTTCTGTGTATGTAGGTAATAATACCATGGTAAGCGGGCATGTGTCTTGTTAACAGGGAAATCAGGGTGTGGTCGGGCTCTGTCCTCTTCCATGATGAAAGGATCAATTTTGGTAGTATTTTTCTGGATGCCAGCTAAATGTGCATTTGGTACTTTAATTTCTCATATTTTATATATTATTGGTTATGCTACAGACTTTATGATGAAACTTGGTTAACAACTCCAAGACTTAATTGCTAACATAGAAATATAATACCTACACTAATAAACCAAGGGGGAAATTTCTCCTTTTTAACTTAACTAGAAATTATTGTTGTTTCCCTGAAGCAAACAAATAGAAAGTTGTTTTAAAGCAAACTTTCCCAAGAAGAGATAGCTAGACTTGGAAATTAAAAATTATGCTTAATGTGGTCTTTCATTTGGGTTAATTTTTCTTCACTGCTTCCAGGAAGTGTGTTTGTCTGGCTCTAGGCATTATTGTTTAATAAACATTTTCTGGAAAAGTTCTTCCCTACTGCTGGCAATTTGAAGCCCTGAGTGGTTAACCAGAAGGAATGTTACACAGAGGATTAAAGCAGGGGATGGGTGCTTGAAGAGCATCCACCGAATGGATGCTCTGAGAATCTGTTTTTTTTTTGTTTTTGTTTTTGTTTTTTTGTGGTACGTGGACCTCTCACTGTTGTGGCCTCTCCCGTTGCGGAGCACAGGCTCCGGACGCGCAGGCTCAGCGGCCATGGCTCACGGGCCCAGCCGCTCCGCGGCATGTGGGATCTTCCAGGAATGGGGCACGAACCCGCGTCCCCTGCATCGACAGGCGGACTCTCAACCACTGTGCCACCAGGGAAGCCCTGAGAATCTGTTTTAACAAAAGGTTAAAGCTGTCCCATAAAGAGATACTGGTTTCGATTATGAGCTTTCAGAATTAACATGTGCGCACGCACGCGTGCACACACACACATACACATATACACAGAGGTAACTAAAACCTCTTAATAGACCCACCGTGCTTAATACCATAAAATGCTTTAATTTCCTGTCTCGCATCTTTTTCTTTTTCACGTTTACTGGGTACCACCACATTGTTTACCCCTACTTGGTGGGCCGTTTTCTATATCTTTACTGATGTAATAAGATCATGTGTTCATCTCAAACATGTAATCTATGCTTTTTATTTGAGTTTATGTTTTTTGCTTGGGGCCTAATTATTTTCTTTCTTTAGAGATGCATTTAATGACACCTCAGATAACCTGATAGTCTCACATGTTTTCATATTATTTGGTTGGCTTAAAAATTAAAAACAAAACAAAACAAAACAAAACACCCCTGGCAATACAGTCTGATAGTTTCACGAGACTCATCTATTTACTGAGCAAAACTATAGAGCTGGTCTTTTCAGCTGTCCTCCAGTGAGGGCTGGAAGCCTCTCTCTCTCCCTGCCTTTCAGCAGGAACAAATGTATGTCTTCGTTGTCTCTGCAGTACCCGCAAGTGTGGAATTAGGCAAATCTAAAGGGTTTTTTTCCCTGTTTACAAAATCTAAGACTTGCCAAGAGAAAGTTTTCCCCCAAATGTAATTAAGCTCTTTGAGGTTGGAAAAGCCAAAATGAGGATCCAATCTTAAGAAAACTCTTTGAACCGCGGCTCTGGGAGCGCAGAGCTGCCACTAGTGTTTCTGCTGTTGAAAAGGCGAGTATTGAAAACCCGAGAGGCCAATAAGTGAGCATCTCATCATTGTTCAGAGATGCTGTGAGGCCAGTACTGTATTATCTCCATTTCACAGATTGGGAAGCCAGCTTTTCTAAGGTGGCTGCTGATTCTGCTGTGCACACACCTACAGTCCCCAGATGGTGTGGTTCACCATCACCAAGGAAAATAGTAAGAGCAGGAACTGCTTCCCTCCTTTGAAGGACACGTTTACCTTCTCGAAGAAATATATTTAAGAGAATTGGAATTTCAATTTTGAAATAACATCTACATCCTCTAATAATTGTTGCAAAATAAGTAAACAGGAATCGAAACATGAGTAATTCAAATAGCAGTTACTGCAAAAATCCCTCATATAACAAACACCTCCCAACCCTATTGTCTACATAACAAACTTCCCTTCCTTTATCTGTGGACCAATTTGGTTAGTGATTGGGCAGCCACGGGCTATCAGGGAGGATGAAAATGGAGGTTAATTTTAATGGATCTTGAGCCACTGAAGGAATTGGGTTTATAATTCCCAATTTATCAAACGGTAATCCATCGGAGGATTTATACTTCTTGTAGTGTGTCTGTGTCCTGCACCACCAATTACCAAAAAGTTATTTCTTTTGTTTGAATCTATTCAGTCTGCAACTCAAAAGGACAATTATAGGAGCTAGAAAATTATTTCTGATATTAAGGACTACTAGACACTAGAGTGAGTCTTTGAGAGAGACTGTGGAATGTCTTACGACAGAACAGCAATTCTCAAGACTCTTGCTAATAATAAAGTATCATGATTTGAGAAAGAGTTCAATTTTCTTTTATAAATTAGAGTTGGTTTAACTGGGAAGCATTACAGTTTCTGGAAATATCAACTGGGGAGGGGAAAGTTTGGGGACTTGTGCTAGAGGGAAGGAGCCCTGTTTGTAGGTCTGAGATGATTTGGGCTGATTAACTTTTAATCCTATGTGCCTATAACATCTTGTCCCCTTCCTCACCCTAAGACTGTTAGCATATTAAGTAATGAAATGAAGAATGGAAAACTGGAATAAAACACGAGTAGTTCATGCAGTGTACAAGAATAAATTATTTACTGAAGCACCACCCATGTCTTCATTCAGTAAATTGTCAGAGTATGTCAGGCACTTTTGTGTTGTTCACAAATTTAAGAGACAAATAGTTTGAAAAGATGAAATAGGTAAATTGAAGTTAAATCTCACTGAATAACAGACTGATGAGAAGAGTTAACTTTTACGCCCATCCAAGTTGATTTAAATTCAGAGCTAGAAGCCATGGTGTGTGTATAGGCACATATGCATGTGTGTATATGTGTCTACACACAGACTATGACCTACTTTCAATTTGAAATCAAGTTTATGGGTCAAGATCAGCATTCCTTTTTTTTTCCTCTTTTCCATTATGGTTTATTACAGGATACTGAATATAGTTCCCTGTGTTACACAGTAGGACCTTGTTGTTTATCCAGTCTATGTATATTAGTTTGCATCTGCTAGTCCCAAACTCCCAATCCATCTCTCCCCCACCTCCCCTGCCCTTGGCAATCACAAGTCGGTTCTCTATGTCTGTGAGTCTGTTTCTGTTTTGTAGATAAGTTCATTTGTGTCAAATTTTAGATTCCACATACGTGATATCATGCGGTATTTGTCTTTCTCTTTCTGACTTACTTCACTTAGTAAGATAATCTCTAGATCCATCCATGTAGCTGCAAATGGCATTATGTCATTCTTTCTTATAACTGAGTAGTATTCCAGTGTGTGTGTGTGTGTGTGTGTGTGTGTGTGTGTGTGTGTGTGTATACATATATCATATCTTCTTTATCCATTCGTCTGTTTATGGACATTTAGGTTGTTTGCATGTCTTGGCTATTGTAGATAGTGATGCAATGAACATAAGGGTGCATGTATCTTTTCGAGTTATAGTTTTGTCCGGATACATGCCCAGGAGTGGAATTGGTGGATCATATGGCCCTTTTCTCCATACCCTCTCCAACATTTGTTACTTGTAGACTTTTTAATGATGACCATTCAGACTGGTGCGAGGTGGTACCTCATTGTAGTTTTGATTTGCATTTCTCTAATAATTAGTGATGTCAAGCAGCTTTTCATGTACCTATTGACCATCCTTTGGAGAAACATCTATTTAGGTCTTCAAGACCAGCATTTAAACAGTGAAGTCAAATAGAGTAAAAATACTAGCATATCTGAATGCAGTAATGGGTTACAATGTAAAATGCTTTTCTTCCTCTAAGTTTATGGTCAGTGCAATTGAAAGCTATCTCATGGGCCTATATAATTCCTTCTCAAGAAATAGAAGGGTGAGTCAAACACAAAATATTAGGTTTAGCCTACTGAGAAAATTCCAAGAAAGAGTTCATCTTAAATGATGTATGGAGAGTAAATATCAATATTATTATTATTATTATTATTATTATTTTTGGTGGTACGCGGGCCTCTCACTGCTGTGGCCTCTCCCCTTGCGGAGCACAGGCTCCGGACGCGCAGGCTCAGCGGCCCTGGCTCACGGGCCCAGCCGCTCGGCGGCATGTGGGATCCTCCCGGACCGGGGCACGAACCCATGTCCCCTGCATCCGCAGGTGGACTCCCAACCACTGCGCCACCAGGGAAGCCCAATAATATTATTAATAACTCCAGCTTTAATAGTGCCAAAGAGTCGTTCTATGCCAGTCACATCCTATGAGTCACAACTTATGTTTTCATAATGTCAGCCCCCTTTGTTCTGGATTATGTATGGAAAGGTGCTCATTGCAAACGTTATATATCACAGAAAGCAAAAGGCTCTGCTTTGTATGTAGACAGAACTTCTTAGGCTTCAATCCCAGCTTGGCCCTTTCAAAACTAAGTGACTTAGGGAGGATGGGAGGGAGGGAGATGCAAGAGGGAAGAGATATGGGAACATATGTATATGTATAACTGATTTACTTTGTTATAAAGCAGAAACTAACACACCATTGTAAAGCAATTATACTCCAATAAAAATGTTAAAAAAAAAAGTGACTGCTGGGGAGGAAAGGTACTTGACACGTTTGCCTGTTATATCAAGTAGGAATCATAAAAATAGCTGATCAGAATTGCCTGAGGTTGTGTTTGTGAAGTATGTGTATTTAGCACACACTAAGCTCTCAGAAACTGCTGGCTGTTCCTACTATTGGCTCAGGGCCCAGGGCCCAGTGATGGAAATACATTTAGTGCCTCTAAAAATCAGCTCAAGTGTCGACACACTTAAGGAAACCCAGGTTACCTCTGACTTGGTGAAAGTATTATAAAGGAAATCATGGACTCATTAGAGTTCTTGTGAGTCATTCAGATTTTAAGAAGCTGCTTCTTTGATTTTGAAAACAGAAAAAAAAAAATCTCAGAACCTACTTGGACTAAGGTTTATTTTACCTATTTCAAGTCAGAGCAAATACTCCTAGAATGACCCTCAACTGTTTCCTGAATTTGAGCTGATCCCATTTGGGCGTTGCAGACAGAGAAAAGCAGATGTTTGAGGACGGGAGGGATGGGGGAAAGCGGGGAGCAACGTTTTTCCTACAGAACCAGCAGGCTCTGTTCCCTGAGACATTGTCTCTCTTTTGTGGCTGAGGAAATACAAGTGCAGAGAGGTTCAGTAACTTTTCACTGGAGGTCTTAGGGCTTGTGAGAGGAGGATAGAAATTAAATTTAGGTCTGGGAGTCTCCCCCACCAGTGTCCTTTCTCTCTGTGCTTTGGGCACCACTCTATAAATGGACTCCTTGTAGCATCCTGACCCCAAATACATGAACTACCCCAAGTTCTTGGCTTTTCAAAATAAACATCTTCTTAGGCTGTGGTGTATTGCACACTGAATTGGCATTAGTGCCCTGAGCCATTTCCAGCATTCCAGCTTCATTATTACACTAGTCCAGGCAGAATCCACACCTTTCAAAGGAGAAGCAATTTCTACTTTAATTACAGCACTTCTTTTTATCTCCAACAATACATACAAAAAATAATTGAAAGGGGTATTTATAATTTACCAAGCACATGAAGCTTAATTAAGGTAAAGGAATTAATAGTTCCTTTGACCACATTCCAGAGTCACACTTACACATACAATCAGTCTGAAGAAAACTCAATCTACAGAAGTCTGAATTAAAAGACCTTTTTTTTTTAAAAAAAAAAAAATTTATTTTTATTTATTTATTTATTTTGGGCTGTGTTGGGTCTTCATTTCTGTGCGAGGGCTTTCTCTAGTTGTGGCTAGTGGGGGCCACTCTTCATCGCGGTGCGCGGGCCCCTCACCGTCGCGGCCTCTCTTGTTGCAGAGCACAGGCTCCAGACGCGCAGGCTCAGTAGTTGTGGCTCACGGGCCCAGTTGCCCCGCAGCATGTGGGATCTTCCCAGACCAGGGATCGAACCCGTGTTCGATTGAACACGGGGGATCGAATCCCATAATTTCAGCATAGAATATGACTTGCCAAAACCATACAGAAAGTATTGCACACCCACGTGTGCCTAGCAGCCCTTTGCTGAAACACTGTCAAGTTTATCATCTTTGCCCCGACATCCCTTGCTTTCTCAGAAGGGCTAGTTTGTGAGCTCCATCTTCCTGGGGTCTGCAGGACACACCCCTGACTTTGCCCTCCTTTGTCAAAGCATTTGCAGTGGTCCCAAAATGTCCAGTCTCTCCACATCATCAAACTTACATTCCCCCAGCACTTCTCTACCAGTTAGTTGCCACGTAGGCTATGCTACGATTTTTCTCTGTAAGATATTACTATCTGGTGGCCATTTAGTGTTTAATTTGCAAGATAAATATAGGCAGTGGTTAAAAGTATGACCTTTGGCATTAAACAGACCTAGATTGAAATCACAGGTTGGTCTGTTATCAGCCACGTTATTTTTCACGAGCAGCTTAACTTCTCTGTAGAGGGAGGATGCTGATACCTATCTCCCAGAGCGGTGGTGAGGCTTAGATGAGAGAACGTCGGTGGAAGGCTTGGCACTCAGTAAGCTCTCAGTCTGTGGCAGTTACTGCTGTCCCAGGAGCATTTGCATTTTCACGTCAGGAGATGACAGTGTCTGTTCCTAAAGGAAAGTGAGTTCTAGGATGGGTTTCCAGGCAAGAGAATAGCCAATGTTTTGGAGCAGGTGGTACCCACGTCTCACCACGTAGGTAACTGCCTGGTCCTCCTGTATGTGGTGATGATGTCCGCCCAAGAGGGGAGACCTTTGAGGAAGAAGAACAATCTGTCTCATGGACATCATGGGTAGTTGATGTAGGACATCAAGGCATACCTAGTGCTTTCTAAGACTATATGTGGGATAAATCAAATGCACACAAAGGATTCAGTCATTTCAATTTGCCGTAGATCCATTCTACCCAGGATGGTCTCCAGAACAGCAGCAACCGCCCTGCCTGTGCTCTGATTTGAAAGGCAGATTCTTTGCCGGGTCCCAGACCTGCTAAATGAAAATCTCTGGGAGTGGGCTCAGACATCTGCATTTTACCAAAGCCCTCCAGTGATTCTGATGCACCCCAGCATTTGATTATCACTGTTATAGAACATCCACACAAGCCTATAAGCTACAAGAATCCAGAAACTATCAGTCTGGTCTTTGGAGGTCATCCTAACAGGCCCTAGAGAATCTCTATGGCTGTGCATTCCCATATGCCTCACTCTGACATGCCAAGGACACACCCAGCCTGAGAACAGACCCTGGAAAGTTTGACTCTATCACCAGCAACATGACATTAACAGTGAGATCAACTTCACTCTTACTTCATTAGATGAACTCTCATTTCTTCTTCCCAGGGATTCGTTGTTTTTGATGGTTTGAGCAAGTTGTGTACTTTAGGGTTATTCCTTTGTGTGAATGACTAAGATTAATAAGAACTACCTTCATAACTCAGATTCAGTTGACATACATTTTTTAGAAACTTGTTTTAGCCAGTTGTAGTTTTGTTCCGTCATGTCACTTTTTGGAAACATCTAAGCCATATTTCTATTTATATCCCCATACTCACCAAGTAGATGCTAGTATTCTATAGACATTTACAAACCAGTGTACAAAACATGTAGTTTTTGTGTTGCCTCATCTTTTTTTTTTAAAGAATAAGAGTCCATTCAAAATGTAATATGAAGTGTTTTATTGGGCTTCACTTTATGGTGCTTAACAGATACTGCTTTTTAAAAAATTGGATGTTTGGGGCAACCCTGCATGGAGGAAGTCTATTGGCACCATTTTCCCAACAGCATTTTCTCACTGCACGTCTCTGTGTCTCATTTTGGTAATTTTCTCAATATTTCAAACTTTTTTTATTATTTCTGAATTTGTTATGGTAATCTGTGATTAGTGATCTTTGATGTTATTATTATAATTGTTTTGGGACACCACAAACCTCACCTATACAAGATGACAAACTTAATTTATAAATGTATGTGTTCTGACTGCTCCACCGACAGGCCATTCCCCCATCTCTCTCCATCTCCTCGGGCCTTGCTGTTCCCTGAGACACAACACTGAAATTAGGCCAATTAATAACCCTACCGTGACCTCTAAGTGTTCAAGTGAAAGGACAAGTCTCACATCTCTCAGTTTAAATCAAAAGCTAGGCATGATTAAGCTCAGTGAGGAAAGCATGTCCAAAGCCAAGATGGGCCAGCAGCTAGACCTCTTGCTCCAAACAGTTAGCCAAGTTGTGAACGCAAAGGAAAAGTTCTTGAAGGAAATTAAAAGGGCTACTCCGGTGAACACACGTATGATAAGAAAGCAAAATAGTCTTATTGCTGACATGGAGAAAGTTTTACTAGTCTGGATAGAAGGTCAAACCAGCCACAAGATTCCCATAAACCAAGAAAGCAAAATAGTCTTATTGCTGACATGGAGAAAGTTTTACTAGTCTGGATAGAAGGTCAAACCAGCCACAAGATTCCCATAAACCAAAGCCTAATCCAGAGCAGGGTCCTAACTCTCTTGTATTCTGTGAAGGCTGAGAGAGGTGAGAAAGCTAGAGAATAAGAATTTGAAGCTAGCCGAGCTTGGTGTATGAGGTTTAAGGAAAGATGCCATCTCCATAACATAAAAGTGCAAGGTGAAGCAGCAAGTGCTGATGTAGAAGCTGCAGCAAGTTCCTCAAAAGATCTAGCTAAGATAATTAATAAAGGTGACTACACTTAACAACAGATTTTCAGTGTAGATGAAACAGCCTTATATCAGAAGAAGATGCCATCTAGGACTTGCATAGCTAGAGAGGAGAAGTCAATGCCTGGCTTCAAAGCTTCAAAGGACAGGCTGACTCTCTTGTTAGGGGCTAATACAGCTGGTGACTTGAAGTTGAAGCCAGTGCTCATCTACCATTCTGAAAATCCTAGGGCCCTTAAGAATTATGCTAAATCTACTCTGATTGTCCTCTGTAAGTGGAACAACAAAGCCTGGATGACAGCACATGTGTTTACTGAATTAAATTTTAAGCCCACTGTTGAGACCTACTGCTCGGAAAAAAAGATTCCTTTCAAAATATTACTATTGCCCATTGACAGTGTACCTGGTCACCCAAGAGCTCTGATGGAGAGGTACTATAAGATTACTGTTGTTTTCATGCCTGCTAACACACATCCATTCTGTAGCCTATGGACCAAAAAGAGTAATTTCAACTTTCAAGTTTTATTATTTAAGAAATACATTTTGTAAGGCTATAGCCGCCATAGATGGTGATTCTTTTGATGGATATGGGCAAGGTAAATTGAAAACCTTCTGGAAAGGATTCACCATTCTAGATACCATCAAGAATGTTTGTGGTTCATGGAAAGAGGTCAAAATATCAACATTACTAGGAGTTTGGAAGAAGTTGATTCCAGCCTTCATAGATGACTTTGAGGGGTTCAAGATTTGGTGGAGGAGGTAACTGCAGATGTGGTGGAAATAACAACAGAACTAGAGTTAGCAACTCAGTCTGAAGATGTGACTGAATTGCTGCAATCTGATGATAAAACTTTCATGTTTACGGAGTTGCTTCTTATGGTTGAGCAAAGAAAAAAACTTAGTTGATAAAGCAGCGGCAGTGTTTGAGAGATTTGACTCCAATTTTGGAAGAAGTTCTGTTGTGGGTAAAATGCTATGAAACAGCATTGCATGCTACAGAGAAATTATTCTTGAAAAGGAGAGTCAATCAATTTGGCAAACTTCATTGCTGTCGTATTTTAAGAAATTCCCACAGCCACCCCAGCCTTCAGTAACCACCACCCTGATCAGTCAGGAGCCACCAACATCCAGGCAAGACCCTCCACCTGCAAAAAGATTATGACTCACTGAAGGGCCAGATGATGGTTAGCATTTTTAGCAATAATGTATTTTTAAATTTTTAAATTAAGGTTTGTACATTGTTTTTTAGACATAATGCTATTGCATACTTAATAGCCTACAATACAGACTAAACATAACTCTTATGTGCACTAGGAAACCAAAAAATTTGTGTGACTCACTTTATTTCAATATTGGCATTATTGGGGTGGTCTGGAATGAAACCCACGATATATCGGAGGCATGCCTGTATGTTCACAATTAAATGCTTTAAAATTCTTTTAAAGTAGGGTGATTACTTTTTAGCTACAGTGGCTCTCATACAAGAATAAGCCATACACTCAAATCACATGACTTCCAATCATAGGAGGGAATCTCAGATGCAGGGGTTGATGGTAACTCTCAAAAATTGTATGTTCATATTCTAAGTCACAGAACCTGTAAATATGACCTTATTTGGGAGAAAGGTCTTTGCAGATGTAATAAGTTAAGCGTCTCAAGATGAGATCATCCTGGTTTAGGGCGGGCCCTAAATCCAATGACAAGTCCTTAGAAGAGAAGAAAAAGGGGGAAGAAACACAGAGACACACAAGAGTACATCATGTGCAGGCAGAGGCAGAGATTAGAGTGATATGTCTGCAAGTCCAGTGATGACAAGCATCGCCAGCCACCAGCAGAAGCTAGGAGAGGCATGGAACCTCCAAAACGAACCAATACTGCCAACATCTTGATTTGGAACATCTGGCTCCAGAGCAATGAGAGAATAAATTTCTGTGCTTTAAAACTTCCAAGTTTGTGGTATTTGTTATGGCAGCTCTAGGAAACTAAGCTCATTATACCAGCTCGTTACAATACCTTTTTTTTTTTTCTTTTGGCTGCATTGGGTCTTCGTTGCTGTGCACAGGCTTTCTTTAGTTGTGGTGAGCATGGGCTACTCTTCATTGAAGTGCACGGGCTTCTCATTGCGGTGGTTTCTCGTTGCGGAGCACTGGCTCTAGGCACGTGGGCTTTGTAGTTGCAGCATGTGAGCTCAGTAGTTGCGGCACGCAGACCCTAAAGCACGCGGGCTTCAGTAGTTGTGGCGCGTGGGCTCAGTAGTTGCAACGCACAGGCTCTAGGTGTGCCGGCTTCAGTAGTTGTTGTGCTTGAGCTCAATAGTTGTGGCTCGTGGGCTCTAGAGCACAGGCTCAGTAGTTGTGGCGCACGGGCTTAGTTGCTGCACAGCACGTGAGACCTTCCTGCACCAGGGCTCAAACCCGTGTCCCCTGCATTGGCAGGTGGATTCTTACCACCGCACCACTGGGGAAGTCCTACAATACCTTTTACTGGTTGCAGCTATCAACATTTACAAAATTTGGGTTTGAGAAACTTTCTTGAGGAAATAAATTCAGGAAGAATTAACAACAGGTTGTGGAGGTTTTATTCCTACACCAAGGGTCATGAACCCTTAAGCAAACAACAGTTATCAAAGGACATTAAGACAGTTTTCAGAAACAAGAGACACATCTATTAGCATTTTGTTTATTAGACTAAAATGCATGTGGACAAAGCAATATCAATGTGTGTAAGTCATGTACAAAGCTTTGATAGTCACCACATGATAGCAGAGCTGTTTTACCATCTATCTATAGGTGAGTGGCTTAGAGACTAAAAACAAAGGGGTAGAGAAGAACAGATATGTCTTTTATAAGGTTAAAGAGGAGTCTGTGACATTAGTCTCTTAGTTATATTTTTTGTTTAGACTGCTCATGGATCCGTTATTCATTCATTTACTCAACAAATTTATGGAATGCATCTTATCTGGATAATGTTAAACACTGAGAAAGTAGCAGTATTTAAGTAAAGTTCCTTGCCTTTACATAGCATATATAGCTAATGGGAAATGATGGTGTTAAATAAATAAACAAATAAATAAAACATTGATATGTGGTATGAAGGAAATAAGCAAGGTAATGTAGCCACCCAATAAAAAGTAGCCTCACCAGTCTTGTTTTTTTGTTTTTGGCATAAAAAGCATATTAAACATAATATGTTTTTCATTTATTTATTTGTCTACTTATTTGTATTCTGTCTCCTTCTGAACTGTAAGCACCATTAGATCAGGGACCTAGGCTTGTTTTCTGCTGTTTCTTAAGCGTGAGGACACTGCCCGGTATATAGGGAACACACAGTAAATATTTGTTCAATACATTTGTTGATTGAGTAAGTGAATATGATAGAGAGAAACTGACAGAGACCCTGTGCAAGACCCAGAAAGCATTTGTTTGTGTTTGTATTGCATTTGTTTTTAAAATTCTTTACTTTTCTAAGCTAACACATTTTTTAGGGGAGGAATTTTTCAGGTAGAGAAGGTGTGGAAAAATAAAAACTTAAAAAGATCTAGGTTAAGTGTTTGACCAAACCATTTTGATTTCTCTTTATTGCTACATATGGCATTTGCTTTTTAAATTTATGATTGATTTATGATTTTTAAAATGCTTATTAAAAATTGCAAAACAAAATTGTAAGACTATCTTTTAAAACAAATAGCTATGAAGAATCAGGGAACTCAGCTCCTTTAAGTTCAGTGATCTATTTTCTTTTCAAAAATTTTTTTTTTTTTTTTTTGCGGCACGCGGGCCTCTCACCATTGCGGCCTCTCCCGTTGCAGAGCACAGGCTCCGGATGTGCAGGCCCAGCGGCCATGGGTCACGGGCCCAGCCGCTCCGCGGCATGTGGGATCCTCCCGGACCGGGGCACGAACCCGTGTCCCCTGCATTGGCAGGCGGACTCCCAACCGCTGCGCCACCAGAGAAGCCCTCTTTTCAAAATTTTAAGAAACTGGCTGGCCTGCTGAAAGCACAGGTTTGCATTTAAAATCATCTGAAATATAGTCATAAAGCCTTTTTTTAAACTTGTAGGATAGAAAATCGTTTTCCTTTGCTTTCTGTTTTATCGCTTAGCTTTAATTTAAATCAATAAGAAAATTTGAATTCCCTACGAGAAAAATGAGCAAAAGACAGAACAATAAACTGTTACAATAAATGAATAAATTTTAAAAACAAAGAGAAAGAATATGAAGAAACACAAAGAGCCAGAAAGCAAACAGAAGACTGTTCTATTCTTTAGCCATCAAGCAATTGCAAATAAAATAATGTTAGCATGCTTTGCATACCAACTTGGAAAGAGACAGTTTGAGGAAACAGGAAGTCACACACTGTTATCGTGAATATAAACTGTTTTAACCTTTCCAGGAGCAATCTGACAAAGTGAATTAGAAGCCTTAAAAATATATTTGCCTTTGACCTATTAATCTCACTTCTGAGAATATATGTTAATTAAATAATGAAGTATATATGACTATTTTGCCATAAAGATAATTAGATGAAGCGCTATTTAAGGTAGCAAAGTATTATACATCATTTAACGGTCCAATAGGAGCAAAATAAAGTTATAGCATTTTATTTTAATCCAATATAATAGTATTTGGACATTAAAACTATTTTCCACAATTTTATTTAGTGACATGGAAAGATGCTGAAGATGTATTAAAGGGAAAAGAAGCAAATTAAAAAATAATTGTTACAATATTGTGTAAAAATATTTACATATTTTGGAGAAAGGGAGACAGAGACTGAGATAGGAAAAATGAAGTCTACACAGATGTGTTTGTAGTGGGTGAGTAGACTGTGCCTGCTTTTAAATATTTTTCTTATTTGTTCATGGTATACGACTTTCCTATGGTGAACACACAAGCTTCTGTGTTAAAGTGTGTGTGCTTTATTTGAAATGTAAAGATCTATAGTTTTGCTTTACAGTTTCCCTGAGGAAACCAATAACATTATAGACAAAGGGCATGAATAGGCAGTTTGTATAAGGAGACACCTCGTTGGCTATCCTGGATGTGAAGAGATGCTTGAACTCATAGGTGATAGAAGAAATGCAACTATAATATCATTAAGATACCATTTTGTACCCACTGGATTGGCCACAAAAGTAGAAATTTGGTGAGAAAGAGGGGAAATAGAATTCTGGTCAGAGTATAGGTTGTCATGACCCATTATAGGAAGTGAGTCTGAGGGCCATTCTGGAGAGCACATCTCAGTAGGTTTTTCTGAAGTTAACCAGCAACCCAGGTCCCAGTAATAAGGAGTTATTTTAAAAACACAAAATCAGGGGCTTCCCTGGTGGCGCAGTGGTTGAGAGTCCGCCTGCCGATGCACGGGACATGGGTTCGTGCCCCGGTCCGGGAGGATCCCACATGCCTCGGGGCGGCTGGGCCGGTGAGCCATGGCCGCTGAGCCTGCGCGTCCGGAGCCTGTGCTCCGCAACGGGAGAGGCCACAACAGTGAGAGGCCCGCGAACCACACACACACACACACACACACACACACACACACAAACCACAAAATCAAACTGACTTTGTTTTATTATGGATTATTATGAACTTATTATTATTTTATTTATTATTATTATTGGTCATGCCACGCGGCTTACAGGATCTTGGTTCCTCAACCAGGGATCCACCAGGGCCCCAGCAGTGAAAGTGCTGAGTCCTAACCACTGGACTGCCAGGGAATTCCCCTAAACTTATTGATATTATTATTGTTATGGACTTTGTTTTATTATTATTTGTGTTATGGATAGCAAAATCAAATAGGAGTCCTGCTTCTCCCAACCTAATTCACACGAACAAAATGAGTTGTATTAGTAAGAGAAGGTAATTAAAATCTTGGTAAAGGATCACATGAATTTAGATTTTGTGATAAATGAGGAGGAAATGATCTAAAAATTATGAGATATGTGAATTTTAGGAAAGCAGACTTCAAAATTTTACAGCATTAACATAGAGAACTTGCTGAAGCCTCAAGAAGCCACCAGCCCTGGAGTGATAGGACCACTTAGAACACAGGATGAGGAAATTACCATTTGGCCAGAAACATGTCAAATTTTGTAGACAGTGAACACTTTATACTGGAAGTCAATCATAATAACTCATCCTAACTCAGAGAGAAACATATTCAAAAAGATTTTATAAACAAAAAGACCTCCAGTATCATTAGTATTGAACCTTCCTCTGGCCCCCATTGTGGGGCTAGAGTGTGATGACACAGAGAAGTGTTCAGGGTCTAATTGTAAAGCATATGATAGGTCATGGTGTAAGTTTTAGCCTTAAAAAATTTATTAAAAGCACATGATTAGAGTTTCCATTTTAGAAAAATAATTGTGGAAGTTTAGAAAGAAAGAACATATGTGATTAGGTGGTCAAGTTGTGAGTGAACCAGACCTCAAAGAAAAGCAGACGGGCCTTACCGTCATGCCGGCCAAGCAGGACATGGCCAATGTTTATTAGTACCCAAGGGGTGGAGTGAAGGTAGGATGTCATATCCAAGGAGGCCAAGAGTAGGGGAAAAATCCAGATGGGAAGCATAAGCTGAAAACCTCAGGAAGTAGTGAGGATTAAGACTAGGAACGTCGTGTCTAGACCTGAAGACCAACTAAGGCAGTGACAGTGGAGACAGAGCAATATCACAGTGTTGTCTGTGGTACCAGAGAGCTGGAGACCACTGAAGGGTCCATCTCTGGGGAGAAGGGATAAGTAAATTGTAGTTGGTGGTCACCACTAAATTCTATGCAGCCGCAGCTAGGATTAGGCATACAACCAGCAACGTGGATACGTCTGAAAAGGTCCATAGCGAGGGTTGCCAGATAAAATACAGGGTGCCCAGTTAAATTTGCATTTCTGTTAAACAACAAATACTTTTTTAGAGTATGATCCAAATATTTGCTAAATCTGGCAACCCTAGTCCCAGTACGGCACAATTTGTGAAAATGAAAACTATGTACACAGGCAAATCAACCCAACTTATTTCATAAGGATACAGAGCAAACATGTTGATAGCTATTGTGTTTGGGGGTGGGGGATAGAGAGAATAAAAAGGAATAAATAAATATTACATAAATAAAGAAATAAGAGAGGGCCTTGAGGGAACAGGTGGTGGTAATGAGCTGAGTACGATTGACTCAATTCTCTGTACCTAAATCCAAAAAGAAGTAAGAAATACGTTTTTCTGCACCCTTGGATTTCTTCACTGAAGGCCCGGAGACCCTGCCCAGCTGATAAAGAGAATATTCTGTCCTATGAAATGATCCCTATGGAATACTCTGGCACTGCCGGCAAAATTAAGTGGCAGAAAAGTGAGTAGGAGAGGGGCTAGGTAGGTGACAAGGTGCTCAGGAGGAAGAAATTTATAAACCGAGTTAAAAATGAAACTAATGGGGTGGGATAGGGAGGGTGGGAGGGAAGGTGACGCAAGAGGGAAGAGATATGGGAACATATGTATATGTATAACTGATTCACTTTGTTGTAAAGGAGAAACTAACACACTATTGTAAAATAGTTATACTCAAATAAAGATGTTAAAAAAAATAAATTAAAAAAAAATGAAACTAATGAACAAATCAGTTAGGAACATTGCTTCACCTAGGTTTACTCTTTTAATAGAGGAACACGCTTACATTCTCATAGAGTAAATATTAGTAAAAGATTATCAGCAAGCACAAATCCTTAACTGTTGCCATGGAGACAGACAGAAGAATAGGCAAAGTTGCAATTTCCCCATTGGAAAAATGATAATACATGTCACCCAGTAACGCTGATTTTTTAAATACCTTTTTCTTTCTTCATGTCACAGCTGATTACAAGGAGAGCTTTAATACGATTGGCAACATTGAAGAGATTGCATATAATGCCGTTTCCTTCACCTGGGACGTGAATGAAGAAGCTAAGGTGAGTGAAAAAGTAGCACTGATTCATTGGTCGTACCTTTTAAATACCGTGTCCTTTCTCTGCAGAGGATTCTTTTACAAAAGCCTCTGAGTAGGGAAAGATCTGTTAACTTGAGCCAGAAACAAGGGAAATGAACCTATGATCTTTCTCTTGAAGTCACACACATTCAATTACGCGCAGCTAAATTGCCTTTTGTGGAGCAAGGAGAAAGGGGGTGTACCTATTCCTTTGTGGCCTCCCGCTGACGGGCCAGGCCCCTTGTCCCTCCCAAATCCTCCAGGCCCCCAAGCTCCATTTTAGCACTTGGGGCCGACAGGACTGGGCCAGAAAAATCTTTTCTACCTGCACTGCAGTTTCCCCAAACATCTCTCCAACTGCTGCCTTCTTCAGAGGCAGGAAGGTGCTCAGAGCTACTGTCTGCACAGGTAAGCAGCTGGGCAAGCCTCCTGACCCCCAGCCCCCTTGAGGCTTAATCTGGTCGAGGGAGGGTGCAGGAAGCAGGGCTGCAGGTCTCTGAACTTGACTCCCTGAGGAAGAGCCACCACCGTGACCTTGAGCCATTTCTTTCCTGTTAACCTCAAGCTTAAGCTTTTCTTACTTCTGTCTGGTGCCAGCACGGTTAAGAAGGGCAACAGTAAAATCTCTGGCCAGGTGCAACCTAAGGATAGATGTCCACCGTTGCATGGATTCGGGTAAAAAAGTAAGACTTGATGACACTCAGATTTGCTTTCCAGCCATGAGTCTCTGCGTTTATGAAAACTGAACTTTGCTGCTATGCCCACTCTTCTTTCTGTGTTCTGTACCTTCTGATTTTCGATCCTTATTTCGCACCAAAGGGAAGGTTCCAGATGAACCGTAAGCTTGTTTTCTGCTTCAGTTATGTACCATCTAGGAGGGCGTTAGAAGACTTTGTCTTCGAATTAATGAAAAGGTCAATGTAAACAACTGCTTTCAATGCTTCATTGTCTGCAAGCAGGGGAAGGCCAGGTGAGAAAGGAAACTGGATGGGAGTTTGTGGGCATGACTTAGAGAAGAAGATGAATTGCTCAGTGTCTCATTTCACTCAGGTATAACACAAAGTAAATGAAATTGGCTTTAGGCCCAAGAAAGGTGACCTAAATGGGCAAGCAGAAACAGAGCTCCATAGTAGCTGGGAGAATGTTCCAGTGGGTCAGTGCATCTGAGGGAAGGCAGGAGGCCTTGTGATGTGATGGGCACAGTAGTGCAGGAAAAGCTTCTCCTCGAGGCCCCGCTCCACCTCCGTTTAAAGTTCCTCACCCGGGGCTTCCCTGGTGAAATATGTATTTTTGTGCATGTGTATTGTTCCAGGCTGACACATTTAAGGTCACATATGCTTTGACAAATGGCAGTGCTTGCTTGTTGTAGCAAAACTTGTTTCTTTAATACATATTTTCAGTAACTATTATTTGGTAGTTGTAATTGTGTGCAGTTTGGGTTAATCGATGAGTAATAAAAATAGCTCCAAATACTTCTGCCAAACTACTGGAAGAACTTTTAAAGAAAAACCATAAAAGTTAAATCCATTTCATTAGGTAGGCTGAGAAGATTTTCTTTTTCAACCTGCAGGATGTAAGTTTTTTCTTTAAAATATCATTGATTTGGGCTTCCCTGGTGGCGCAGTGGTTGAGGGTCCGCCTGCCGATGCAGGGGACACGGGTTCATGCCCCGGTCTGGGAGGATCCCACGTGCCGCGGAGCGGCTGAGCCCGTGAGCCATGGCCGCTGAGCCTGCGCGTCCGGAGCCTGTGCTCCGCAACGGGAGGGGCCACAACAGTGAGAGGCTCGCGTACCACATTAAAAAATAATAATAATAATATAAAATAAAATATCATTGATTTTATAATAAGCAGGGTGCAAAAAAACCCAAAATTACATGATTGGGAAAAAAGGTTTTCAACAAAGCAAGGCATAAAATCCTCTCACAGTGGAATTGTTAGTGTCCTGGACTTATTCTCGGGAGCAGTTGCACTTGACTTGGAGTTCCTCTTGGTAATGTCCACACAGAAATCTGTTGTAGGCTTTAGGATTGTGACATTCATTCAGTGTCACATGTTGTTTTAGTTCATGTGGCCAGAGGACACAAATTTGTGACCCACAGCCTTCATATATTCCACAGAACCTATATGTTCGTGTGTATCATGCATTTCTGTACTTACATTCCAAGTTTTAAAATATTTTGCCCACATTTAATAATCAGGAGATTCAAGAAACAAACAAACAAAACAAAAACCTAAGTTTCCAGATTCTTTTGGATAATTAGAGATTCTGGCAACATGAGCCCGAGTGTTTTCAAGGCCACGAGTAGCTCTTGTGAGGTACCAGCTGTTCTCTTTAATGCTTTCTCTAGGCCTTCTCCATCGTGGAACTTTCCTTGTCTGGTCCTCGTGGACATTTGAAGTTTCATGCCCCAATCACACCCCCTCAGACAACTGAATATGCCGTTTACATCTTTACTGGCTCTCGGTGTTGGGGAAAGTAGTGACACAAGGGAGGTTGACGCTGTGTGGCTGAGAGGAAGGGACCAGTCAGGAACCCCACCAACCTCCCCGGGTTCCTTTGGCAACGGGCCACACAGAGGCTGACTTGTGTTGGTGCCGGTACAGAGAGCTGCTGCGCCTTTCTTGGTTTGAAAGAAAGGTAGTAAATCTTGATCTTTGAGGATATTTTCTAAAAAATAAGAAATCACTTGGGTCCAAGTGTGAGTGTGTACCAACAAGTTGGATAATATCACTTCAGGGGTAAAAATAATGTATAGTTTTTGGCACAAGACCAGCTTTGAAGTGGGTAATATCCGAAGAGACACTACGAATATACTTCGAGCCATGGCAGTATCATTTGAGAGATCTGTGTCTTCCCAAGGTAGCTGCTATTTGGATATTTGGTTTTGGTGCATTTATTAAAAAAAAAAAAACAGTCCCGTATTTGTTAGTTTTCCCACATATGCATCATCAAGGCCTGATGACAAAATTTATGGATTTTTCCAGAACACTACTCTTTTCTTTTGCTGCTGACCTATATTCTATTCTTACCTCTCGTTTAGCAGGAACAGAAGAAAGGAAAGAACGTGAAACTCTAATCGTTTAGTTTAATTTAATTACAGGAAAAGTTTGGCCAGGGAAGGTGTTAATAGAACCTAACAGGCTGGACAGGAATAAAGATGCAGACCTACTAGAGAATGGACTTGAGGACACGGGGGCGGGGGAGGGTAAGCTGGGACGAAGTGAGAGTGTGGCATGGACGTATATACACCACCTAGCTAGCTCGTGGGAAGCAGCCGCGTAGCACAGGGAGATCAGCTCGGTGCTCTGTGACCACCTAGAGGGGTGGGAGGGAGACGCAAGAGGGAGGAGACATGGGGATATACATATATGTATAGCTGATTCACTGTTATAAAGCAGAAACTAACACACCATTGTAAAGCAATTATATTCCCATAAAGTTGTTTTAAAAAAAATGAGGTTGCGGGATTAACTGCAGATTGCCAGTCTCAAGGGCAGCACAGTTCTGGCAGAACTACTGCAGACTTCTTCCTCCCAGAACCGGTTTTGCTGGTTGTGCTACAGCGTCTCTGCACAATGACGCCGCAGCAGAGAGTCTCCGGCAGGACATTCGTTTCCCCTCAGGGTCTGTGCAGTCTGGAAGCTCCTGTAACGTGAACCGGGGTCCCTGGGCCCCTGGGAATGACTCAGGTGGCATCCAGGTGGGTGAGGTTCTGAGCATCCATGCTGGTGGAAGCTTGGAAGTTGATGAGGTTAGGGCACAGGGTGGTAGAGAAAACGCAGCGCTGAAATGGGGCTCAGGCCACCAGGTATCCTCCCGGCGCGGGAATAGCCAGCTTTGTGTCTTCCCCCTTCTAAGCTTCAGTTTCTCAGCTGGAAAGTGGCAGGAAGCGGAACAGGGAGGCGCTGACAAAGTATTAAGGTCCCATCCGTGTGATTCTACTGGGGGCACCACAGGGCTGCATTCTCTCACATGACTCCCACTTACAAGGTCTTTTCGATTTCTCTTTCTCCCCTCAGCCAAACGCAGGTACCCACAAAGTAGCTGTGTTGGTCACTAACCCCCGAGATGAGAAGTTCCCAGGCAAGCCCCTATTGAATTATCGAAGGGTGGTGAGCTCAGATTCCTGGCTCCGAGCACCGGTGATGACATCACCCCCAGAGCAGGGGCACACAAACCCTAATTATAGGCTCCCCTTTCTCCCCGATTTCTAAGGAGATTCTTGAAACCAGGCCCCCTATTTGTGTCCCGAGCCTTTTTCTCTGTTCACAGTGATTTCAAGATTAAACC
This sequence comes from Kogia breviceps, assembly GCF_026419965.1. Lineage (NCBI taxonomy): Eukaryota > Metazoa > Chordata > Mammalia > Artiodactyla > Physeteridae > Kogia > Kogia breviceps. The sequence goes on from NC_081326.1 coordinate 44,808,290, forward strand.
AACCTCGACATGCTACAAAGGTCTCTCTCATGTGACCACAGAGAATTACTTGAGCGTTAAGATACTACTTAGTGCTCTGAGGAACGAGTTTCTTTTCTGTGTCTTTTCACTGGAACACCATACCACTTGCCCCCTATTTCTATGCCTCACCCTTCTCGTGGTTTATAAACTACCTGAGATGAAGGAGGCCTATTTCCATGAACCCTCTGCTGCTAAGCCTTTCGGAATGATCTTGAGTCAGTGAAATGTTCCTCTTCCCTCGCTACCAGCACTGCTAAATAATCAAGCAAACAAGTAAATCCACTCCCAGCCCATTCCCCTGGCTCAATGATTTAAAAAGAAAATGTATCGGGCTTCCCTGGTGGTGCAGTGGTTGAGAGTCCTCCTGCCAATGCAGGGGACACGGGTTCGTGCCCTGGTCTGGGAAGATCCCACATGCCGGGGAGCGGCTGGGCCCGTGAGCCATGGCCGCTGAGCCTGCGCGCCCGGAGACTGCACTCCGCAACGGGAGAGGCCACAACAGTGAGAGGCCCGCATACCGCAAAAAAAAAAAAAAAAAAAAAAAGAAAATGTATCATAATTCAGTAATATGGAGCTCTGTCTGCCCTGTGTTAGTCTTTGCTGCGGTCTAGCCCAGCACCTCTGCTTGTGGAAGCACAGTGAATGTGCTCTAGAGGGATGCCTAACACCCCCCCCCCACACACACACACACACACCACCTCTCTCTTGAGTTGCAGGACGGGCGCTGTCAGGCCCTCTGCTTTGCAAGATCAGGTGGGAAACGTTCTTCCTGCGTTTTGGTATTTGGGAGGAACTTTCAGACCAAAAGTTGTTGCAGTTTTAGAGAGAGTCAAGGACACAGATAAGGCATATTTTCATTCCTGTTAACAGATTTTTGTGGTGAAACTGGGGGTGGGCAGGGCTGAAAACTGGTTGGGGTGAGGTGAGAAGTAGAGAGGCTGAGAGACACCATGGATCATTTTCCTGTGCATCTCAGATTCTGATTCCACGAAATATCAACCTTCCTCATAGGCTCTGCAAGATTGGGCAGGTGGAAAAGGTGGACTTCGATGAACCATGTCCCTCTGAGTACAGAGTCCATGTTCTTAAACCATCCCAACAGAGGGATATCTGTACTTTTTTTTAGACCAAAGAATGCTAGGATTTTCCTTCCCAAAGAAATTTATAGGGTACAACCTAGAAAGAAAGAAATCAAATGAATCTCATTTCCTTGAGCAAAGCAATTCTATCAAGTCACCCTGCTTTTGCCACCCATCTCCCCCATCCCCACCAACAAAGATGGGCTCACTGACCCAACACTTCCAGCACACAGGTCTCTTCCTATCCATGTCTTTGGTTGCCCTGGTACATTACCGGTTGATGTCATGCATATTATTGGCCAGAATGCATATGGGAGTGAGGACTGTTTGGATTCCTTGCCCTCTTCAACTGAGTGTGTGTGTGTATGTATTAGCCTAACATTAGTGATCTCATTTGCCTAATTATGATCTCGCTCTGTGTTAATTGAAGATCAGTGCATGCTTTCTAATAGTGCAGCTCTGAGGCATAGCAGTCTTTTCTTCTCCATACCTTACACATTTATTCTCCATTTTCCCCACTTCTCTCTAGCTCCTTTCCCTGGTATCCTGAATTTCATTTTCACACTCATTTACATTATTTCTGTACACTTTTCTTTTATGTTTTGGCTTTTTCCTGTTATGAACAGTGAAGACTGTTCCTTACTCTTCCATGTAGGAAGCACAGCATGAAAAAATTCAAAGCAAGGATGACGATTATTATTCTAGAAAATGAAGGTTGCAGGAGACGCACAAAGGCTCCCTGCTTTATGTTTGCAACTTAAGAAATACAGTAAATGAAAACCCATATTTACCAAGCTGGTAAATTGGAAGTAAATATTTACACATAAGGAATATTTATTTTATATTTAGATTCCTCTCACTTTGGGTCCCTTTGGATGCTCTAAATGAATTGCATTTACAAAAGAGATTTTCATGTAATTTTTTTTTATTGAAGTATAGTTGATTTATAGTGTTTTGTTAGTTTCTGGTGTACAGCACAGTGATTCAGTTTCCATGTAATTTTTTAAATTGAGAGAAAATGCCAGATGAGAGGATGCATGTTGATATTCCCTCTAGGCCCTATTTCCTTTAATATTTTTGCCTTATTTCTTGCCTTTGTGTCTGATTTTGCACAAATACCAAGGAGATGTCATTTGAGAACTGAGACCCAGTCTGAGGGATAGAAACATGGATGTGCTAAGAGGAATCTGCTGGCTGAGCAGGAAAACAAAAGTGAAAGTTGGGAGTAAAAAGTTCCCTTCATGATTTGCAATTCTATCCTTAAGGAAGAAAATGAAGTTGATTGAATGCCCCAGCACTGCCCTGCAGCTGCCCTGGACATAGGGGCATTTGATGGGGCCCGTGTCATGAATTGCTTCATATTGTGAGACATAAATAAAGCTCTCGTGTCGGGCGACTTACTTCTGTCATGTTAAGCCCAGGTTTCTTCCTTTTCTTCCTGTGTGGTTCAGCCCGTTCTCTTCCCAGTGCTGTCTTTTCAAGGTACAACAAGTGGTCAGCAAGCCAAACCTAGCTCTTTACTCTATCAGCTGCTAACGGGTAGGAAACAGCCCCTCAGTCCTCAGATCTCAATGTTAGTAGCTTCAAAGACAGGATGGTGCAAATGGCAGTGCTTTGATCACAGCCTATGGAAAAGCAGTAAACTAGAGAAAATGTAAGTGTTCTAACGTTCTTGTGCCCTGTAAATTATTCAGTCTCTCTTTGTGGAAAATATGGTAATGCTCATTGAAAGACTGTTTTGACATTTAGTACCAAATCACAGCAGAACCATTAAAATTGTCCCCAATTTATCTCACCCTCCTTCCTTTTCTCTCTCTCTCAACATTTCTTTTTGGTCTAAAAGATTTAATCAGTTTTTATGGGGCTCCACTGTGTGTCAAGCAAAGTGCTTTAGAAAGTTACGGTTTCGATAGTCTTGACGAATCACGCCTTCCAAGGGGCTGCTTCTAACTGGACTGTATTCTCTTTCTGCCCAACTCCAGTGCTGGACACCAGGGAGAAGGGGAGATGTGTAAATGTTGATTCCCAAGATGAAAAAAGAACCCAAAGGACCGGCCAAAGGAAGCCATACTCCTGAGTGCCCCGTGGGTTCATGACCTAGTTTGTTTCCCTGACCTCCACCTCCCATCAGCAGTCCAGGGAGTCAGTCCTCTTTCTGCTTACAAGACAGTCCAGGATGCAGTGGAGTTGATGGATATTGCTGATAAAGAAGTTATATCCTAAAGCTAAAGGTCATCGTATGGCAGAATAGAGAATATTATATGGCATCTTCCATGCTCTCCGGAGTAAAGAAGGGGTGGGGAAGGCTCCTGGGAGGCGTCTTGAAAGGTTGAGATACACACTGCAAAGCAGGGCAAATGGCATTTTTATGCATTTGCTGGGGCGTGGTGTGGGTGAAGGAAGCTTTAAAAGGGAAAGGTAAACATTTGCTGGAGTCTTTGGTATTGAACTTAAAGCCACGCCTTTGTTCCAGTTTTATAAGGTAATGGATGGCAGGAAAAGCTATAAAGCTGGAGTTAATTCATATATAGAAGGAATAACCTTTGGAAACCATCTCATCCAAGCTATCTACGGCTTGATCTTTTGTTAAAATGTGGAGTATCCATGGTTTCTGTCCTGAATTCTGCTGAGGGCTCTGTAACTCACATGTATCAACTGTTGTGCGTATGCAGAGACTGAGATCGCATACTTGGATTTCATAGACTGATATGTGTGTGTGTGTGTGTGTGTGTGTGTGTGTGTGTGTGTGTGCGTGTACCATGGCTAGTATTTATTCAGTGATTACCATATACCAGGCACTCTGCCAGGTGCTTTATATACCTTATGCAATATTCATACTTTAAGTGGATATCATTTTTCATTTAAATAATGAAGAGGTTGAAGTCCAGAGAGCTTACACAGCGAATGCACAGCAGAGCTGGGATTCCCACCCTGGGAATGTCTGTCTGAAGCATGTGCTCTTTCCATAGTGCCTTTTCGTCTTGGGAGGAGGTAGTTATAGTATCTTCTATATTATCTGTGGCAAAGGTGCAGTCATCCCCTCCAAGCAGCTTGCCTGCTGCGCCTCACGTGCTGGGCCAGGCAGTGGGAATTTACAGACACACCAGCCAAGCAGAGTGTCTGCTGCTCTCAGAGGACATTTTGGCTGGGCCGAGAACTCAGGCATATCTGTAAATGACTGTGATATGAGGAAGAAAGTGACAAAGACTCTAATGAAAACAGAATTAAAGGGCCAGCAGAGTTTTGGAGAGGGAGATAGCCCTGTTTTTTATTTTTTTTATCACAAAATAAAAGATTTATTTTCTTGAGCACAAATAATCATCCACCTACTAGATTAGTAGCCAGGAGCTTTTTGTTAACTTTGTTTTTTAAAACCATTTTGAAAATTGAAGTATAGTTGACTTACAATGTTGTGTTAGTTTCAGGTGAACAGCAAAGTGATTCATTTATATATATGTATATATATATATTTTAGATTCTTTTCCATTATAGGTTATTAGAAGATATATAACTCCCTGTGTTATACAGTAGGTCCTTGTTGGTTATCTATTTTATAAATAGTAGCGTGTGTATGTTAATCCCAAACTCCTAATTCATCCCTCCCCGCCCCCACTCTGCCATCCCCCTTTTTTGTTTTGTTCTTTTTTTGTGTGTGTGTGGTACGCAGGCCTCTCACTGCTGTGGCCTCTCCCGTTGCGGAGCACAGGCTCTGGACGCACAGGCTCAGCGGCCATGGCTCACGGGCCCAGCCGCTCCGCGGCACGTGGGATCCTCCCAGACCGGGGCACGAACCCGTGTCCCCTGCATCGGCAGGCGGATTCTCAACCACTGCGCCACCAGGGAAGCTCTGCCATCCCCTTTGGTAACCATAAGTTTGTTTTTCATGTCTGTGAGTCTATTTCGGTTTTGTAAATAAGTTCATTTTTAAATTTGTTTTTATTTTTTTAAAACATTTCTATTAAGTTTTCTATTAAATTTTTCCCCCAATTTCTTATGTAAAAAATTGCAAATGAAAAGTTGAAAGAATAATACTACCACATACCCTTCACCTAGATTGACTCATTGTTAGTCTTGCCAGATTTGCTTTCTCCTCTCTCTCTCTCTCTCTCTCTCTCTCTCTCTCTCTCTCTCTCTCTCTCTCTCTCTCTCTCACACACACACACACACACACACACACACACACACACACACACACTTCTCTACTAAAGACTTCAGCGCGTAGAGAGGGTGCCATTCTGTGGGATCAGCGAAGACTCGAGGGAGGGTGTGGCACAGGAGTTGTGTCTTAAGGGTCGGGTGGAATTTAGACGAGTGCGGGCTTGGAAAGGGGAACCAGGTGGAAGGCCGGGGCGCTCAAAGGTGCAGAGACTGGCCGCAGAAGAAGAGCCGGGAGTGGTGGAGCTCGGGAGAGAATTTCGAGTGGGCTGTAAGGAGGGGACGAGAGACGCCAGGAGAAGGGGTGAGATGCCGCAGAGAGAATCGGAGGGTGGGCGAAAGAGGGTCAAGGTGGGAACTTTAGACCCACCCATTTAGGGGAGGTGGAGGAAGAGGAACCAGAGGAGGAAAGGGTGGTTGGGAAGGAGAAGACAGAAGGACTGGGGAGAGGAGGAAGTGGCCAGTGAAGTGGGTGTGGGAGGCAGTGGTTTCTCACAGCCCGAGCCTCCACAAGCAGCAGCAGCAGCAGCAACTTGGGAAATGGTTAGAAACGCAGATGTTGGACCTCCTACAATTCTCCTACAATTCAGACCTACTGAATTGGAAACTCCAAGGGGGCACAGTCTTCACATGTTGTAACAGGGCCTCCTGGTTGCATACCCCTGCTTATAAGGATGCTACCGATAAGGCTGACCTGGAAGAAAGCAGTCTCAGAACAGTGAAGTCCAAAGTCAGATTCAAAATAGTCGGTGACATGGCCTTTACTTACAGCCGGTAATTTATATGTGCTCATGTTGAAAGCATGCATTGCAGCATTGTTTACTAGATGAAAAGACTAGAAACAGCCTCATGTTAAAGAAATTGTTATTCCATAATCATGGTTCTTTTAAAAAAGAAAAAGAAAGAGCTGTCTTCAAAATATCTTGTCAAATGGAAAAAGCGGGCTGCAGAACTGTGTGTTTACTGTGCTACCATTTGTATAGAAAAGAAAAGGATATGAATTTGCATAGCTTGTTTCTAGAAGGATGCACAAGAAAGTATGAAGGATAGTCGAGAAACTGTGGTTTGGGGAACAGTGCTGGCGGGGGAGGGGGTGTGGTTTCCATGTTTGCCCTTTTGAACTTCGTGCTAGATTCAGATATTACAAACTCAAAACAAGTTTTAAGTATTAAACATGAACAGAAAAGGTTTAAAATAATAACAAATGATCAGAAATTTGAGTGAGTGGCTCTTTCAGTCTCTGCGTAAATTCTTCCTCCCACTGAGAGCTCATTATTTATGAAACAGGCCAACCCATTGTTACACAATGTCCACATTTTTCCTTGTCCTGAGGTGCTGTTTCACAAGAGCTGTTCAGGTGACAGAGCTGAGTGTCAGAGACTGGCCATTGGCAGAGCAATAGAGGTTCTGCTGGAGAGAGTTCGCCCTTGCTCTCTCCCCACCAGAGCCTATGACTCTACCCCTTAAGAGTGTCCCACAGAGATAGATTTTATGTTTTAAAAATCAATTTACCTTCAAAAGATATCTCTCTATTCGAATTCTGTGAATATAACTAATCTACTTTGGAATCATTTGGGGAGAACATCACAAAATGCCTTGAGAGAGAGTCTGGACAGGAAGCTCTTAGAGTAGGAAGGAGAGCTTGAACTGGGGGCCAGGGGCCGCTGAGGGAGCGAGCCTCGGGGGACAGTTGGGGAGGTAATATGTGTGGGGCTTTGTGGACTGTGCCGTGGGGGTGAGGAGGAGCTTGGAGTCAGAGAGTAGGGCTGGCTGGGTGACCAGGTATCTGAGGAGGTGGAGATCATGGTGGTCACAGGAAGCTGCTATAGATTTTTCATAGCACTTTACAGTTTAAAACCGTGATCTCATTTTAAAGTGTCGCAGTAGCAAAAGCTAGGGATTGTTAAACCTATTTAAAAGATGAGGCAGATGAGGCCCAGAAAGTTTCAATTAGTCCAAGGCCGTAGTGTCAGGATTTGCACCAGGGACATCATTTTGAGTCTCCTGTACCTTTTTTTTTTCTTGCTGTGCTTTCCTCTCATTTCACCCTCCAGCTTCATAGAAAGCTCTTTCCTCTTACAAAGCTTCTCCTGTGAGTTGATCCCATTTAATCCCTGCTTCCGGGGCTCTTACCTCCCACAGAGCCTCCTTCCGTAGCCTTATGTTCATCCTCTCTTGCCGTGTGAACGCCTTGTCCATCCTGGAAGAACTCCTCTGCGTGGCCCTGCTGCCCTGCTGCCCGCGTTCCCGCCCAGCCTCCTGCCTCTGCCAGGCTCCCCAGCTGAGGTGCTCCCTCTCCATCTTGGTGTCCTGGCTCCCTCACCGCAGCAATCTAGCTTCCTGTCCTTCCCTCCAGGAGTCTGGCCTCCAGAAGGGGCACAGACCCTCTACTTCTGATCCTGGTGGTCTTTTCATAGTCCTTACTTTGTCCTCTTGGTAACTTGGATGTTGGATACTGGGGCCACCGTTCTATCTGCCCTTGGCCTCAGTGATACACCCTTGACCTCATCAAGTGTTCATGACTTGATCACAGTGATACCAGCATCTTGGTTGGCCTCTTCTCTCCCCCAACTGCGGTTTTTTTTTTTTTTTTTTTTGGCGGTACGCGGGCCTCTCACCGTTGTGGCCTCTCCCGTTGCGGAGCGCAGTCTCCGGACGCGCAGGCTCAGCGGCCACGGCTCACGGGCCCAGCCGCTCCGCGGAACGTGGGATCTTCCCGGACCGGGGCACGAACCCGCATCCCCCGCATCAGCAGGCGGACTCTCAACCACTGCGCCACCAGGGAAGCCCCCAACTGCCTTTTTTTCAGGCTCCCTCTGAACCTCCCACTAGGCTGGTCTCTTCCCTCTTTTGAGAGCCAGGATGCACTTTCTTCTCCTCCATCTCTCTTTTTTCTAGCTCAGGACACCTATAGGAAATCTTCCCTTGTTGAGCTCTCTCCTTTTTTTCAAGTTCTTACAGTATGTACAGCCTGAGATACTCAACTTAGTTCCTACTTCTATACACTCCACCAGTGTATTGAGAGATGTTATATCTCCCCTCTTCCTTGAGGGCAGGGCCCTACCGTAGATTTCTGTATCTCCTGTAGCATCTGTATACAGCAGCTTCAGTAGCATATACACATGTATCAATACATACATGCATATGTCCATGCATACATTCATACTGATTATATAATTTGTGCTTGACTTGTGTTTGTTGATAGACAGATAGATAACATTTTTTTGAGGATACATGTGGTCAGAGCAGCTAACTCTGCTGCTCTGTTATCTCGACAACCTCAGCTACACAGCAATCTTGACTCTTGGGATGTTTTGCTTGTGAAAGCAAGAACGTGGATAAAGAGGGAAATGTGTATTTAGAAAAGTAATTTTCTCTTAATTCGTTGGACACATATTTGTTGAGTGTCTCCCATGGGCCTGGCACTGGGGGTAGATCGAGCTTGAGGCAGACAAGGGCCCTCCTCTTATGTGTTTAGAGTCGCATGGAGCAGACAGATAGTTAAGCACTAAACAGAGAAACAAGATGAATCCAAATAATGTTCAGTACTCTGAAGCAACCAGAAAAGAGCAGCCTGGAAGCATGTGCCTCTCGTCACGGGCAGAGGTGGGAGGAGGAGGAGGAGGACACCTCTAGATGGCCTGGGTGGGGCTTGCTGCAGAGTTGACGTTGGACTGAAACCTGAGCGAGAAGAAGGAGTGGGCAACGATGATCCTGGGGACAGCCTTGGAGGTAGAGGGCACAGCACATAGCAAAGACGGGCAACGGGGGACAAGCTGGGCATATTCTGGCAGTGGAGAATATTGAGTACTAAAGGAATACGGAAAATGTGGTAGAATATGTGAATAAGCCAAAAGTGTTATCTGTGCATACCCACAGTATCTGTAGGAGAAAATGAAGAAATCTATTCTCAGGTTTTAAATCATTCCCTAAAGGAGCTATATTTATGTAATGGAGGTGTCAGGAAATCTAGGAGTTTCTTTGATCCTCAACAAAATCGCAAGCTCTCTGAGGGCAGGGAATCTCAGCATTCTTGTGTCCCACCTCGTAGCATGGTGCCAGGCACAGAGAGAAGATATTTGATAAATATTTGATGAATTAGCGCGTGGAGAAAATGAATAATTGCCCAAGACTGAGATTTCCTATGTTAATATTATTTACTTTTAGTTTATCTTTCTATCTCAATTTAGCTTTGCATTTGTACCACATGCAATCATGTAAACGGGAAAAAATGCTGAAATGTGAGAAAACCATCTATAAGGTCTTTAATAATTCTAAGAAACAGAAAGAAAATAGAGTATGGAAACTGGCAAGAGCACACTTAACGTATTAATATATTGTATGCATTTTACAGTGAACATGCTGATTTCTTGCTATATGCCATGTCTGTAATTTGGAGGCTAATGTGTGTGCAATTTCTTGTAAAAGAGCTCTTAAGAGTCTCAACCTTAGGAAATAAGTAGCTTTCTTAGTCTCTAATCAGAGGATCTTCTTGAAAGTACAAATTACAATTGTTTAAAGAGGAAAATAAACAATTTCCATGAAATCATGGACCTTATGATTTTTTAAATCCCAAATTGCTTTGTAAATCAAGATTGGCCTATTTATTTTAATGGCAAGCTCTCAGAAGAATCTTGGGAGTTAATAATCAAGTTAATGCAGCAATTCTAAAGCCCATTAATCTGTATTTATTTTAATAAATCTTACTACACACATAATGCACAACTGGGTAAAGTCACTTTTCTTGTGTAGGAACTACAAAATGGGAATTGCAATTCATGTGTCAAAAAATGATTTTATTAAAAATTATCAGTTTTCATGAGACTGCCTCTATTTCTGGAAAGGTCTTGGTAGCTTTACAAATGCTCTTTCTATCTGAATCAATCTTTGAACCAATGACAGAATTAAAATTGTATCTATTATCTGCCTGGATACACGTGATTCAATTAAAATTTTTCTAAAAAATAAATTATGTGCTGTAAGAATTATAGGAAAATAACATTCATAACTATTGGTTGGCAGACCAATTGTTCATGGCATTTCTTTATATAATTAGGGCTTCTACTAAAGTTAAAAAGAACTTTCTCTGCTTGACATTTGGATGAACATTGATGAGGGAAAGCATACCTTTTCCCTAAGTTTCTGTAATACACATTTACAAACAGTGCTTTGTAGATAAACTTCCAAGAAATTTGTTGTCACGTTTGCCTGCTGGGTATAGAGCTCAGACATGGTTGGGTTTGCAAGATGAAACAAATTAATGCTTATCAGTCCCAAGCCGAGGTTTTAGTTAATGTCCTTCCATGCCTTCCCAACCCCCGCAATTGCAGTTAAAGTTCAACCATTCAGGTTTTAAGTGCAGCACAGCGAGACTGTGATTGATATCATCAGGCACATAGACTGTGCTTTGCTATTGGGTCAGACAGCCAGGCAAGAAGAAAGCAGTGCCAACCGTATTATAAAATCCCTGCTTGTTAGGATAACTCTGGGGGCTGGCAACACAGTGTAGCAGAGAAGGCAGATTCTTGTGTTGTTTACTTTTTATGGAATCAGGGTGCCATGAATCAAAGAAGGCCCACTGGATCTTCTTCTAAGGACCTTTCTCCATTTAGAGGACCTAAGTCTAACTGTCTCCTAGTGGTAGAGTCCAGTGTGTAGACCTTGTCTACTGCATGGCTGATCGTTACAGCTCCTCCAAGGAGGATTTCGTGTATGTATTGTAGGATATTGCCAGTAAGCATCTATTATTTCAATGGATCTGTCCTACTCAAGTGGCCCTCATAAAAATACATGTTCCATCAGCTAAGCTTTCTTAATTGAGACTTGGAGGTGACAAGGCCATAATTAATATTGCTTCCTGCCTGTTTGAGTGTATGTCCACTGTGAGTGACATATGGATATATTAGTAAGCCCAACCATGAATCCTATTAGCTTAGGAAATACAGAACACTTTTCTCTTCTGGCTTCTGCAGGACTAGGCAGGCTTTATGAGGGTGAGGAAAAAAACCAGTCTGGTTGAGGACCCTGTGGATTACAACCACCAACAGGAAGATTTCTACATGAAATACGTAGCCCTAGGTAGTAATAACCACGTCATTTGATCCCAGAATGATCATTTGATTTGCTGACATGAAGCTCTATTTATTTATAGCTTCTGGCCAAGATAGCCCCATTGTCAATAATGACAATAATAATAAAAGAAGTCAAGTGTTCCCAGAAAGCATGCTTTTGTTTTTTGACCTAATGATCGGGGATTAATGAAGAAGTTATTGTAATCTTTAGAGCACCATCGTGTTGTTTCTTTCCCATCTAGCCTCCAACTTCTGTGACTGCAGGGACCTTAATTGGTGCATCTGTGCTAGTAACTAGCACAGTCTCAGGGATGTGGTAGATACTTTAAAGTATTTGTGGCATGAATGAATGTTCTCTGCAGTTAGGGCATCTCCAGGAGCAGTAGACAGCATTTTCTGTCTCCTTTTACCCTGGAAGTTCGGTAGGAGAAACAGGCATAAGAGAAACAGGCATAAAAAGAAACATGGCGTATTCTTTCTGAGTGGTCTTCATCAGTCAGCGCTCCTAAATCATTTGACATCTTTGTAGTTACTCTTTGTCTTTACCATTCCTAAATAATAAACAGATATTTATGGAATCCCTGGTCTTAGCCCAGTGTCTCTGTGGGTTTTGTATTTCACTCGTGTCCTCCAAGTTCAGTGCTCTGTTCTGTGTCCTCATGGCCTCTGTGCTCACCTCTCTCAGGGGAGCCCTGACCACCCTGTGTTGGTTGCTGCTGGATTACTCATTGCTTCCCCTTGGACTGTCGGCTTCATGAGGCTGGGATCTACTTTCTTCTGTTTCCCCAGTTTCTAATATTGTGTTTGACCTACTGTGGACTTGTGTTGATATTTATAGAAAGAATGAAGAGTGAATGAATAAAGGAAACGAATGAATAAAATGACCATATTCGATGTTAGATCATCTTTAGGCACTCGTTTTCAGATGCAGCTGGAGAAGTGAGATCCTGTGGCATGATGTCCATAGTTGTTGTGATTAGCATGTCACTGAAACCTGTATCTGGCCTTGACCGCTCTTGATGTGGTGCCTTGCTAATATGTTTCTCGTCGCCAAGTAAGGGGCTCAAATGTTAAATGACTAAAATGATCTTTATGTACATATAGCACTAAAAATGAGAGATCTGGTTGTATAAATTACCGAAGGTCTACAGGCATAGGACTTAAAATGAATTAGGTCAAAAATTTGAATGGCCTTTAAAATGCAGCTCATGGCAGTGGCTCTTTGCTTTCTGCAGGGTTCTTCTCTGGGGTGTTGCTGTGATAGGAAAGGCTTCAGGTCAAGGGTTTGAAGGTGAATAAAAGTTCCAAGGGGATGAAATAAAACAAGAGTCAGATAATACATCCAATGAAATGGTTTTCAGGATAAATAACTGTATAATTTTAAAACAGTGAGTTTAAAGTTTTCTGTTAAATAGAAGTAATACATATGGTATTAAATGGAAATAGTATCAAGGATATAATATAGTATGCCTATTTTTTCCCAGAAACTGCCTCTTACTATTCATGTAGTTACCACATAAATCTAGGTGCTGTCCTCATATCCCTAGTCCGCGATAAATCAACTTTAAATGGTATATATTGACATCTACACACTGTAGAAAAGGAGGATAAATTTAGTCATTTGTACTTCTCCTTCTATTCCTGCCAATATTTCATAATAAAATTATTATTTTTAGTTCTGTTGGGCAATGCTATAATCTTTAATTATTTGCTTGAGTTTCCATTTTTTCGGATTCATGTCATTTTTGTTGTCTTTCTTGATATCTCATAATGTAAGATGAGGATGCCGGTGACTTTACTACCTGTCCTTCCTCTGTTCCATGTCTTACCTCTGCCAGCCCTTCTTTTACTTTTTCACTAACATGAAAGTATCTTAGTATTTATATTCTGTTCTTCAGGGAGGGATTTAAAAATGATTTAAAGGGAAAATTGAAAACCAAAGACAAGAAGTGACGTGCCTGAAGTCTGCTTAATGTTAGAGTTGGGACTAAAACCTGGGGCTTTTGACTCCCAACCTAGTGGGCTTTCTAGATAAACTCGTTGACCTCATTCATCAGATGTTTATTGAATGCTTATTCTCTGCCAGGCACTACATTAAGTACCAGTAATACAAAAATAATAAGAAATTGTCTCAAATCTCATACTCTCATACAAATAGTAAAGACAGATGTGTAAACAAATAACTATGTTTCAGTGCAATAAGGTGCAAAGGAAGGTGTTGTGTAGCTTTTTTTTTTTTTATCTCACAGGTCAGAGATTAGAGAAATTGATATAATTATTAAAAATGACAGCTTTAATACATCGAGGAGACAGCGTTTTACCCAGCTAACTTATGCATGTTTGAAAAATAAGTAAGACTTTGCTAATATATTTAAAGAGAATTTAAATTGTCTGTTTCAAGATTAACTATAAAAGAAAAATTTTTATAAATTTATAACTATAAGTTTTATAATAAATCATGTTATATGTGTTTAATAAGTTTTTCTGTGAGAATATCCAAATATTCTTCAGTTGTCCTTATAGGTTTATTTAATATTTTGACTTTAAGTCTAAGGCTTATGCATTTTTTTAAATAGATCTTTTTTATGGTGACTTGTGAACTTTTTCCTTTCTTTCTTCCTCCCTCAGATTTTCATCACTGTGAATTGCCTGAGTACAGATTTCTCCTCCCAAAAAGGAGTGAAAGGACTTCCTTTGATGATTCAGATTGATACATACAGTTATAATAATCGTAGCAATAAACCCATTCATAGAGCTTATTGCCAGATCAAAGTCTTCTGCGACAAAGTGAGTAAAGATGACAGTTTGTCATAAAGGTATTTTTGTTATTAGATATTACTTTAATGACATTTCCCCCTTGTCACCTTCTCTTGTCTAGTGGTGTCAAAATAATCACTTACCAATCATAGTGGGAGTGATAATCTTTCATTCTCAGTTCCTATTAGATATCTAGGGAGTCATCAATCAACTGTACTTTTTTTTTTCAGTCAGTCATTCTACCACTAATTTAATGACTGATTGACATTGCACTGTGCTATGAGTCTGATTCAGTTAGATAACTTAAATAATAGATTGTTTTTACTGGATATATAGATCCTGTCCCAGAACATATTGATGTAACCGCTATTAATTTATGGGTTAAATGGGGTCTCAGCTAGAGCCTTTTGGAATGGAAATGGCACCTCTAAAATAAGTTCATTAGCAAACATGCTTCAGCAGAAGATACAGTTTTTGGATCTTCTTGAAACCCCTCATAAAAGACAGAGCAATTAAAATGGCAAAGATTTAAATCCCGTGATTATGTGACAAGAGACCCTTACAAAATCCCAGATGTGAATGGGACGAAGCATCAACAATTTCAAGACCTGTGTGATGTCGGCATCATGAGAGAAAGTAGTGGGCCCACTTGATGACCAAAGAACAGGGAACGTACCAAAGTGACCCATGGTACCAGAGAGAGAAGTGGGCCATCAGAGGACAGTATGTGAAACTAGGGTGGGAGGGGGATGGATTGTATAGACTTCAATTTACTGGTGGGTGCAAGGGGATAGAACATTGAAGTGTTCTGGGCTCTATAAACTCTGGAAAGTTATAAATTGAAGCTCCCTGGTAGGATAAAATCCTGCTCTGAGAAGAGGCTGCTGGGAGTAGAATCCAAGTTGAGTTGAACAAAAACAAAAACAAAGGTTCAAAGGAAAGAGAAGTTCCAAATAAAAAGGAAGAGGGGAAAAGATACAGAGTAGGCAGATCTCAGGAAATACAGGACTATTTTTTTAATCACTTTGTGAACACAACTGGAGCAGGAGCATGAGAGCCATGAAGCTAGAAGAATTATCCCAGTTCTCTCATTTCACTTAGAAATGACCAGCAGAAAAGAAAAACAGTTGAATCCCGTACAGTCTCATGAAAAAAATAATTAAGATCAGACTGACTTCCTGTGGACAATGGATGCGTGCCAGAGAGACATGCCCACAAAACAGGTGAAACCTATAGCCTAATTTTCCAAAAATGGGCTTAAAATTAACATAATTTAAAAATTTTGAAATTAACAAAATCATGGAAATTATAAAGAGCAACATAAATCCCAGTTTGAAAAACTCAGACGTGAGTTGTTTGGAGAACAGAATGATTTGAAAAGAGATATGGTAGAATTCAGGAAAGAATTTAGAAGTAAAAGATTAAAATATTTCAGAAGAAAAGACTACACTACAAGCAACACAGGAGTGAATAAATAAGAAAAGAGAATGCCTTAATAGAAATACAAGTTGGAAAAGAGCAAAATTTTAAAAATTAAAAGAGGGCTTCCCTGATGGTGCAGGAGTTGAGAGTCCACCTGCCGATGCAGGGGACACGGGTTTGTGCCCCGGTCCGGGAAGATCCCACATGCCGAGGAGCTGATAGGCCCGTGAGCCATGGTTGCCGAGCCTGTGCGTCTGGAGCCTATGCTCTGCAACGGGAGAGGCCACAACAGTGAGAGGCCCATGTACCACAAAAAAAAAAAAAAAAAAAAAAAAAAATCAAAAGAAATGAAGAAACAATTAAGAGAAAATAATAGATATAGAAGAGAGGTAAAGACAATCCAAGAGACATATAATATGTATCTTTCAGGAAAAAAGCTAAAACAATGGAACTGAAGAAATGCTAAAAATGATAAATCAGGAAAACTTAAAATAAAAAGTATACATTTTTAAACGGGCTACCATGCATCTGGGAAAGTTGACCCAGGATGACTTTAAAAATATTCTTTGAGCATCTAAGAAAAATAAAATAGACAATGAGTCATTTATTGTTTTAAACTAATTTTTACTGGAGTATATAGTTGATTCACAATGTTGTGTTAGTTCCAGGTGCACAGCAAAGTGAATCAGCCATACACATGCATATATCCACTCTTTTTCAGACTCTCCTCTCATATAGGCTACTACAGAGCACTGAGCAGAGTTCCCTGTGCTGCACAGTAGGTCCTATTAGCCATCTATTTTATAGTAGATAAGGAGTCATTTATAAGGAAACTTTTATCATCAAACTTTTCAACAGCAACACCTTGTCAGAAGACAATGATATTTAAAGTAATCAAATAAAGAAAATGTGGGCCAAGGATTTTATATCCAGCCAAGCTGACTTTCAATTATAAAGATGACAGGCAAAAGCTAAACAAAATAAAACAAAGAAACAAAACCACCAACGAACAAACAAACAATCAAAAAATCCAGGGAATATTTCTTCTTGAGGAATCTATTAAAGAACAAGCTTTAGACACCAATATTACTGTAAAGACATTGATAAAATGACTGATGGTGAGCATTATGTGTATATTTACCTTGGATCTGCTTCTAAATGATGGGAGAGACAGTAATGGCAATGTGATATGTTCTGACACTGTAGACATAGTACAATTATTTAAAAATTGGGTAGGGTGGGGAGAGAATATGAAAAATAGAATAAGCTGGCAACTGCTTATAGGTGTTAACTGGACATAAAAGGGTGAGTTCAGATAGGTCCCGGGGAGAGGAGAGGAAGGGGAAAAAGAGGTTAATGGCTAATTCAGAATTGCCAGCACTCTTAAAGGTGCTACAGTCAGATGTAGATCAAAGATCTACCATGCCATTAAAATGTCTGAGTTGTAGTTTAGCAGAGATAGAGTAGGAAGAAGTCGGCATCTGTGAACAGAGGCAGAGATGGTCATGAGAAAAGAGAAGGAAACACATTAACTAGAACTGCACTGAGTTTAGGGACATGTGGCATAGCAGTGTCTCTAAAATCTCGATAGCCTTTCAGGTCATAATGACTTCAGTTAGTGCTACTCGTCAGAGCAGCACAGCCCTCTCGGGGACAGTTAGGCAGCCCCCACGATACAGAGGAGACACAGTTAAGTCAGTAAGACACAGTTGTTGTGTAGAAGAGAAAACTGCCAGCAAGCACAAGTAACTCGCCATATGAAAAAGTAGAGGAGCTGGATGCAAATCCACATCTGATTCCAAACTCATACTCCTTATATCTTTAATTCAGCATCTTAAACATTAAGAAAGCATTTTCGAATGACATACAACATGGAATTTTTAAACTACATGTGGGAGAACGTTTAAACAATTTGAATTCCTTATTTCATTCGAGAAGTTTCAAGGGAGATGGTAGAATCCCCCTCAGTGAATCTCCTTCTTGGAAGGGAGAGATTAGGATCAAGGAGAAAGGGAGGGAAGGATTGAATGGAGGCCCTGGGCAATCCATTTACCTTTATGTCATAGTTGGAATTGAAAGTAGGAAAGAGAGGCCTTAAGGGATACTCATATAATTATTTTTTTCAAGTGTTGAGGTCATAAATAATAAAAATCAAAACAAAGCAAAAATGCAGAATACATAGAGAGAGTTGTATTGTTGTTCACCTATGCCCTAGAATGAGAGGGACTCTAAGAAACTAGTGATGTAAAGAGTTTCTAGTACGTAGTTTTTAGTTTATGTTTCCCAATGTTGAGTGTTAGGAAACTCATAAGGAAGAAATCTCATGGGACAAGCAGGGTGTATTAACCTTAACTGCTATTAATTTTTCTGATAAGCTAGAAACAAAATGTTTTTGCTATAATTTGTCATCATATTTGGAGCTCTGATTTCAAAATCCAGGCAAAACTCACTCCTGGGAAATTAAAAAGAGAAAAAGTTTAATTATTGCACTTTTCAAATGGGTGGGTAAATGCAAATGATTAATTTGAATTATCCTCTAAAGCAAAAGAATTAAGAGCTATTCCATTTAAAACTGTAAATTTCCCAGTCACAGTCTAGGGTTTTAAACAGATGGTATTCTGCACTATTTATAGTTCCCCAGCTTGATTTCTAATTAATGCACCTGTGAGATTACAGATGAAGATAAAGTCCTTCTCTACCTTTTTTTGATATTATGATACTTCTATTGAAATACATATGTTTATGAATTTAAAAACTCAGGATCTGCTATATGGCTGTACCTATATCAATACTTATGTGTATATCTTTATATCCATATTTAATTACTTCCATTATCTTTTGAAAGACAAGAATTATATTGCTGAGGACAGTGATTATATATTGTTCAAAACTTGAGAATAAAGCCACATTCTCTTAAGAATTTTTTTCTCTTTATTAATTCTTGTTTGGAATGATCTTGGAGACAGTGACTATTGGAGATTATGGAAAGCTAAAGATATCCCTCCAAACTACCTTCTTGGCCAACTTAAATAGGTTAAGGCCACATTCTTTTTTTTTTTTAAACACCTTTATTGCAGTATAATTGCTTTACAGTGGTGTGTTAGTTTCTGCTTTATAACAAAGTGAATCAACTATACATATACATACATCCCCATATCTCCTTCCTCTTGCGCCTCCCTCCCACCCTCCCTATACCAACCCTCTAGGTGGTCACCTCAGTTATCTCTTATTTTTTATTTATTTATTTATTTATTTTTAACATCTTTATTGGAGTATAATTGCTTTACAATAGTGTTAGTTTCTGCTTTATAACAAAGTGAATCAGTTATACGTATACATATGTCTCCATATCTCTTCCCTCTTGCATCTCCCTCCCTCCAACCCTCCCTATCCCACCCCTCTAGGTGGTCACAAAGCACTGAGCTGATCTCCCTGTGCTATGCAGCTGCTTCCCACTAGCTATCTACTTTACATTTGGTAGTGTATATATGTCCATGCCACTCTCTCACTTTGTCCCAGCTTACCCTTCCCTCTCCCCATATCCTCAAGTCCATTCTCTAGTAGGTCTGCATCTTTATTCCCATCTTGCCCCTAGGTTCTTCTGACATTTTTTTTTTTTTTTTTTGGTGGTACGCGGGCCTCTCACTGTTGTGGCCTCTCCCATTGTGGAGCACAGGCTCCAGGCATGCAGGCTCAGCAGCCGTGGCTCACGGGCCCAGCCGCTCTGCAGCATGTGGGATCTTCCCAGACTGGGGCACAAACCCGTGTCCCCTGCATCGGCAGGTGGACTCTCAACAACTGCGCCACCAGGGAAGCCCCTCCCCTTTTTTTCTTTTTTAGATTCCATGTATATGTGTTAGCATACGGTATTTGTTTTTCTCTTTCTGACTTACTTCACTCTTTATGACAGTCTCTAAGTCCATCCACCTCACTACAAATAACTCAGTTTCGTTCCTTTTTATGGCTGAGTAATATTCCATTGTGTATATGTGCCACATCTTCTTTATCCATTCATCTGTCGATGGACACTTAGGTTGCTTCCATGTCCTGGCTATTGTAAATAGAACTGCAGTGAACATTTTGGTACATGACCCTTTTTGAATTATGGTTTTCTCAGGGTATATACCCAGTAGTGGGATTGCTGGGTTGTATGGTAGTTCTATTTTTAGTTTTTTAAGGAACCTCCATACTGTTCTCCATAGTGGCTGTATCAATTTACATTCCTACCAACAGTGCAAGAGGGTTCCCTTTTCTGCACACCCTCTCCCGAATTAGCATTTGTAGATTTTTTGATGATGGCCATTCTGACTGGTGTGAGGTGATACCTCATTGTAGTTGTGATTTGCATTTCTCTGATGATTGGTGATGTTGAGCAACCTTTCATGTGTTTGTTGGCAATCTGTATATCTTCTTTGGAGAATGTCTGTTTAAGTCTTCTGCCCATTTTTGGATTGGGTTGTTTTTTTTTTTTTGATGTTGAGTTGCATGAGTTGCTTGTATGTTTTGGAGATGAATCCTTTGTCAGTTGCTTCATTTGCAAATATTTTCTCCCATTATGAGGGTTGTCTTTTCATCTTGCTTATGGTTTTCTTTGCTGTACAAAAGCTTTTAAGTTTCATTAGGTCCCATTTGTTTATTTTTGTTTTTATTTCCATTTCTCTAGGAGGTGGGTCAAAAAGGATCTTGCTGTGATTTATGTTATAGAGGGATCTACCTATGTTTTCCTCTAAGAGTTTGATGGTGTCTGGCCTTACATTTAGGTCTTTAATCCATTTTGAGTCTGTTTTTGTGTATGGTGTTAGGGAGTGTTCTAATTTCATTCTTTTACATGTAGCTGTCCAGTTTTCCCAGCACCACTTATTGAAGAGGCTGTCTTTTCTCCATTGTATATGCTTGCCTCCTTTTTCAAAAGTAACATGACTATGTGTGTGTGGGTTTGTCTC
Organism: Kogia breviceps; assembly: GCF_026419965.1. NCBI lineage: Eukaryota > Metazoa > Chordata > Mammalia > Artiodactyla > Physeteridae > Kogia > Kogia breviceps. The sequence goes on from NC_081326.1 coordinate 44,828,738, forward strand.
TGGGTTTTCTATCCTGTTCCATTGATCTATATTTCTGTTTTTGTGCCAGTACCATACTGTCTTGATTGCTGTAGCTTTGTAGTATAGTCTGAAGTCAGGGAGCCTGATTCTTCCAGCTCCATTTTTCTTTCTCAAGAATGCTTTGGCTATTCGGGGTCTTTTGTGTTTCCATACAAATTGTGAAATTTTTTGTTCTAGTTCTGTGAAAAATGCCACTGGTAGTTTGATAGGGATCGCATTGAATCTGTAGATTGCTTTGGGTAATAGAGTCTTTTTCACAATGTTGATTCTTCCAATCCAAGAACATGGTATATCTCTCCATCTATTTGTATCATCTTTAATTTCTTTCATCAGTGTCTTATAATTTTCTGCATACTGGTATTTTGTCTCCTTAGGTAGGTTTATTCCTAGATATTTTATTCTTTTTGTTGCAGTGGTACATGGGAGTGTTTTCTTAATTTCACTTTCAGATTTTTCATCATTAGTGTATAGGAATGCAGGAGATTTTTGTGCATTGATTCTGTATCCCACTACTTTACTGAATTCATTGATTAGCTCTAGTAGTTTTCTGGTAGCATCTTTAGGATTCTCTATGTATAGTATCATGTCATCTGCAAACAGTGACAGCTTTACTTCTTCTTTTCCAATTTGGATTCCTTTTATTTCTTTTTCTTCTCTGATTGCTGTGGCTAAAAATTCCAAAACTATGTTGAATAATAGTGACGAGAGTGGGCAACCTTGTCTTGTTCCTGATCTTAGAGGAAATGATTTCAGTTTTTCACCATTGAGGACGATGTTGGCTGTGGGTTTGTCATACATGGCCTTTATTATGTTGAGGAAAGTTCCCTCTATACCTACTTTCTGGAGGGTTTTTATCATTAATGGGTGTTGAATTTTGTCAAACGCTTTCTCTGCATCTATTGAGATGATCATATGGTTTTTCTCTTTCAATTTGTTAATATGGTGTATCATGTTGATTGATTTGCATATATTGAAGAATCCTTGCACTCCTGTGATAAACTCCACTTGATCATAGTGTGTGATCCTTTTAATGTCTTGTTGGATTCTGTTTGCTAGTATTTTGTTGAGGATTTTTGCATCTATGTTCATCAGTGATATTGGCCTGTAGTTTTCTTTCTTTGTGACATCTTTGTCTGGTTTTGATATCACAATGATGGTGGCCTCGTAGAATGAGTTTGGGAGTGTTCCTCCCTCTGCTATATTTTGGAAGAGTTTGAGAAGGGTAGGTGTTAGTTCTTCTCTAAATGTTTGATAGAATTCACCTGTGAAGCCATCCGGTCCTGGGCTTTTGTCTGTTGGAAGATTTTCAATCACAGTTTCAATTTCAGTGCTTGTGATTGGTCTGTTCATATTTTCTATTTCTTTCTGGTTCAGTCTTGGAAGGTTGTGTATTCTAAAAATTTGTCCATTTCTAACAGGTTGTCCATTTTATTGAAGGCCACAGTTTGTTTTTGTTTTTTTTTTAAGATGTTGGGGGTAGGAGTTTATTAATTATTTAATTTATTTTTGCTCTGTTGGGTCTTTGTTTCTGTGCAAGGGCTTTCTCTAGTTGTGGCAAGCAGGGGCCACTCTTCATCGTGGTGCGCGGGCCTCTCACTATCATGGCCTCTCTTGCTGCAGAGCACATGCTCCAGACATGCAGGCTCAGTAGTTGTGGCTCACGGACCTAGTTGCTCCGTGGCATGTGGGATCCTCCCAGACCAGGCCTCGAACCCGTGTCCCCTGCATTGGCAGGCAGATTCTCAACCACTGAGCCACCAGGGAAGCCCCTGAAGGCCACATTTTTAAAATAAATTTAAGAGAAACAATTTAAGTGTCAAATAAAAAAACAAAGATAGCCATCCCCTCTTAAAAGGTGGCAAAAGTGATCACAATATAATCAGGAAATCCTCAGGCATTTTTTTTTTTCAAATTTAACACTCCATAGTGAACATATAAGTGGGGGAAATTATTTTCAAATGATAAAGTTGGTATTTGCAGAAAATATACTATTCTGGAAGAACTAGACTTTTGTACTTTAATGAGAGTGAAAAGATTATTTTCTAGAAGTTTTGGGTCACAAATAATCAAAGGAAGGAAAGGAATTCTTGGAAGGTCATGTTCAAGGATGCTTTCTCTATGTTAATTGAATGTATCAAAGCTGCCCTGGGTCATTGTGAAGTCAAAGCCTTATTATAGATATGAGAACTGTGGCTCTCCTAAGTTTGGATACTATCAGAATTGTTTTGGTGTGCTGATATCTGAGCCTTCTGGGCAGGAAATTTCTTACGTAGATGTGGTACTAGGACTAGGCTCTATGGAGACCTACTCTATGTTTTATGTTAATCCTTTGGGCTTGGCATATCAACGAATACCTGTAAAATAATAAGCAGGTGACTTTATTTCCTAATAATTGACATTGAACATATATAAATCCTGAAACAGATTAATTTCAGACCTTTTTCTCACAGCAATTGTACAAAATAAAACACCAATTTAAAAATAAAATTGCTTGACAAACCTTGGGGTGTGTCTTTGGTGAGTTGTAATTTATATAGATGAATTTCCATATTTCTACTTAAATTAAATACCATATTTTACAGACTTTCAAATACAGAGAAAAATGTCTTACTTGGACACAATAAAAATGAATAATAGTGGCATTTTGCTTATATTTCACACCCATTTGAACAAAGTCATGTTTGTGCATTTAACACTTTATTTTCTGAAAATATTATACGTTATCTAGACAAAAAACTCTACAAAACCTTAGTATATCTTGAAGAGACTTGCAAAGGAAATATTTCTATATTTTTTCTCCCTCTTTCTATGAATTTCTATGGTTGATAAACATCAATGACAATTCAAAAGTTGAAGCACTGTGAAATAATTACTCCCTTTTGGTAGTAAGAAGTTTTTTGGCATAAAAATGCATATTTTAAATATCTGATTAAACTATTATAACTATCCAAATCTTACCTATGTAAAGCTCTTAGAACACACCTGCCACAGAGGAAGTGCCCCATCAGGATTAGCTGTAATCATTCATTCTTCAAGAATTAGCTCTAAAGCCATGATGGATACCTTGGTTGACCATACATCCCTCTGTTGTGTCATGGCCTTACTTTGGCCAGAATTGGGAATCAGCTTTTTTTAAAAAGCCAATTTGATAAGCAAACTCTGTATTTCAATATTTCAATTGAAACCATTTGTGTGTCCTTTTCTGTGAATTGCCTGTTTCATGGCTCTTGTCTATTTCTTTATTGGTATGTTAGTTTTTTTCATTTGAATCATTATTTATATATTAATGATTTAACACTTTATATGATATTTTATTGCAAGTATTTTCACCAGTTTGTCCTTTGTCTCTTTTTAAAATAAATTTATTTATTTATTTTTATTTTTGGCTGCATTGGGCCTTCAGTGCTGCGCGTGGGCTTTCTCTAGTTGCGGCAAGTGGGGGCTACTCTTCATTGCGGTGTGTGGGCTTCTCATCGCGGTGGCTTCTCTTGTTGCGGAGCAGAAGCTCTAGGCGCGCGGGCTTCAGTAGTTGTGGCGTGTGGACTCAGTAGTTGTGGCTCGCAGGCTCTAGAGTGCAGGCTCAGTAGTTGTGGCCCATGGGCTTATTTGCTCTGCGGCATGTGGGATCTTCCCTGACCAGGGCTTGAACCTGTGTCCGTTGCATTGGCAGGCGGATTCTTAACCACTACGCCACCAGGAAAGTCCCCTCGTCCTTTGCTTTTTAATCGATTTGTGTGTGTGTTTAACAGAAGGAGTAAATTGTATGCTCTCAAATCTATCTCTTTTGTGTGTGATAACTTGGGGGCGGTTTCTAGGGGTAGAGGTTGCTGGCCAGTCCTTACTTTACTATTTCTTAAACAGCTGCCACAAAGGGCAAGACCAGTAAATGCAGATCTGAAATCTAAGGGAGGAGTCTAGGCTGGGAGTGTGTATCTGGATGTCACCTGTCTAGAGCACCATGGAAATATGAGCGTAGATGAATTCTTCTGTCGTAAGAATGGAGAGAGAGAAATGAAAAGGAAACTGTGTTGGAATGTCTGTATTTGGGGAGTGAGAAGAGGAAAATGAGTTAGCAAAGCTGACCAGAAATAGAAGATATTCAAAGAATCATGGAAGGCCAAGAAAGCAAGAGACATAAGGTGACGGTCAACTGGTTAAGTCAGATGGATTTGGCAAGAGAAGCCAATGAAAAAGTCAAAATACAAGAAACAGAGGAGCAAAAAGGAGGCAAAAAGATCAGCCTCTTTTCTATTCGGTCAAATGAGCACCATCTCCAAGAGCATATGAACATATTAAGACAAACCCCCAAATCGTACTTGTATGTACAAAATGATCTTAAATCCTGTGTAGTTTACTTATGCCCTCCCTCATTTCCCCTACTGTAATGATTTTTTATAGTTCCATACCAACGAGCAAAGGAAAAATTTTATAGGGAATTAGCACTCAACTTTAATGCCCCCCCTCCGTGCCCAGGAATGATGTTAACAAGCTGATGCTTCATCCTACAACATTTTATTATAATCAGTAAAATTACTTAACCGGCTTCACTGCGATAGGGAACAGGGGGAACTCTGGGAAGAGTGGGATCCCTTGGAGGTCAACAATGTAGTGTAAACTAAGGGGCAGTCTCAGCCTTCAGAGTGGAGGCCTGACCTCGCCGGAGGATGGAAACAGGACTGCCCGGCTCTCCTCCCCACGTTTTGTTTCTTACCTCTGTGGCTTGTGTGCAGACAGTTGCTCTGGTAACATGCCTAGCATCGTCTGCATTTGTTTTTCCCTGTCAGGGAGCAGAAAGAAAAATCCGAGATGAAGAGAGGAAGCAGAACAGGAAGAAGGGGAAAGGCCAGGCCTCCCAAACCCAGTGCAACAACTGTGAGTGTGGCTGTGAAGGGGAAGGCTTTGTCTGGGCCAGGTCCACTGGGGAATGGGTGAAAAGAAGTGGGTTGCAGGTAAAATATGGACATGCAAGGGATGGCTTGCTTTTCCCTAGCAGTGGAGAAGGGGTGCACTGTCCCTGTTAAAAGTAAATAGAATCACATTATCACAATGTTCGAACTAGGAGGGATTTTCTAGTGTCAAGGAGACCAGCATCCTCCTTTTCCAGACAAGGAATCTAGGGTGCAGAGAGGGACAGGAGGGCAAGAGGGGACCAGAGCTCCCCCTCAGGAGTGCTCACGCCAAGTCCACACTCTCTCTGCTGGTTTGGTGATGGGAGAGGGGAGGCTTTTAAAGTGTGTTCACATCTATGGCGTTTGGGAAGCTTCATAGGAGACAATCATGAACTTTAGCTAAGATTAGATCTTACAGGTGAGAGTTCTTAGTCATTCACAACCCTCTCACTTATGGGTTTTGTGATCGTGTCCAGCCTCTGATGGGAAGTTGGCGGCCATACCGTTACAGAAGAAGAGCGACATCACCTACTTCAAGACAATGCCTGATCTGCACTCCCAGCCGGTCCTCTTCATACCGGATGTTCACTTTGCAAACCTGCAGAGGACAGGACAGGTATGGCCTCCCTGCTAACATCTGCCTGCCATCCATTCACTGGGCTGGTAGAGCCTTAAGACAGCATCACTTCAGGCACTGTTGATCTTAAAAATAAAACCCATGAATTCAACAAAAAGTCAGCTGTTCCCTACAGAAAATAGAATTTTATAGAAAGGAATGTCTCAGGAGAGGAAACCAACTTACTAAGGGGAAGGTGAGAGTGAGCTGATAATCTCGAAGTGTTGACAAAGCAATGAAAGAGGAAGAAAGTAAGAAGGCTGATAACCTGTAAGAAAAGTTTTGTTTTGTTAGTTTTGTCATGTGGATCCACCTGATGCAATGGAGCTCCATCTAATGGTGGGAAGTTGAACTGCATCCATAACTTTAGAAAGTTGCCCAAGAGAAAAAATTCTTTGATTAAATAAAACTCTATCAACAATTTTTCCCTTAGTTAATTAACAGTTTCCATTGAATAGATAAATAATTTCACACCAAGAGAAAAATGAGATTGTAGACAAGCCTTTTTAAAAAAGTTCCTGTCTTCTAGGTATATCTATAACTGAAATTATAGAAATAATATTATAATATAAAGATCCAATAATTAACTCATTATGGTAGCTCAAGTTGATGAAATGTTATGCAGCCACTAAAATTATAATTATGAAAACTATGTACCAACATAGGAACTCATTATGATAATGTTCAGTGGGGAAAAAAGTACAATAGCCATTTGTATCTCTACTGTGATTCCAAATATATACCTGAATTTGAACAAGACAGATTGTAATGCTTGATGAGTAGGGCTATGAGATGGATGATTTTTTGTAATGTCTTTAGTATTATTTATTTTATGTTATGAATTAAAATTGTGTGAGATAATTACTTCCCCAGCGTTAGCCAGAATTGTCTTTCACCAAACCAGCTGGGTTTAGTGACTCTTGTATTGATTAGTTTTCTTTTAAACTCAGAGTCCTCTGAGGAAAGGTCTGTTGAGAGAGAGGTGCATAATGACACATTCCAGTTTTTCTTCCATTCTAAGTGTTCAGACACTCATTAGAATTGACCTTAGTCTAGAAGCAGAAATCATTATCAGCTTAACTTTCTCTTTCTGGAGAATATTTTGTGTATGAGACAAAGCAGTTGTACAACCAGGGCTTTTTTTAAAAGTTGCTGTTTTTGACACAACATGGCAACAAAATACCCATAGTTTTTTTCTTAGAGTGCATTCCACTAAAATTTAGCATTCCCATCTTGTCTTACTTGTTTGATAGGAAAAGGACATAAAGAAGAAAGGAAGAATATTATGATTTATTAAGCTATGAGAGCCAGCACCTATTTTTATTCTTATTTTTTAATTCCCAAGAACATGATGGTGATTTGTGTATTTAGTCTTTGTAAATACATGGGATTTTTTGAAGCTAGGTGTCCACACCTTCCAGGAGAGAGGGGAAAATTGAGTTAAATTGCTCTTATTATTTACTGTTGTGATTCTGGCTTCAGCCCAGTGTCAAAACTGACAGCCTGACCTGTTCTCTTGGCAAGATTTCTCTGAAATACACAAAGCTGTAAATGAATCCTAAGAGGAAAAGTGACCAAATCTGACTGCTCGTGACTGTCAGTCCTCTGGCCTCACTTGCTCCCTCCGTGTCCTGAGCTGGGCTCCTAGCCTGTGGCTGAATCAGAAGGAAAGTGTAGCCTTTACCTTGGTTGGTTGCAGCGATTTGCAAAGCAGCCCAATCAGTGTCCCCTGGGGCATTGCAAAGTTAAGTCCTGCTATCCGGGGCTGTTCTTGAAGAGCCTCAGGCTCCCCCTGTGTCCTTGGAGTCAGAGTTAAGGGGCTCAGTTAGGGAGCCTGCCTGGGCCCCAGGCAACAAAGGAACACACTCTTCTGTGCTCTAGAACAATGCGTGAATGTCCTGTGGTTGATCAACTTGCTTGGCCAAAGGAAAGGAGCGCCTACTGTGTAGCTGGCTGGAACTTTAAAGGCTGCCTTCGTCGCCTTGGGAGATGGGTCCAGAGGCAGGAGGGGAGAGGGCAGTGCCGTGGCGTGAGAAGTGGGCACGGGACAGGGCTTGGCCGACTTTGACAAGCAAAATGAGAGCTAGCTGTGGCAGATCAAAAGCGGGGCTAATTTTACCATAAGGGAGCAGGCGCGGGTAGGGGAGGAAGGCCTGTGGTAACCACTGCAGGCCTGAGCCTGGTAAAAATCAGCCACGTGGCAGCCCTGCACAACTGCGGAGCAAGGAGCTGTTTAGCCTTCATGGTCGGTGAGCGCTCCGAGCCGTGCTGAAAGCACCTCAGCTATGGTCACCCAAAGACGTGGCCTGGGGGGCAGGATTTTCAGTGTCAGCCCACATGTCCCCTGCTCCCTCGTTCATCTCTGATTCACTTGGGGGTTGGTGCATTCACCAGACGGTTATCCAAACCTCCAATGAGGGCATGAACCCAACGTGCCGGCTCTGTGGAGACCTTCAGTCGCCCTCTCCTCACACTAAAGTCCTGATACGCACTGGGGCTTTTGTGGGGAATGCCTTTAAAAAGAAGTGACGGGGGGAGCTTGGGAGAAATGGTGGGATGCAGAGGGATCACCCCACTGGGTAACATGTACTTGGCGGGTATGAGCCTCTTCCTCAAGGCCCCTGAACACAGGGAGGACATCATTCCTCCCTCACACCCTCAAGAACCGTCTCCCCACTTGTGGCCTGGAAACCCTCTACCCCCCAGATCATAGGCGTTCTTGATAAGAATGCAGGTTCCCAAGTTCCATTCCAGGCCTTTCAAATTAAAATCTCTGAAGGGGGACTCCGGGAATTTGCGTTTATGAGAAGTTCTCCAGAGAGTTTTTATGCACTCTAAAGTTTGAGAAACACTGTCTAAAAATTCAATTCGTGCAATAAGCCCTACAGCCAACCAGGAAGAAACAGTGGGTCATTACATGCAAGGAGGAGAAATGACAGTGCAAGGAGGTGATAGGGACAGTGCAGCAGAGGCTGCTCAGGAGGCCAGGAGGACACTTAGAAAGAGAAGGCTGCTTCCAGCTTTGGGTCACCGGTCACCTTTGCACAGAGCTGTCCATTACCCACCCTACCAGGGTGGTGCAGCAGGGTGGATGTATTATGCCACGTTTAAAGAAACCAGCAAAAGACAAGCCAACATCAGGAACTTTCCCCCCAAATCCAGTTGTGTGTCCAGTGCTATGGCTCAGGCTCCCTTGCTTATGAGGGTCACTCTATATGCCTCTAAATAGACAGTCCCATTGCTAGCACATCCCAGTGCTGTGATGCCACACTGAAACTTGGGGTGTGGGCAGGAAACGTGTTACCTTCATTGTTCTCTAAGAAGAAATAAAGTATACGGTACAACCATAGACATTAAAAAGTTTAAGAGGAAAAAGTTCCCTGTGGAAATCCGAGCTAATGGCTAACATGACTCATTCCCAAAGAGTTCCAGGTAACGAGCTTTGTTACATAACTAAGTTTGGGTTTGGAAGCATCCCAGGAAGTGCCACGAGCCTTTGAGAAAGTTTCCACGGAGAGCGTCAGTCTAGACACAGCTGTTTCTTTCCCAGGTGGCTGCAGCAGGGACAGTGAAGAAATGGAGTAGAACCAGAGGTGGCTTTTGAAGTTAATGGGTGAATGTTGGACACTAACTTGAGTTTCATTCTTCACCCAAATGGAAATGGTCCTGCAGCACAGAGTTAAAGCTCACAAAAGGCCCACAGTTAATTGTCATAAATAATTGGATGAAGAGGACTTAACATACATAGCAGATCCCCTCTGGATTTCCAGAGTTGCATAAAATAATAAGGATGCTTCATAAGGTCTTTAAATCTGATTCTGCCTGCTGCCATGCTGACCACTGAAAGGTGGTCAGAACACCTTTCCTTCTGGCCAGAACACACCTCCTAGAGCTAAATGACCTTTCCTGGCCTGAGGGTAGTTGACTCCTAGATTCTTGTGGTCATGGGATGCCAGGGTAACCCAGGTCCCTTTGGGGAAAAAACAGAGGCCTGGGGTTACTGCCGTGGGGACCTCTTGTTCCCCGCCCTTCTCCAAAGCACTCTGTCTGGAGCCGGCTCTCCTGTGGACTGGATGGGATTGGTTACTCACGGGCCCTGCTCCAAGGCCTTTGTAAACAATGATTTTTAGATCTTGCTAAAATATGTCCTTAATGTCAAAAGCAAGATTTGGCTTAGGGCTATAGGTAATCTGATTTCCAATTTTAGTTCATTAAAATCTAAGAATTAACCCTAGGGAGACTGTGAAGAGGTTAAATTTGTATTTCCTCAGACATACATGTGCGGCCTCATTAAACAGATTTGTCTTTTGTCTTTTCTGAGACAGTGTCATGCCTTAGGAAAGTCTGTGCATCATGTAATATATTTCCATTTCTTGTGTCCAACCTACAGTAAGCCTATTGTTTTGTTCCGCAGGTGTATTACAACACGGATGATGAACGAGAAGGGTAAGACACTCGGTCTTTTCACTCAAGCACCCGAAGTCAGTTCATGTCAGTAGAAATGGGTTTCCAAGCACAGGGTGATGGGGCAGGGAGTGCGAATGTCTGCTAGGCCTCCAGACTCAGAGCTAGGAAAGCCTTGACTCGGGATTGTCTGGAAGAAGGCTGGGGAATACCATTCTCCTTCCAAGTTTCTCTTTACCCCTCTCTCCTTCCTATGATCTGCCTTTGAAGAACTAGCTGTTTTTTTTTTGAAGTGATATATCTCCGATTCCACCCTTTCACTGATAATCCAATTACTGAAATCTTTGGCCCCAACACAAGATCAAGCTGAGCTTGAGGTAGGAGCCAAGGACACAGCCTGTCCCACTTTTAGTGCTACCTGGGCCCCCCCACATGCCTCCTGAAGCCCTCACTCTGGGGAGTGAGCTGCGAGGGCTAGTGGTGAGACTCGTTTGGATGGGAGCTGGGCAGGCTGAGAACCTTGTCACTGTCCTTAGGGCGGTAGGGGAGGAGAGGGTTTACACAGGGCCACTGAAGGCTCCTAGTGCTTTGCACATCAAGTCTCTGCATAGTGCTTTTCTATGCATTAACTCATTGTATAGACTCCTAGAATTTTAGAGCCAAAAAGGGACCTTCAAGGTCATTTAGCTGACCCCGTCTTCTAGGCAATGTAGCACAATATACTGCATCCTTGACAGGTGGTCACAGCTTCTTCTTGAACGTTCCCAGTGATGGGAATATTCTCAATAGTCTCACTGTATGAGATAGCTCGTGATACTGTTGGCCAGTTCCAGCTCCAAGAAGTTTGTCTGTTGAACTGATGTCTGTCTTCTTTTGACCCATTAGCTCTATTTCTGCTCTCTGGATAAGTCTCAACCTTTCCTCCTCATTCAAACATAGTTCTACCTCTCAACATCTTAATTCCCCCTTCAGGGGGTACCACCAGATTTGTTAATAGTCTCCTTAAAGCTGGCTCTCAGAAATACATATGTTCTGAACCACATGAGTTGGAGATTATATTGGGATAATTTCATCTTATGACCTGGATGCTGTTTTTCTCTTAAAGCAATCTAGAATTACATTCATTTTTCATCTACATAACATTACTTATATACAACTAAAGTCTTGGTTTGCATTAATTACATGTGTATAACTAAACTCTCTAGATCACTGGTTTTTCAAACTGTAGTCAAACGGAGGCTTCCCTATTCTTCCCTATGCAATTAACATATTTACTTGTAAAACATTTCAAAGTGAAGTAAGTGGAACAGATATTCTTGAGCTCATTTCCTAGAGCAGAGCTCAGGGAACTATAGCCTAAGGGCCAAATCAAGGCCCAGTACTTTTTGTACTGTCTGCAAACATTTTTTAATGGTTGAAAAAATCCCAAAGAAGAATAATATTGCATGACACTTGAAAATTATGAGATTCAAGTGCCCATAAATGAAGCTTAATTGGAATACAGCCGCATTAATGCCTTTGTGTCTTGTCTCTGGCTGTCCTGGTGCTACCGCAGCAGAGCTGAGTACAGAGGCGCTGCTGTAGTTGCAGCAGAGACTGTCCGTCTATCCTGGAAAGCCTAAGTATTTACTTTACAGAAAAAGTGCCACCCTCTAAAGGATAGAGAATCTCAAAAGAGCCTAATAATTCCCTAGTTGGTTAGGAACAGAGCCTTGTCCAGGATCTGACCTCCAAATTCTGAGTTCCAAATTTTCTAAATACATAATTAGATTGTTCTTTTTGTATTGGTACAGAGGTAATATATTCCAGTGGTGGGAATGAACAGAAACGCTTAGCACGGGCAATTGTAATCTGTTGTTCACATAGTTTACAAAGGACAGGGTGGCGTCATGGAAAGAACGTTGACTCTGAGCTGCGGAAGCCCATGTTCTACTTCCGGGCTGCCGCTCTCACCAGTGTGAAGCCTGGGGCCACCTCCCTGACCTCTGGGCTTCGGTGTCCTCCATCGTAAAATGAGGATTTTGTATAAGACGATCTGTAAGATCTCTTGTGAGAAAAGTGAATGTTATGAGTAAGAAATGCCTGGGACCTAAATGCTCCTGCATGTGCAGGCTGCGCTTGTGAATCTGCCTCAGCCTAACTGTCCTTCCTTGCAAGTCGGCAACATTTAGGTGGCTCATTGACCTACTTTTACCTCTTCTGGCCTGCCCTCTGTAACAGTTCCCCTCTTTTATTGCAGAATCATGAGGCCTGAGGCCCAAGGCTCTTACTCTTAACCATCTTCTGATTAGAGTTCGACTGAGCATTATGGGTGGCCTTGGAGCCCAGTGTTAACACATAGTAGGTACTTGGCTATTGTTACATGTAAAAGTGGTAATCAACATTCACCGGATACCTTGGTTAGGCACTGTCCTAAGTGCTTTACATGGATTATTTTATTGGATTCTTCCAACATTCCCATGTGGAAGATGCTATACTTACTTCCACTTTATAGTGAGGAAACTGAAACTTCAAAAGATCAGGAAGCTTCTCAGCTGCACAGCTGGTGAGTGACAGAGGCAGGATTTGAACCTGGGTCTAGCTGCACTCTCGTTGCCTGCCTTTAGTCATCACGCCCTATCACCTAACCCTCGTAATTCTTGATCTGTGGCTGCCAAGGAATCATCCAGAGACAGGCCCTCATCGTGATGCCTCTCTGGCCTTGACAAAGGCACACCGTTTGGATTTTTGGACCCAGGTTGTGACAAGCCTAGGAGAGCGCACCTGGCGGAGGGGGCCAGTTCACCGAGCCCTGGGGAGAACCACCTTCACGGGCATTCGCTTAGCCTTCATCAGATCAGGACTGTCTGGCCAGTTCTTCTCTCTCCCTGCCAGGCATAAATCAGTTCGTATTAAAGCATCTAACTGAGTGCTGGAGAGCGTCATTCAGGCAGCCACCAGCTGGAGGACACAGGCTGCCCAGGTGCACCAGGGCCCTCTCCCAACTACTCCAGAGCCAGAGTGGTGGCCAGACACGGACTTGTTCACGAGGAGGAGAGCTTTTTGGCCTGAAGTGCCAGCAACCCCGAGTGCAATTAGAGAGAGAAACTAGAGAAAATTCAGATGAGGTGGGATGGGGAGCCATCATCAGCTAAGCACCTAAGCTAAACAAAAAGAGGAACGAACACCTATTTGCTCCTGCCTCCCTGTCTAGTGATAAGTATTCGGGGTGACTTCTGGTGCTGAATTTGGGGATCACAGACCCCATGCAGGCTTGTTTCCTAGGCAGGGGCTACAACAGATAGGGAGGCTTTTGGACACCATCTCTGAGCAGCAGGTCTCTCGCTGCATATCAGAATCAAGCTGGGGAGTTAAAAAAAAAAACAACTCACATACAGGGACCGTCTCCAGGGATTTTGACTTAATTGGCAGATGGGTGCAGCTCAGGCATGGAGACCTTTTTAAAGTCCCCAGGTGATTCCAATGCACGGCAATGTTTGAGAACCAATGCTCTAGAGCCAGGCAGCCGTGATTTGAGTCCTGCATTGATCTTACAAGCTGTGTAACTTAAGATAACAACCTTTTGGGGCCTCAGTTCCCTCATCTAAAAATAGCAAATATTAATACCTACCTGCTAGAATTATTAGAAGCATTAATACATAAAATGCCCTGGTACATGGAAGATGCCTTCAGAAAAACAGAGCTATTATTATTGCCAAGGTTCCTTTTCAGGCCCTAAATAAATGAGACTTCATTGAGAAATGGAAGAGAGGAAGATGAAGAAAAATGGAAAGAAAAACCAGACAAAAAGAATTTTCTGTAGAGCTGAGCCCTTAACTGGGGATTCATGAATGGCTCTTATGGGGAAGAGGGGAGGGTCTTACGCTCCCTGAAACAGTATTTAAATGATATGCAAATACCATGCATGATGAGAAATTCTATTTCCATTATTTCTGGGGATCTGGTATCCATCTCCATCTGACCTCTAGTTCCTGGAAAACCATTCTTGCCTTAAACCTCTGTCCACACTGGTCCCCACAGAGGTACCCCCCATTCCAGTCTATAGTGAGGTCCCCTCAAGTCTAGCAGCTCTGTGGCTTCTGCACTGCATTGGGGGCACAGGGATTCTTGGAAAATTTGGGCATCCTTGTGTCTGTTCTTGATCAAACCTTTTATTTCAAGATAATTATTGATTCACATGCAGTTGGAAGAAGCCCACCCCCTTTACTTTCTTTTTTTTTTTTGGCCACACTGCTGCTCAGCATGTGGGATCTTAGTTCCCTGACCAGGGATTGAACCCAGGCCCACGGCAGTGAAAGCGCCAAGTTTTAACCACTGGACCACTGGGGAATTTCTAGGCCCACCCCCTTTTCAATTGATGTATTTTTATTTTTACTGTTAGATATTGCAGTTAAAAAATCCACCCAGTAATACTCAAATCTGCATGAGATATACAAGGAAGATTTTTAGAAAATATTTAAGGAAATGAAAATCATGTTTACCATCCCTCAGAGTAGCAGATTTTTATCAGTTTCTTATATTAGTAGCAGTTATTCTTGCTTGTATACTAGTTAGCCATTTTGCAAATTGGAAGATTTGAACTAAAGACTCTTAGAACTAAGCTGTGCCTCCTTTTAAAAATTTAACCTACATTTGCCCTCTCTGTTGCTCTTCATTTCTCTGTTTCTCTTTGGGATCCTTTTCCTTTTTTTTTTTTTTAATTGAAGTATAGTGGACTTACAATGTTGTGTTAATTCCTGGTGTATAGCAAAGTGATTCAGTTATACATGGGATCCTTTTCCTATTGCCAGAAAAATTCTGTTTAATAATCCTTTTGTTGTGGAACTTTTGGCAAAGAATTCTCTCATATTTGTTTATTTGTTGTAAGTGTTTTTATTTTGTAATCGTTTTTCTAGGGTATTTCTGTTAGGTATCAAATTCTAGGTTGGCAGTTACTTTCTTTCAGTTTTGGTTTCCATCATTTTTTGTTGAGAAGTCAGCTGTCTTATTGTTGCTATTTAAAATGTAATCTTTTCTTTCTTCCCTTCCTTCCTTCCTTCCATCCTTCCTCCCCTTCTTTTTTCTTTCATTTGGGAAAGACTGCTTTAAAATTTTTCTCTTTCTCTCAGGTTTTCAAATTTTTTATGATGTTTCTACATGTGGGTTTTCTTTGTGCTTTCTTTTTCCTCCTGCTTGGTATTTTATACCACTCATTGAATCTGTGGGTTGATGTCTTTCCTCAGTTTTGGAACATTCTTGGCTGTTATCTCTTCAAATAGTGCTCTTCCCTGTTCTCTCCTCACTCCTTTGAGACTCTAAATGTGTATTAGAGTTTTTAATTCTGTCCCTATGTTTTTTATGTTCTTTTCTAAAATGTCCATCTTCTTTACTCACCATGATCCAGCCTGGATATTTTCTATTGATAACTCTCAAATCCTCTCTTCTGCTAGGTCCAATATACTAAACCCATCTATTGAGTTATTAATTTCAACTATTGCACTTTTTAGTTCTAGGACTTCCACTTAATTGGTTTATTTTAATCAACTTCAATTCTAAATGTCTTGTCATTTATTTTCATGAACATAATAATAACTGTGCTATAAGTATGTTATCTGGGTCTGTTTCTATTGTATGTTTTTCCCTTGGTCCTGTTTAATATTTGATAATCATTGAATGATGAACAATATACATAAAAATTATGGAGGCTCTGGATGACCATATTTTTCCTTATGAAGGTTTTCCCTTTCCTCTGGTATGTAGCCTGAGTTAACAGATCACCATAACTGAGTCAGGGACAGAACTGACCCAAAGCTGGGTTGCAGTTTATTTTAACCTCAGATGACCTCTAATTCATCCTAACTCCTAGATTGTACCTTTGAGGGACTTTCTATGGGTCTTTTTCCTTCATGGAGCTTGAAGTTCAATTTTTGTCTCCTTAGCATGGGGAGACTACCCAAGCCTCCTCTATGAGTTTCAAGGGCTTTCTGCTTAAATTCTTACTCTCTTATCCTGTGCAGCTTAAAAACTTGCTAAATACCTGGGAAGGAATACTGTAGTGTCTGGCTTACTTCTCTGTACTTCTCTACTCTCTGGAAGTCTTCCTATTAGTCCTGAATACCTTTGCAGCCCTAAATACCAATTTCTGTTTCTCTAACACCATAAGATTGCCAAAAGCTGTGCAGACTTCTTTGCCCGTAAGTATGTGCCTCTGCTGAGATCACCATCCTCTACTCTCAGCTGAGAAATGGCCAATGCTTCGAGAGGAAAGTGGCCCACTGACTATCAGCTCACCTCTCACATTTTTCTCCTCTGAGATCTCAGCTCTCAGGTTCTGGCTGACTGAACAGTAGTGTCCAATACCTTCAATAAGATTAAATATATATATATATCTATATATATATATATATTTACAGTTACTTCCATTGTTCTTGGCTGGAACATTGCTTGGTTTGCCACAAGATAACAACATCTTAGCCAGAAACAGAAATATCTGTATTTCCTCTTAAAATGATCCTTCTGGGGCCTACTGACCTAGTTATTTACTACTTTCAATTGTAAGCTCTTAACTACCATAATTGTTACTAAACATATGTGGGGTTTGTTTTTTGATTTTGGTTTGTGTTTACTGAGTGTGTCAGATGAATTCTATCAAGACCCTCAACTAGCATTGATTAAAGTCATTTGGGGATGATAGGTTCTTCCCCAGAGTGATTTATTGTTGAAAATAAGCTGATTGAGATTCTACTCCATAATGTGAAAGACTTTGTGAGGACTTGAACATAAGAGCGCCTCCTCTTTTCTGAGGCTAACAAAGGGTAGGGACGTTAATTTATCTAGGGCAGACGTGGTCATCAGCCTACACAGGCCATAAGCAGAGTTGTGAACTAGACAAACTATGTCTCCATGGTGCCTGCAAGTCCTTTCCGTGCTTTATTTTGGTACCTCCTCACCTAGGTACTGATGCCTAGTGTGCTTCAGCCTGACAGATAGGGCTCAACATTGCCAAGTATGTCCAGAGACAGGCTTCAGATCCAAACACCTTCCCAGTTTTTCTTCTGATGAAACTTAGCCATCCTTTGTTTGCACCTCAGGGACTTGCTTTCCCTGAGATTCACCCCACAAAGCAATGATTTCATATGTTGCTGGACCTGGAGTCCCTCCACATGTTAACACGTTGCGCCCACGGGACGGAGACTGATGTCAGAGAAAGCACCCTTTTCCTTGTTCTTGTCCTTTTGTGGTACAAGCCAGTGTAATTGAACAGGACATCAGGAGACCTGAAATCCTTACTCTTTCTATCAATTGGGCAGTCACTTCTGCCCTTCTTTTCTCGCCTTGCTTTGAAAAGAAATGAAACCATTGAATTCAGACCACACAAGCTTATTGACTCCTACTGGGTTTATATATTTGAAAGTGTGAAAAAACATTTCTGAACTCCCAAGAGAAATGTGGTTTATCCAAGATGTTATTTTAATGGCAAAGTTTGTCATGCTCAGAATGGGGTGCTGTCAAAAGTCAACAGACCTGGAAAAATGTAAATAAATCTTTCTGGACGAGAGAAAGAAAATCCCTAGTTTAGGAACCCTAACACAGCATGAAAGAGTGTCTGGTGATGTTTCAGGCTATTTACCCATTATTAACCTACTGGTCATTGACAGCAATGTCAATAGATTTTTAATCTTCTGCTCCCAGGGTCGTGGTCAGTCCAGCTCCAAGACATGACAGAATAATATACCTGCTTTTATGGTTTTAAAGAAAAGTGAGGGAAAGATAGAGGGAACAGTGCTCTAAAAACTTATTACCACCTTCAGCTGGGACTTGTTTGAGTTTTTCTTCTGGCTATTTCCATAGTTTGACTTACTATGGAATAAAATGGAATGCTGACTCTGAATATCATTTCTCATACCCTCACTCATCAACATCTCAGATCTATCGAGTACTTTATCATGAGGTTGTTCCTCAGAGCTGGGTTCTCTCAACAGCCTGTTCCCCTTTTTTAGCTGTGTTGCCCTGCATAAGACACAGCACCCCGAGCCTTAGTTTGGTCATCACCGAAATAGGGATAAGATTGGTCCTTGCCCTGCTGGCTCTCAGAGTGTTCCTGAGACTTAATTGACCAAGGAGATGAAAAGCGCTTTGATGAAAAGCGTGGTCTTATTAAGGGCTCATAAACATAATTTTGTACCACCTAGAGTAGAAGATGGTAATTTAAAGCCTTGTTGGTTTAATACTTTAAACTATTAGAATTAATAGAAGTACTTTTTGGACTGTCCACAGTTTTATGCTATGTATGTGTTCTTTCTACCACTTTTTCAGGGCCTAATTACCTCTCAGTGCCCAGACCTCTGAGTACCATCCTCCTGGAGGTTAGGGTTTCGGCGTATGAGTTTGAGGGGACACTCAGCAGCAATGACTTCTGTTCAGTGACAATCTGCTCTTCTAATTTCCTTCCTCTGGAACAGCCCTCCCTTCTCTAGAGTGCCCAGAAAGACAGAGACTTTGGGAGGAAATGCACAGCCACCAGAACTGGCCACTTGGGGACCGGTGGGCCCTCAGGAAGGGGGACCGAAACCCTCTCCCACGAGGAAGGAAGGGCCAGGTCTAGGGAACCTCGGCCACTGCAGTCTCCTCTGCTCCAAGCTGATGGAGTTGTGGAACAGTAGGAACCGAGGGCAGCCTCATAACTTAGAACCAGCGAGGCAGGCCCGCGCCATTTCCAGAGGTCACGCTGTGCCCTCGGGGCTGGCGAGAAAGTGCAGGACACCCAGGCCCTAGCTAGGTGGGACAGGCTGTGTAACTTGCAGACCACACAAACACAGGGCTCAGGCCCGCATCCCCAGCCCTGGTCTTCTGAGCAGGAAGGGGGTGGTTAGGTGCAGAACGGAATGGGTAAAACCCAGAGGTCTCACCTCGGTGGATCCATGTTCAGCAGCAAGGAGGATGTCTCAGGGCCATGCATGAAAGATATTGGCATGTGTGTTCTGCCCCACATGCAGACTTGGGACCTGTGAGGGGGACGTAGGAGGTTGGTGCGTGGATCCGGTTGTGATAAGGGATGGCATAAACAAAGGGAAAAGAATAGGGACTGGTACATCCATACACCTTTTTTGTTGGCACCTCGGGTGCCTTCCTTAATTAACACTTTCTCCTCATCTTTTCTAGCAGTAGTGTCCTTGTGAAACGGATGTTCAGGCCCATGGAAGAGGAGTTTGGTCCAGCACCTTCTAAGCAGATGAAGGAAGAAGGAATGAAGCGAGGTACGTTCCCGTTGAGGCCCTCCCCTGGTGCTGCTCCAATCAGGAATGGTGGTGGGGACGTTTCACTGAGAAGAGCCCCCGGGCCCGGCCCATGTCCCTGCAGTTCTGTGCTAGCCTCGGGGTGCTTTTATTGACACAGGAAGTCCACAGTCTCCTCCTTTGGTTTAAATCTTATCTCTTTAAACACCCTAAGCAAACATTTATTCTTCCTGGGCACTAATTCTTTCCTTTACCTTGAGGGAAATGTAGTGAATATACTGACTCCAGCAATGAGATGTAAGGTTAAAAAGAAACTCGTGGGGCTTCCTTGGTGGCGCAGTGGTTGGGAGTCCGCCTGCCGATGCAGGGGACGCGGGTTCGTGCCGCGGTCCGGGAAGATCCCACATGCCGCGGAGCGGCTGGGCCCGTGAGCCATGGCCGCTGAGCCTGCGCGTCCGGAGCCTGTGCTCCGCAACGGGAGAGGCCACAGCAGGGAGAGGCCCGCGAACCGCAAAAAAAAAAGAAAGAAACTCGTGCTGTGTTTGCCAGTATCCTCTCATAAGCACCAGCAGCTGAGAATCCTTCAATGGATGCAAACGATTAATCACGGTACAAGTAAGGGAACCTGTTTTCTGTGACATCACAACTTACTCATTTTCTCTCAGTCAGGGATCTTATTCCACTTCACCGAGAGAATAAGAAACGAAGCACAGGCCTGTCCGTGTCTTGCTCAGCATCTCGATGCTGTGCTGACTCACTGTCCCTCCTGGGAGTAAGGGGAAAGGGGAGATGGTGGCTTTTCTCCCCACATCCTGCTGTAGCCAACACCAGGAGCTTCCAGAGACCTTCCGCTTACAGCGCTGGACTTGTAATGAGTCACGTGACCGTACGTCCACCATCTGCACAGGCTTGAGGTTTTAGTTACTGAGAATTTTTTTTTTCCTGTTTCTTGAAATGGGATTTGCATAATGGTCAAGAGCAGCCCCTGTGTAGCCTCCCTCAGCCACATCGAGTCATGTGACCTTGGGAAGGTCCTCTGCACCTTGGAGTCCTCACTTGTAAAATGGGGTGACAAGAGTACCCACGTCACAGAGGGAGGCTTGATGAGTTAATGTATGTAAAACACTAAACTCAAGTGCCCACCACATAGTAAGCGCAGCATCTTCACTAATATAATTATTAGTTTTATTTTTAGGCCTGGATCTAGTTAAGGAATATTATCATAATTGTGAATGAGTAATGAGCATTTCAGAATTCAGAGTGTAAGTACCTGAGAAGTGCTGATTACAGTAGTAATATTTAAACCTATAAAGGGCTTTCCGACTTCACAGGCTCACCATCAAATATTCGAGTGCATTTGCAGCTCCATTCCTGCATGCCTTTTATATCTCATCCTTTAGAATGAGGGCAATGTTATATGGAAATCAAGGATCACACAGGCCAAAGTAATAGTAGCTTACCTCCGTATTTAGTACATGCTGGCTGGTCCAAAGCTTGTGTTCTTCAGATATGTTGAGGTTGTGAAGTCTGCACAAAAATTGCCGTCAGGAATTGCTGTGACAAAATGCAAAGTTACGGCCTTTGAAACATCTCAGTCATAGGGACACATGAGGGCACTGCAAGCTTCCAGCAAGAGAGAACTTGTTCTCCCAGGAGTGGCTTTTCTCACTGAGCCCCTCCCTGGAGCTCCTACGCTGAGCTGGGCTTTGAGGAGCCCAAGAGGTCAGGGTCAGTGACAGTGCCCCTTGTTTGTTAAATGTTCTCCAGGTCAGAGAATGACTGTGATTATCACCAATGCCCTTATTTGTTTTGCCTCTGTAACCACGTCTCAGGGTGGCTCTCTCAAAGTCACCGGGGGCTGCCGTGGCTGGTTGCCTTTGTCTCTACAAGCTCTGGGATGCCTGATGATGGTTACTGCTATGTTAGTGGAGTGATTGTTATCCACAGATACGCAGTTAATGAGAGCTGCCTCTCTGGGCAAGCCCTGGGGGTGAGCTGTAAGCCCAGCATGCAGGTGTGGCTATCAACAAGCCCAGCAGGAGATGGTGGCACTGCAGTCCGTCAACCCGCTGCCATGCCCCCTTTAACCCATTCCAGGGACTCCTGCAGCAGGAGTAGCAGCCACACTGTTTCAAAGACAGTGATTTTCTAAGAAGAGGTCTGTAAATCCAATGGAAGCGGCACTCATTGAAATATTGGGCTGGCCAAAAAGTTCGTTCGGGTGGCTCGACCTTTTTGGCTTAACCTAATAGAACATGGTTTGGGGTTTCCTTAGGGTCAGCCTGCTGGAAATTACATTTTTCTGTTGGGGGTTACAGGAAGAAGTTACAGAATGTTCATCTGTAACAGCCACTGGTGGGAAGCAGTCTCCTGGGGCAGCTGCGTGGGCGCCACAGTCACGGCTTCCCGCCCCTTCTCTTTCAGTGCTTTTGTACGTGAGGAAGGAGACAGACGACGTGTTTGACGCCTTGATGTTGAAGTCCCCCACCGTGAGGGGCCTGATGGAAGCGGTAAGCAATTAACCCCCTTCAGCCTCCCATAAACCGGCATGTAGTCTCCTGAGCTGAAATCTATCTATTAAAATGCAGCCTTCGAGATGGCCCTCGAGTGAGCTTTCTCAAGGAAAAAGAAAAAGCAGAGATTTATGGGGACAATGATTTCCACCCTGTCTGGCTTATTCGCATCTTAAGGAGAAGGAAACTTTGAAAAACTGCCAATTCCCTGTCAGTTTAAGGCTAATTAGAGTAAGATGCCACAGAGAAAGTTTAAACTGTGAGTTTCCATTTGTCTCTTTGCACGAAACCAAATTAGATACGTTTAACTTCCGAATCTATACAGAACAAAAACGATTAGGAAGTGTCTTGCCAGCTGCGATAGTGTAATCCAAAATAAAATATGACCTCTTTTGGTTAAGAAAAAAATATAAATTGCAGAGTTATAAAATGATTTAAGTAAGATTCTGAAATCTCTCCCTCCCTTCTCATCCCTCGTTTAGTCTAGCATTACCCAACCTGGGCTCAGGAAGTTATTTAATGTTTTATCCATGTATTATCCATCTGAATATGACTCCACATTGAACATGATATCTGAATCCCCTGTACAACCATGTTGTAGAAGATCCAGGGTTTTTGTGGTTCTGAAGACAATAGGACTGCCAAGGGACAGCCTAGAATTTTTGTTGGTCTGGAAAACTGCTACATTGAAACAGCACATTGGGCTATGGAGTAATACGTTAAAATGTGTAGGACAGTGACTATAAGTGGAATCATACACGGTGTTGTCTTTTGTGGATGATTTCTTTCACTTTGCATAATGTTTTTGAGGTTCATCTATGTTGTAGTATAAATCAGTACTTCGTTCTTTTCTGTGGCTGAATAATATTCCATTGTATGGATAGACCACATTTCGTTTTTCCATTCACCAGTTGATGGACATTTGGATTTCCCCCCACCTTTTGGCTATTGTGAATAGTGCTGCACAGAACATCCAGGTACAGGTGTTTGTTTGAATACTTGTTTTCAGTTCTTTGGGGCGTATACTGAGGAGTGGAATTGCTAGCCAGACATGTAAGGTCACATTGTATTATCATACAATTTATAGGAAATATCAAGAACAGGCAAATCCATTGAGACAGAAAGCAGATTAGCTGTCGACAGGAGTTGGGTGAAAGGTGAGTGAGAAAAGTCTACTTAGTGAGTTTCCTTTTGGGGTGATGAATTGTTCTGGAACTACATAGTCCTGAAGTTTGCAGAACATTGTGAATGTACTAAATGCTACTGAATTGTACACTTTAAATGGTTTACGTGGGGAATTTGTATGATATGTAAAAAAATTACTTGTTCACCTGAAATTTTTTTAAAAAGCACAAGAATGTCACCAATGTGGCTGGCATTGTTAGGCAATTCAGAGCAGGGCATGGAGGACCACACCCTCTAAGAAACACTTGGCTGGAGGCTTTGGTAATCGCTTTTGTTCTCAGGATTTGTCATTGGCATGGACTTTGTTGTTACTGAATCTGATCCCCCCATAAAGGGAAAACAAAACCAGAAAAGAACACAACAAAAAGTATCGTCTATCTCTCTCCAAATGAACTAGAATTTTTTTAAATGACCCTAAAATGACTGCAAGATTGATTTATGAGCTACAAAAGCCCTTTGAACAAATTTCGTACCTTTAATCTGGCCTTTAAGATCATATTACTGAAACGGACTTACCTAGGATGGTGGTGAAGCTGAAAATTACTTTAGCAGCTGTTTTGAATGCATATTCCCAGTCCTCAACCCCAGATTCCCGTTCTGCTGAAGTGGAGGTGGGGGAGGGCACTGGAGCAGCAGGAATCTGTATTTTTTTTTTTTTTTTGCGGTACTCGGGCCTCTCACTGTTGTGGCCTCTCCCGTTGCGGAGCACAGGCTCCGGATGCGCAGGCTCAGCGGCCATGGCTCACGGGCCCAGCCGCTCCGCGGCGTGTGGGATCTTCCCGGACCGGGGCACGAACCCGTGTCCCCTGCATCGGCAGGCGGACTCTCAACCACTGCGCCACCAGGGAAGCCCTGGAATCTGTATTTTTAACAGTTCTTCAGGGTATTCTGAGATCAGCCAGGTGTGAGAGCCACTGACCTAGACCAATTCTGAACTGATTCATTATGCCTTTTTCCTTGGTGTCTTCCTTTCCTGTGTGACATCTGGCTAGTTCTACAAGTGTTCTGTAGCTGCGGTCTCGCTGGATCACAGTGGGGTTAAATGTCACCTTCACTTCCACCCAAACAATCCCTGAGTTAACTCTGCTTTTTTGTTTCTCTCTTCCCCAACAGAATGTAAAGTTCATGAGAACAGGGGCTTTTGTCTCTTGCCGTCTTCTGTGTATCCCCAGGTGTTTGAGCATATATATTTGTTGACTGAATTGAGCATCCACTGTGTATGTACCACCATGCCAAGTGCTATGGGTGGCATGTATTTCACATGCATTGCTTCACTTGAGCTTCACAATATCCCTGTGAACTTGGCAGGTCAGATACAATCACCGTCATTTACAGATGTGGGGTTTCCTGAGCTCTACAGAGTGGCAGAGGCAACTTAAGCCCTTGAGCAACTTAAGTCCACTTAGGGAGACGTCCACGCATGAAAAGTTATTACAAGAAGAATAACCATTCTAAGTCACAGCTCACAAGAACTAAAGGAAAGAAGCTTAGGCAATCAGGCAAGAAGTAGTGTGTATGATGGTTGATCCCACACAGTCAGGGTTCAAATCCTAGCTCTGACACTTCAGACTAGTGTGACCCTAGGCAGGTTACTCAGCCTCTCTGTACCTCAGGTTCATCGTTTCTGAAATGAGAGTGATAATAATATGGGATATTATTATGAAGATAGATACTGATAAAATGAGATGTAGGGTTGTTTCGAGGATTAAATGAGTTCCTATACAAGGTGTTTAAAGCAGCACAAAGAAACACTGTATAGTGACTTCCCTGGTGGCGCAGTGGTTGAGAATTCTCCTGCCAATGCAGGGGACACAGGTTCGATCCCTGGTCCGGGAAGATCCCACATGCCGTGGAGCAACTAAGCCTGTGCTCTGCAGCTACTGAGCCTGCACTCTAGAGTCCGCGAGCCACAACTGCTGAGCCCATGCACCACAACTGCTGAGCCCGTGTGTTGCAACTACTGAAGCCCACATGCCTAGAGCGCATGCTCCACAACAAGAGAGGCCACCGCAATGAGAAGCCTGCGCACCGCAACAAAGAGTAGCCCCCGCTCGCCGCAACTAGAGAAAGCCTGCGCGCAGCAACGAAGACCCAATGCAGCCAGAAAAAGAAATAAAATTGAAAATACAGAAACACTGTATAAATGAATATATATAGGTAGTAGACGGCTGTAAGTGCTATGGGGTGGAGAGGCAGATTGAGATTCCCTCAAGCTGAAGGGGTTAGAGAAGGGTGTTCTCCCCTGGTGAAGCTGGCTGGGTGCACAGGGAAAAGGTGGCTCGTGACCCCGGTAGCACCCTCTTCTATGCAGCTGAGTCATTCACGCATGGAGATGCAGGCCTGTCCTCCCCAATTCTATTGACAGGTCAAATGTAGCCACCTAGGAAGTATTTATAAGCAAGAGCCACCCCTTTTTCAAGAGTGCATCTAAGAGCCCACACTGAACAGTTTATAACTCCACATAAAAGTCATTGGCCTCCAGAGCTGGCAGTTGTGTTGGATGCCTCTAGACCAGGCATCTAGACCAGGTTTTCACATTGGTGAAAACCAGTGGAAATCTCTAGTTCTGCCTGTCACCTATCTGAGGTTTCTGGGCAAAGAGAACTCTCCACAAAGAAAAAGTCTAAAAGTTCCAGATCATCAGATAGCCAGTAACACACTGATGAGATTAAGTCCAAGACCTAGGATCCTCTTGGATGTCAAGGAAGTCTTAGAGGTCCTTAAAAACATTGATCATGAGCTTTTAAAAATGATGGACATATACGAGCGGTTCAGAGAACTTGAAAAACACAAAGAAAAAACCAAGCAGTCCTAATGCCCCCGCTCTGAGAACTATCACGAAGCGTGTGCTTGCCATGCACAGGGAAGGGGAGTGTTGTGGTGACGCCATCCAGCTCCTGGGCCGGAGGATTCCTTCCGTAACCTCCCGACAGATGGCCAGCTTCCTCCACATGCTCTCCTGCACGGTCTCACTTCTTTCCAGCCTTCTGGACTTGGCAAAGCCCACTTCCTTGCCTGGCGTGGAGGCAGAGGACGCCGTGTTAGGGTGGCATTTTATCCAGCTGCCTCTGCCTTTGCCTTTGCCAACCGCACAGAGGGCGGGACTTTGCCCTCCTGGAGTCTGTTGCCCTCGGTAGCCTGATGCCCGTGTCAACTTTGCCAGTTGCTTCTTGGTACTGGGTGGGGCCCATGAGCCCTGCTTCAAACAGGCCCAACATAGGCCCCTTTTCTCTATGAGCTTAGAATCTGAAACCAGACCGCCAGACTGTTACCTTTTAAATCTTGTCTCTGCCACTTCCTAGCTGAGGGACCCTGATGACTTAGAGTGTTAAGCCCGAGTTTCCTTGCCCGAGAAGCAGGTCTCATAAAAACACCTATTCTGTTGCAGTGATGAGAGAACTGAGCGAGTTAATAGATGCAGAACTCCCTGTGCTGATATGCTAAGCACTTAGTAAGCACTCAGTGAATGCTGGCAGCCGCTGCTACTCCCAGCAGATATGCAGGTTTATGCAAATTTCCTGTTATCAACTGATCTGTGAGCTGAGGTGCTTTGGGAAAAACTGGGAGTCAAACCCCTGAATAGAGAAGATCCAAGAATCAGATTCACCTCTCTTTCAGAAAAGGGGGACTAAGAGATATGAACTTGCTGATGTTGAGTTGAAAAAGGAGCACACTTTATTTTTCCATTTCACTTTAAAAAGAAGTTCCAAATGACACCAACCAAAGTTCAAAACCCAACGCTTGCAGGCCAAGCAACTCACAACGATAAATGTTTTAGTTTTTATTTATTTTACTTTGTAGTTTCCTCTTTCTCTTTAGTTTTGCAGTTGGAGTAAGTCACTGTTTTTCATCTTTTCTTGAAAGTTATTCTTTACTTTCCCTAAATTGTTTCAGTCTCTTCTCCTTATTGCTCTGTGATTTGAAGATAAATTTCCAGCTGTCTTCCACACCACTACTCTCTAGCTCCCACCACCCCCGGGTGAGAAAAGACCTTTAGAGCCTTCATTTCTCCCCTCTCTTCCCCTTCTCCGCTCACTAGGATGAGTCCACTGAAATGTTTACCCCATGCTGTCCCCACACACTCCAGCCTTCTTGATGTTGCTGTTGTTTAGTACTTTCTGTCCAGGACACAATTAGATTTTTCCTTCTATTATGTTCTTCTTACTTCAAGAATCCTTATTTAACACTTACTTCACATCCCCAGCCCATTTAACTATATATAGGTATACATACCTATAACTCTATATATCTATATACAGACCATATATATCTATATATCTATACATTATGTATGGATATATAACTATAGATCTATAGTTATATAGAGTATATATAGTCTGTCTTCGTGTGTGTGTATATGTATGTATATATTTATGGTACAACACTGGGCTGCTTGTTTTCTTCCCCCTTTGCTTTGCTCAAGTCTTTGTTCTGATGCATATTCAGTTTAGCTAGAGTGCTTTTGTGAGTATTTTCCTCAAATGGGATATTTGGGTGAAATGCATTTCTTAGATGCCATTCTTTAACCTGCGAAGTGAGGGAGAGCTTGTTGGTGTACAGAATTCTTGGGGTAAAGTCCCCTTTTTCAGTAGTCTGTAGGGGTTATTCCAGTTTGGTTTCTAGTGCTGCAGATGAGAAGACTGAAGCCAGGTTCATTCTTTTTCTTTTCTTTTTTTGGTAACTTGTACTTTCTGCCTGGGAGGTTCCAGGATGTTTTATTTTCATTACCCTTGGAGATCTGGCACTTTTCAGAATGGCCAGATGCATGGGTCTTTTCTCATTGATCCTTCCTGGGATTCAGGATACCCCTGCTATCCAAAAACATGGGTCTTTCCTCTATTATTTGTTTAATTGTTTCCTCTTCTCCATTTGCTCCTTTTTCTCTGTCTGGGACTTTGGATAGTCACATCAGGTACGGCTGTCTCTACTCTTCAAACCTCTCTCTCTTTTCCCTTCATGATTTCCATCTACGCTGTGTGTCTTCTCTCTGCACTTGAAATGGTTTTTCTAATCGATCTTTCCTAACGTGATTGGTTTGCTGGATCGACCACCTGGCCTTCAATTCATTTATTGACCTTTACAGATTTTTTTAGTTCAATATCATATATTTAGATCAGAATTTTATACTTGTGTGCTGTACAGCAGTCTTCATAAGTGCTCTTGTATGTTCTGTTCACATGGATGCCGTCCACATAAGTTCTGTCCGTTCTCTCTGTTGCCCACAGGCTGTGTTATTTTACGTGCTGGGCTCATTTGGGCTCCAGTATGGCTGTGAGGCAGTTCCATCAGTGACGGAGCAGTGCTGTGCGACAGGCAGGCCATTTGTTTCCCTGTCTACCTTTGCTGTCTCAGTCCTCGGCCCACCTGTTCTGCTCCTTTGGGGCTTGGGGGAAGTGGGGGGGGGAGTTCTTCCTGTGCAGTGTAAGGGATGGATGGGTGGGAGTCTGATTCTCTGGAGAATAAGCTCTTCCCAGGAGCCAAAGCGATCCCACCTTTGTCCCAGGGCTCTTTGGCTTCTTGTCCTAGCCTCTGCTACACCGCCCAGTAGTCCAAGTCCCAAACCTCACCTGCCCTAGCTGTTTGTGAGCCCTGCCGGCCACTGGGCTCACAAGAGGTGGGTGGATTGGACTTGGGAGAGAAAAAGCATTTTGGGTAGGTGTCTCCAGAATCCATCTCTAAACTATTATTACTTTATATTTATAAAACTGAATCCTGGTCACTGTAAAAATAAATAGTACAGAATTGTACAGTGTGAAAAGAAAAAGAAATCTCCTTGTTTCTGTCCATTCTTCCAGGGTAGCCACTGTTAATAGATTGGTGGGTCTTACAGATATTTTCCATTTACTTACACATATATTTTTTAAAAAATACAAGTGGGATCACACTATATACAGTGTTTTGCAAATCTGTGTTTTTTCACTTAGTATGTTAAGGACATTTTTTTCATATAGGAGTCCTGCATTTCTTTTAATGACTGCATGACGGCGTGGTTTTCAACTGTGCAAATATCAAAATGTGCTTCATGAATGTTTGTTATATGCAGTTATCTGTGTTACGAACAGTGATGCCTTGAAGAGCTTTGCATACATCTGAGTGTATTTCTGTACACCAAATTACTAGATGTGGACTATTTGGGTCAAAAGATATATGCCTTTTAAATGTCAATAGTTTCTGCCAAATTTCCCTCCAGAAAGGTTGAGCTCGTTGCTCTCCTATCTATGGGCTATGAGAGTTGCTGTTTCTTATCCTTTGGCTGGCACTGTATTATCAATTTTTCAGTTTTTGTTAGTCTCATAAAGGTAGTATCCTGCTGTTGTTTTAATTTGAATTTTTAAATTATTAGTGAGGTGGTGCATTTTTTAATTTGCTTATTGTCCTATTGTATTTCTTCTGTGAATTACTTTATGTTGCTGTCTTCCTTTTCCCATTGAATTGTTAGTCTTTTTCTTTTAATTGAAGCACGGTTGATTTACAATATTATGTTAGTTTCAGGTGTACAGCAAAGTGATTCAGTTATACGTATATATTTTTTCAGATTATCTTCCATTATAGATTATTATAAGGTATTGAATATAGTTCCCTGTGCAATACAGTAGGTCCTATTGATTATCTATTTTATATACAGCAGTGTGTATCTGTTAATCCCAGACTCCTGATTTATCCCTCCCTCCCCCCTTTCCTCTTTGGTAACCATAAGTTTGTTTTCTATGTCTGTTTGAGTCTGTTTCTGTTTTGTAAATACATTCATTTGTATTAAAGAATATGGACCGATTCACGAACTTGCACGTCACCCATGTGCAGGGTCCATGCTCATCTTCTCTGTTTCGTTCCAATTTTAGTGTATGTGCTGCCAAAGGGAGCATGTTAGTCCTTTATTTTATTTAATTAATTAATTTATTTATTTCTTTTTTTTTTTGCGGTACGCGGACTTCTCACTGTTGTGGCCTCTCCCGTTGCGGAGCACAGGCTCCGGACGCGCAGGCTCAGCGGCCATGGCTCACGGGCCCAGCCGCTCCTTGGCATGTGGGATCTTCCCGGACCGGGGCACGAACCTGTGTCCCCTGCATCGGCAGGTGGACTCTTAACCACTGCCCACCTGGGAAGCCCAGTCCTTTTTTTAAAATTTGGAGGTGTTCTTTCTAACTTAAGAAAGTTAGTTCCATGTCTGTCATTTGTGTTGCAAAAATGTTTCCCTGTGTAATGTTCGTCCTCAGCTTTTAGGGTGGTTTTGCCTATATTGGTATTTTTCATTTTATGCTGCTTTATCAACATTTTGGCCTTTTTTCTTCAGGTTTCATAGCTTGCTTGGATCTTCCTTACTTAAAGATGGTATCTATACAAAGAATTGATTCATGGTTTCTTCTTACATGGTTTCATCTTTTCCCTGTAAATCTTTGGTGATATTTATTTTGATGGAAGTCATGGAGAAGGGATCTGACTTAACTTGTTATTTTTTTTCTATATGGCTACCTATTTAATCCAACATCATGATTAGAGTCCATCTTTTTCTGACTGACCTGAAATGACACCTTCATCATAGATTAAATTCTGTGGGTGAATTTTTTGTCGACTGATTTATGGTTTGTCCAAAGGGAGAGCCTTGCAAATGAGCCTTTTTGAGAGTCTGACTCATGAGTGAAGGCCATTGGCACCCAGAAACATTTCTAGGACAGTGAAGTTGGAATTTTCTCTCATCTCTCTGCTTGGTACCCCTTCCACACTCACCTGCCTTTTTGTTATTGGTTGCAGATATCTGAGAAGTACGGGCTGCCCGTGGAAAAGATAACAAAGCTTTACAAGAAAAGCAAAAAAGGGTAAGAAAGAAACAGAACTTATATTGATTTCCCAATCAGATATGTCTATACAGTTACAGTGCCTTTAAAAAAACAAGATGGTGCCCATCTTTTGTTAGTTCTGTTGTCTAACTTTTATAAAAATTTGTCATCCTTCCAAAGGCGTGCTGAGCAGCTTACATGTGCCACACACTTTGAAGACCTTGAATGAGAGAGGGGGGGGGTGAGAGTGCATTGTCATGATGTCAGCTGAGATGCCTCCCTCCAATGACAGGATTAGTGGGTAGAATAGAGGGGTCTGGCAGTGGTGAGAGTGGCCCTGGGGAGAGTGGCAAGGTCGCCTTTCTGCAGAGAGCAGAGTTTATAGGGAATCACGTGCTGCTCTTGGGGCTGGGTTCAGGGCAGCACAGTAGGAATACAAAGGATTTAGGGCATAGGGGATTCTTCTGAGGTCATTACTAACATAATGATCGAAATGATTACCGGACCTGCTTGTTCTGTTAAGAACAGCAGCTCTCATTTATCTGGTGTTCAGTAGGTTCTGGGTCCCCTGCTAAGTGCTTTATGTGTTTTGTTCTATTATTCCTCACCACTCAGTGAGGTAGATTCTTATCCATAATTAATTGCTGATGGAGGCTAAGCAACTTGCCCAAAGTCTCATGTTCAGTAGGTGAGGCGCAGATTTAACCCAGGTCCGTGGCCCCAAAGCCCTAGTGTTTAGCTCGCACATCTGCTGTCTCCAGCCCTCCCAGGACCTCCTGCGTATGAGGCGCTCCAAGTTTAGTTGCCACGGAGCTGGACTTAGTGCCGGGAGAGGGTCTCCATTAGAGCCAGCTTCTGGAGCTATTTTCTTACATAAAGCAGAAAATAGGTCTTTAAACTCTTCTCTGGGCCTCTTTCATAAAGGAAATTGATCATCTGGGATACTCAGGCTTTTTGAGTGATGTGGTCTCTCGGTTAATTTGGAGCCAAGCAGGAAACCCTTTCCACTTGAGCCCTGGTTGAAAAGCTCACTAAAATGCATGTTTCAGTTCTTTCCAAAGTCAGTGCAAGAGGCTGAGTGTATTCCTTCGCTGGTGAGATCTGAGCGGTGTCTCAAGGTCTCATGTTGAGCAGAAACCCTCAGTGTCGATGCACATGCCCATGGTAACATTTCACTTCCACTGAGCCCTGTCTCAGGCCCTGGGCTAAATGCTTTAATCCTAACGACAACCGTCTAAAGCAGGGTTGTTATTCTTACTTTTGCGGAAAGGCTAAACAACTTGTCTGATGACACACAGCTGTAAAATGTGAGTCAGTTCTCAAACCAAGACCTGTCTGACTTCAGAGAAGGGGATTGGTTCAAGGACTTCTAAATCATGGACAGGCCCTGGAAGTTGTTGGGTTTTCTTAAAACCAAACCCAACACAGATGGTTAACCAAGGAGTAGGTCACATGTGGTAAAAGTATGAATTTCCGAGTGAGGCAAAGCCAGTTTGAAAACCTAGCTCAGCCGTGAACCAGCTGAGTGAACTTGGGGACACGATCTCCCCTTGCTGAGCTCAGGTCTCTCATTTGCAATGTGGTGATGATCGCACCTGCCTTCAGGGCTGCCCTGAGGACCGAACACAAGGTCTCCAAAACACTGGGACACACTACATGCCTGAGGAAGGGTACCCACAGCTCTTGTCTATTTTCCTCTTCTCCTAAGTGTGGAGTACTTTTTAAAAATGCATTTTCAAGAGGCGATGTGGTTTAATGAAAATAGTTCGGGGACCTGGCCCTGTCAATAGCTAACTTTGCGATTTCAGGCTCTGTTAACTTCTGGGCTGTACTTTACCAATCTAGAAAGCAAAAGGTTTGGGTTGAATGAGCTCTGAAATCCTGTTCCCTAAGGAGTTAGTTCTGAGAAATCGAGGTTTTGCTTTCCTCAAAGTGGCTTCTGGGGGCCAGTTTGGGGGGCCGCTGCGGAGTGGGAGCCTCTCTCCCTGCCTGTCTCCTCTCCCCTCCAGCCCCTCCCCCTTCCCGGCCTCCCTTGCAAAAGCATGCCTGAGGGGGCCCCCCAGCCTGGAGCCTGCCCTTGCTCTGAGCGCCTTGCTCACGGCATCTCTGTTCCCCCGTCCCTGGCAGCATCCTGGTGAACATGGACGACAACATCATCGAGCACTACTCAAACGAGGACACCTTCATCCTCAACATGGAGAGCGTGGTGGAAGGCTTCAAGGTCACGCTCATGGAGATCTGAGCCCTGCTCCGGGCAGCGGCCCTCAGGGCCTTTCTCCCCGGGGCAGCCGGAAGCCCGGGCCCCGCAGACGCACCTAGCCCATCTCACGACTGCTGTTACACGACCGCGCTGGGGAGCGGGCCGAGGCCTGAAGCCCCGTGTTTGGCCCGTGCGTTTGGTCCGCCCGCCGGCTCCTGCCACGCACGGAGCCGCAGCCCGAGCCCCTCGGGAAAGGGCCTTGCGCCTGTTGGATCCTTATTTATTGTCCACCTTTCTCCGGAGCCCGGGGCCCAGGCCCGCCGGGGCTCTGCAGGTCACTGCTGGCTCCAGGTGCCACCGTCCAGAGCCCTCCCCTTCGGTCCATTCGTCCCAAAGGGCCTGAGGATGCTCGCCCTGCCGTCTCACCTCCTCGCGTCTCCTGAGTGGACGGACAGAACGAGCCGCTTCCTTCGTCAGAGGTCGGGGGACAGGTGGACGCCCCTTCCTGGTTAGAAACCTTCAGGCTGCTCCGGGACGGTCATCTCTCCGATACCCCCAGGGGTTCCCGGCGAGTGGCCAGCAGGCCGTGTACAGGAAGACATTCAGCCACTGTGTAATTAGTAAGTAACCTAGAAGGTGTGCCTGGCTACCCGTGTACATAGTGTTTATAATATGGCAATAATATATTCTACCTGTGCTATGTGGGCATGTTTACTGCCACTGGCCGGGGGAGGCACATACCTGGAGACCCTGCTTTCTCCAAGAGGCTTCTGCCTCTGTGCTGTTCAGGAGACGTGCTGGGCGACGGAAGTGGCCTTCGGGGTGTCGGGTGACTGCAGCGGGCGCCGAGACAGCTACTCCCGTGGGCACGCACGGGGCCTCGGTCCCTGTCCGCAGAGGGCGCCCTGTTCCCTCTCCAGGGGCACTGCCCGCCCCGGAGGCCACTGAGTTTATCTCACGGCGATGCTCTTTGCCTGACCCTCCCTCTGAGCTGTCTCGTGGCAAAGGTCAGATTGTCTGAGGCCCCAGCTCCTCCCGCTTTGGTGTCGGCACTGCCTGAACTTTCTGGAGAGACCGCGGGGGGGTTGCCACCAGGGCCCCGTCTCTTGGGCCTGCTGCAGAACTCCGTGGCTATCGTGAGGATCCTGGCCACTGTGAGTGCCTCGCGGTTTACAAGCACGTCCTTCGTCACAAGTGGCCCCCTGAAAGTCCAGCTGCGGTCCCGAGAGCGAGGCCGACGGTTCAGCTCTGGGTGTCCAGGCCACGGCGGCCTCCCGGGGCTCAGCCGGCACGGGGAAGGCCGGGCTCCGCCGCCTCTGCTCCCAGCTGCTGGATGTGGAGGGAGCGAGCGAGGATGCCCCAAGATCCCTGGCTCTTCGGGAAGCAGCGTCCAGGGGAAGACGGAGAGAGAAGGTTTGCCCTCCTGCTGGGTGCCCTGGCAGACGAAGAGGAAAAGAAACGCTTCCCCAGACGATCACTATGTCATGGACCATCCAGGCCACGGTTCTCTTTGAGGGGACAGGAACGTGGTCTAGGGGTCTTTGTTCACCTTCGTGGGTTGAAGCACTAGCTTTCTACTAGCGAGCACACCCTCCACCCAAGGTTCCAGGTCTAGGACAGGTTCTCTGTGAGGACCCATTTGTTTGTAAAGCACTTTGATGTCTTACCTGGGGGCTTTCTCTTCAAGGGCTCCGTGCCCTCCCACCCCATTGCCCCTGAGGCCCAGAGCCTGACGGAAGGTCCAGCTGTTTGTCCTGGAGGCTGCAAAAGATTTGAATGGAATGGCGGGCAGGTGCAGAGCCTAGGAAGATCTCTGGGTGTGGTGAGCAGGCACCTTTCCGCGTCTTCTGGACACATCACTCCTCTCCGTGGTGCCAAAGGTTACATCCTGGATTCACCTCTGCTCCAGTCTGTCGCCTCCTCCTCCACTCTGACTGTGCCACGCCCTGGACCAGCATCTTGGGGACCCTCCTGGGTACTAATGGGGCTCACTGTTGGGAGTGCATGATGTACAATGCGCCTCCCATGCTCCTTGCCTGAGGGCTGGTTTCAGACACTGATCCGCAGATATAATGGCGAATACTATTGGGCCGGGGCACAGCACTCCAGAGTAGGAAAAAGAGAAAATCTTTGGCAATCTGACACGGGTTACCTAGCCTTCTCTCTCCAGCTTCTGTGGAAAAAAATGTTGGCTGATCCTGCCCTAGGCAGGAGATGCATCAGAGAGGCTTTTGCCTTTGTCCCAGTTCCCTGGGCAATGATCGCGGTGACCACTGCCAGAACACAGCACATGAGGTCAGTGCCAGCAAAGGGTGGTGCGGAGTGTCCCCTCTCATTTGATCTGTCCCCATCTTACCACGTCCCCTCTTCGTTCTCCGTGTGCCCATGGCTTAGCTTCGATGTGGCCTTCACTATGTATATGAGCAGAGCTTTGATGAGCAAAATTGTCCAAGAAAACACACTCCAGAGAGATAGGAAAACTTGCCTCCTCTTCTTTTTTTGTCCCTTAATAAGCTTAAAAAAAAAAAAAATTCATGTAAGACGAGGGACATGTGAAACAAGTGTTTTTCTTATACTTACCCAAATTGCTTAGACTTTATGGGTATTTAGAAATTGGGTCCAACAGAAAAATGCAGTCGGGTGTCATCTTGGAATTGGATCCTAGAAGACTAAGGCACGTCCCAGCCCAGAAACTTAAGAAGCATGAACTGAATCAAACATTTATTTTCCTTCTTATTTAAATTTATGCAAATGCAACAGAAGCAGAGGGCTTGTGCCAAAGTCTATGAACAGCCCTTTCTTAAAGACAAGCAAGGAAGACTGCTAGATGGACAATTTGCTCTCGTGTTTAAAAAAGAAAAAACAAAGGCAAATGTAACTTAATAGTTTTGTAAATGGGAGAGGGGGAATCTATAAACTATAAATACAGTTATTTTATTTTTTGTACATTTTTAAGAAGAAAAAAATAAATATTCCTAACACTCGAATGTCCGGTGTTTTCGGTGAGGTTGGTATTGGGGCTCTTTGCCTGACCGGAAAGAAGCCTCTGTGTGAGGGGGGAAGGTTCTAGCTCCCCTTGGGCTCCTCAGGTCCTGGGCTCCAACACAGCAGACGTTTTCTCTTCTGGTTGCTTTGTTGTGCCCAACCTCAGGGTTAAATGAGAAGAGGGCTGAAGACATCACGAGGCCTTTGGTGTGACCATGACAGGCCACCAGCGTGGCTATTCTTCCAGTTCCCAGGGCAGGGAATAGGCTCTGTCCATCTGCATCTGCCTTCCTCACTCCCAGCTCCCTCACCGCCACTTAAGTGTACCACCCGAGCTTTCCCGTCCCTTTGTTCATCCTCACCCACCTCTCCACAGAGATTAAAACCACGTGGCTGAAACGCCAACCTCATCACGACAGTCTCTTGCCCTGGAACCCACAGCCTCGCTAGTACCGGTCAGCTCAAATCCCAGGATTTCTCGGCGTTTCCTCAGTGGCCACGCACACTCCTTCAGCCATCCTCCACGACTGGCTCCCGAGAGCCTCTCTGTTCCAAACAAGGAGCGCTTCTATGTTCTTCCACCTCTCTGTCTGTCCATGTCCACAGCTTTCAAATCTTGGCTAAAAATTCACCTAGGGAAAGCTTTCCCTTACCAGCTTTGACCTGCTTGGCATCCTCAGCAGCCTCCGTGCTTGGACCAGCAGGCAGCAAAGAGGAGGTCAGGAGAAGTGCTCGTTGAGGAGGCTTCTGGAGAGGTCCTGGGATTAGAAATGGGCCAAAGGCCTCTTTGCCACGATCCGTGTTCCGCAGTCTCAGTAGGAGGTCTGAATGTATTCCCCACAGGCCCGAGGAGGTCCTGCCGGGCATGCGCTGGTCTCCACGTCTCCCCTGAGGCAGTCCTCCCTTGATGCATGGCAGCCATAGTCCTGCTGTGAACTCTGGGCACACACACCCATGTGTGCCCCCCCCCCCCACCTCCCTGTACTGGGACTCCAGGTAGGTAAAGCTGTCAGGGCCACAGGGTCCAGTACCTCTTGCCTTCATCGCTATGCCAGCTCAGCTCAGTTACTATGGACCAGGCATCGTGTCCGGTGCTGGGGAATAAGAGGCAAATTAGATGCAGTCCATCCTCAGAGGCTGTGACGTGCCCACTGATAACAGCCTGGCATGGTCAGCACCGGGATAGGGGTTCACTCCGGGAGAGTCAGGGCTCAGCAGTCACCCCAGTCCTAAGGCATACAATCCCCTCTTACCCTTAGACTTTCACCATGTGATGAGAGCTCACCAAACGCTAATCTCACTTTAGGAAGGCTGCCAACTCGAGTGTCTGAGCCCCTGTATCTCTGAGGGTCAATGGCACATTAACACCCAGGGCAGCAAATGCCCAGGACCTATCTAAGCCCTGGACATGTGGTCATCATTCAAGTGTAGAGAAATCTATTTGAAATGAATATACCATTGGTTAGACCCTTGCTGTGGACAACTTTTCACTCTGCAACAATCTTTCTATTTTAGGTGGATCTGACTGATACTCTACTGCCTTGGAAAATACAGGGCTCAATTTCCTTTCATTTCTTCAGCCACCTTAAAAAAAAAAGACAAATAAACAAAATTTCAGGAAAGTGAAAGCATACTCCTGACAAAGATAAGAGAGGCCTGCGTGAAGCATCTCCATTTCTTCCAAAGGGAGCTCTCGTGATCTCCCCCTGCCTTGACTGAGAAAACAGGCAGATTCTTCCTCACCTGGCCTTTGCCCGCCCCCCCTCCCCATGCCTGAACTAGGCTGTCAGGGGGTCCAGAGCTGGGCTGGGACAGTACCCTGAAAATAGGAGCCTCAGGCTTGCAAATGTGCTGGAAATTAACAAGTTCACCTCCAACAGGTGTGCGAGTGAAGGCTCCTGATCAGGTGGGGGGTCCCAGCCACCTCCTGACCATCACTGCCACGAGTGACAGGGCATTACTCATGCTCAGTTCTCATGGGCATCAGAGCCATTGCGGGTCTACGGAGAGAAACTGTGAGGTACAAAAAGACTGCCCTCCAGGCCAACTCAGCTCCTACATGAGGTCTGGCTGGCCCAGGAGACACCTACCATAGCTGACATTCAGCCCCCTTTTCCTACATTCATGGCCTCTGTGCTGGAGGCAAGGCCAAGGACAGCAGCAACAAGCACCTTGATCTGAATTGGCTTTGAGGCCATGGGCTCTGTAATCATGTCAGTTCTCCTACAGACTCTCCTCCAGCCTGAGAGGCCCCGAGAGGGGAGAGGGAGATATTAATTTCCCACTGAAGAGAAAGTTGCCTCAGTTTCTCCTTCCGGTGCACCTAGTGTTGAGACTGGAATTTACAGCTCCAGTTGTGAGGAAGGAGAGGAGGCAAGAAAGTGAAGGCCATGGGCGGGAGGGAAGTAAGTTCGCCCACATGTAGAGCAAGGATGCTTTCGGACAGGGCTTTGGGTCCGGCAGACCCTCTCATCCCCGCTTTCACAAGCCCCGCTTCCTTGTGCCTGTAGAGCAGACACCACACCCAGGAGGTGGCAGCACAGCATCTGGGCCCTCACTTGGGCACAGATTGAGCCGGAGCAGCAGTTTAGGCACAGAAACCTCATGTCTCAGACCATCATATTAAATCAGCAACATTCTTGAATGCCAAGCTAGAGTTAACACAAAAGTCAACTGATACAGGACCCACTCCACGGGGAGGGATTCATACATTACTGAAGTCACTTGTGTCAAGTGCCCCCAGGGCATAGCAACGGGACGGGACTGCGCCCTCAACACCCCTTCCCCACCCTAAACAAGGATATGAACAGTCGACCACTCTGTATCATCCTTCAAGTCGTAAGCCACTTTATTCCAGTCCCTTGAACATCACAGGCTGGCCTGATTTCAGACAGAACAGACTCCATTTCCAGAGGTCCCTCAACACAGCAATGACAATGAACAGCCCAGCACAGGAGTGACATAAGCTTATAGGCATTCAGCCTTCTGGGTGCTGCCGAGTCCCTTGGCCACACTTCGAGTGCATTGGATCAGACATACAAAGGCCTCCCTGGGAAGGAGGAGAATGAGAAAACAACCCTCAAGAATATACAGACAGGGTCAATGGCAGGCAAGGACAAGGACTACTTTCCGTCCATCCCGGGTGTGTCAGCGTTCATCAGCCGAGCGACTGCTTTGTTTTCTTAACAGCTGGAGACGCGCTCCCCTGCATCTCACTCCAGCTCTAGGTTCTAGGGAATGGAGCGAGTCTGGCTCAGGCAGATGTCATGACTGAGGACAGAGCCCAGGCGGTCTTTCCCCAACATTACCTGACTCCGCCATCTAAGCAGAACTAAAGGAGGAATTAGGTCTTCGGTCAAGAGCGGGAGAAAGTGGGAGGCAGCTCCTGAACATCACCTACAGCGGGGCCGGGTCCCCCTGCCTACTGTGCACACCGTGTCTTAGCTTAACTCCCTAGTTTTCAAAACCAGATTTTACCACTTGGCCAATGGAGGGACTCAGCAAGTCTCCCAGTACAGAACCACTATAAAAAAAACTGACACTCAGAGGAAGATGAAGATTATTTTACTGAGTCCAGTCTCAAAATTTCACCCTGCCAAGTTGGTTCGTTTTGGTCAACCACGCAAATTCAGATTTTTACTATCAGTTTAAATGAGATCGAGTAATACTCAGGAATCTAGAGGTTAGAATGGGCTCAGCATCATTTTCCTCATGGTTATAAGTTTATCTTTCTGTGGTTCATGGTCCACAGGAAGTAGCTTGGCCGCAGCCAAGATCTCTCTGCCTTCTCTTGGGGCAGGATCTCCATGTCTACATCCTTGAGTGTTTGGACTTCCCCATGCCTACTGCTTGTGAAAATATGACTTACCTGTGACCAGCAACTTGTACTCTTACCTTTCAATTCAAATTAGGATGTATGAGGTCATCAGACCCAACAGCAACTCAAATTTGTACTGTCACTTCTGTAAATAGAAATTTGCATTCAGAGAACACGAAGATGCAAGATACTTTTGGATTCCCCAGGGTGGGCCTTGGAAATCATGGACACCCTTGCCTATGCCTTCTTCAAGATGAACCAGATGATGCCCAACCCCTGACTCTTTTCAGGCCCGCTAGAGGCATGGAAAAGTCAACATTCCAGCTATGGCTTCCTAACCATACATGTGGATTAAAGCATTGGGAAGTCCCAAGAATTTATGCTATTTGGGGTGGGGGGTGGGAACAGCTACAGAATATTATCTGCTCAGAAAAGCACCGCACCTCTGATCCAGGACTTTCAACGGGCTGCTGGGCTGGGTGGGCAAACCCACATCTCTAATAAATAGGAAACTTCTGGTGCTGCAGCTGACACATCCGACTCAAACTTGCCCCACTTCTATTGCCTAGGCACTCCCGCTGGAAAAGCATTCAAAATTAAGGTTGGGCCCTGGTCATGGTTACTTTGTACTTTTCTGGAATATATAAAATATACCTGTTGATTGGTGCATTTGTGCAAAGACGGATATGACTTTAAAATAAGACACACACATTCATTATAGCTGGCTTACTTCACAACAAGCTACTAGAAACAGTCTCCTGTAATAAGACTGTATTAGTGCTTACTAAACATGCATTGCATTTAAACAAGGCAAAACACT
Source organism: Kogia breviceps (assembly GCF_026419965.1). Classification (NCBI taxonomy): domain Eukaryota; kingdom Metazoa; phylum Chordata; class Mammalia; order Artiodactyla; family Physeteridae; genus Kogia; species Kogia breviceps. Next base: position 44,869,178 of record NC_081326.1, read on the forward strand.
TAATTTCGTCTGCAATACCCAGTATTTTATATACAGCAATCTGTTGGTTTTTTTTGTTTTAAACTACAATAGGCAACAAGATGGGTCTGGTTTTGAAATATAAATTACCATTTGTGTTTAATTTCCAGAGAAACTCATCTTAGCTCAACTAGTGTAAACCTGGGAAGAAATAGCTGAGCCATCTTTTTCCTCTCCTCTATGAATTTACCTTGAAATGTTCACAGCTTAGAAACTAAAGCCTGCTGGGGAAGAGGATGGGGTGGGCCTCCAGGCGGGAATCCCCCAGGCTCCTTTAATAGCCTGGCCCCGGAAGATTCCTGGTCCCTGGGAAATCGAGCATCTGGTGCCATCACCCCTAGGGCATGTGTTACTCCAGACCCAGGTGGGGAATTTTGTTTTCCAAACAGGGCCCTCAAGCTTGCAATAGAATCACTGGACTGGATTGTTTTCTCTTCTCTTCTCTTGCCTCCCCCAGTCTTCGGTTTTAGAACACAGACTTTCGAATCAAAGGGAAAGTAATAATAATAACAATGAAAAATCGTCAGAACAATGAACACCACAAAGTCTGTGCACGGCAGCACTGTTCATGCTCTCCACAAGCGCGGGGGGCTCTAGACATTCCCATGAAGCGTCCACGACAAAAGAAGCTGCAGGCGGCACGGAGGGAGGTGCATCCGACCACACGGGGAACAGCATCACCGTCAATATTGTTTGGCAAAAAAAAAAAAAAATTTTTTTGTTAAAAAGGAAACTCCAAAGGAAACACAAGCAGCTCTACAGTTGGTGGGGCTTCCGGCTCAGAAGTGGCCGGCGCTGCTGGGGTCGCACTGCAGGAGGCGCACTATGGACGGGTCGCTCTTGGCCCCTCGGATGAACTCTTCCAGGGAGAGTTTACCTAGAAAGCAAGAGGACCGGTGAGTGGCGGCTGGTGGCTGCCGCACGGATGTAGGCTTCCCGCTGAACCTTGCAGCCGCCGGTGGCGGCCCAGCTCTTCCCGGGGTCTCACACCCGCCGTGAGGCCCACCTTCCGTCTCTCTGAGCCGAGACCCCGGGGCTCGTTGAGCATCGCACAGCGCAGCACGCGGCCTCCTGAGAGCTCTGTGTGCACGGCCCTGGGCTGCGGGGCTGCTGGGTGGCCGCGACGCGGCCCCTGCCCTCGTGGCCCCTCCAGCTGCAGGCGCCCCGGAGGGACTCAGTATCTGTGGATCAGATGGCGCTCACGCCTTTCAGAGACTGAGCTGGGCTCCTGCAGTGCCAAGGCTGTCCCCACGGGCTCACTGGGCCCTCCGGGCTCCTTAGGGTCACTTGGGTACACCTAGGTTTGCTTGTGGGCAGAGGGGCCCAGAGAGACATCTGCGGGGAGGGCCCCTTCTTTGGGCCAAGGTGCCCTTCCATCCAGGCAAGGGCTACGTACTCCGAGAAGCATAGAGGTGCCGTGCTGGGTCCCTCCCGTCAATCGGGACACTTTCCTCCTACCCCAATGGGCTGGACGGCGGAGACTGGCTGCCTGGGATTCCACTCCTCCTCGATGTCCTGAGTATGTATTAAATTCCCTTCGAGAAGTTTCCTCGGTCATATCGTTGGTGGGGAGGCAAAGCTTCTCCCCCTTTCTTGTTGCGTCAGGGTAAACCCTGCATTCATCGTATGTATCCGCTCCCTCGGGCTAACTACCCACGTGCTCTCGGATTGGCTTCCCAGCTAACCTGCTGGGGGCCCAGACTTTTCTCTTCAAGTCAGCCGCCAGGGGTTGGATGCAAAGAGCTTCTTCAAGAGGAATCTTAACAGAGGGAGGGGCTAGATGAGGCCTCTGCTCCGGTGTGGCGGCCCGCCTTGGGGTCCAGAAGCCCTGAGCAAAAGCGCCAAGTCTCCTGGTTGGGCGGAGCCTGACCCCTTGCAGACTTAAAGCCCCTCCCGGTACGGCTCCCACTCCGCCCCCACCCCCGCCACTTTTTTTTTTTAAACCCAAGACTTTCCCTTAGGAAAACACAGGGCTTTTAGCAATGAGATGCATTTGGGGAATGCTGACCCCGTCAGGGCTCTGTGACCCCACTGTGGCCGAGTCCCAGAGCAGAGGCTCTCATTTCTCGCAGTGAGGGTTCGATCCTGCAGTGTTTGGATCTTCTCCCATCTTTCAGCCCTATTCTGAAGAGGAGGCTGGACCTCCGGCAGGACACAAGCCCACCTGGGCTCCCCTGGAGCATCAGCAAAACGTGCAGTTTAATGTCAGCAAGTTTATTATTCTATTAAAAGAATCTCATTTGTTTAGTCTTTGCAAAACTATTCGCTGTGAATCAAGGCACATAGAGAAACAGGATGTAATGGCACCTTTGTGGAGAAACAAAGCAAACAGATTGGCCTGTACCCTGCAAACCCAGATTCTCAGGCAGCTGGTGGCCCAGAGGGCATAGGGATAGAAACTGAGGCTCGCTCTGCGACAAAGCCTCCCGTTGGGGGTATATGACTGCATTTGCTCATCACTGACAAGAACTGCTGGGGATGCCCAGCAGAACAGGCAAGCTAGAAATAAAAGCAAGAGCTATAGATGACTCAGGGCTTATTATGGACCAGGCTCTGTGTGAGCACTTTAAACTCAGATAGTACATCTAACTAGGGTTGCCAGATTTAGCAAATAAAATACAGGATGCCCAGCCAACTTTCAATTTCAAATAAACAACAATTTTTTAAGTAGGTCTCAAATATTGAATAGGGCATACTTATACTGAAAAGTCATTTGTTATTTATCCAAAAATTAAATTTAATTGTGCCTCCTGTATTCTGTCTGGCAATCCAACATCTAAAATCCACTGTTCTTGAGTTTGAAATCCATCTCTCCTTTCATTTTGGCTTGCTTTGCATCCCCTTGTTGGATTTGAATTGTGGGTGGTTCCCTCAGGGTGGAATCTGCTGGCCACCTCACCCGCCAACAGCTGAGGGGTCCCACTTGGCGCCAGGAAACCCAACACCTTGGAGCATGTGCAAGAAACCCCAACAAACCCCCCTGGGCAGGCTGGGATGAAAGCTACTAGGGTCTGGGTGGATAACAAGCCCCTCCCCACTTTCTGATTCTCTGGCCTGCAAGATCCAGCCTCCATCTTCCCCCTACAGGGAGCAAAAGCAGGATAAGCCACTTTCACAAAGGGCCTTGAGCCAGGTCCCTATGGCCAATATCTTGACCTCTTGTGGAATTTCCCTGCCCGGACACTCCAGCCCCTCCAGCAGCCCCCACTCTGAGCAAAGCAAAGCAAAGCAAAGCAAAGCAAAGCAAAGCAAAGCAGCCATGGTCTCCTACCATCTCTATTGGTGTCCATCTGGCGGAAGATCTTTTCTGTCCTCTTCTCTGGGGTTGACTCATCTTCAGGCATTTTCATTACAGAGGAAACCATCTTATAGATTGCCTGGGGACAGAAGCAACATGGTGTGAGACAGAAACATGGTTTGGTTTTGCACACAATGGCCCTATTATTAAACCTCCCAAATACAGGGTTGAAGGGAATGCCTCCCATCACAGAGAACCAGCTCTGTTCCTGACCATCTGTTGTCGTAGAAGAGAGACGTGCAGTTGCTGGTGAGAGCAGCCAGGCCAGCAGAGCTTGTCCAGGAGAAAGAAGCTTCAGGAGCGACAACTGGCAGGAAGATCCACTAGGCCCCCCGTGTCTCTAACTTTAATGGGCTTAGGAATCCCCTGGGAATCTTGTGAAAACACAGAAGCTGCTTGAGTAGGGTGGGCTGGGGAGATGGGGGGCTTGAGAGTCCGCATTTCTAATGAGGTTCCTGTGTGCTGCTGCTGCTGTTTTGAGGTCCCCGCTCTCAGGCTGTAGGTGACATTCCTCAGGCCAGAGACAGGTCAGGGTCTACTGTGGTCTCTCCCTGGGTCCCTCAAGGGTGACAAACACTGATGGTCTGTAAGAGCCTGCCCTCCCCTTCTCCTGGGCAGACATTACCAATCCATCCCAGTGCTCTTTCCCCTTGTAAGTGGAAATCGTCTCACATTCCTTCTCAGCAAGCTCTGCCAAGTATCCCCGGGATGGGAACAATCTGCCATCCAAGTTTTGGATGAAGTAAGTATACAATCTCAGCTTGAGATAAACTGGGTGCATCAGAAATCTGATGGGCAAAAGAGGGTTCTACTGAAAAGGTTTTGTGAACAGTACGGAAACTACCTCCCCTACCACCTGTGGACCCCCCGTGGTACCCAGTAAGCACCTGGAAGGCCTCAGCTGTCAAATGTTGTTTTTATTTTGGAAGCATAATGTAAAGTCATTGTTTTTATCCCCAGACCATGTTTCTGGTACTCAGATTCACTTTGGGAAAATTAGCCCTGGAAGGAGTTTTAGAAAAAGTAGATTTTGCCAGAGAGTGGGTGGAGAAATCTGGAAAGTTCTGGAACTTGCGATGTAGTGGGAGGAGAGAAAGGAAGGCAGCTGAAGGAAAGTAGTCTCCAAAGGGGAAATGTGGAAACAAAAAGGGTTGCAAAAAGAGATAAAGGCTTAACTTCTCTGCTTTACAGTCTTGTTCAGGATCAACTCTGCCTCAACTTCCTAAAATATTCTGGAGAAATGGGGGTAAATAGTATAAGCTCCATTGATAAAACAGGAGTAAAAAATGGACTCACCCAGTGTGTTGACTCTTGGGCTGATCCCACCCCATAGGGACCCCTCAGGTCAGGCTCCCCGAGTCTGACTTGAACCCACCCAGAGCCCTTGCTGAACTGGAGCTGTCTCCACAGTGATTCTGTCTGGGAGGAAGGGCAAACTGGGAGTCACAGCTCTGTCTGGGGTGATGGGTGTCACTGGGGTAAGTAAGCTTGGCCACAGTCAGCTGTCCCAAGAGACGCTCACTGAAGTGTGCTCCAGAGGCGAGAGGTGAGCCATACTCTGCCTTCCTCCTGGATCCCTGTTGCTCTCCCCTCCAGCCCAGGATGACAGTACCATCTGTGCTGGGGTTACAGTGCCACGTGCCAAGTCGCTGGGGACACCTGACTCCTCGGGGGAGCTAGAAAAGGCCACAGAGTTAGAGACTTTTTTACAAATGGGAAACAGAGGTGCTGAACTTTCAGGGCCACATGAATTAAATATTCATGTGGCCCTGAAAGTTCAGCACCTGTTTTAGTAACAAGAGTGGAAAGCAGGAGACTCTCCATACCACCTATGTTTTAAGGTCTAGCACCCTCTCCTCGGCTTTCTTTGCTCCAACATGGAAGCTTTTCTGTAACTCTTGACTCAAAGAGGAATCGGTGGCACCAACTGATGAACACACACACACACACCCCTCACACAGATTTCAGACTTACACAGTCTAAATAGTTTGTGAATTCATAAGCCCAGGAATCTTAGAACAACAACAACAAAACAGTATCTAGATATCAGTGTCCCACTAAATCACAGGTACACCTCTTTAAAGGTGTAAGAGCTGGTACATTTCAGGAGTTGTAGAGGTGACATGGGAGGGGCATTTATGGACAAATAACAAGTTTACTTTTGCTAGAAGTCTTAAGGATGCTGTGTCATCAACCTTCTTTGGGGCTGCGTCGTTCCTTCCCCAAATCTGTTCTGGCCCTGGTAAGGTCCCATGGTAGCAAGTAAAACCCACTGGTCTGGAACACTCCTTGGAACTCTCAGCCTCTAAGAGTTGAGGTTCATGAAATTCTCCTTCTTGGGATGCTGAAGGGAAGCCAACTGTGTAATAATCTAGGGATTATTCTCTTAATACTCTGGTTGAACAAATGAATGAAAGACCAAGCAAACAGATGAATGTGTGTTTGAAAACACAGCTCTTAACACCCAACAGAAAGTCTTCAGGGGTTTAGTCTTTAGCTGTTAGGCTAAAGGAATCGGGCTGGGGCAGAGAAATGAGGCTAGGTTAGTTCAACAAAACAAAACCAAAAAAACCCCACAAATAAAAATAAAACAAAAATGAAGGAAGTCAGGATCCCCTTATATGAGAATATTTGCAAACGAGGCTTCTGGAATTGGGCAAGAGATGCAATGTCTGAGTATACTGAGGGGTTGAGGAGGAAGTGCGGGCACCTTTAATACGCTCACGTTTCCAGATGGCTCTTTCAGAGCACTTAGACTAGATTGTCTCTGTTTGTTTGTTTGTTTTTAATGTGCATCAGCTCACGGAAAGGGATTAGTGGATTATTCACAAAACCAGGTCTATGAACATGGGTGGTACTAGAGCAGTGAGCAAAGAGATGAGGTGACAAGACCCAGGGGTCCCAATGTGAGTAAGTGGGCGACAGCCCTGCAAAACCTCAGTGGGGAATCAGCTGCCCCTCTCTCATGGCCTCCGCAAGCCAGCATTGATTGTATTAGACCTGGGACTCCACAGCAGCAGGGAGAGAAAAGACACGACTCCAAACGACAATCTGAAACAAATCGTGTCTTTTATTAACCCCAGTTCCCCGCACCCCTCCCCCAAATTTAATGGGCTTAAGCCATGGAGAGGCCAGGCTACTTCCCTCCTTTATTTTTAGCAATGTCAATGAGAGGCTCAGCAGGGACATCCTGTTTTTAATTAAACTTGAAGAGCCCTATTCTTGTCTCTGGGTAAACACAACGCCATGGGACACCCAGGAACCCAGCTCTGGTTCTGCCCTAGGCAGGCTCAGGACAGCACCACCTGCGGCCAAGGGAATTACCAGCTTCCTCTTGACATTATATATATATATGTGATTTTTCTTTTTCCCTCTGAATGAACCACCTCTCGGAATGTTGGAAAGGAAGGGCTCATGTCTGAACTGATAAAGGCTGTGGGATTAACTAAGGGCAGGCACAATTCCAAGAGCTAACGTTCACTCTTCTCTCTGAAGGAAACCAGACTGGCTTTTCATTAGAAGGTGTAGGGTCTTCCAACAGGACACCTAAGGCCCCATGACAACCCACCAAGGGTAAAAAAGGAGTTAAGCAGTTTAGGGTTGTTCTTAGATTATCGATAAAGAAAAGCATCCTGCTTAGAAGGATATTACACACCAGCAAAGGAGGGTAGAGAGAGGCCATGAGAACCTTTCTTGGAAATACTCTTAAAATGGGATCAATATCTATGTATCTAGAACAGCATAAGCACTTTCTTGTTCAGAGCTAGAAGAATACAGTAAGTCAGTAAATCCATAATGTTATCCCAAAGTGCTGTAGATACTTTCATAGGCAGGGAGAGGATGGGGGGAGAATAAGGGCCCCACCCCTTTTTTCAACCAAAGCAGCTCTGTTCTTATATTAGTTTTCACATAAGATTTTACTTGAAACTTATTATTGCCCAGGCCCCTGCCCCCACTCATGCTTGTTTGTTTCTTGGTAAACAGTCCTACCATCCACCATCCTGTAATCAAGTCAAAGACATCTTTAATACGGCTCTACCACCCGTCCCCACGTGCAGACAGTCAACTAGACCTATCAAATCTGCCTCCTTCATACTTTTCTAAATTTATCATTCTTGCCCATTCCTCAGTCACTGTCTTGTTTCACGTAAGTGGTGGTACCCATCATTTTTAGATATGGGCAGTTACTATTTATTTCAATTTTACATAAAGTGCTGTGCAAAGGTTGCTTCCAACAGCCCCTTCCAAAGATCCCGTTCACTCTGCTAAAAAGGCATTCTGGAGCTGCTGTGGTTTAGGACTTCACATTTTGGGGGGCAATACTGAGCTTGTTTTTGGAATGTTTTATGACTGGGAGGTACCAGTGCATGTCTTAGTGGAGATGTCCGTTAACAGCTGGACATGGTAGAGGTGAAGATCTGGAGGTACTCTGCTTCTTTATCCATAAAATGGGGCTAATAAGGTTATTGTGAGGATTAAATGAGAAAATGCACATGTAGCAGGTTGACTAACGTCCTGCAAAAGTTCATGTTCACCCAGAACCTGTGAATGTGACCTTATCTGGAAATAGGGTCTTTGTGGGATGTAATCAACTTAAAATGAGATCATACTAGATTTGGGCAGGCCCTAATCCAATGATGTGTTCGTATAAGAAGAAGGAAATTTGGACAGTCACACAGGGAAAATGTCACATGATGATAGGAGAGATGCGGGCCCAAAACACCAAGGATCACCAGCCACCACCAGAAGCTAGGAGACAGGCATGGAGCAGATCCCCCAGGAGTCTCTGGAAGGAACCAGACTTGCCCACACCTTGACTTTGGACTTCTGGCCTCTGGAACTGTGATAGAATAAATTTTTGTTGTTTGAAACTGCCCAGTTTATGGTAATTTGTTATAGCAACCCTAGGAAACTAATACAGTGTAGAAAATACTTAACACTATGCCTGGCACATACAAGCACTGAGAAGATGATTTCCCAGAACTAAAGAAAGGAAAAGAGGGCTGAGGCTGGAACTCTGCTTGGGAATATCCTTGTTTAGGAAACAGGAGAAGGAAGAGGAGTCCACAACGGAGACCTGGAGGGCACAGCCGAGTGGGGGGGCCTTTGGGTAGCAGGCACTCACTTGTGCGGCCAGATGCCTAACCTCAACTCTTAAACTATAATGTGGCTTGTCACGATAAGATTAATCCCCTGATAAGAAAGGGATAAGCCAAACACAACTGATAAACAAACACGAAGGTGAGTTCTTAGAGAAAGTCACTAACCTGGGCAACTGCTTTAAAGAATTTTCTCCCGGAGAGAAATCCAAGTTGCATTCTAGAGTAACATCTGTGGTCCACACTCATAACTGAGAATTAGGCAAGAGTTTGCAGCTGAATTCCCAGGGGCCATATCAAGATGGACTAGAAGCTTTCAGCGCACCACCGTCCACCCCCGCCTTTTTCTTCACCATCAGAAGAGCACAGTGTTTTCAGGTCCAAGGCACATATTACAAGTCACAGTGTCTACCACACCAATTTAGAAAGATCTTTGGGAGAAAAAAAATGCCACTCAGGAAGTGGTTTTAGAAAGAATGTAACCAAGTCTTTCTGGTCCTGATTTTGATCCCTCACGGCACAAATACTCACAAGCTGGTTGTCTGAACTGGTCACAGTTGGTGTTCTTGAGACCAGGTCAGATTAATTTGTGAGTCTGTCTGGTGTTTGTGGACAGCAAACCTTTGCATGGCTAACACCAGAGTCTCCCTTCCTCTTCATCTGGTTGCTGTATGGATACATATGCCTTATTCTGATGAGTGAATCAGGAAAAAAAATTCCCATATTGCTAAAAGAAACAAACAAAAAAATGAAGTCTTCTGTGATGGGCTGCCAGCATAAGCCCAACCTCCTTCCTTTAGTTTTCATTCATTCAAGGGGTGTGAAAATGTAGACTAAGGGTGTTATGAAGTTCATTCTGCCTTATCAAAAGCGCTAATTAACCTTGAATCACAACTAGGAGGGAGAGTCTGATTCTAAGACTACACATATTTGAACACCAACTACTTTAAAGCAATCGTTACCATCCAAGGAATGAATATGTTAAGTAGAAATTACTGCAACCTGGTCATTAAAGCGAGTTCCCTGAGAACTGCTAAAGGTAACACTGTGTTAGCCTATATATTCCTTTCGGAAAGTCTCTAGCACGACTTGAGAACAAGTCCAGACAGGCTGTGCCCCAGAAGTCCCGATGCATGAAGTGCACCTATGGGCTCGGGGCAACAGCTCGGAGTTGGGGAATTGCTGGTACCAACCACATTCTCTCCTGGAAAGGTGATCTTTCTGTTACTTAGATCCCGTAAGCATCAGAGCAGCCCAGAAGTTTTACCTTATTCCCAGCTGGGATGGTGTCTGGTAGGAAAGACAACAGCTGAAGAAGCCTGGGAACTCCTAAAGTCATCTGGACAAGAATATCTCTTCTGTGAGTTCCACCAATTGGAGGTTTAGCTGGGTTACCTCCCTTTGTTTTGTGAACATACAGTTATACGACTAGGTAAACTTAACTTAAAACTTAATGGGAGACTCTATTACTTTGTCCTTTGAATGGGAAATGACCTCCCTTTATTGTGCAGGGAAACATCCTGTCTCAGCTCCAGAAACTTCTATAGAATAATAGTAGTCAACATTTACTGCAGGACAGCCATTGAGAGGCACTGTTCTAGGTACTCTACTTGTAATAACTGTTTAACCCTCACGGTTGCTCTTGAGGCAGGTGCCATGATTGGTTCCAGTTCACAAATCATGAGAACAAAGCACAGAGAGGTTAAGTAACTTACCCGAGGAAAAGGAGATTGAACAAGGAGAGGGGCAAGGTGATACTGAAGACCCGCTGTGCTCAAGACAACAGCTCTCACAGGCCAGTCCCTCCCCCGACTCCCTCTTCATCTTTGTTTTGGATCCAGGCTGCCGCCAGCCGCGGCGGGTCCTCAAAGTGTAGCAACAATCGACGAGAGGGGGTAGGGAACTGAACGCACCAAGGTATGGGATCAGAAGGGCACAGACAACTGATGGTTGCAAGGGAAGTGTAATAACAAAGCGTAGCCGTATATATACCCCTAAAGCAGGGAATTTGCTTAGTCATGCCTTATGGGCATCAGCTGGTTGATTGGCTTCTCGGCTTAGTCAGGCCTTATGGGCATCAGCTGGTTGATTGGCGTCTCTGCTTAGTCACGCCTTATCGGCATCAGCTGGTTGATTGGCTTCTCGGCTTTTCCCTCAAAGGCACCAATTTCCCCTCCAGGGTTGCTTTTCCTAGCTTTAGGGAACAACCAGGGACTCCCAGTAACTGAGCAGGTTCCTGGAGCGATTTGGCCAAAGGCCATCTCCTTTTTTTATGAACGTAAGTTCATACCATAAAGTCCAGGATGCATACCAAGGAGAGTACAATCAGGCCCTGAGGCTTATGAGGGTCTTAATGGCACCTTCCTCAGAGGGCAAATGCTCGCCACACCAGGCGATCAGTTTTTGTTTAAGCCTGTGATTTTCATTCAATCATAAGAGTAAAGCAACACAGGTTATGTACTCCTCCCCAAGGACAGTCCTGTGGTTAAAACGTGTTCTTTCAAGGGTCGCAGTTACTTTCTGAGAACAGAAGGGGGTCAGTTTCACTCCCTGTTCTTGCTGCATTCGCTCCCTGCGGTCCTGCTGATGGATCCCTAAGTTCATGTTCCCTCACCCCCAAGATCCCAGAGAGCATCTGAGCACCCGTGGTTCAATGCGCAACGCTACTCACATGCTCGCTGCCCCCTTCCTGAAACGCAGCCCGTGCTGGGCTGGGTGTGAGTGTTCAGACCTGCCTCTGGCTGGGCTCAGGGACAGAGAACTGTGTGCGGTGGGAAGGATTCTCCTTCCTCTTGCAGCCGGGGGGCTGAGACGAGGGCCCTCCCCCGCCCCCCAGCCCCAGGAGAGGATCTGCTGTTACTGGGAGAAACCTCAGAATTGTGATCTGGCTTAAGACTCATGAGAGATGGTTTTGATGCAATAATAAAATATTGGGCCTAAATCATGTTCCTAAGATTGTCACTTAAAAAAAACAAACACATGAATGTGAAAATGTTTGTGTAAGACTCCAAAAATAAATCTGCATATGGTTTTGCTTTTTCACCCAGATGTTGACAGAGCACAAAATTATTTTTTGTAAAAAGGAACATAACTGCGTTTGGACATATGTGGTAGACTGAATAATGGCCCCCCCAAGATGTACATGTCCTAATCCCTGAAACCTGTGAATATGTTACCTTACACAGTGAAAGGGACTTTGCAAATGTAATTATGTTAAGGATCTTGAGCTGAGGGGATTATTCTGAATCATCTGCGTTGTCCTAGCGTACTCACAGGGGTCTTTATGAATGGAAGGGAGAAGCAGAATGAGATACCCAGGGGAACGTCAATGTGAGAAGAACTCAATCCACTGTTGCTGGCTCTGAAGATGGATATAAAGGGCTACAAGCTAAGGAATGTTCCAAAGAGTAGGAAAGGCAAGGAAACAGATTTTCCTCTAAAACCTCCAGACAGAATGCAAGCTGCGGACACCTTGATTTTAGCCCAGTGAAACCGATTTCAGATCTCTGACCTCCAGAACCGTAAGATAATAAATGTGTGTTGTTTTAAGCCACTAAGTTTATGGCCCTTTGTTATAGCAGCCAATTGGTTTCCAAGAGGAAACCAATACCGTGTATTTCAGTGTTATGGAGCCCACAATAGAATCCTTCCTACCAATGCCAGGAAAAACAAAAGGATTCCGGTCTGTTACCACCAACAATATTCTGTGGATACCAAAATTAAACCATAGGAAGCAACAATAAAGAAGAAAAACTAGAGAATTTATGGAGTTCCACCCTCCATTCATTGACAAGCCTCATTATAAACTTGTTTGGACCCCGATCTTCACCCTGACCACTTATTAGTATTTGCAGGTGAACATCATGAATCTGCATTTTACATTAAATGGCTTGAATTTCTGAGTCTTGGAGGGACAGAAGTTCAGCAAGGAATTTATGTGCTGACACTTGTAATCAAGCTGCAGTTTCACTTACTTTAACAAATAGAGCCTTAATTTGTGTGTATGATTCTGCTGGCCCACAGCCTGCCCTCCATCTTATCACTTTCTAACACGTATTTTCCCAGACACCTAAAAGACAGTGCCGCCTCTGAAGCGATTGTGGCATCTGCAAATATGCATTCTCCTAAATGGTGCAGACCAGCTAGAACCAAACAGTGAGAATCCCCACAAAGGCACACAGCTTCTTGGGACAGTGACAAGGCCTGAGTGTGGACTTTCAAAGAAGAGGGGGTGGTGAAAGGAAAAACGACCCCTTTTCCTGTTCTGTTTGGGAAATTTCCTCTGGGTGAGTGATTTGGGGAAATAAAATGGAGTGCTTCCTATTAAAATAATGGAGGCCTTGATTCTGCACTGTTTGTATCTCTGATGAGATAGAAGCTAGATTACAGATCCCTACTTTTATTCGAGTGTCTAATAAAGTTGGAAATTAGTGATGGCAGTGATGACGAGCTTTTCTGTACGGCTGGCGCTGTGCTAAGCATTGAACACGGAGAGTCAGTCTAATCTTACAACAATCCCACAGCAGTGGGCACTGCTGATAGTTCCATTTTACAGATAAGGACACTGAGGCTCGCTTGGGTTAAAGTCACAGAGGTAGTGACTGAAAGAGGCAGGATCTGAACCCAGGTCAGATATTGATCATTAAACATCACTCCAGGCTCTAGGTCCAGGCAGCACTGAGTAGATGGTGGCCACAGTCAGCATGACCAGCTGAAGAGGGCATGTCCCTCTGTAGGAAGGAGTCACCACAAAGCCCCAGGGCACCTATGCCAGGCAAGAATGTGGGCCCAGTGTGGCCAGAGCTCCTGAGTTTCCAAGAGATGCTAGCCAATCTGCATGTTTATGTGCAATCTCCCTGTTTTGTATATGGGTTCCACATTTTCAAAGACACTGGCTAGGCCAAATCAGTGCCCAAGCGGACCACCCGTTTGCAATCTCTCCACTAAGCTATACCGTGGACTTCCCAATTCTTACTGTGACTCACACTCTACTCTTTGTAAAGGGCAAGGTCCACGTACCTGCACAATCTCGAGCATTTCTGCCTTGCTGATGTAGCCATTTCCATCCAGGTCATACATGCTGAAGGCCCATTTCAGTTTCTGCTCCAGCTTCCCCCTTGACGTTACGCTCAGGGCTATGATAAATTCTCTAAAGTCTATCGTCCCATCTCCATTGGCATCGAAGGTGCGAAAGACGTGCTCTGCAAATTTGGAAGCATCCCCATAAGGGAAAAAGTTCCCGTAAATTTTCTTAAACTCCTCCATTGACAAATGTCCACTGGGGCAGTCTCTCAAGAAGCCTTTATACCATTCCTGGATCTCGTGCTCTGTAAAATCTGTGCTTTCCAGCAAGTCCTGCATGACCTCTGGGCGCAGCTTGCTGTTCTGTTTCCCCATCTTGGCAGCAAGAATTCAGCTGCAGATAAAAAAGAATAGAGTATATATAGTTTTTTAAACCTGTTCTTTAGAGGCACATTTTACAAGCTGTGATTGTTCCTTTGGGAAAAAGAAAGAAACTGTTAGTCCAATAACATTGTCTAGGGTTTTCCACCATTGTGGTCAGCCAAACAAAATGTTGAAAGACGGGCAGGCAGAAGATGCACAGCAGAACTATCACGGACCAGAAAACTGATATTTCTTCTACACAGAGCCACCCTAAAAACAGGAGATTTATAATGAAAAAGAGAGAGAAAGAGAAAGAGAGAGAGAGAATTAATTGGTTATTTAGTTCTGCCTTATCTATTTGCAAGAAGTTAAGCCTGGCTTTAAAAAGACTGGGGTTCTAACACCCAATCCAAGTATTAGCAGAGGGAAAATTAAAGGAAAGGAACAAAAGAGATAATTTAGCACGTTTTAGACAACTGCAAATAAAGTGCTTGGGTACCTTCTGAATATTATAAACACAGACATGAGTAAGGAAAACAGAAACCCATCTAATTCCATTAAATGCCACCAAGCTTGGTCAGTTATTTACATCCACAAAGTCAAATCACTGTCAACATTGGGTTAGATGGTAAAGATGATATTTCATAAGGTTGTTTATGTCCTATGATTGGGGCTTATGAAATGGGCCAAATTTTCCTTTTTAAAATACAAATAACTTTGTATTTTCTTATCATCATAGTAGCACATCCATAGTAAAATAGTTAAACAACACAGTGATACATAAAGACAAAGTTAGCATCATTTCAAATCTTAACACTTAAGAGATAACCACCACCAGCATTTTGGTGTGTGTCCTTCTAGATTTATCGTATGTGCCCGTATCTAAATATGCTATTAATAAATGTTTTAATACATTTACATTTAATATATTTACATTTAAAAAACAAGAATATATACTCTTTGTTACATATTTTAAAACTTAATATAATGTGGGGAATTAAAGGCAACTTTTATTAGATGGGGACAAAACCTGAAATTATCATCTTCCCATTCACAGAGCTATTCAACATTAACCGAGTGCCATATACCAGCTATGTTTCTAGTGCTGTGAATGCAAAGAGTAAGATGTGTCCCCTCCTCCTAAAGAGTTACCCAGTTGTGTATGTATGGAGGTGGTAGTGGCAGTAAGAGGACAACGCAATAAAAATTCAAAACATGGTATCAGGGGAATGGACATGGTGCAGTGAGAGTACATAGAAAGGACACTCAAGCCAAAAGGGGACATGGGTGCTATCAGGGAAGCCTTCTTGGAGGAGGTGATATCTGAGCTTAGTTCCCATGTCTAAAGTCTTATGATTTAAGCATGGTTAAGATAAATCCCTTTTAATAAAGGGGGTCTACACTTATATTTTACATTTTTCTTGCATTGGAAACATAGAATATATATTATAAAAGATAACACATCCCCATTTTAATAATGATTCCCAGTTTCTTTGAGATTTTCACTTTGTGGTGTTTATGTCTGCCTACCTCCCACTGCAGGGTGAGCTCCTTGAGACAGAGTCTTGTTGAAGTTACTTTGTCTCTCTAGGGCCCATCACGAATAACAATGGGTGAGTTAATGAATGAAGAAATGACTGATAGACAGATAAATAATTACAATGTGGAGATACGGAACAAACTTCTTGGAAAAGGAGTCTTTCTGCCCCCAAAGATGAGGCCCTGGCTTTCATACGGTTATTTGAGACACTGAAGGTATTTGGTAGCTAAAGACTTGGTCTTAGGGTCTCTTTTGCCTGCTAATTTTATTGAGACCTAATTGTCACAGAGCATCGCATAAGTTTGAGGTATATGACATAAGACCTGATATATGTATATACTGGGAAATGATAACCACAGTAAGTCTAGTTAACATCCGTCACCTCACATAGCTACAGAATTTGTTTCTTCTGATGAGAACTTTTAAGATCTATTCTCTTAGTACCTTTTAAATACACAACACAATATTGTTAACTACAGTCACCATGCTGTACACTGCATCCCCAGAACTTATGTATCTTACACTGTAACTGGAAGTTTGTCCTTGCTGACCACCTTCACTCAATTCCCCCTCCCCCCGCCTTGGGATCTCTTAGATTGAATTGCCTGTGTACCTGTCTGTTGCCCCCACTAAAAATAAACTTCTTGAGGGCAGGGTTTGCATCTCACACTGCTCAAATTCTTTGTTATATCCAACAGTTCAGGAAATGACAAACATCTTTATTAGTTGCCAAGTTGATTGCTTTTGTTTTCTGAGTTCTCACTGAAGGCAGAAGGGGCCCACTCAGGCTCTGAGGCAGGCATCCCCCCGAAAGGGTAGCGTGACACAGCTTCCTCCCTATTAGCAGGACCAATAGTTGCCCTTAAGAACTTATTTACTTTCAAAGGTGCCCCTTTATGCAGAATCAGGCAAATACCATTTTATGCAAGAGCAAAATTAAACTACAACTCCAAGCAGAGCACAAACAGAATTTATAAATTGAACCTTTCAATAACTTTCACTTCCCTCTTGTGTCTCCCCCCTTTTATTTTCTCCTGGAGGAAAAGAAGCAAAGTTGGAGAGGCTGGTTTGTATTAGAATTTTAAAACTGTCATTTAGTCGCTAAGTTGGCAATCCGCCTGAGGCAAGAATTCAGAAACATGAGGTAATACATAATACATGGATTTACAGAGCTCCGAAACATTGTATGGAATTTACAAGTAACTTTGAGTTTTCCTTTCGGTGAGTTCTTTAGAGGATAGCCCTTTGGGGTGGTATTCAATCAAATCACTGTTAGAATACTTCGGTTCCGTGCAAATTACCGAGTGCAAGGCCTTGGGAAAAAAATGCCACTTTGATATTTAAATCCACTCTCTTAAAGAATGATTTATTTCCCAGGATATATAAAAAACTGTTTCTTCAAAACCGAACTTAAGTTCCCGTCCCAACATTTAAAAAGTGCTTCTCATTTATTAGCAGTTTTTGCCCGAGAAAGAAATTGCCTCGACATTTTGGCTAAGACTCCCAATGAGACTGATCTGTGTGCAGCTATTTTTCCGGTAAACAGTAATTAAACCGCATTTACAAATTCATTAGCACAGACAGGCCATAACACAAACAAGGCAGAAGAGCATGGAGTTAAGTTATCTGGGAAGCGGGTGTTTGCAATTTAGTCCAGAACTTGTTTCTGTAGATAACTACAATCACTTTACTAAGTATGATGTCTGAACTTGAGAAAGCCATCTGGACTTGGTTAGGCTGTATGACAGAAATCTCCAGGGACACAGGATAGCATTTCATTCTTTGAGGGAGGAAGGGAAAGATAGAAAAATGCCTGACAATACCTTTTTTCTTTGGAAGAGAGGAATTTCTGCTGTTTGAGTTGAAGAGGGGGAAAAAAAAATAACATTAAGGGAAATGCTACATTAATTAGCAGTCAAGAAAACAAAGCATCTGGAGACAGAAGTTGCACCTCAGGTCACATCATTTTAATTACTCCACATTTGGTCATTAAAACATTTATTTTGTGCCAGTAGAACATAATGAGGAAAACTCAGGCCATGGAATAAAAATGCTTCTGGGTTCAAAGCCTGGCTTTACCATTGACTAGCTCTCAGGTAATTCACTTAATTTCTTGGTGCACCTCAGTCTTCTCATCTGTGACATGAGTTCAGTTGTACAAGTTCATGTCTCACTGATTCTATGTGAGAATTAAACGAGACAGTCATATATGTAAAGCTCTGGCATTGAGTCAAGGCCAGATGCTATGGTCAATGAAAACTGCACCTTATTCTTGATGACACTTCATACGGTATTCTACTGAACCTTCACAGCAACCCTGAGTGATGGCAGCGTAGCTTTTGCCACTTTATAAGTGAAAGAAAGGAAGGAAGGGAGGAAGGAAGGAAGGAAACTCTGAGAGGCAAAGTGACTTGTCTCAAGTTACACAGCTTTTGAATGAGAAAGCCAAATGGGAACCTTGATTTGCATGAGGCTGTCTACTGCTTTTTTTTTTTTTTTTTTTTTTTTTTTTTTTTTTTTTTTTTACTATGCCCTACTAGCTTCACAGACAAGCATATATAGAAATTAAGACAACAGTTCCATAGAAAGTCAGAAAGAAGTAGTTAGAGGGAAGAGATGACCTCCTATTAGAACTCACCCAGTCTACAAATATGGGCTAAGTGTCTACCAGGAGGGAGGCATGGCTCAGGACACTGGGAATTCAGCAGGGAACAAACAGGCAAAGCTCCTGTTCTCATGCAGCTTACAGCCTAGTGGCAAGAGACAGACAATAAATAAGATAAGTGAAATGTGAGAAGGAGATGTGCCATGGAGAAAAGTAAAGTGAGTGGGGAATGCCAGGAACGGGTGGGTGGGTGTTGATGTTTTAAATAAAAAGCCAGGAAAGGCCCCTTAAGAAAGTGACGTTTGTAAAAGGCCAGAGAGGCAAGGAGGTAGCCATGGAGATGACTGAGAGAAGACTATTCCAGGCGGAGAAAACAGCAGATGAGGAGGGAATATGCTTAGCACGCTCAAGGACAGGGCTGGAGCAAGGGTGCAAGGAAAGGAAGGAGATGAGATCAGAAGAGTAATGAGGCCCAGATGATGTGGGTCCGGGAAGGAGCTGGCTTGTACTCTGAGTGAGAGGCAGCCACTGCAGGGTTTTTAGCAGAGAAAGGATAGGAGTGATTTATATTCTAACAGGATCACTCCGGCTGCTGCGTTGAGAGAAAGCTAAAGAAGGGTAAGAGCAGCGGCGAGAAGACCAGTTAGGAGGCCACCGCAATGACCCAGGCAAGAGGGGGCAGCAGGTGGAACCAGGGTAGCAGTGGGGGATGTGAGACTTAGTGGGATTCTGGACACAGCTTGAAGGTACAGTCAATAGGACTAGCTGACGGTTCAGCTGTAGGGTGTGGAAAAAAAGACAACAGTAAGGCTGAAGTTGACGTTTACTGAAATAAGAAAAATGCAGGAGAAGCAGGGCTTTGGGGTGAGGCAGGGGGCATGGGTATCGGTGCTAAGTTAGTTGTGCATATGTTCATTCTGATATATGCTTATCATACATCTGACTGGACACGTTGAGCAGGTAGTTGGATGTGTCTAAAGTTAGAGAAAGAGGTCCAGGGAGGCAATATAAATTTGGGAGTCATCAGTATACAGATAGTCTTTATAGCAAAAGACAGGATGAGAATGCCAAGGAAGTGAATGTGGATGGAAAAGAGAAGGGGATAAGGACTGAGCCCTCCATCACCCTGCCGTTCAGAATCTGAAAGAGGAGAAGGAACCAGCCAGGGAGGAGGATGGGGACGGGCAGCGAGGGGGCAGGGAGACACAGACACTGAAAATGTGCCCACTCTGTCGCTGTGTCCTTCATGCCAGCTCAAGGGGGCACATGGAAGTGCTCAAAGCAGCGGCACGGTGAGGACTGAGGCTCTTGGTTTCCTCTCTGAATCTTGTGCTCACTCCCCCACCCCAGCCTCTCCCGTCTCCGTAAAGAACATCAGCTTCCACCCAGCTGTTCACTCCAAACCCCTGGGACTCACCTATGATTCCTTGCACTTTTGTTCCATCAGCAGGTGCTGTCTAAACTTGTCTCTGTCCCTAAAATTGGTCTCAGATGCACTTATTCTCACCATGTCCACTGTCATACCTCAGTCTGAACCATCATCGCCTCCTTCCGGAATGCCTACAACACCCTCCTCGCTGGCTTCTCACTCTTGACTCTTGTCCTCCTTATTCCTACCTGGCCCTGATCTGCTCTCCACTCAGCTCCCCAGAATGACCTTTAAAAAACACAAAACAGACCAGGTCACTCCTCTGCTTAAAGCTCTATACGGGCTTCCTAACACACTGAGAAGAAAATCCAGACTCCCTCCTTTGGCCCGCAAGGCTCTGTGGAAGCTGGCCCTGGCCATCCCTGACTTCTTCTCGGCCCCCCTGCCCACGTAACCTGGCCTCCTGCACGCTCCAGCTTTTACCTCTTAAGGGCTTTTGCTTCAGGGCGTTGAAGAATACTTTTAAATAGCAATTGGGTCCTCACCCTTTAGTTTAAATACCCCGTAAGATCTACGTACCTATCTATCTATCTACTATAAAAAATATATCATATATATCATATACAATATATATTAATATTTGCTGAATCTCAACTGCATTTCATTAAATGAAATACACGCATATTCTATTAAACATCAGCATTCTGTTATTCAGTAGTTTAATCTGAGATGGGCAATGTGAAATTTCCCAACTTATCTTGGATCACATCCAGTCGCCCCATGTCCAAAAAATAAATCTGGGGTTAATAATGACCACGGATGAAAAAGGAAAAATATACAAGACACCAAACCATCAACAAAGAACCATGCACAGGAATCTAAACTATGAAGTTAACTTTCCATCTAAAAAGAACTAAAAAAGGAATAGCTCCAGAAATGATGCCACAGGGAAAGGAAATGGTGAGTAGGGAACAACCTTTTGGAATGCGTGTGCTCCCTTCTTTATATTTTGTATCTGTGGATTGGAAAGAGTTGCAGCATTTCATTTCTGTGATTCCCCATAAGGTTCTAAAACTCTGTGAGTTAATTCTTCAATGCCCAGAGTTAGATTTTCCAGGAAAAAAATCCATAACTTACCCTGAACAGCCTGGTTATCCTCAGAGGAAGTCTCAATGCAAAGTGCACTGAGGTCTCCTAAAATGGAATAGACAAGAAGCTAGCAGCTAAAGTCACGTTTAGCTGCAACATGGAACACAGAGCCCACAGTGGTTTCCGAAAGAGGCCGGCTTAATTAAAACATTTGCCTATTTGGAACATGTAGCCTTATCCTCTAAGAGTTGCTTTGAATTTTCAACCAATGGAATGTCTAAATTATGAAAACATAACTGAAAAAAGGTTCCTAAAATGCCAGGAAGAAAATGATAAAAGTTATAGGTTAATGGGAGGAAGCATTCATTTACCATCACTGGGACCTCAGATGTTTTAGCCACCTGAATTTTACAGGCAGCTAAAATCCAGCAAATTCATTTCAAGGTCAGTTGTCCTTAATTCTCACTGAAAAAAAAAAAGACTAAATAAAAACCTGAAGAGCACACTGTTTCAGAAATTTCTCTTCAATGGAACTTTCCTCTCAGTGGAAGTTTGAAAGGAGACCCTGTACATAAACTGGCATATTTGCATATAGTGGGGAAATTAGGAAATGAAACACAGTGGTGCACAGAGGGAAAAAAAATTAAAATATTACAGAGGGAGAACTGAAGTTATGTAATAATCTCGCTAACTTAGTTGCCTTGACCAAAAGAATGTTCTCTCCTCCAGCCTCTGGTAAAATGAGCTCACATAAGGGAGCAAAACGTGCTCCCTACATCCTCATGTGGGTCACAAAATGGCTTTGCTGGAACTGCTTGAAGTATGTCACAAAGCCACCACTTGCAGGGAGGCCTTCTTTCCAATGAGGACTGGGTATTCGGACCCACATCTCTGGATTGAGGGGTCACACCTGTGCTCCTGGTCACACCCCTGCACGCACTCCCCCTGCAGAGAGGTGATGGGGTTTGAGATGAGAACTTAACTGGTACAAAATAGATAGCGAGCAGGAGGCTCTCTAGAAACAAATCCACTCTGCCTTCTGCCTTCCGCAGGCTCTGAGATAGAGCCCGGGAAACCCATCTGGTCTTCCCAGGGTGAGCAGGGCTTACGGTCTCTGAAATATCTGGGCCCTTGTTCTACAGAGCCTGAAGTTCAAACTGAGAGGGCCTGGCCTTGAGCTCTTGTCCAAGTTTTATTTTCCATAAAAAATAAAGTACAGCCCATATTACTCCCAATGAAACATATATTCCTGATAGACTCTGAATAGAACATTATCCAACAACAACAACCCTTTCCTTTGTTTCCCAAAATGGAAACAATCATTTTTAGTTTTGCTGACTGCCAAAGTGCTACATTATTATTATAAAAAATGTAAGTAATAAAGGGATATCAAAACTAGAATGTGAACACCCTTGCTCTGATCCAGTAGTACTCCATAAGAAATAACCACTATTAACAGTTATATATATATATATATATATATATATATATATATATATATATTTTAGACATTTAAATGCACATATATGAAATCTGTACACTCTAACCATACACGGGATTATTTTCACTTAAATGTATATTGTGGGCATTCTTCCATGTTATACATATGGATGTATCTCATCTTTTCAAATTGCTGAATTTTGATTGATTGATTGACTGATTGACTGATTGATTCAACAGACAGTATTGAGCACTGACCTTGGGCCAAGCATTGAATTGGGTAGCTGACAGAATAATTAGTGACATGAGGCTTACAGCCCATTGCATGACATTTATTTAATCCTCCTTGATGGCAATTTCGGTTGATCCCACTTTTCTTTAATTCCCTTGGCATCTACCTTAGTCATGGTTCGTGGATTCCTTCGGCAGTATTTATTACAAACATGTTCTTGATGTCTTTGACAAGTACCATGGTCTCTAGACTCTCCCTTAGAAATTCTCCAACAAGCCATTTTCCTCTAGAGCCTTTATATACTAACCGTGCATTTTGTAAGAGTTTATACACCAGCTAGGAATAGAACTGAATGAGAACTGAAATTGGACTTGGAATTGCACACCACCCCCTCTGCCTGTCTCACAGGCACACACACGCAAATTTGGCATTAGCTATTTCTAGTACCTAGGAGGCCATGTCCACCCTGTCACTACTGCCACCACATGAACGCCCCCTCTCTCCTTTCAGCCTGAAGAGCTATTTTACCCAAACAGCACTCTAAATCCTCTGTGGCTTAATACTCAACTCCTGACTTTTCATGCCCACTCCTTTCCCCCGACTTCAAGTCTAGCTAATGGCTGACTCCCACGCCCCACCCACTCCTAGACTGCTGGCAATTGGAGGTGAACTTACATTGCATGCTTAAAGTGCCCTTAAGTTAAGAGGCCTTGAGTAAATGGACAGAGGCCATACTAAACTACATGCAGACACGACAAAGCTGATCCAAAGAAAGAAATCGTTGGAGTGCCTGAAGTCAAGGTCTTCGGATGAAGTGTACGTGTCCCCTTGCCATCAGTGCACCTGGCCATCAGGCCACTGCCTCAGAGCTGCCTGTCTGGGCCGCCTCGTGGCAGATGCCAGGTCAGGGCCAGCTGCAGGGAGGGAAAGAGGGGGAAGGTCTGAAGGCTCTCAACCATTCTCCAGGGCTGCCACAGGCTAAGACCCTACCTTGGCTGACTTCCATGGAATTCCTATTTTGATAAATTTCTGCTTAGCTAAATGTACTAAATATTCTCTTTTTATTTATTTATTTATTTGGCCATGCTGCGCAGCGGGTGGGATCTCAGTTCCCCGACCAGGGATCGAACCCGCGCCCCCCCACTGCAGTGGAAGCGTGGAGTCCTAACCACTGGACCACCAGGGAAATCCAATATTCTCTTATTTAAAAGACAGGAAGTACTACTTGGGGTTTGGATAAAATCATAAAGCAGAAGAGTGAGCCATCATGGACTCAGGAGGGCAAATAGATCAGCTATGGGGATCCAGGCCTCATCATGTAATTAGCAGCCAGAGGTACAAGAGAAGCTCAAGTCTCCATTTTTAGACATTCTCCAGGGGCCACAAATGCATTTAGCTAATTGATACAAGCCCCTCCACAGAGTCTAAGAATAGCTTATAATTCTTTTTTATTTATTCAGCAAGCATGTGTTTAACATCTACTGATTCCTGGTTTAAAATGAATATTCCTACAAAAATAGCATCCTACAGAAGATAGGGAAAGGAAGGGAGGGAGTCTGGTATTCTGGTTGCAGCTCAGAGTATTTTCATTAATATTTTATTTTTACAATTTTTGCAGTTTTGTTGGTGAGAGGGATATTATATCTTGGTTTTACTCCACGGGGCTTAGAGGGGGCTTAAGAAGCTAACCATCATGACAAATTCATGCAGCTCATGGTCCCAGGGGAGGAGCATGGAACCACCCTCCCACTCTCATCCTGTCCACATCTCTGGCTGGATCACTTCTGGTATTCGAACGCTTCTGCTGGAAGGTGGTGATCAATCAATCTCTATCCTGGCCAATGTGGCTAAAATATTAACGTTTGTCCATCAAACTTACGTACAAGTCAGAAGTACAATAATTGGCTGATGAGGAGAGACTGTGAAGTAACTTCTTTTAACCCTCTTGCGCTTTTTGTGTCCTCCAGCAAGGCGTGTGGAAAGAGAACTGGACTTGGTAGCAAAGGAACTGAATTAAAGTCCTTATTATAATACAGTGTTATGTGACCTTGGGAAAGTCATTTGACCTCTCTAAGGGTCTCATTCTTCTACAGTAAAATAGACGTAGTAACACCTCTCTCATGGGGCTCTTTGGTGAGAAAACAGGAAATGAGAAAAAGGAATCCCAATGAGTGAGGGAAAACTCAGTATTGTGTCTGGCATCTAGCAGGTGCTCAGTAAACACTGACTATTAATCTGAATGAGATAAGGATTCAGTTTGGTGGGTTGCTTACAAAGATGAGCCCTCCAGAGTCATCCCCCTTTTTTCCATGAAGAATTAGAAAGAACAAGAGCAAGAATGTGACATGAGAGAAAGAAAGAGAACCACTGTTAGCTTCCTGCCTGACTCCCCCCTTGGATCACTTGCCACATGTGAAAGGCATTTGTGGGTTTGCACCCAGAGAGGACTCCTGCCAGACCCCTGGCTGAATGTTTTCCCTGCATAGAAGGCATTATTTTAACCAGAAATTAAGCAAAGAGGTCCCACTGGAGAAGCAGCTGATGGAGAGCAGGACACTGTTTCTTTCTCTGGTCCTCCCTCCTGAGGCTGGGAAGTGGGGCTGGGGCAGAATCGGAGCAGGCTCAGAGAAGTCCCATGGCGAATCGGCCTTCCAGCGATGGGATGGCCCTACTGTTCTAAGGAGGACTTACAACCCGTCCTCAGGATCTGGCTGGACAAGAATGCTATTTTCAGAACAAACTGGATACAGATTGGTACCACTAACAAACATAGGGTATCAATGACTCACCAAATCAATTCTTCTCTACCTGGGGTAAGAAATGATTCTCCATTGTTTTATTACTTTTTTAAACCGTCTTTTCTAAGATCGGAGGTGAAAAAGAGGAATAAACTGGTTTAAAAGAAACTCCATTTATCATTAGGGGGAAAAAAACAGCCATAGGAAAATCCTTGTCTCTCAACTTTTTTCCAATTACTGCTGCCATTTCTTAATGCAGACCTTCATCATCTCCCACCTGAATTCAGAAATATTAACTGCTCTCCAGGCTTAAGACTCTGCATCTGATCATGTCATGTTATTTCTCAAAAATCTTCCATGTTCCGTACTGATGACAGATTAAAGGCTAAAGCCCATAGCTCAGTCCTCAGGGCCCTTCCAGGTTGCATCCCAACCTCACCAGAACCACCGAATTCGTCCCTCTATCCTGAACTTGACACACACTTTTATTTCCACTCCAATGCTCACATTGGTCCAGGGAATGAAGCTTATGAGAGAATAAACTTAAAACCCTTTGTAAACATTGAAGTGTTTCCCAATAGTCAATATTATAACAATGAGTCTCTCCCTTCTCTACCTGTCGAAATCTTACTTGGTGTCAGGTGGAGATTATTACTTCCTACATTCAGCTGCCCTTTCTCTTCTAAGTGAGCATTAAGCGTATCTGTGGAGTTTTGTTGGCATTTCTCTTTACAGCTCTGAGAACGACGCTGGCATGTGGTAGATGCCTAAGAAACGATGGCTCTATTCCACTGAGCTTATTTTCTACTGACCTTAAAGAGTATTACATTGATTGTGTCACTTTAAAGAATTCCACTGATATTTAAAGAATGCCAAGGGTATGCAGGGCACTACACCAGTGGCCCAATGCTACAAATTGAAATAAAGCATAGCCCCTTCTTGCATGTTTACAGGGCTTTCACATATACTGTTTCAGCAGATCCTTGAAATATCATGAGAAAGCAAGGGGCAAGATCAATTACTTATATTAAAGAAATTGAGGGTGACGATGTGAGGATTTCCCCGAGGTACCATGGCTGATAAGTTTCAAAGGTGGACGTAGGACACGGAGCTTCATCCTCTGTCCACTCAGCACAGCACCTTGTGGTGGAAAACAGAGCAAAGCCTCAGGGGGTATGTTGCCAAGTGTTGGAGGATGTGTGCAGGTCTGTATGCTTAAGAAAAGCCTTCCTGTCTAGCTGTTTACACTCTGCTTACTATTTCCATTTCTTGTGAAGAGAAAATGAAAATGGAAGCTTAATCTGAAAGGAGGGAAGGTGAAAATATATCCACAAAGTGATAAAAATGCAACAAATTCAAACAAAGGATCCCCACCAGCTCTGAAAGAGGTTCTGTGTCCAACAAGGCGAGCCCCTCCTTGTTTAGACTGTGTGTGTGCCTGGGAGAGTTTTCTAACTTATCTTGCACACCCACCTGCCCCTTGCCAGTGGGGACACCCTAACCTTTTCCCTATTTCTAAATTCCGATAGGAGTGGGTCAGTTCTATGGAGCTACCGTTTTCCCCCTCTATATTCTCTTACATTATAGCAAACATTTAAAAACAATGTAGAATCAATGCAAAAAAATGTTTTCAAAATATTCTAAAGTTGTTCTGAAAAGCTGGCAGCGTTTTCCTGGCATGTCACTACCAGGGTGGGGTTGGCGGAAGCCGTATCTGGTAGACATCACACTGGCTAATGAGGCAAGGACAGCAGCGGCAGCATCCTGCACTCCACGCCCTGCACACGCACAGAAACCCACGTCGTGGTAGCTGCGCTGGCAAACCACAGCATGCCCCGACTTCAGCAGAAGACGTTGTAAGGAAAAGTACATTCTGCCTTTTCCTGAATAATGCGACTTCTGCCCTTTTCTATTTTATCTTGCAGCACCAAAGGGCTTATTAGTACACATAGCTTAGTAGTTATGGTGGCAGCAAATACAGCCTCAGTGTGAAGTTGCCGAGATGAACTAAAGAGAGGAGACTGTCGGGCTATGCATTCATCATGTGTAACTAGCAAAACGCCTTAAATTTATGAAACAGGCAAACAGTGTGGACTCAGAAGCACCAATGGAATTGTATAACAAACGGCTGGAACTGACAACATAAATCTTTCTCATTGTTAACACATCCAAAGATTCAAATATGCTTACTCTTACATAAAATCTGGGCTTTATGAGTTGGGTTGCAACAAAAACGGCTGTAGTAAAAAAATAATGTAAGTTTCAAATTTATCCAAATAATTTTATTGAAAGAGACAGCAATAATGGAAGAGTGTTGTATTATATGTAACTATTCTGTTTGAATAATGAGAAAGATAAATTTGCCAGTACTCCTCTTTCCCTTCACTAATGAATTATATGATGTGCAACAGTGTATAAAAGGATACAGAACATTACTCCAGTCCTCTGAGTTGATTGCTTGTTTCTTTAGAGCAGCACTTTCCATTATAGGAAAATTATGCAAAATTAGAATTTGATTGTATTTGTACAGGAAGTAATAACACAAGAACACAGAAGTGAAGTAAAAGCATTAGAATTAACACACTTCAGTAATCAAAACTGAGTTGGATCCACTTTAAAATAAAAAAGACAAATATCTAAATTTTTTTTTTGGATTTTGAATTTTATTTATTTTTTTATACTGCAGTTTCTTATTAGTCATCTATTTTATACACATTTGTGTATACATGTCAATCCCAATCGCCCAATTCATCCCACAACCACCCCCCAACCCCGCCGCCACTTTCCCCCCTTGGTGTCCATACGTTTGTTCTCTACATCTGTGTCTCAATTTCTGCCCTGCAAACTGGTTCATCTGTACCATTTTTCTAGGTTCCACATATATGCATTAACATACGATATTTGTTTTTCTCTTTCTGACTTACTTCACTTTGTATGACAGTCTCTAGATCCATCCACGTCTCTACAAATGACCCAATATCGTTCCTTTTTATGGCTGAGTAATATTCCATTGCATGTATATATCACATCTTCTTTATCCATTTGTCTGTCAATGGGCATTGAGGTTGCTTCCATGTCCTGGCTATTGTAAATAGTGCTGCAATGAACATTGGGGTGCATGTCTCTTTTTGAATTATGGTTTTCTCAGGGTACATGCCCAGTAGTGGGATTGCTGGGTCATATGGTAGTTCTATTTGTAGTTTTTTAAGGAACCTCCATACTGCTCTCCATAGTGGCTGTATCAATTTACATTCCCAACAACAGTGTAAGAGGGTTCCCTTTTCTCCACACCCTCTCCAGCATTTCAAACATCTAAATTTCAACAGTGGTATGCATGTAGTTTAAATCATTTCTTTCATTTAGATTATAAGAATCTTAAATATTCATTAAAAGGTATACTTTTAAATGTTTAAATTTATCCCCAATAGATCAAGTAATGCAATTGAGAAGTTAGAACGAACACTATTCCTAGAATAAAACTGTGAGCTGTGTATACAGGAAAAGCTTGGAGTAATGTCTTTAATCAAGGAGATCCCAATTCCTTTTGAATTACTGCACAAGAATTTCCTGAGAGTGCACTGTGCGCCTGGGACTGTCCAAGACAGTGGATTCAAATAATTATTATATAGGATGAAATGGCAGGGAGACTGGTCAGCTGGTAAACCAGACAGACTATTATTTCACATAAAAGACATGGTCTCTATACTCAAGGAGCAGAATCTAAACAAGGTAATCACATATCACACATAAACAATGAGGGAAGGTATTCTCTTCACTGTGTGATTGGGTTAAGAAGTATTTAGAATGACTGAATTTTGCCTATAACCCTACCTATGAAAAGAGATAAAGGTGTCTCTATGGTCACATGGGAAGTGGATACAGGTGAGACAAAGAGAAAGTGATGCTTTTCTCTTGAAACTTCCCTGCCCCTCATTCTTCTGACTCCCTCAAAAAACACTGTGCTGTGAGTGACACTACAAATTCTGAGGCTGTTTTCATTAGTCATAGACACCAGAAGAAACAGGATGACAATAAACTAATCTCTTCTTGGATTTATGAGGACATCATATCAGATTCAAATTATAAAAACACCCTGAGGATGCAGCTAAAGGTAAAGCTCTGGACAAGCATCTCGAGACCAAGTTTTGTGTGAAATCTGCTCCTCTCTCCTTGGCTGGGAATGCAAATGGGGTGAACAAAGGTTCCCCCCAACTCTAGGAATAACAAGAGTAAGTGGGAAAGGATCCCTTGGAATGAGATGTTGGATGGGAAATCACAGAGGTGGCGTGGAGCGTGTGTCCTCACTTAACTCCTGAGAGAAGGCAGAAAGACTGAAATGCAAAGAGCACGTGGCATGGACTTGGAAGAAGTACCCATATGTCTTCCAAGGAGAATACAGTTTGTTGGTGGAAGGATCAAAGACCCAGGAAGGCTCAGTCCCTGAACCACCACTCCACTTCCATGTCCCCTTTCTTCCTTCCTCAACTCCCACCATTCCTGGCATTCACGATCCTCCTCCATCCACCCTTCTTTCTGCCACGCTCACCTCAACCCACCAGGGTTCACCTGCTGCAAGCAGTGTAGCACGGCAGTTGTGAGCTAGGTTTCTTTAGACCTCAGCTGGAATCCTAGCTCTGCTTTGCCAGCAGAATATCTCTTACCACCACCTCTTCCCAGAGCCAAAAAAAAAGTTCGCTTTTTGAAACTAGAGCATTTTAAACAATTCCATTTCCAAAGAGAATCACCATGGCTTCACGTTTGCATAACTCAAACTTCACCTGGGTGTTTTTCATAGTCACAGAAACAACCCCAAAGTAACAGAGAAGCTCCAACGCTAGCAAGACAGAGTGTGCGTGCAGGCTTTAAAGTGACTTTTAAAAAAAAAAGCTTCCCTATCAAGGTTTAATAATCTTAGGGTCAAAGTTTCAGGCTGAGCAGGGATCCTGTTTCCTCCTAGTTTACCTACCACGTACCTTCATTGTTAAGGTCAAGCTCAGGAAAGACACCACCTGTGGGAAGTTCTACTAACCACGTGTCCCTATTGTGGAGGAAGGACACAGCAGTGTCTCCTGGCCTGTAATGTCTCGTAGCACCTGTGGAAGATGATGCTATTTTCACCGCACCCTGGGGAGGGTGGCCTAGGTGCCTGTGCCACCCAGAGGGCTGAGAGATCAATACCACCCCACCCATAGCTCACCCGTGGGCCCCACAGCCAGGCTGAGAAGTCCTAACTTAAACGATCAAAGTAAAATTTAGTATTTGTAGAAAAGAGGATGTCTCGTGACTCCACTGTGAATGCCCCACCACTGACGCCAAAGAACTCGGTTGCCTTCCTTCTGACTAAATCCACTTCACCATTTCAGCCTGTTCCACACTGCACAAAACACACATAAAGCCAGACTTGTGACTCTCACTCGTCACGCGCTAGCAAACAGCAGTTCCAATTATGTAGAAATGGACTTTGAAATTTGGTCACTGAGACGTAGGGGAAGACAATTCAGTCAACAGAATATTTTCTTTTCATCTCACAGCCTGACTCATGTGAGTCAGGTTTTCTTTCAACATACAAAATCAGACCTACGGAAATCAGAGAATACAGCACAGCAGTCTTTCTATGCACTGTGCGGTGGCTAGAGTTAATCAGAATCTTTTATAGCCAGGACTCAGGGAAAACAATTCTTTTGTGGGGACAGACTTAACTACAAAGTGATATCACAGTGTAGTTAGTGGGTAGGCCCTGTTTTCCGAAGTCTGTTCTTCCCTTGCTCTTTGGCATTATCACAACCACCTGCTATGGGATCAATCTCCAACTCGTCGAGGGCCTCTTAAGGGTCCCAGGCCAATGATCACTCAATGATCACATCATTATGGTCACACGTCCACAGTATATGCTAAAAGTACATTACTTCATTTAATCCCTGTAACCATCTTAGGAGGGGAGAACAACGCACCCATTTCACAGATGAGGGCACTAGGTTTAAGGAGATTAAATAATTTCTCCCAGATCAGGCAGACAGTAAACGGTGGAGGCTGATTTGAATCCCCAGACTCCCAGGACCTGCTTTCATCATGATGCGGCGCTGTATCATATTTTAAAGAACAGCAGCTAGCGATGAAGAATAACCTTCACTTGTATAATGCTTGACAGTTTTACAAAGCACTTTCCCATCCGTTATTTTACTTAATCCTCTGCAATAACTCTGCAAACGATTATGATCCCCACTTTACAGGTAAGGAAATAGAGGCTCAGAGAGGGAAAGTCACTGAGCCAGAAATCCAGAGAAACTTCAGGTTTCCTATGACAAGATGAAATTAGTTCAGAAACACTAACACGCAATGAGGCTGCATGATGGTAAGGAATGAACATGGACTTTGAGGTCAAAGATCGGAATTAGATTTCCTGCTCTGTCCCTTTGCCGTTAAGTGACCCCGGGCAAGGAATTTAACCTGTTGAGCCTCCATTTTGCATGGGTGAAACGGGCATGACAATAATATCTTATAAGGTATGGATCCAGTGAGGTACTGTGTGTGAAAATATTGTGTAACTTATCCAGTGCAATACGAACGTTAATAATAGCAACAGCAACAAGAATAAAACTTGTGATGCTTATAGTATGTTAGTGTTATTACGTGTTCATTTCAGCCTCTGCAGGATGCAAACACAAGAAGACACTCAAGGCAGACCTTCAAACAGCTCATGCTGATTCAGATTCTTGTGATGAGATCTGAAATTCAGGTCTTCAGATGCAAAGCACAGTATTTTTCCTGAACCTCTGCTAGGTGGACATCACTGACCTCTTTTCATCCACCAAAACCAATACCCCAAACTCTCATCCTCACGTACCTCTTTAATGTAATTTTCACGTTACATTACATCTTCAATCTAATTTATTTATTTAGATAAATCTTTGAACATAAACTACCTTGTTGTTAGCGACAGTTCATTTCTCACTCGATCTTTCCTAAAATCCCACCCAAACATGCCAAACCTGAGATGCTGTGACCCCCTGATGGAGCTCCCACCTGGCTGTAGAATAGTTCCCGTCATTCCAGTGGGTGTTAATGGGACAGGAGATCCATTTGAAGTCAGTGAACACGTGCTGAGGAATAGACACGACTCAACCTCAATTAAGTCAAGACTAACACAGCACCCAAGGCAGCCAACTCTACAATATCCAACTGAAGTTGTTCCAAGAGGATCCAGCAAGAAGCACAGTTTAGACACCTCTACTTCTGCAAGCCACTGAGGCGTGTGCTGTTGGATGCACACCAGCAGCTCTTTCCCTCTTCCACACCAGCAAAGCCTTGGTGTACTTCTGAGACCTCCTCCGACTCCCCATTGTAACTTGGGCAAATTCTGATTAGTGTAAGCCAACGATGGTGGCTGTATTCCTCTTGCACAGAAATGATGTGAGCAAGGCTTGAGCCTCCGTTTTGGTCAGTGAAATGTGAGTGGAAGGCTGCTAGAGGCCTCGAGGAGAGGCTTTCCTTACTGATAAAATGGGAGCACAGAAAAAGAAACAGCCTTTTCCCACAGTTCCATGTGATGGTTGAATCTGCTGTGGTCATCTTGTGACCATCAAACATTAAGATGATGTGATACTGAGGATATGAGAAAAGAGAAAAATCCTTGATGACATTACTGAGCCACTCATTGGGCTGTTGCCCAAAACTTTCAGTGGCGTGAGATAATAAGTTTTCCCTGTGGCAAGTCACGGTTGGAGATTTTGAGGCTCACACCTGGAAGTGTCCTAACTGGGACACCAGGGAAACAACCACAGTTCTACAGCCATGTAGATTATTTCTTCCTCCTTAAGTCTATTTTCCAGGGGGCCCTTTTCCCGCTGAGCTTGGGGGGAAATGGCTATACACTAATAGTTGTATGAAAAAAGCTCTGATTTGAAGGACTTGCCACCAGCAACTCCCACCTTCCTCCTCCAATGAAATGAGATGTTCATTTCATGAAATACCCCAAAGGCATGGGTTTGATCCCAGAGTGTGAAGGAGGTCTGGTCAACTTCCTTTTCTGTGTGTCCCAATGGCTTGTAAAAAAGTGAAGAAATGCCAAAACAGACTTCCAAAAATTGTGATGTACTCTTAAGTATTGCTGTTTAGCAAATTTATGCTTTTATAATACATGTAAAAAATTCAAAGCACTTTAATTATGCTATTTAGAAGTGGATTACAGGATTCATAAAGAATATTAAGTCATAGTGCATCACAGATGCTGTGGTCCAGGGAGCCAATTAAAGCGGCATAATGAACTTCCCACCCATCAACCTCATCAGTGTAACTCTGTGAGTTAATGTGTAAACTTGAGTGGAGACGATAATGACAAAAGTCTGAGTGTGTGGGCCTTTGTGAATATGAGGCCTACTTTATTAAAAACAAACAAAAAATGTTTCCCCGTCTGCCTTCTATCTCACTCTGGTTGGCTGCTGTGATTTTTTTGTTACTTACCATATTTCTATAGAGCACTCCCTATGGACACTAACTCATTTGATCCCCAGAACAACCCTCTGAAGGAGGGCCTACTATCCGCCTCATTTTACAGGTGAAGAAACTGAAACGCAGGGAGGTTAAGAGAGTTAGTCAAGACCACACAGCGAATAAGTGGATAAGCTGTGGAGCCAGGATTAAGATGAAGGGCCACAGCTCCAGAACTCATGTTCTTAACCAGTCCATTATGCAGTCTCTGTGCTGACACAGCCATAAAAGTATGGGGGTTAAGAGAAGAGAACCTGGAGGACAGAACCGGTAAGGCTCTCTCAAAGCCAGAGAGCGTGTGAGACGTGTTGGTGTCACAGTATTAGCACTGTGAAAGGTGGGTGTGGTCTCTTCTGCTCCTTTCACCCTAAAGCGTGTGCACACATGCATGTGCTCGTGTGTGTGTTCTGCACACCAGGCGTCAACGTAATCGTGTAGCAGCATTTGTCAGCGATGTGGGTTTACCTCCCTTTGCTCTTACAATCTCCTCAGTAAGACTTTTCAAAGCTACTGTCTTGCTCTCTAACAATTATTTCTAACCAGGTTTTGACTGCTGAGGAGAAAGAAGCCCTTAAAATAATTACATTATCCTGAAATAAGGTCATTTGTCTTTTTCTTTTAAAACAATTTTCATGTTATAATCACTTCAATTGTTTCTAGACTAGGATTCATAAATGGCTCTGCAGAATGGATGGTCTCCATGGTCAGAAATGTTTCCCCAAAGAACCAAAACGAATTACTGGAAGAGACCTGTCACAGGAGTCCATTCTCCCCACTGAACGGGACCAGGAAGAGGGCTGATGGGGGCAAGTGCTGTAGGGCCCTGTGGAACTCTTTCTGGGGCCAAGTTTGAAAAAAAGGAATATTACGAAATAACTGTTCGATCACAGACCATGGTGTCCAACAGATCTGGGTCCAAATCCTGCTCTGCCACTCAGGTGTACGGCAGGCCATTTATGTACAGTCTCAGAGCCTCGGTATTGTCTCCAGCAAAAGAGCAATAATAACGAGATGTGCCGTATACATGCCGCTATAAAAGAAACGTACATAAAGGGTCTTTACATATACGGAGGGAGGAGGAAAATTTGCCCTCCCTCTGCCTCTATTCGGGTCTCTCCCCAAGAAGCACTTATGTCACGGGCTAAGTTTCCAGGCTACTAATTTGCCAAAAGCAAGGACTGCAGTTTGCCGAGGTCCAATGCCTTCCCCCTGCTTCTTGTTTTGCCCTGGCTCCAGAAATAAGCAGAGATCTCTGGCACTTTCTCCCTCATCCCTTCTGCTTACTCGTAGTACAGAGACTATCCCTCCTGGCTTAGCAGCTGGATGGTGGTGACACTGATATTTGAGCTGAGAGGGTGGAGGAGGCCTTACTTGGGCCTTGAGCCTAAACTTCCACTCCGACCCGATCACCAGAGAGGCCTGCCCTGCTTGTCTGGCTAATGATAAGAGGCATTTTGATTTCTTGAGGTCTGTGTATTAATAGCTCCCAGGGAAACCCCAAGGGGGAGGAGAGGGGATTGCAAGGACAGGATTTGGATATTTCCAGGTCTTTGGCTACAACATCAACTAACACTACCTCTTGGAATAAAATGGCAGCCAGCACACACCAAAAAGAAGCCCACTCTCCTAAAAGAAGGTTATGCAAAATCCTCCTCCGGGTTGCTTCAATTCCAGAGACAGGGACACTTCCACTCTCCTTTTAAAAATCCCCTTTCCTGGGCTTCCCTGGTGGCGCAGTGGTTGAGAGTCCGCCTGCCGATGCAGGGCACACGGGTTCGTGCCCCGGTCCGGGAAGATCCCACATGCTGCAGAGCGGCTGGGCCCGTGAGCCATGGCCGCTGAGCCTGCGCGTCCGGAGCCTGTGCTCCGCAACGGGAGAGGCCACAACGGTGAGATGCCCTCGTACCGCAAAAAAAAAAAAAAAAAAAAAAAAAAAAAAAAAAAACCAACAACAACAAAATCCCCTTTCCTTCAATAGCAACCAGACAGCAATTGCCTGGAGCTTTCCGACAGACCCTCAGCGACCCTTCCTGCCTGAGAGTGGCTGGTGGGAAGTGGGCAGCCCCTGCATCTTGCCTACCAGGCGATGAGGCAGGGCTGTCTTTCCTGGGAGGTGTTTGCACTTGACTCTGAGAAATAAATATGAACTGTAAAGAGGTCACTCGATGACACCTTCCCATACTAGCAGGCTCTCTTTGTCAGCAGGTAGTCAGACTTTTTTAGGGTGATAACATCTACGTTTCTTTATTTCACCAGAAACAGATCCAAATGCAGAATGGCCAGAGTGTCATCACATGTTTCTATGCTCTATTAAAAACTACCAAAACCCAAAGGTAGAAACAATGCAAATGTCCATCATCAGATCAACGGATAAATAAGATATGCTGTATACATGCAATGGAATATTATTCAGCCTGCTATACCATGGATGAATCTTAAAGACATTATGCTAAATAAAAGAAGCCAGAGACAAAAGGACAAATATTGCATGATTCCACTTATATGAGTACGCAGAATAGGTGAATTTCCAGAGACAGAAAGCAGAATAGAGGTTGCTGGGCAAGGAGAAAGGAGGTGAGTGAGGAATTAGTGCTTACTGTGTATAGCGTTTCTGTTTAGGGCAATGAAGTTCTGGATGGATAGCGGCCGCAGTTACACCATATTGTCAGAGTACTTAATGCCACCAAATTTTGCACCTAAAAATGGTTAAAGTGGTAAATTTGATGTTATGCATATTTTACCACGAAAGAAAGAAAGGAAGGAAGAAAGGGAGGGAGGGAGGGAGGGAGGGAGAGAGAGGGAGAGAGAAGCAGCAAGGAAGGAAGGAAGGGAGGGAGGGAGGGAGGAAGGGAGGAGGAAGGGAGGAAGGGAGGGAGGGAGGGAGGGAGAGAGAGGGAGAGAGAAGCAGCAAGGAAGGAAGGAAGGGAGGGAGGGAGGGAGGAAGGGAGGAGGAAGGGAGGAAGGGAGGGAGGGAGGGAGGGAGGGAGGGAGGGAGGGAGGGAGGAAGGAAGGAAGGAAGGAAGGAAGGAAGGAAGGAAGGAAGGAAGGAAGGAAGGAAGGAAGGAACCACCAAGCAGTCTTGGTAACAATTCCATGGAAAGGGAGGGTCCCAGAATTCCAATCCGCTTCCCAGCATCTAGATGTCACTGGGGCAGAGCTTTTCTGAGTGATGAAGAAAGATCAAAGCCAGAGGAAACAATGCTCTTCACAAGACCTGGCAAAGGGCACTTACTAAAGCAGTGTTACTGACAAAATAATGGACTCCGCGATTGTTTCTGTTCGCTCAGGAGGATCACATGCCCCAGAGACAGGGACGGGGCAGCAGGACCCTGCTTCCAAGGCCCCTCAGCCCTCTGACCAGACAGTAACCAGGTAAGCCTGTTGTCGTCTTCAGCACATGATTTAGGACCATAGATATTATTTAGTTCCAAATTAGAGCTATAAATTCTCCAGACGTTTCTAAAAAAGAAGATTTTCCTCAAACAACGGCATTTGGGGGCTACCATAACTATAAAATTCAATTCCCTCATTTCTCTCATGAAATATAAAAAAGTTTCTGACTTCATTGTGCCATTATAAACAGATTTCCTGCTAAATATTTTCTGGATTATGTTAATTTCCTGGCCTTCTAAAAAATCCTGGCTAAGAATACAATAAATGATAAAATATGTATATATAATTCTTTTATCCATGAAAAAAAAAATAACTGCCAGCTGTAATTCAGTGGAGTTGAATAGAGAGTGCATAATTTATATCTGCATCTTTATTCCTAATAATGACTGTAAAAATAACTAAAATATGCTGGAGGTTGTAGTCATGGAGACACCACTACCTCTAAAGTGTAAAATATAATTTGTTGAGGAATGTCTAATAAGACAGAATGAAAACTAACAAAGAGAAGCAAACCTAATCAAAATCTTTCAATTCTAGTTTCTCCTCTTTCAATCTGGATGATTTCATAAAACTCAGTGCTCGGAAGTAACCACAACAAACAGTGATTTCCAAACCTGGTAAACTTAAAAAGAAGCTTCAGACTAGTTAGAACACAAAAGAAACCCATGCAACAAAAATCCAGAGGCAGTAGTCAGATAAATCATCCTGTGTACTTTCATTTCCAAACGGACTAGATTCTAACTCTGATGGACCCTGAGGTGGGGAAAGGGAGCTACACGATGAATAATAGATCAAGAAGATGCAGCCCCTACTCTGTAAGAGCTAACAGTCTACTGCACAGACATGCAACGTGGGCTCCAAATGGGAACCATGCAGGGAATTTAAAAAATTCTAGTCATCACACTAAAAATGAAAAAGAAACAGGTGAAATAAATTTAAATAACATTTCATTTAACCAAAATGTAGCCAACACATTTGAAATGATCATTTTAACATATAATCAATTTTAAAATTATTAAATACTTTGCATTCCTCCTTTTATTTGTTCTAAATCTTTGAAATTCGAAGTGTATTCTGTACTAACAACACATCTCAGTTTGGGCCAGTCAAGTCTCAGGTGGTCAAGAGTCCCCTGTGGCTAATGCTACTATATTGGACAGAGAGGAGAGTGGGAGGTATAGAAAATATACAAATAGCTCAAAAGCAAGACTGTCCCTCAGCAGGGCTATAAAGAGCCATAAATAAAACATCTGGGGCATCTTCAAAGAGGTGGCTGCATCTGAATTGAGTCTTGAGAGGTCTTTAAGTTAGGAAATGCTATACTCAGACTTGCAGTATATGAAGAGCTGACTGGCAGCTGGCTGGATGGCTGGGAAAAGGACAGAAGGAATCAAGACTCTAGGCAAGAGAGTTGGGAAGGCAGGCAAAGGCCAGGGTGGATTTAAGAGATCTTTTGGAGGTGGAATTAGGAGACACGGCGGCTGACTAGAAATAGAGTAGAAGACACTGTACAAGTTTACCCAGCAGCCATTTCTCTTTCCTTCCCTGTTAACAAGAAATTGATTCTGTTCAGGTACCTTGCATCCTCTGCAATACCTTGGGGTTTTTTTGTTTTTTTTTGGAGGCAAGTCTGGGGGCGAGGAGGGGGGGAGAGAGATGAGAGGCTTCCCAGGCCCGGGAGGTCAATCTTGATTAGCATAAGCCAATTATAATAATTTTATCTTATCATTGACTGGCTTAGAAAGGAACATGGAATCCAGTTTTGGCCAGTGAGGCTTACTGGTTAGACTGCAAGGTGGGACTCTGAGAAGGGCTTCTTAGATATTAAGAAAAGATACAGGGAAGAGATAGCCTCTTGCTGTCTCTAGTGTGTGGTGAGAAGGTAATGCCTGGCCTATGGCAGCCAACATCATCCTGAAGTGAGTCCACCAACACCTGAGAATGACAGAGTGGAAATATGGACTCTTGATGCCATCTTCAAACCACTGAATTAACCAATCTTGGAAACACTCCACCTCTGGACATCTTGTTTTGTGAGAGAATGTTTGTATGGATTATTTAAGACCTGTTAATTATTTAATTAATTAAATTATTAAATTTAACAATAATTTAAATTATAATTTAAAAATATATTATTATATATTATATATATTATTTTAAATATAATTTAAATTAAATTATTTAATTACTTATTTAAGACCTATTAATAAGACCTATCTCTTATTTGCAAGTAAGAGTTTCTTAACAGATAGGAAAAGGGAAGAATCTAGACAATGCCCCAACCACTGGTAACAACCATAATATCTTTCCTTTGTTCAGCATGTTATACAGCACGTGAAGCTCTTTCACCTTATGTCTTCATGGAATCCTCTTAACAGCCCAGGGAGGTGTTTAGGCAGATACTATTGTCCACTTTCACCTGCACAGTATCCCTCTCCCCCATTCTCCTTTGCATTCCCAGCAACTAGTATAGTACCTGGAATAATAATAACTGCTATCAATTCTTGAGTTCTGCTATGTGTTAGAAACTGTTCAATATTTTATATACAAAATCTGACTTTATTTCCTCATTTGCAGGAGCTTAAAGCAGCTCTGTGAGTTGGGTTATTATTATCACCACATAACAGATGAGAAAACTGAAGCTCAGAGGGGTTAAATGATAAGTTCAAGTCTCAAAGGTAGTGACAGAGCCACAACTTGACCCCAAGTATGTCTCTCTGTAAAGGTTATGTTCTTAATCACCATGATACAATGGCACAGAGCAAGTCCCTCCCTTTACTGAATGAATGAATGAGTGAATGAAGGGATGCTCTAGGAGATTAAGTACCTTGCATAATGTCATCCAGCTAAAGACAGATCCACGACTTCATGCCGGTCTACTACCCTCAAGGCCATTGCCCTTCCTACCACATCCTATGACTATCATTTTTTCCAGCTTTACTGAGGTGTAATTGACAACCCATGACTATCATTTATTTGGCACTTGGTTAGACATCACCTTGAATGATCCCTGGCAATTTCTTTGTGTATGAGTCTTTTCTCTGCGACTGGATTGTCAATTCCTGGAAGTGGCATGGCTTTTTTGTAGCTCCCACAACAATCAAGACAATGTATTTTTCACAGTTAATAGCTCAATTTTTAAATATAGTGTCTTCAAATTATAGACCTATCATGGTTAGGATGACCATAACTCCTGGTGTACCTACAATGTCCTGGTTTACACCTGTTACCCTGGCTTTATTAGTAATAGAGCAATATTAATACACTCCAAAATATTCCTGTTTGAACAATAAACTGAATGGTCACCTTAATCATGGTAAATAAGAGCTTGGTTTGGCCTGTCCAGCTATGCTCTGTCAACAATGCCCAGCACAGCTGCCTCTGGATAAAGATGAATCCAATAGCCATCGAGGTTCATATTTAACAGTGGAACACAGAGAGCTTTCAAGCACAGTGCCTACCAAACTTCACCACCTCTTTTGTCTACCATTCACCCCATACTCTCCTTTCTCTCAAAAATCTCCTTTTCTTTGTTTTACTGGTTTCCCTTCCAGCAGCCACTTTCTAGCCTGTATCTCACATCCTAAGTCTTGCTGGCAGAAACGAGGTAACAGGTTTTGAAAAGCTAGGGAAATACATTACTGTCTAGCTGCTATTCTTGGCTGAAATCCCTTTCAACTGAGGATCAACACACCCTTGTAAACAGCAAAAGAGGAAGAAACAAACCTTTTGTGGCTAAACATGTACCTTTTGGCCTCTATATGTGTAAGTATATGTATATGTCTTGGGAATGTGGGGCTACATGGTAAACCAGTGTTGTTGCTGTTATTGTTTTAACCAGTGAAAATGTACAGTAGTAGCATCAAGAGATTCCCAATGGATTAATGCCATTGTGAGCTCAGCTCGAACTACTTTGAATTCTGGAATTATGACTGATATGGGAAGAATAAAAGCAAAATAATTCCTAAACACACTACACATATTGAGGTGTCTTATCCGAGGGGACCTGTCAGAGATTAGCTTTTTGTTCCCCCTCTTTTTTATTAAGACAAATGGAAAAATCAGATCAGAAGGGGCCTCATTTATGAGCATAAATGCAGGGCTAGTGGCCCTACTGTCTATGGAAAGAAGTGTTTCAAGATCTTTCATTCTGAGGACTTAACAGAAAATCAGGTCCATTATTTGGCTGAAAGACCTCGGGGAAAAGATTCCATGAGGTGGCAGATGCTTAAGAGGCTTTGACTCAGCACAACTGGGGCTGACCTGTGTTCTGAGAAGTGGCTGCATAGGTGAACCCTCTTGGTTGGGATACCCTCTTGGCCTGAGTGACCAACAGGACCAGCTAGGATTCCCTGCAGCAATGGACAGCAATGACTGTCAGACTGCATGGGGCCAGTTTTCAATGTCACCGCTGCGTGACAGTGAGAAGCAAGTACGTGGTGGACCAATGAGACCTCAGCAATCTAGGCGAGGCATGTGGAAGTCAAGGGCTGTTGCTGGACTGAATGAGCCCTAGAGAGTGCTGAACAATTAAGAGAAGGGCTCAGATCACGAGAGACACATTGGCTTGCCTGCTAATACAGTGGGGTGTATGAGAGTTCCAAAGATTTAAGTAAAAATTAGGAGGAATGCAATTTCATTTGAACCCCAGTTTGTAGAATAATTCTCACTAGTTACAAATGCATCTGACGAGAATCTGGCTGGACGAGATTATTCTGGTAAGAATCTGGCTCAAACACATACTATACAAAGTGTGTTTTCTTTCATGATTATTAAATGTATCCCATTAGAATCTCTACTATTTAATATCTAAATTATTGACTCTTATTTACCCATGGCGATGAATTATGCCACACAGCCATCTTTCCAATAAGAGTGCTGCTAGTAACTTCCGGAAGAATTAACAAAGTCAAAGGCAATAGATTCATATGTCTCTGTCTTCTTTTTAAGATTTTGTTATTCCTTCATGAACATCTTTCCAATAAGCAGAAGCCATCTCATGCTGTAATTTGTTTTCCTCTCCTTGTTTCCTCTTGGGTTTCATGTAAATATTTACATATCACCACTCACTCCTACTGTTTACCTAAGATGGCCTTTGGATCCCGTCCTCAGCCTCTCATCAGATAACCTCATGCTTTCCATTACCTAATATCGCCTCTCATAACATTTCCACTTTGACGGGAAAAACAGCTTTCCAAAGTCAAGTGCTGGTCTCTCTTTTAAAAAGAAAATTAGTTGAACATTCAAGGTACCATGAGAATATTGTCCAAAGCTGTTCATTACTTTTTCACTGTTCACTCAATTTTCATTATCTCTCTGGAAGATAATACAGAGCATGATTCCACCCCCGAAGGCTGCTGGACCAACTGCTCAGAGAGTGCTTGCCATTACTGGCCCTGTGATTTCTTTTCCCAGAGAATATGATGGAGTGGAGGAGAAAGGCAAGAAGAGAAATGGCTGTCTTTCTTTCTTTCCTGTCGCTGATGAAGTACTTTGAATTCCAATGGTCTGAAAGATCTCATTTTCCCATGAAATTATTTCTCACTTCTCATTCTCCATCACCTCCACTTCCAGATAGTCACCAGTTTTTTATCAATTTTATCTTGGAAAAATGTAAGGCATTGTTTCCCTTTTCTCCATCCTTTGCCTACACTGCCTTCATTGGTTCTCAGCAAAATGCTCAGATGCACAGGCTTTCAACCGAGTACCGACAGAGTGAACGAGAACGTCAACTCTTGCTTACACTAGTGTATTCATTTCCTAAGTAGTTTCCCCTCTAGACTATTCCCCATATGGCTATCAGAAAAGCTACTTTTCTAAAACTCACATCTCTATGCTGCCTTCTTGCTTGGAAACACCAATAACACACCGCTGTCTTTAATGTCAAGTCTAATCCTTCAGGTTGACATTACAAATCACTTCACAATCTGGTCCCAACGCGTCTTTTCTAAAGCTCTTGACCCTCTCTCCACTCACTCCTGCCCCCAACCCTAGAGAGGGGCAGGCTCTTCTTATGTGGCCCTGAGCTCTGGCCTCACCATAGGTGTCTCCTGCTGTGGTCTCAGCCCCACTACCCTTCCTCATACTACCCAGATGTCTACCCAATAAAACCCAAATCAACTGATTACTCTTCAGTTACAAATGATCATTCATGGAGCACGTTCTAGGTGCCAGACACTATCTGGAGCACATTATATACCATTCCAGTATTCCTTTAAATCCCAGTAATAACAGTGAAAGTTAGGTATTAATTCACTGGCTAACTTGTTTACCCAGTTAATAAGGACAGATCCAGGATTCAACCCCATACATCTGCTATCAAAGACCAGGTGCTCTTACCCACCAGGTATGTGACAACCCACTCACTCTACCCCACCGCATCCCTCACCATGTGTCTCTAGCACGTATCTTTGCAATTGTGCTTACTACCTTACAAGAGAGCTGCTGTTGACAGATGAAAGTTCCCTGGAGGAATTATGAACACCTCAACAGCAAGGCTGGTCCTTACATATCTGCGTATCTCTAGTGCTCAGCACAGTGCTGGCACACAGGGTGTGCAAAACACTTTTTCTTTTTCTTTTGGTAATTGAATTTGAATCTATGCATCCAATAATAGGAAAAAGCTCTGCCCCAATTAAATCAGGTAGTTGAGCCACATGTAGGTCTCAGAGCTCTTTTACCTCGAAAGAATAAATCCAGTGATTCACTGGATGAGAAAGAGGCTGAATCTCTTCCTTCTCTTACCTACTTCACACATATTTGTAACTCACCTATAGGAACCTGGCATTGTAATATTCATGGCAATCATCTGCAATTCAACCAAGCATACAAGCAGAAACCACCCACGTTTTCAATAACAGCATTGCTTAATCTGAAATGCTTTTTGGAAGACAAAGAAGCATTCATAAAACGAAACAGTAGTGAATGTTGATAATGAGAAAGTTTTACAACAAAGTGTCTTGCTGATTTACACAGCGTTTCCATGACAATGACTAGAAGGAATTTTTATAAAGATTCTCGCTGTAAAGGCTAGGCAACATGCCAGAAAGGTTGTCAGAGTCTTTATTAAAGACAAGGAAACCGAGGGAGAGAGGAAAGGGCAGGGGAAGAAGCAGGAAGTGAAGGAGTAGTGGGGGGAGACTTGGCTTTAATCCCCAGTACACAGGGGAAACTGTAAGTAGTAAAATTAAGACAACATGCCATTCCCACTCCCCCCCACCCCAAGGAGCTCTCATCTGAATTCCAGGTAGGTCTTGAGAATATACCAGGTACCTGCCTAGTCTCAGTGAGGGACAACAATGTTTTCTTTTCTACTCTTATTTCAATTCAACCATGAGACAAAGAGTTCTGGAGAGCAAGGAGTGGGGAGCTAAAAATACATCCCCTAGAGGACCAGAAAAAGTGATCAAAGTTTCAGGTCACCCAACTGAATTTCCAGGAGTTACAGCCACTATTATTTCCTTCCTTTGTATGGAAAGATGTGAAAATGTACAGCTACCCCCAAAGCTTGACTTGGGTAGCAAAATCTGATACTTAGAATGCTG
This sequence comes from Kogia breviceps, assembly GCF_026419965.1. Lineage (NCBI taxonomy): Eukaryota > Metazoa > Chordata > Mammalia > Artiodactyla > Physeteridae > Kogia > Kogia breviceps. The sequence continues at coordinate 44,913,415 of NC_081326.1, forward strand.
GATAAAAGTGTATCATCAGTAGGCCATATCAAAGGAGAGACGATGGCCTGGGCCCTGATTAAACACTTCCCAATACTTACTCTCCCTTAGTAATTCAATAAAGGGCAACCATTCCTGCATTCTGATACTGAATTTCCAAGGCCATATTAGACCTCAAGAAGTTAGTCAAGATGGTGGCCCATAAACAAGGTGACCCAAGGTTATGGCTTCAGTCCCCTTAGCCTGGTTCTGACATGATTCTCCAAGAGCTACCGATTGATAATACACAGATCAAGTCTGGTTAGAGAACATCTCATCTCATTTCTCCCAGTGGAACACCTCAGACAATTTGTGATGACAAGAACATGTAGCCTGGATTTTCCACTCCTCCCATGCTGCTTGGCTGGCCTGGCTAGCAACCGACTTTATTTTTACAATGCTTATTACTGCAGCTTTCCCTCTTGGCCAGTGGGCTCTGAAGCAGCTGGAAACAGAGCCAGTTGGGGGCCCAGCTGACCAGCCAGGCACTTGGAACCTTCTACGCTAGCAGAAGAAGAGAACTGGCCAAAGGCTATACTGCTAAATATTCTGGGAAGGGTAGATGACGAGACAAGGGGGATGGGACCTCCATTAATCCTAAAACAAATGCAAACTGACAAACAGATTAAGGGTAGCTGAGGTTCCACAGGAGAGCGTCTGGGTAACTTAACCAGATGCAGTCAACTTCTTGCTAATTCAGATAAATGAAGAAAGGCCAGTGTGCATCAGTGAAATTCCAAAACCGTAGAGCATAGACTGTTTTTTTCAAGTCCATGGAGCAACTCAACTTTATCTTAACCGTAAGTTTCACACTGAGGTGCGGTTGTGCCCTCTGCTACTGAATCTGTGTCTCATTTGGCATAAACAGCAGTCATTTAAATTCAGTCGTTCATGAACTTAAGTCCTGCAAATGTTTGCTCTCATGAATATGATAAACATCACCCTTTATACTATTGTTGACCTTATTTATTTACCCAGCTTGGCCTTCCTTCAAAGGCATCATAGAGATAAACCCAGCCCAGTTCAGGTCAAATGAGTATAAATCGTTAGCAGAGTGCTAGGAGATGAGGTTTTTCCTTGATAGCTGGAAGCCTTGTGTTTTGTCCCCTTCCTCATGGGAGCTGTGAAAAGTTTGAACAGATGTTCAGATTCAGGAGGAGAGAACACTTTACTGCTGCTCTATTTACTTCCCCCAGCAGGATCCGTTTTCATTTCCTTGTGGACTAGAGAGAACAATTCTACCAGCTTAACTTGCTATCTGGGGGAGGGGAAGTCTGGGATCCTGGTTCCCATGAAGCATGATGAATTAAGAAAGGAATGCAGTATGCCACGAAACCACATTTACCTCTGGCTTTCTGTTCCCAAAATTAGGTCAGCAAATTTGCGCTTGATCTCTGAGTGCATTAATGAAGCAGCCTCTCAGCTGGAACATGAGTCCTTTGTAGTCCAAGTCTATCTTTTGCATCTGTTTTACAATAGACAGCCCCTCTAGCTTGGCTTGAAGGGGTGTGTAAGTGTAGAGAGCCAATCTATGACCATGTTGCTTTTTGACATTTATTTCCCTGCAGTATTCACCCTGGGATTGAACAGTGTTTGTCTTGGGCATTATAATAAAAACTCTCCACAAAAATCTCTTGGATGAAAGTGCATGAACCAAATCACCCAATCAACAAATATTTATTGAATACCCACCATGTGCAAGGTGCTGAGAGTGTAAGATTCAGCCCTGCCCTTTAAGGCCTTATTAGTTAGTTGGTGACAGAAATATTTACAGATATGTCCAAGCAGGGGCTTTTATTTGTCTCCCAACAGTCAATCTCTCCTTCCTTTTAGTACTAGAATCCCCCAAGCTGGGCATATGCATACCTTACAGACTATGTTTCTTGGCTTGGCTTAAGTATGGTCATGTGACTAAGTTCTGTCCAATGGGATATGAGTAGAAGTGAGATGTGCAGGTTCTGGGTCGTGTCCTTAAAAGGAATCCATTTGCTCACATTCCCTACTCCCCCCTTCCTAGGGCCTGAAACGTATAGGCGGGGGTGGGAGCCAAATTCTGCCATCTTGAGAACAACACAATAGGGGATGGTGGGGAAGGAGTTGGGCCCCAAATAACCTTGGGAGACAAGGGAAGAATCTAGACAATGCCCCAACCACCTGGTAACAACCATAATATCTTTCCTTTGTTCAGCATATTATATAGCATGTGAAGCTCTTTCACCTTATGTCTTCATGGAATCCTCTTAACAGCCCAGGGAGGTGTTTAGGCAGATACTATTGTCTACTTTCACCTGCATAGTATCCCTCTCCCCCATTCTCCTTTGCATTCCCAGCAACTAGTACAGTACTAGTTCTGGGGGATTCTCTCTCCTGATTGCTTATCAGCTGGGGGAGGAGAGAGAGAGATGGGCTGGGGGTGTGATGGTGAAAGGAAATCCTTCTTTTTAAAGCCACTGTTATTTAGTCTCTGTTAAAGCAGCGGAATCAATATTCCAACTAATGCATACACACTTCCCCTAACAGACCAGAATTTTCTGGAAGCCTCTTTAGTTCCCCAGCCCCATCACGGAGCCACAGAGAGTAACAGCTCCCCTTATATGTGCGGATGACGATACAAAGATATAGTTAAGAAAAACTCCATTTTGCTCTCGTGAAATAAGTTAATCCCATTGTAAGTATTATAAGAAGATAAAAGGATTACCTTACAAGGAAAGCTCTTATAAGTAAGTGACGCCTGGCTAGGCTTCTTAAGGGTGGGGGACACAATGTTAATCTATTAGTGTCTGAAAGGTGGAACTATTTCACAGCAAGGAGATTTTTATCAGATGACTGAAAGGCAATGAGATAAGAATAAGAAAATAAACCTTTTCCTGGGGTCAAGCATAATCATGTAAATTAGCACTTGTCTATAGACACTGCTGTCTGGATAAGGTCTACTTTTAATAAAAAAATGGAAAATAGGTGTCCAACAATCATTTGCAGAAACTTACGTAACCTCAACGCTTCTTGCCTGTGATTCTGTTAAGTACTGTTTTAGAATAGCTTTACTACTTACTAACGGTGCCACCTTGGCAAATTACTCAGTTTTCTCGTCTCTACAGTGGCAACTCAACCAAAAACATTTACTGCAAGTATACTACATCTCAGGCACTGTTCTAGGCACTCTACCTGAGGCAGACAGAAAAACGACAGTCAGAATAAATAAGGAAATTATATGGTATATAAGAGGTGAGGAGTGCTTAGGGATAAAATTAGAGCAAAGGAGAGCAAGAGTGCTGGTGGCAGCAATCTCAAATATGGCGTCCACACTAGCTCCCCATGAGCAACGATGGTGGCTCACATTAGGCTATTAGCAATGGAAGTGGCCAGCTGTGGTTGAATTCTGGATATGTTTTGAAGGTAAACAGAATTTTCTGACAAGTTGTCTGTGAGGTGTGAGTGGAAGAGAAGAGTCAAGGATGACACCAAGGTTTTTGATTTGAGACGAACTGGAAGGATGCAGTTGACAAGCAACGACAGGGGAAGGTGTAGGTAGAGTAACTTTTGTCCAAAAGATCAGGAGTCCAATTTCTGGACATGCTGTGTGAGATGATTAATTTTATGTGTCAGTTTGGCTGGGCCACAGGGTCCCCAGGTATTTGGTCAAACACTATTCTGGGTTTTATTGTATGAAACTAACATTTGAATTGGCAGACTGAGTAAAGCAGACTGCCCTCCCCAACGTGGGTGGGCCTCATCCAATCCACTGATGATGTGAATAGAACAAAAAGCTGACTCTCCCTCGAGTAAGACAGCATTCTTCCTGCTTGACTGCTTTTGAACTGGGACATGGGCTTTTTTTTCTGCCTTTAGACTCAGACTGAAATATCAGCTCTTCCTAGGTCTTAAGCCTACTGGCCTTCAGACAGGAACTGAACCATTGGTTCTCCTGGTTCTCAGGCCTCCTGTCTCTGATTGGAACCAAGCCATCAGCCCTCCTAGGTCTCCAGTTTGCTGACTCATCTTGCAGGTATCTTGGGACTTGCCTGTATCCATCATCCTTGTAATATATGCATACATTCAGCCATCCTATTGGTTCTGTTTCTCTGGAGAGCCCTGACTATTATACAGTGCTAGAGATGCCTACTAGATATTCAAGTGGAGAGTCCAGGAGGCAGCTGGATATGAGGAATTTGGAGTTTAGGGCTAGTAATATAGATTTGGGACTCACTGGCAAAGATGCTATTCAAAGCCAGAGTACTGGATGGGATCATCGAGGGAATAAATATTGATAGAAAAGAGGAACAATTACTGAGTCCTGGGTGCCCACAATGTCTGAGGATCACGAACCTCAGCCACAGAGACTGAGAAGGAGCAGCCATTGAGACAGGAGGAAACCAAGGAAGTGTGCTGTCCTGAAGCCAAGGGGAAAATCACATCAAGTAGGAAGAAGATACCTCGGTCTATCAAATGCCACTGATTGGTCACCACCATTGGTAAATGCTCTGGCCACTGGTGACTGGACAAGAAATGGAGCATTAGAGAGGTGGGCCAAACCTGCTGGAGTGGTCTTAGGAGCAAATGTAAGGAGGGAAGTTGGAGCCACTGAATATGGACCCTTGTTGCAAGAGCTACTCAAAAGGGGTGCAAGAAAACAGGGCAGTTGTTGGCAGGGGAAGAGGGGGTCGAAAGACATTTCTTTTAATGGGCAAGCTAACAGCATGTTGTTAATATCATTAGCTGCCATCTGTGGAGCACAGCACTGTGATGCTAGGTGCTTTGTACGTAACACCCCATCTAACCCTCCCAGTGGTTCTGCAGTGTGGATTTCACTACCTCTATCATTCATGCAAAGAAACAGATATTAAGAGAAAGTGAGAAACTTTACAAAACCATGGTTAGTAAGTGGCTGTGTCAGGATTTAAACCCAGGCTGTTTGAACTTGAAATCAAGGACTCTTTACTACACCAGGAGACTTACTACCTCACATGATGGAGCCTGCTACTCACAGAGACCGCCTCCCACATGGAGAGAGGGCCTGTGAAGACACCAGGCTAAGGTTAACTGCCAGGATTCTCATCAGGGTGTAGAGGATGAGCAGGGGAGGGGAGCAGACAGATCTGTGTCCTCCTCTGGTCCCAACCTTTAGGAAGGAGGTGTATATATAATACGATACCCTGACACGGGCTGCTCCATGCAAGCGGGACTTACATCATATCCAAGGAGAGAAGCAAACAGCAGTGTGCGAATACTATTTTCAGATTGGGCAGGGTGATAAAGTCCTTTCTTACCTAACACACTGGTATCGATCCAAGGAACTTCATTAATATTAGCTGCTCCTGCAGCTGCTACACTAAACTGAGGGACACACCGTTCTGGAGATGGGATGGGAAAAGGCTCACCGCTATCCTTGGCAGTGAGGATTACTGGGGTCTCCAGCCATGTCAAACCCCAACATGTACAAAAACCTATCATACCAAGACTACATCAGACTGCATATTATGGATTCCTTATAAAAATGCATGAGGGGGCTTCCCTGGTGGCACAGTGGTTGAGAGTCCGCCTGCCGATGCAGGGGACACGGGTTCGTGCCCTGGTCTGGGAAGATCCCACATGCCGCGGAGTGGCTGGTCCCGTGAGCCATGGCTACTGAGCCTGCGCGTCCGGAGCCTGTGCTCTGCAACGGGAGAGGCCCGCATACCAAAATAATAATAATAATAAAAAAAATAATAATGCATGAGGAAAAAAATTTTTCTTTCCTTAGTGAAAAATCAGAGGCTCCTGGAATCTTTGTTCATGTTCAGAATACAATTTTCTTGTAAAATTGTATGGAAATTCCCTGCTCTGAAGAGACAGGGGGTGTACGTGTGGGCGAGGGGTAGGAATGAGGAGAGAAAGTGTCTTCCAAACCTAGCGTTCCTGTGGAAGATGAGGAGCCTGACACCCCAACTCGAACGAACAGCAAGAGTGAGCAGGTGAAGAGCTTAAAGAAAACTCCCTTTTGGTTAAGCATAGGGCGCCCTGGAAACAGCCATTTCAATTAGTGCCAAACTGACTTGAAATAAGGATTAAGAGGTCATTTCAAATGATAGCTGAAGGAAAATTTGCTTAGCATACAGATCTCTCCTACAGCATCCTTTGCTCCTTTCCTCTGCTATGTAGCATTAACCTCATTTACTGTTCAGTTCTTACAGAGCACACGTCACCAGTCCTAAAGATCCCGTTAGTTTTCACATAAAGACCTCCACCTACAGCCTCATGCACACATCTCGTTCACAGTGGAGAACACCGATAATGCTGTCAGAAATGCTCTTTATGGCTCCTCCCCACATACCTCCTTATTTTCAGTCATTCTTAACTTTTATAGAAAGTCTCTTTTTGGACAAAATAGCCCATATTGAGTGCTTTCACAAAGGCATTCTCTGAATTTTTTCAGAGGTCTATAAATCAGCTCCGGGTTATGACACAGGAAAACATTAGAAGCCTGGTCATCAAGAGAGAAACAAGCAGTAAATTGCCTTTTAAATTGGAAACAGTTCGACCTCATTTATAAGCTTAAAAATTTTTTTCTTGATTACAGAAATAATGCATGCTCACTGAAAACAAATTCAACCAAAACAGAAAATCATAAAGAATAACATGAAAAATATCTTACAATCCCACATGTCAAAGATCATGATTAACAATCTGGTATATATCCTTCCACATTTTTCTTTACATGTAATACATATATATTAGAGATCCCTAATCTAAACTTCTTGAAGTGGTATGTGAAATTTTGTGTGCATGTATGTATATACATTTTAAAGGAAAAGGGACCATAAATTTCATCAGTTTCCCAAAAAGTTTAAAAATATATATATATTTACATGTATATATATTTACCTATATATACATATAACTATATATAACATATAAAGTATAATACCATAAAGTATAACATATATATATAACTATATATATATTCCTATTTAGTTTACAAAAATCTAATCATAATCTACATATAGTTCCACCATTCATTTTTTCCATTTATGGACATTTTTTCCATTTTAGAAATAATGGTTGTTGTTCCTGATAGTATTTTACTGTCACTTGGTTTTTCTCCCTTTAAATGCCAGAATCTGGGCCTGGAGACAGAAAGATCTGGATTGGACTCCTGGCTCCACCACTTATAAGTTCTGTAAGTTTAGCAAGTTACTCAGACTTGAGAAGTCTGTTTTGTCATCTTTAAAATTGACTAGAATTATAATAGACTTACTACAAAGACTGAGCGAAATATATTCTAGGCAGTTAGCACTGACCGGCATATAGTAAATATACAATAAACATTAGCGCTTTTTCCAGGTAGAATGCACTGGTCCAAATTCATATATATGACAACATCGGGAGAAGTTCTAAAATCAGGATTTAGGATGACAATAAAGTGAATTATTGAGAATAAAGCTGAAGCCACACTCTGGGATAAGATGGTATTATTCATTGCTGATGAGTAAGTCATCAAGCAAATGATGATTTATACAGCTGTAAATGTTACAAAGGATCGGGTATCAGGACTAACCAGCATGGCTAAGGGAATTGCTTATCCCTTAGATCCCAATCCTCCTCTTCTATGATATTGTGAAGGTCACGATCCATACCATTCTTTGTTGGGGTCTGCCTTCCCATTCTGGGTCTTATTACTAAGTTCTCAGACTCTGCATCTGCAAATGGTGCAAGTCCCATCAATGTACGTGCAGAATTCCATTTCCTTTGAGGAAGTTGGTGGGCTGCCTCATTTATTAACAGAGGAATGGCTATGGTCTCTGGATCGACCTGCAGCTCTCTCCACTCCAGTGTTCTCTGCCCGGTGTCCACTCTTTACCCCTGGGGTCTGGGCAGCCCAGAGCAAGGGCATGCCTGCTGTGAGGCCTGACCACGACCACCACTCCCTGGGCAACAACTATATGCCAGGCGTGTGCTAAGCACTTTGCACATTTTGTTTTCATAATCTCACAGCAATTCTGGAAGTTATCATCTCTGTTTTCCAATACAGAAATGGAGGTTTAACTAAAATAAGGTATTTGCGCAACATTACACACTTAGTAAGGGACAGATTTGGTATTTGAACTCCTTTATTCCAGAGCCCTGGCGCTTATGAATGCTATCACAACAGCTTTTGATTCTGTGTAGCGAGCTCCATATTACACTTGGAAGACTTGGTGGAAACAGAAAAAATATCGATTTGTTGCCCGCTGGAAGTTTCCCTTGCACAGAGTAGATTCCAAAGCACCAGCAGGCCTTCTTGGTAGGAGGTCTTGCTGCAGGACGGCACATTCAAAGTCACAGTCCACATCTGCAGATCTTAGCTGTAACGAAGCTAAGCTTAACTCCTGCAGCTTTGTGGCAAGACCAGTGGGAAAACTGATCAGAAAGGATAAACTAAATTATCTGTGGCAGGCAGACTAACAGCCCCCAAAGATGTCCACATCCTGATCCCCGAAGCTTGTGAATATGGCAAGTTTGCTTAGCATACAGATCTCTCCTACAGTATCCTTTGCTCCCTTCCTGTGCGATGTAGGATTAACCTCATTTACTGTTCAGTTCTTACAGAGCACACGTCACCAGTCCTAAAGATCCTGTTAGTTTTCACATAAAGACCTCCGCCTACAGTCAAGCGCAGAGTGCATGCATATATATGTGGATATATGCCTTATATGGCAAACAAGGCATTGCAGACATGATTAAAATAAGAATCTGGAGACGGGAAGGTTATCCTGGATGATCCAGGTGGGCCCCATGCCATGACTAGGGGGAGGCAGGAAGGCTGGATTCAGAGGAGAAGATGCAATAACGGAAGCAGCGTCTGGAGTGACGTGGGCAACCTCTAGTAGCTACAAGAGGTGAGAAAACAGGTTCTCCTCTAAAGTGTCCAGAAGGGAACTCTGCCTCGCTGACCTATTTTAGGCTTCTGATCTCCAGAACAGTAAGATAACAAATTTGTTGTTTCGGGCACTCGATTTGTGGTGACTTGTCACAGCAGCAATAGGACACTAATACAACGTCCACATCCCAAGTATCTCATAACAATATTGTCCGTACTACAGTCCTATACCCAATATGTTTAAGTTCCTGAGATTAATGTTTCCTGATATTTCAAACAGCCTATCAGTGATTTTCTGATTGATCTGATTCTTCCTCTTAGTAGAGAAAATGAATTCTAATATGCCACCTGTGAGCTTTGAAGTGAACCTTGCACTAAATACGCTAGAGATTTCCAAAACCTAAGAGAGGAAGACCATTTTCCTTTCCCCTGGAAAATGACCTAGGCATGCTGTCCTCTGACTGACACACGTTCACTCGTTGACCCTCAGCGTGACAAATCTGAAACACGCAGGCATGACGGGAAGGGAGTGTGAGTTCCCTCTTCTGTGGAGACACTTGTGAGCATCTTCAAGACCCACCTCCAACAGCTACTTCCGTCGGCTCAACTGTGCGAAGGTTAAAAACTCTTCCTAATTCTGATTCCAATAAATGACTTGAAGAAAGGTGTGTCCCTGTTTGTTTATATATATAAATTTAGAAGCACGGTGAAATCTCGAACAAATTAGCCACCGGCAGAAAGGAAAAATCAGGTAACCTAATTAACCAAGGCTGAGCCATTTGCAGGACTCTGGGTAACACTGGCCAACTGAGCTGAAGGGAGAGCAGATAAGCACTGATGAAGAGCCAGCAGCCCAGGAATAGAATCCAAACAACGGGAAGGAAGGTCATTGGCTGATTGATGAGGCTTCTGCTGTCCTTGCCACTGTGTGTGAAGAAGAGTCCTGTAGCCCTGGAAGGTTCCTAACATCATCGTTATTTGAATAAGCCAGGAGACAGCAGGTCCCAGATATGCATCCTTTGTGGTCATACCTTTCAGAGAGAAAGTTTTGCGTTTTGGAAGCCTGCTGTGTAGCCCTATGCTCTCCAACTGGACATCACAATCATCACTGTTTCTATGCAGATACTAAACTCCTTGGAATAGCCAAAGGAACATTCGTTGGTTCTCCTATATTATTCGTTTCTCCAATCGAGTGCTCCAAACAGCTGAATGTGCCCGCCGTACTAGACTAACTCCCTTAAAGAAATTTCATCTAGAGCTGGCGTTATGCTCATTAGCCAAAATTATCGTAATTATTATTTTTTCCTGGATTTTCTATGGTCTCCTTGTAAACAGGCTCCTTCTTACTCTCTGATAGTAGCAACTGACACTGAAGAAATGACTAAAAATACCAGAATCACTATGCAAACGCCTTGCTGCCTTCCTGCAAAGAAGGAGGAGGCTGGCAAATATAGTTGCTATTTCCTTACCAGGAAAAAATGAAGTTAGAGCAAGTGGCATGTCTGTGTGTGCCAGCTGTCATCTGGGACAGCGGGGCCTCTTGAACCACTTGGCAAATGGCACGAACTTCCAAGTCTCTTTTTCTCTCCCAGGGCACAGGGCAGACAGGACCACAATTCAGATTTCCCAAACTCCTGATTTCAAATAATTTCATTTTTCAACACAGTGATTTGTTTAAATCTAAATGTGGTTTAATCCTTATGCTGGTTGAAGACTGTTCACATAAATGCTTAAGAAATAGATAAACTCTTTATAGACTGTTTGATGACTCAGGGTTAAGCAAATAAGGTCACTATGTTTTCATACATTATGTGTAGTAATGAGGTTTAAATTTAACTCCCCAAATCAAACATAACTTACAATGCAGAGTCTGGACAAATGAGCTCTCTTTCCTAGTCACTGCAGCTGTGGAACTGATCTAAGTCGCAACGCCTCCCCATCAGAGTAGGCTGCTTTCCTTCTATGCACACTCTCCAAAATATAAAAATAAAAATGAAGCGCTGTAGGGCAGGTGCAGATGGATGAGATGCGCAAGTAATAACAAAGCTCCAGCTCTTTTCCTGGCGGCGCTTTGGTTCTGCTCTATCTGACGTGTTCTCTGTAGGGTTTTAGCAGGAACCACTGCAGCATCATGGCACCTCCAGAGGAGCAAGTTCAGGGTAGGGGTGGGGCGGGGCAGGTGAAAACTTTCACAAAAATGCATCATTCCCCGGATGCAGTAGCACAGAAGAAACACTTTACTTATTTGGGAAACTGCTGAAAATAAACACCACCCACTATAAAAGAGTCGAAGAAAATATCCCATTCTTGCTCCATCTCCCTTCTCCCTTTAAACTTGCAGAGCCTGTGGTTACAAAACCTACTTGCGGACAGCCTTTACTGTCATATGCCAAGATTTTCAGGAAGGATCAGACTAGATACTGAAGGGCCTAGTAGACCATTAATAGCTGGGACTAATTCCTAAGGAAATCATTAAGAACATATTTTGTATTTGTGGAGAGTTTAATTTTTGCAAACTATTATATTTCCATGACTGTTTTGAAGTAAGATGGGCAGGATTATTATGAGGTCATTTTGGATAGGTGAAAAAGAAAGACACCAAGTTAAGACAATCACTCACATCTCCTGATTCTTAGTCCTATACAAAATCACCTCAGAAATCACTTCCCTCCAACAAGAGTGGGTCAGTTGAGTATTTAATTCTGAACACCCAAGGTGCTATCTGCGGCAGCACCTGGGGTTTGGCATAACTAGATTTCATGCATTCACTCAATTAATAGTCATTCCACAAATAGGCCATATTTGAGACCCAACTATGTGCCAGAGAGAAGAACAAGACAGGCATGGGCCCTGACCCTATACAGTTTACAGCCTCATCTTATGCCTCTACCTGAGTAGCAGGGACCTGGGAATGAGGCCACATCCCACAGAGGGTTCTACACACCCCTGAGAAGTGAGGAAGGGGCTTTAAGGCAGAAGCTCCAGGAGTTAAGAAGGCAAAAGAGCCAGAGGGGTTGGAAATTCTTCCCAAGAAGAAAGGGTTCCATGATCAAATTAGTTTGGGAAACCCATCTTACCATACTTTCCCTCTTAGAAATTTACAAGCAAATTAAAAATACTGAAAAGTTCTCCAATTAAGAAACATGCTGACCTTCATTTACCCAGGAAGTCTGTTTACCATGGGACATCCCATAGAACCACCCTTTTGTGGGTCCCGCTGCGAGAAATGCTAACAAGTCCACAGTCTTAGAGCAGAGTCAGCGGGCTCTGATTTAGAAACCATATTTTCCCAGCAGCACACACGCTTGTCAGAATGGCCTGCGAAGATACTCACATCTGGGCCCTTCCAGTCTTAAGCAAGTCTTAAATCAGGCAGAGACCAAGGCCCTGCTGGTTCCCAACAGTGAACTCTAGAAGGCTATTCCTGAGACCACTTCCTTCAGCCCTGGGTACCTCCCTTGGATTCCGGGTCATGGATTTTCTTGGGACTGGCCCCATAGCCTCTGACTTGGTAGCTCCCTGTGCTCTTAGAGCCAAGTCTTGTGACAACCCCATCTTTCTTCCTGGTACCTGTTCTCAAATTCTTTAGTCCAAGGCTACAGCCTGACCCTACAGCTCTGAGGCCAAGGGGCTCCCTTGTGTTTTGTCCACTCTTGCTTCTGAGTCAACATGTTAAGTCACCACCTTAAATCTAACCTTATATTTCCTCGTGAGGATTAGTTACCTGGAAGGAGAGGGTTCTGGTCCATCCCCATTTTAACTAAGCAACAGTGATCCAGTGACGCTGGAAAGGCCAGGGGCCACTGAGGATTGTGTCACATATTATCTCATTTCGTTGCCCCAACAAGTGATGAGGTAATTACAATTTTTAACCTCTGTTTTCCAAATAAGGAAACTGATCCTTTGAGAGGTCGTAACTTGCCCAAGCTCACAGAGCTTAAGGGATAGAGCCAGGATTTGAACCCAGGCAGTCTGACCTCAGAGTACATGCTGCTCCGAGCCAATAAGCCTCCCTTGATTCCCCACCTCTTATCAAACTCTACCTATTCACCTTCCAGAACCACTGTCCAGGAGCATGGCACTCCTATGGTGTCGGGGTCTTGGGGCAGCCCAGCGTTCCCAGTACCACCCCTCCCTCACCAGTCTGGTCAGCACTCCACACCCTGGGTTTGCTCACTTCTCCCTGTCCCTCTGTCAGAGTGATGTATTTCTACTAAAAATAACCCTGTGCTAATGTCTCCTTTCTGGTAACAACATGCTTTAACCCAGGCTAAATGTACACTGTAATGGCGGGATGGTGGACACCTATGTGGGGAGACTGCTGAGCCGGGTTTGGAACTTCGCATCCCACAAACCCCTGCTCACTTTGCCTGGACCAGCATTCTCAATCCTCCCTGCACAGGAGCACCACAGAAGCTTCTCTCTCTCTCTCTCTCTCTCTCTCTCTCTCTCTCTCTCTCTCTCTCTCTCTCTCTCTCTTCTCGCTAGCTAGCTAGCTAGCAAAAAACCTATGTCCAGGCCACACCCCAAACCAAATGACTCAGAATCCCTGGGAGTGGGACCCTAGCACTGGCATGATATTAAAGCTCTCTGGGTGGTTTTATATGAGACTAGAGCTGAATACTCCTTTTCAAAACATAAGAGTTAGCCATGTAAACAGACACACTGTGTCTACATTTTGGTCTTTGTACATCCCACTGAAGCTGGTGAAAGATGACAAGTGCGCATACTCAGAGGAGGGAAGAGGTTTAAGGATCGTGGGTCTGACTCTGATTACCACGTGCTCTTGGACCAGAAACAACTTCTTTGGAGTTTGGTTTTCTTAGCCAGTAATGAGGGGTTAATGCTAACTTGCCTTGAAGGTGGGTAATGAGAAATGACTAACTCAGATGGCCATAAGGTACTACCTTAGGCAAAGTTAGAATGCTTCTACGACAGCAAGGGAATTTGAGTGATTTGCCTCTTAAATACTGTCAAGATAGCCCAATAATTGTAAATAAGGAGCCAGAGTGGACTGCGATGAAGCAGGCAGCATGGACCCCCTGATTACCTACAGACGGCTACTCTCTCCTCCCATTAATATCTTTCCTCTGGAGAGCAATTTGAAAATAAATCAAAAGAAAAGAACGTAATATCTTGAAGCTTCTTTGGCACACTCCCACAAAGCCAATACTGTCGTGCTGACAAACTGTTTCCTGGAAACAGGTGTGCCTCCACTTAAAGAAGGTGGATCTACAATGAAAGATATAACCAAAGTGTTCTTCCACTTTAGAAAGCTTTCTTGAAATAGGAACTTCCCTTGTGCATAGTTCATTAACTTATTACCCTTGGGAGAAAAAAAATCAATTCAAAATGGAAATGCAACTCTGAAGTGACCATGTTATCCAGTGGGGAAATGTGCTTTAATTTACAAAACCTTTACAGTAACTCACGATATTTGAAGTGAGGTTTATTTCCATGAAGCTATAAAGAGCTCCAAGAGAAAAAGACATATTTAGACATACAATGTTCAGCCCTTTCCAATCACCAGCTCATTTCATAACTGATGGAGAGCTTGGTCAGTGAGTCAGGATGGAGGCACTCACCGCTGGGATGTGAGGAGGTCTACCTGCTAGGCAGGCTCTCCCCTCCTACCACTCCTAAGTGGCCAGCACCGAGGTTAGTCTCTTTTGAATAAGAACCATTTAACACTGACACCCCGCCCCTCACGCCATGTGTCTATTATAAGCTGAGTGCTGTGCTAGGCTTGCTAAGGAAGGTGAAGATGATAGGGCAAGCCCCCTGCCTCTCTATTCTCATCAATTTATGGTGACCAGATACCCAAATTTGACAGCCTCAATCTTTTAGGAAGTGTCCCTAAATAAGCTTAGGGGTAGAACTGCCAGATAAAATATAGGATGCTTAGTTAAATCTGAATTTCATAGAAACAACCAATAATGTTTTAGCATAAGTATGTCCCAAATACTTCATGGGATATACTTATACTGAAGAAAACTACTCGATGTTGGAAAGTTCATTTAACTGGGTGTCTTGTATTTTTATTTGCTAAATTTGACAACCTTACTTAAGGGATCTATAGGGCCTGTTGTGAACTTTGTGAATTAGCCCCACCCTTAGGTTGCTCCTCACTAATAGGGAATTTGGAGTTGTTTTCTAGCTGTGGTAGTCATCACTGGGCTTATGACTTCCTATTTGCATCAGATCTCTCTGTGACCAATGGCATACAGCCATAAAAGGAGTTTTCAGTGATACTAGGTGGTCCTGTTGGGTTGAGGGTGCAGATTATGACTTCACAACTTAATAACCCCTGAAAGGAAGAATTGCCTTCAAGGCCTAAAGCAGTGCCCGTGTTCTAGAATCACTTATTAAATGCAAGGGCACAGAACTTGCCTCCTCAAGTCATGTACTGACCAGCCACATGCTTGGCTGATATTCCTAGTGTTGGGCAGTCTGTCCACAGCAAGAGATCCTTGGAGAGTGAGAGGATGAGTAAGTTCAGGTGGCTCTCGAGGTTTAGCTGGTGTAAGTTAAGTATCACCTAGGAAGTTTTGTAAAGAGGAAGACCCCAAGTCCCAGCCCTCCAGATTCTGATTCCAAAGTTCTGAATTCAGCCTCAGGAATCTGCATCTCAACCACAGGGCTGTGATTCTAACCCCAGTGGCTGGGGGGACCGTGTTTAGCCCTTGCACCTCTCCCCTGAGGCTCCTGGGAAGATTCCAGCCAAGAGCCCCTGGGGGTCAGTTTGGGCTGGTGTTCCTCTCCACTGACCCAGCAGCTCAGATCCAGCTCTGGAATTCTGAATAATGAGAAGACTTGAGCTGCTCTTCTTGTATGATCTTCATGCAGTCATCTCTCTCCTGACATCTCCGGCCCTGATTATTGCAAGGGCTGCCAAAAATTGTGTCCCTTTTTGCCAGTCACTTTACACTGTCAGCATTCCCAGACCTGTTTTCCTATTAGCATGGCCTGGCCTTTTACTGATGGTTGCCAAGGCAGCTCGTGAGTCAGACAACTGGGAACACCCTGCTTTATACACCTCACATTTAACACCGGACTGCTGAGGGGCCGCACAACTTTACTCTTAAAAACAAACCCAGATCGATGCCAAGACGTTGGTGTGTGATGGATGTGCCCTTTGAGTCAGGGTCTCTGCCACGGGGAACAGCACATCCGCCAGACGATCCTGTGTTATGGACAAATAAAAGGACCCTGCTGAGATGTCTTTGGTGACATTCTAAATCCTGGAATGAATTATCCCCAAAGACAAGAGATGGATCATGTGTGCAATACATGATGGAACAGAAAATGGCTGAAATGGAAAGAGTAAGTGGCCTGAAATCTAAAACAACTCCCTTCACTGACCGGGGACAATTTCCAGCAAATGTGCTCCTTAACTCTAGTTTCAGAAAAGGCAAACCCCATCTCTTCTTGAATGTTTCATTCATTCTTTCACCCAGCTGACAAATATGTACAGAGCACCTGCTATGTGGGTAGAATAACACATCTCAAAATTGAAAGCCTCATGTTAACTAACCAGGAACCAAGAGCCTACTTGCTTCTGACAACTAGTAGTTTTTAATTAAGTAACCAGACATAGGAGGTGAGGCCCTCAGACCTCTGGGGAGGACTTTCAGGTAGCGACTGGGATCAGAGGCATTTGAGTGAGGAAGTTCTGCCAGAAAATCACATGAACGGCAGAGATCCGTAACTTCAGCTCTGCATGTCACCAATTTCCAGCAGGCTTCAGGAGCCCAACGATGATGGAAAAGCTCCATTCTAAGCCATCTGGGGTTTCATGTTGTTCCTGTGAAGTGAGGGCTCAACACAATTCATGATACTTAATACAAATGTAAGCAGATCCTGTAATATAAATGTGCAAAGAACATTGATATAGGTTTTAAGTCATTATTCTAAAGTACCATGAAGGCTATGGAATTGAGGCACCAGCGTTTCTGCTAAAACGAAACATTAAACCTGCATTCACTGAACTGGCAAAGTTGAGGAATCCTCGAATCAGACTGCCACTCAGAACAAAAGGACACAGCAAAGATCAGAGATTGAACTTGGATGAACAAAAAATCTACAGCCCTCTGGGAACAATGTCCATCATTACCCCCAAAAAGCCATGCCCCAGTTTGTCTTCGAGCCTTTCCCCATACTGCTCTTTTTGCCTGAAACAACCTTCCAGAGCTTCTCCTGAGCAGGTCAGTGGCCTCATTTTCAACAAGGAAGGTCAACAAACCTGTTTCCAGGTTTGTTGATGCGCTTGTTTATGCATTCAGTTGCTTGGTTAATTGATCTGTATTGGGCATTTAATGCGTGTCGGCCCCTATGGAGTGCAGCAAGGATGTAGACCTGAAATAAGGCACCTCATTCACCTTCAGGGAGCTTAGAGTTTAGTGGAAGAGACAAGTAGGAAATTGTAGAGCTGTGGGGTTGGTGTTATAATTGAGGTTTGTATTATGCAGGAGTACTGGGGAAGTTAGCAAGGCTTCCGAGAGGAGGTGGGGCCTGACTGGTGTCCTGCAGGATGAGGCAGTACCTGTTGGAGGCAGATATTATGGGTCTGGTGATGGAACTGGCTCATGTGATCCATCCTCTCACTCTTTGCTCTCTTTGTAAAAATGATCCATGTTGATCATATGGTCAACCAGCATTGGGAGTGCTGTCCATGGCCATGAAAGAAAGAGAAATGGCCTTGTGGTAAGACATGTGCCGCAGCCTCATGCCACTCTGAATGGTAGTACAATCTCACTTTAAGATGGCAGACTAAGCTTGCAAGTTTTCCTATCCTACCTCTATTTTTCAATTATGAAGGCAAAATGAAGATCTACAAGGACCTAGCCCTTCTTCTGCCATTTTGAAAAAATAATTTAAAAATATACTCTAGCAAAACTGAAAATGAATCCAAGAAATAGGAACACCTGGAAACAATGGAAATAATCCAGTTCAGATGGAAAGAAATCCTAGTGGAACAGCTTATATTTAGTCCAAATTACAATGGTGGGACAGAATGCTTGGTGAAAAACATCTACAACAGAGCAAAAGGTTATGATGATTAAACTGGATACCTAAGAATCAGGAAGTACAAAAAAAAAAAAAAAAAAAGAATCAAGAAGTAAACAATGACATGCCACATATGTACTGAAGACTCAAGTTTCTCCAGGTCAACCAGAGAAGAAAAAGATAATTAGAGACTCTAGAAAGATAAATATACATAAAAGGCAATCATGGTCTAAATATGAATCAAGCTAAAATTCAGTTTTATTTAAACAATTAATGGAATAAAAAAACCACTGGTAATTGTAAATATTTATGCACCCAACATAGGAGCACCTCAATACATAAGGCAAATGGTAACAGCCATAAAAGGGGAAATTGACAGTAACACAGTCATAGTAGGGGACTTTAACACCCCACTTTCACCAATGCACAGATCATCCAAAATGCAAATAAATAAGGAAACACAAGCTTTAAATGATCCATAAACAAGATGGACTTAATTGATATTTATAGGATATACCATCGAAAAAAAACAGAATACACTTTCTTCTCAAGTGCACATGGAACATTCTCCAATATAGATCATATCCTGGGTCACAAATCAAGCCTTGGTAAATCTGAGAAAATTGAAATCGTAACAAGTATCTTTTCTGACTACAACGCTGAGACTGGATATCAAATACAGGAAAAAAATGTAAAAAATACAAATATATGGAGGCTAAACAATTTGCTACTAAATAAACAAGAGATCATCGAAGAAAAAGAGGAAAACAAAAAATACCTAGAAACAAATGACAATGAAAACACGATGACCCAAAACCTATGGGATGCAGCAAAAGCAGTTCTAAGGGGGAAGTTGATAGCAATACAGTCCTACCTAAAGAAACAAGAAAAACCTCAAATAAACAACCTAACCTTACACCTAAAGCAATGAGAAAGAAGAACAACACCAACAAAAAAACCCCCAATGTTAGCAGAAGGAAAGGAATCATAAAGATCAGATTAGAAATCAATGAAAAAAATGAAGAAAACAATAACGAAGATCAATAAAACTAAAAGCTGGTTCTTTGAGAAGATAAACAAAATTGATAAACCATTAGGCAGACTCATCAGGAAAAAAAGGGAGAAGACTCAAATCAACAGAATTAGAAATGAAAAAGGAGAAGTAACAACTGACACTGTAGAAATACAAAGGATCATGAGAGACTATTACAAGCAACTATATGCCAATAAAATGGACAACCTGGAAGAAATGGACAAATTCTTAGAAAAGCACAACCTTCCAAGACTGAACCAGGAAGAAATAGAAAATATAAACAGACCAATCACAAGCACTGAAATTGAGACTGTGATTAAACATTTCCCAACAAACAAAAACCCAGGACCAGATGGATTCACAGGCAAATTCTATCACACATTTAGAGAAGAGGTAACACCTATCCTTCTCAAACACTTCCAAAATATAGCAGAGAGAGGAACACTCCCAAACTCATTCTACAAGGCCACCATCACCATGATACCAAAACCAGGAAAGATGTCAGAAAAAGGAAAACACAGGCCAATATCACTGGTGGAACATAGATGCAAAAATCCTCAACACTAGAAACAGAATCCAGCAGCACATTAAAAGAATCATACACCATGATCAAGTGGGGTTTATCCTAGGAATGCAAGAATTCTTCAATATACGCAAATCAATCAATGTGATACACTGTATTAACAAACTGAAGGATGAAAACCATATGATAATCTCAATAGATGCAGAAAAAGCTTTCAACAAAATTCAACACTCATTTATGATAAAGACTCTCCAGAAAGTAGGCACAGAGGGAACTTACCTCAACAGAAATGAAGGCCATATATGACAAACCCACAGCCAACATCATTCTCAATGGTGAAAAACTGAAACCATTTCCACTAAGATCAGGAACAAGACAAGGTTGCCCACTCTCACCACTATTATTCAACATAGTTTTGGAAGTTTTAACCACAGCAATCAGAGATGAAAAAGAAATAAAAGGAATCTAAATTGCAAAAGAGGAAATAAAACTGTCACAGTTTGCAGATGACATGATACTATACATAGAGAATCCTAAAAATGCTACCAGAAAACTACTAGAGCTAAACAATGAATTTGGTAAAGTAGCAGGATACAGAATTAATGCACAGAAATCTCTTGCATTCCTATACACTAATGATGAAAAATCTGAAAGAGAAATTAAGGAAACACTCCCATTTACCATGGCAACTAAAAAGAATAAAATACCTAGGAAGAAACCTACGTAAGGAGACCAACGACCTGTATGCAGAAAACTGTAAGACACTGATGAGAGAAATTAAAGGCGATACAAACAGATGGAGAGATATACCATGTTCTTGGCTTGGAAGAATCAACATTGTGAAAATGACTCTACTACCCAAAGCAATCTGCAGAGTCAATGCAATCCCTGTCAAGCTACCAATGGCATTTTTCACAGAATTAGAACAAAAACTTTCACAATTTGTATGGAAACACAGAAGACTCCGAATAGCCAAAGCAATCTTGAGAAAGAAAAACACAGCTGGAAGAATCAGGCTCCCTGACTTCAGACTATACTACAAAGCTACAGTAATCAAGATAGTATGGTGCTGACACAAAAACAAAAATATAGATCAATGGAACAGGATAGAAAGCCGAGAGATAGGGCTTCCCTGGTGGCGCAGTGTTTGAGAATCCACCTGCCGATGCAGGGGACACGGGTTCGTGCCCTGGTCTGGGAAGATCCCACATGACACGGAGCTGCTGGGCCCATGAGCCACGGCCACTGAGCCTGCGCGTCCGGAGCCTGTGCTCCGCAATGGGAGAGGCCACAACAGTGAAAGGCCCATGTACAGCAAAAAAAAAAAGATTAAAAAAGAAAGCCGACAGATAAACCCATGTACATATTGGTCACCTTATCTTTGATAAAGGAGGCAAGAATATACAATGGAGAAAAGACAGCCTCTTCAATAAGTGGTGCTGGGAAAACTGGACAGCTACATGTAAAAGATGAAATTAGAACACTTCCTAACACCATACCCAAAAATAAACTCAAAATGGTTTAAAGACCTAAATGTAAGGCTAGACACTATCAAACTTAGAGGAAAACATAGGCAGAACACTCTATGACATAAATCACAGCAAGATCCTTTTTGACCCACCTCCTAGAGAAATGGAAATAAAAATAAACAGATAGGACCTAATGAAACTTAAAAGCTTTTGCACAGCAAAGGAAACCATAAACAAGACGAAAAGACAACCCTCAGAATGGGAGAAAATATTTGCAAATGAAGCAACTGACAAAGGATTAATCTCCAAAATTTACAAGCAGCTTATGCAGCCCAATATCAAAAAAACAAACAACCCAATCCAAAAATGGGCAGAAGACCTAAACAGACATTTCTCCAAAGGAGATATGCAGATTGCCAGCAAGCACACGAAAGTTTGCTCAACATCACTGATCATTAGAGAAATGCCAATGAAAGCTACAATGAGATATCACCTCACAGCGGTCAGAATGGCCATCATCAAAAAATCTACAAATAATGAATGCTGGAGTTGGTGTGGAGAAAAGGGAACCCTCTTGCACTGTTGGTGGGAATGTCATTTGATACAGCCACTATGAAGAACAGTATGGAGGTTCCCAGGGGTCCCACTATTGGGCATATACCCTGAGAAAACCATAATTCAAAAAGAGACATGTACCACAATGTTCACTGTGGCACTATTTACAATAGCCAGGACATGGAAAAAAGCTAAGTGTCCATCAACAGATGAATGATAAAGAATATGTGGCACATATATACAATGGAATATTACTCAGCCATAAAAAGAGACAAAATTGAGTTATTTGTAGTGAGGTGGATGGACCTACAGTCTGTCATGCAGAGTGAAGTAAGTCAGAAAGCGAAAAACAAATACTGTATGATAACACATGTACATGGAATCGAAAAAAAAAAAAAGGTTCTAATGAGCCTGGGGCAGGACAGGAATAAAGATGCATATGTAGGGAATGGACTTGCGGACATGGGGAGGGGGAAGGGTAAGCTGGGACGAAGTAAGAGAGTGGCATGGACATATATACACTACCAAACGTAAAATAGATAGCTAGTGGGAAGCAGCCGCATAGCACAGGGAGATCAGCTCGGTGCTTTATGACCATCTAGAGGGGTGGGGTAGGGATGGTGGGAGGGAAACTCAAGAGGGAGGGGATATGGGGATATACGTATGCATATAGCTGATTTACTTTGTTATACGGCAGCAACTAACACACCGTTGTAAAGCAATTATACTCCAATAAAGATGTTAACAAATAAATAAATAAATAAATCGTCATTTAAAAAAAAAAACCCACTGGTGTCTTAAGTAATTAAAGTTAAACCTCTATGGTCAAGGGAGAGGGTCAATAAATATAGTGAATTCCTCTAAATTCTCTGTGAGTTCTAGGCCGCTGGGTAAAGTAACTGCTTCCCTATTGTATGATTTAGTTTTCCTTTTGAAAGTGGTTTTGACTTTAGGAACTATATTCCTTACATATTAACTTTTTAATCTACTTTTGCCCCAGGAGACTATTGCTAAAGGTGATCTCTGGTTAAAAACGTTTTATTTCCCCAAAGGTATTTTTGATTATCCCGTATCTTTCTGATCTTTATGAGATTGTAAACTAAGCTTTACTAACTGAAAATATAAACCCATATCCATTGAGAAACAATTAGTTTTTAAGAAACATTGATTCCTCAATCTCTTACTGTTCGATTGAATTTCAATTTTTTTTAAAGGGAATTCCTTTATTTTTATTATTTATTTATTTATCTTTGTGTTGGGTCTTCGTTTCTGCGCGAGGGCTTTCTCTAGTTGCGGCAAGCGGGGGCCACTCTTCATCGCAGTGTGCGGGCCTCTCACTATCGCGGCCTCTCTTGTTGAGGAGCACAGGCTCCAGACACGCAGGCTCAGTAGTTGTGGCTCACGGGCCTAGCTGCTCCACGGCGTGTGGGATCTTCCCAGACCAGGGCTCGAACCCATGTCCCCTTCATTGGCAGGCAGATTCTCAACCACTGCACCACCAGGAAAGCCCTGAATTTCAATTTTTAATTGGCAATTTAATTTAGTTAAAAATCGTTAATTCCTGCTTTAAAGAAACAGTTATCTGAAGTTCAGATGCTTGAGTTCATTTCAGGGTTCTTTTTCTTCTGTTGAAGTGAAGTAAGATGAAATATAAAGTAAACTGAAATATAATGCTTTTTAATTTTAAAATATTAATAGTGGCTACTTTAGGCAGTAGAATATTAAAAGTGAGCTTTATTTTCTTCTTTATATTCTTCTGTATTTTCTGAATGTTCTATCATAAACATATATTGATTCTATCCTTAAGCTTCTTAGAAGACTAATATAGGACTATTTGAGAATATTACTGGGACCAGAAAATCTCAGGTTCCATGGCTTTCTCTTTGAAAAGCAAGGTGGCAAGCTAAGTGATTATATGAAAATTGTATTGAATATGGTTTATGGTAGGTGGGTTGAACACATATATGTCTGAAATCTCTACATCGTGGAACTTTGTGTAAACTTTGCTCAGTGTAAACCTAAGAAATTTCCAATTATTTGGGGACTTTTAACAGGGACTTAATTTTATTTTAATTAATTAATTAATTTATTGCTGCATTGGGTCTTCGTCACAGCGCATGGGGTTTCTCTAGCTGTGGCGAGCAGGGGCTACTCTTCCTTGCGGCGTGCAGGCTTCTCATTGCAAAGCACGGGCTTTAGGTTCGAGGGCTTCAGTAGTTGTGGCACGCAGGCTCAGTAGTTGTGGCTCTCAGGCTCTAGAGCACAGGCTCAGTAGTTGTGGCCACATGGGCTTAGTTGTTCCACGGCATGTGGGATGTTCCTGGACCAGGGCTCGAACCCGTGTCCCCTGAATTGGCAGGCAGATTCTTAACCACTGTGCCACCAGGAAGTCCTAACAGGGCCTTTATTAATTGAAGACTTCATACAAAAGAAAGAGGAATCGTAGTTTTATTTCAAACTTCCTTAAAATGTCCCTGTTAAAAGAAAGTAGAATGATGGTTGCCAGGCCCTGAGGTGGGGGCTGGGGGTAGGGAGGCGAAGGATGGGGAGTTAGTGTTTAATGGATACAGAGTTTTGGTTTGGGAAGACAAAAAAGTTCTGGAGATGTGTGATAGTGATGGTTGCATGGCAATGTGAATGTACTTAACGCCACTGAATTGTACACTTACAATGGTTAAAATGGTTAATTTTATGTTACGTATATTTTACCACACTAAAAAGTCCCTGTTTCTTAAATCTAGACATGATTTAACACGATTTCATGAGATCTCTCCTTTGTTTATAGTATCCCCAAATCAGCATCTTTTTGTCAACCCATAGCATAACTAAATTTTGCACCTTTAACGAAGTAATCCTCTTGGTGACATTGTTGATAGAGAAGTTAGGCCTTTTGGTCAGTCTTGGTATTAATCCCTAGCCTGTTTTGAGGGCACGAAGAGGAGGAGAATTCTTTTCTGAAGAGCAATGGATTGGGTTTTTAAAGCTGGAAGTTGGCCAGCACTTTTGGAGGTGAGCATAGCAGATTCAAGTGACAGTTACTTTTATATCCAAAATGGAATTTGGACCAGAGGTTGCATCTTTCTTAAATAGCTTCTCTTTTGTGAAAACATCCTTGGGATATGCCAGAAAATAATTTCATGAAAACTATGACTTCCACTTAAATTGCTGTTCAAGCTCTCTATAAAGAAAACCCCCAAGAGAGTGAATGGTTTGCTTTAACGACCCTCAGCAGTTGGCCTTATAAGAGAGATCAGGCTCACCAGGTGTTCCATGGGCGCATTCAGGCGTGAATGGCCAGGAGGTAGCAAGGAGCATCAACACGGGCAATGGCCTCAGGAAACAGAAATCCATTTCCAATCTGCATGGTTGCCAGGAGCTATGGTGAGTGATGGTCTGTCTACAAGTGGAAAGCACACCTTTACTCTCCGTCAGAGACTGAGATAAGTACTCTTCTCAACTGGCTTAAAATCTTTATGTGGTTGGAGATTTTGAAAGTATATCACAGATTCAATTCCCATGAGGCACTGGGCTTTAGATACAGTACTAACCTGCATGGTGCTGTGGTGAAGTCATCATCAATATTAACGTGTGACCTTAGATTTCACCAGAAGGATTAACCAGTGGTGTTTTTGTTAAGTACGAAGGCATTTATTTTCTAACATTCTTTATACTGTATATAACTATTATACACACTTTGGCCTGTATAACTTACAAATATTTTTCTTGAGAATGGGATGTTCTGATTAAGAATATTCGGATAGCTGCCAAGCACATATACTGATGGCCAATTTTCAAAGACTTGAGATACAATGAAATGTACTGCCAGCTTAAAATTAAAACTTCACTGAACCATAATTAAGTCTTTCACTTAATTAAAAGATTTATCAGAGTAACGGTGCAATGTCCCAGGGGGTTCACTATGAATATCAATTATCATTATAGTATAGTTCTATAGAAAATGTTATGAAGGTTTGAATTTTCAGTTGGTTTGGGTTTTATGTGAATGTGACTTTGTTAAATAGTAGATTATATATTTTTTCAATATGAAGTTAACATAGCTCTCCGTACAGATATCACCCAGCTAAAGTTAAAAGAGCCATTTACACAGTATTTAGGGCAGAAAAGAATTCACGTTTTTTTAAATTTAAAAAGTTAGAACTTTTCTATGAGAAAAATGGAGGAAAAGGAATCATTTAACACATATTCATAATTAAAATTAGCTGTCTAAAGCAAAAGGAAACAGGGTTATTAAACTATTATAATACCACTTGACACATGTATCACTTACCTGCTCCCAAACTTTCACTAGCTTCTTGCTGTCAGATCAAATCCAGTTTTTAAAAATTATTATTTATTTATTTATTTGGGTTTTTTTTGGCTGTGTTGGGTCTTCGCTGCTGCACACAGGCTTTCTCTAGTTGCGGCGGGCAGGGGCTACTCTTCGTTGCAGTGCGCGGGCTTCTCATTGTGGTGGCTTCTCTTGTTGCAGAGCACAGGCTCTAGGCACACAGGCTTCAGTAGTTGTGGAGTGTGGGCTCAGTAGTTATGGCTCACAGGCTCTAGAGCGCAGGCTCAGCAGTTGTGGTGCACGGGCTTAGCTGCTCTGTGGCATGTAGGATCTTCCCGGACCAGGGCTCGAACCCATGTCCCCTGCAGTGGCAGGTGGATTCTTAACCACTGCACCACCAGGGAAGTCCCCAGTTTGTTTTAAATTGATAAATTCTCCCCAGTTTGTTTTAAATTGATAAATTCTAGGTCCTCCACAGACCCACCTTACAGGTTGTATATTTTGTTTTTTCCCGGCCATTTTCTTGATCTCAGATGGATGAGTGTCTATTTCTGTTACTAGAAATGTACTTATGATGTTTCTTATTCACAGGCAATCCTTTCACTCCTGTTCATGCCAAATATTCTATATCCTTTGAAGCCCAACTCAAACCTCACTTCCCCTCTAAAGTCATCTCAATGCCATATACCCTTCTATAGTTAATGTATTCATTTATCACCTACCAGAGATTTAATAAGTGGTTATTACTATGTGTCCAGTGCTACACTAGGCACTGTAAGAAGTTGTACCCAACCTGGAAGACAAAGCTCTGGACCTCAGTTGCATATGCTGTCCGGCCTCCCCAACTAGACTGTAACCCTTTCAAAGACTGGCTGGTCCTATGTTACCCTCGTCGTATCCTACTTAGCTGGGACATCTTGGGTGAGGTGGGACATGTGTCGGTCATTGAAAGGTCTAGGTGACGGGACCACATCTGCCTGGTGTTAGTGGCGAGCAAATGAGAGACAACTGGAGGAACCTTACCAGTCCTTGGACACAAAGGAAATCTTTTCATAGGTGCTCAACAACAGGGCCCACTATATCGAACTAATACATGTTGAATGAATATATCAAAAGTGAACAAACCAATTAGCCTTCTAAAGGGAAGGTGGGAAGACCCTCAGGATGGGGTGACGTTTAAGCAAGAAGAAAGTCAGGGGTATTGATTTCTCTGCAGCAGAAGAGACAGAGATGCACGTTTCTTTGAGTCAGGACCTAAGGACTACATTTCTGAGTATTTCAGATACTAGGTTTGACGAACACATGGAGCCGCAAGCCAGTGGGACGGCTGCCATTTTGGCAGCTTTACTAAAAGAAAAAAAAGACTTTGCTGAATGAGCTAAATCTTACCTGGCTAAGAGAAATTCCCTAGCTTTACTATAAATCATTAGAGCAGAAAAATAGGTTTAGGAGCATTGGAAATGGGCCAAAAGAGAGTGTCAAGGAGGCAGCAGGATCTAACAATAGAAAAGTAGGCAGCAGATTAGACAGAGTAGGTGTGAGAGAGACAAAAGCAGATACAGAGACTAAGCCGTGACCAAGGGAAGATGGCACAAGTACTGCTGTCTACATAGGACTCTCCTGTTGAGAGGGTCCCAGCCAAGAGGAGGCAATGAGGGAGATTACACTAATGCATACAGTCCATCGCAGTGTAGCCCAAATCTCCTCCTAGAACCAGCAATAGCATTACCATGTAGGGACTCTCTTCCAAATTTATGAACAGGATACGTACCCAAAGCCCATTTGTAATTTAATTGGTAACTGAAATATATTTTCCTCCAGAAATTATTTTTATTAGGTTAGATAACTTATGCCAAATCCCCAAAACCTAGTTAATCTACATGTACTTACAGTTTAGCCCTTTACACAGGTATTTTAGTAATTTCTAATCACCCCCATACATTCCAGTTACTCTGGTTGCCTAAGAAATAATTCTGAAATTTATGAACTTAAAACAACAACAATTTTTATTTTGCACATGAATCTGCAATTTAGGGCATGGCTCGGCAGGGACAGTTCACCTCCGGTTCACTTGGCATCAGGAAGGGTAAGGGGGACCTGGGGCTGGGGCCTGGGATCCTCGGAAGGCTTGCCCACTCACATTTCTGGCAGTTGATGCTGGTTGTCTGGCTGACACCTTAGCTGGAGGTGTCGGCTGAAACCTACATATGGCCCCTCTATATGGTCTGGGCTTCCTCATGGTGGCTGGTTTCCAAGGGTAAATGTCATGTGTAAGAGAAACAAAGAATAGCCGAGAGAAAAAAATAATTGAATTCTTTTTCACATCCAGCCTTGGAAGTCATCTAGCGTCGTTCTCACTGTGCTCTATCAGTTGGGCCAATCACAAAGCTCATGTGGGTTCAAGGGGATAAGCCAAGAGACTCCACCTCTTCAGGGAGAGTGCCAATATTCCAGAAGGGCAAGGGGGAGTACATGTAATTACAAGGCCATTTTTGAAGAGAAATTTAAAAATAGCATCCTGCAATAGTGTACAATCTGCCACAACATGTAACATTACTTCTAGAAAAAATATTCCAGCTTAAAAGGTAATACAGCATAGTGACTCTAGAGCCAAATTCCCAGAGCCCCGTTACATACCTGTGTGATGCTGGGCAATGTCCTCAAGCTCTCTGGTTCCTTAGTTTCCTCATGTATAAAACTCGGATGTTGTGATGAAAAAACGATAGTTATTTTGAAAAAAGCTTAGAAGACTATCTAGCTCTCTAAGTGTCAGCTGTTCTCATGACACCAGGGGTACACGTCCTCCAACTTTGGCCGTGGTACTTCCTGGTTCCTGGGGGGACAGTGGTGGTGGCAGCACTACCAGGGGTAGAAAATGAATGATAACAGTTCACAGTATTGAGTACCTAATATCTGTCGGTTACCATGCCAAGTAAACTGACTTCAAAATCTATAAGGTAGGTACTAATATTACCCAGGTAAGAAAACGGTGACTTTGGTAACTTGCCCAAAGTGACACCTGCAAGTGGTAGAGATGGGATTTGTCCCCAGATCAGTTTAACCAGATGGAAGGAGCCTGAATCCCTGGATTACTGCATGGAGCAGAGCCTGTCTCCCAAATCTGATTTGTGGCTGAGCGAAAAAGGAACAGTACTGTATTATGCCGTTGGGATTTGGGGTTATCTATGAGAGCAGTGAACCTATCTTGACTGGGTGAGTACAGGGAAGATGGGATTGATATGCTTGAGCACAACTAACTCAAGGATTCCTTTCATAAGATGAAATGGCTCTTGTTATCTGCATAAGGCAGGGTATGTGCATAAGAGAAAATTATTCTCTAGGTCAGTCCCTACCAGTCTCACATATCTTCTGAACAGGAGAGGACAAGAAGCCTTTGGAAATAGGGCTGGGTGTACTGATCTGGAATCCTTGACACGGATATGAACAGACTGCTCACAAATTAGGCTGACTGTTCACCAGCTGAGGAATGCCTCTTCTAAGGTCTGACTCTGGTATAAAATCTAATGGTTCCCAGGTTGTTTGCTTGTCCTCTTTTGTTTTGATTTTTTTCCCTATAGAGAAGATTCTCTTTTTGACTATGCTGGCCAGCACAGCTGTGAGGGAGAAACCTTGGTTCCTGTTACACTTAGGTCTCTGGGCAGGTCCCCTATATAGTTAGACTGTAAGTTCCATGATGGCAGAGACCTTGTCTGTCTTGTTCACCATAGCATCCCTAGTGTCTAGTCTAATGTCTGGCACACAGTAGGTGCTCAAAACTTATTGAATGCATGAAAGACTGAATGTTTGAATAAAAGCTCAAGCAAACAAAAGTCAGAAGTCTATAAAGTAATTTGGGCTCTTTATGCCAGTGGCGTATCCCTCAAAGACCACATGAGGGAGGAGCCCCAAATGCCTACTACGATACTGTGGAGGCAGCAGCCCCGTGATAAAATGCTGGCTGAGCGAGTGATGCTACCTAATGCTTCACCTGATCCATGGTAAAAAGTGGGGAGGCACAGGATCGGATAACTATTGTGGGATGCTATTTTTAAATTTATATCCAAGGATGTTGTAAATATGGTCGTCACAAAATTGGTCGTGGTTTTAGTTGTATGAATCATACGAAAGTCTGTGGGAGTCAGCAGAGCAGTCAGCCAAAGAATACAACACTCTTCTCAACATTTACCTCTCATGGATAGGGTTTAAATTCATAAAAGTAAAGCAATTCTAGAATCATCCACAAAAGAATTCATCTTGGCATGAAAGTAGTTTGCAGTCTTTGGTTTTCCTGCACTCACTGGAATTCAGAAATCAGAAAAGATGGACAATCCTCCTTTTAGGACAGGCAGCAGCTAGACTATCTTTCAGACTAGAGATTTCTTTCTTGAAAATCAAATATAGAACTGTAATGTGATGTAAGTACACTATGTTTTACATTAATGTAAACTAAATTTTAAAGGGATGCTGTGTCTCTAATTAAAGGCATTTACAGAAATATGTCCAAAACCTCCCTAAAGTTCACTGCAGAAATAAAAAGAGCAGACTGTTTTTGGTTTGGAGTAGATGCCTCCATTGGATTTAAAGATTTATCATATAATTTTTGTATCGAAGTCTTAATGAGCACTAACTTTGATGGCATCACTTCTGGAAACAATAAAAAAAAATACTGCATTTTGGAATGCTATTTCTAGTTGATTTCCATCACAGGGTACCATTAAAATAACAGTTGATTTCATGAAAAATAATGGCACATTCCTTTCCAACTGAAGTCTGAGATTTTTGACTTTTTCCAAGTTTCTTTATCAAAAGGTGCCACAGACACTCAAAGCCCCCAAAGAAGGTGTTCTTTTCTAGTCTAAAGCATAAGAAATGTTTGGGAAAATCCTCTTTCGTAATGCCCCTGAGAACACATGAAGAAAAACTGCTAAGCTTCCATTTCAAATGTTAGGGATTTGGATTGAGTTTAAACACCAGCTTGTGCATAATGTCATAGCTCCAATTTTCGTATGCTCGGGTGATGGTGCTGATGTAATAGAAAGGATGCAAGGATTAAACGCAGAGCTGGAAAGGCAGTGATACACGACATCAGCCAACTAACTGCAAAGTCACCGAGTTAGCTGCAGAGGAAAATTAGGCAATATCTTCTGCAAGTTAAGAGTGACATGGGAAATGAGACAATTCTTATATATGTCACCCTAAACAATAATATTAATATTTCCTGTGTTGTTCTTGAATATCCAATAAGTCAAATAAGATTTTGCATTCAGGTCACTTGGGAAGTGTCTCGCACTCCTCATTTCATTTTCAATGAATGTCTCCTGTTCCAGGGACCTCTGACAGGTGAACCAGCAGGCTCTATCCAGAATAACTGAAATTTACATTACAATTGATCAATTTACGCATGTATGTGCTTTACATCAAACTGAAAAGTGACATAAATTCTTTAATGCTCATTTCAATTGTTGTGAGCACACAAAGTACCTTCTAGAATATTTCTTCAGCTATGATCTCATATAACATCCTGCATTCTTCATGAAAGTACTACTTGCTTATTTTCTTTGACTGGATAAAGGTCCCTTTGTAAATAGCTATAGTCTTACTTCTATGGTCCATGGTTTTAACTTGCATAACTTGTGTTAACACTATAAGTTTTTCCTCTTAACCCCTACCTAACTAGGTATGAGCTCAGTCCAAGTACACAAGCCTACTTATGGATTAAGGAGGAAAACAAAAGAAATTTACAATTTGGTAGCGATGTGGATACCACCCCTTTCATGCAGAAATTAGAGAATACTGTGAAATTCACACCTTCAGAGAATAAAATCAGATGTGGCAGAGCTGAATGTGGAAATGGTGGTGTGGATTTTGTCCAGTGCAGTTCCAAGACCTTTTAGCATCAAAAGCTTACATATCATTTAACTCAGGGGTGGAGAGAATTCATGGGATCCAGGAACTTGGATGGGAAAAATATTCTATCTTTAGTTTCACGAACCTCAAAGTAAAATTTAGATTAAAATGTAGAGCATAAACCACCGTACGTACCTGCATTTTGTTGCCAAGAGAAATCACAGATATTCTCATATCATATTACAGTCACTGAGCCATCTCGAAATACTTTTTATGCTCATCACTACTTCAAAATTATGGTAGTTACTATAACTATGGTAGTAATTATAACTGCTGCTAATTTGTTTTATTTAACAGTGAATTATTGACAACACACACATCACATTTAAAAAAATTTGGTTAATGTATTTCAATAAAAGTAATTCCCTTTGTCATCCTGCATACTTTATCATGCATTTAAAATCATCATTCTAAGAAGGACCTATAAGCTTCACCAGCCTGCCAAAGAGGTCCATGGCACCCAAAAGATTAAAGTCCCTTGAAACTGTACATAAAGCATTTAATAATGCAACATCCAGGTTTCTAGAGTAAATCATTCCTTGCTAGTATCTTTCGAAGTTGAAGCAAACTTGACCTTGAAATCAACACAGTCTCACTGCTGTAAATAGATGATGCTGATGAGAGTCATTTTTTCCCCTTATTTTGCCGTAAGAAAAGACCTGTAGATTCTAAAGTATTTCTGCCATCATAGCATAGGTTGTTTTCTTCTAATGATAAACTTTATCATTGTCATTTTGCCAATCAACACTAACATATTCACTTATGTCGTATTGCCGAAATCCAGTCTGTTTTATTAGGGCACTGAATACAATCATTTTATAACTTTAAAACATAGAGAGAGCATCAAGAAAATCTTCACTACCTGGGAAAACTATAATGAAAATTCTTTATTTTGAGTAAAAGAAGCAAACATCAAAGTATCCCATCAAAGACTGCTTTTAAATGACAGTGCTACTGGCTACAGGTCCTATTCATGCTCACTTGAAATACTGCAAATCAATTAACAAATTTCTAGGAGTGTTAAGAATAGGGCCTCTGAGTTATTATAATTATGAGATAAACTAAACAATGAGATAACGCCTCAGTAGATGTGCCTCGAGTGTAAGCACATTAAGACTTTTTGGAAAATCCTCCATGGAGACTCTGGCCAAAAATAGACATATCAAATGCCAGCAAATTAAATGAATATTCACTCATTGAAAGCTATTGAGAAATTATTTATGCACTCACAATTATTCACTTATTACTGAAGCTAAATACTGTTCAAAATGTTCATCTCCAAGCGTAAAATAAAGGTGATCAGAATTCAGAAACTAATAAAGAATACAGAAAAGAACAATATATTCTTGCTATATTGATATATAACTCACATACTGTAAAATTGATATGTAACTCACATACTATAAAATGTGTATTCTTCATTTACATAGTTAAACCATTATTTTTCTATTCATCAAAATAGTAGGTATATTACATGTGCTGCTCTAAAATTTGCCTTTTTTTCCAGTTAAATTTGTAAGATTTAGATACCTGCTTATAAATCTAGGCTCGATCAACTTCAGTACCAGAGGTTTTTGTTGAATTACAAGCTACGAAAACCATCCAACTTGTGTGCAATGATGGAAAATTCAAAATTACTAAACTTGGGAAAGAAATAAACTACAACCATGCAACCCCCCCCCCCATTTGCAGTATATATTGTTACAGGAATAGAGGTTAAAAGCTTTATTAATCACAGTTATCAAATTACTCATTCAAGATCTAGAGCGATTTTTAGTGGTTATTTATATCTGTGTTTGAATTAAAATAGATCTACCAATGATAATTTATAGTTTTAGGGCTGTTGTTTTCTTCTCTAGGTAATTATTTCAATTTTTAAATATAAAAATAGCTTACATGCCTCCTTAGTGAATGAAGACCATCCAATGCTATTCTCTTCACAGCTGAATTTTCAGAGGAAGATACTGAAAATGTGCACTTTGCTCTAAGAACCAAAAAGCAACTGCATGAGCACAAGTCAGAGGTTCCACCCCAACTTCCTTGGCATATTCCAGATCATTTTTCTCTAAACAGGAAGCTCTTGACAGTTTTCACTGGTATTTTCAGAATACTTTATTTACTAGAAGAACCCCAACTTCTGTTTCAAAGTATAATGTTCTTTCCCGCCGTGTCTATTGCTGGTAATTATGAATGCTACAAACAAGACAGAAACAAAATACCAAACTACTCTAGGCTGATTCAGAATATGGTAGCAAATATAAAAAAAAGCAAAGTTAGCAACATATTGCAAGGCTATGCTGGAGTCTTTAAACCCAAAGCAATACTGGAGGGAGGATTCCTGGAATTCAACGGGGAATATTTGGCTCAAGCCACAAAACCTGCATCTCTAAAAAATGTCATGTTAGCAAGTGCTGAACAAGAAAAGCGGCTATATTTTAACCTGCTTCACAGAACATTAATCCAAATTTAACCAAATGCCAGAGATTCCACCCGAAATTAACAACGAGGAGCTGCTTCACATTTTCCTCCTGATACAACGTAATTGTTCCTGAAGACAAACTTGTAAGAGGTAAGAGAGGGGAAAACCACAATGATCTACAAACACAACGAACTATTGTATATAAAGCAAACGAATTACCTCACACAGAAGAAGCGCAAGATTTAACAGTCCATGCTCTGCAGCCCCTGGGACGCAGAAGCAGCAGTGCCAGCCGGCATCCACCAGATTCTCACAGGCCTCTGACTGTGTGGACTCAGCCACAGACTCTGCCTCCAGCTGACGTCAAAGTCCCTGTCACATGGCCAGATGAAAGCCAAGAGAGCACTGGTTGTCGTAGCAACCACAGAACAGCCCTGAAATTATTTCAATAGGTCATCTGTCACTGTGATGTGTATGTGTTTGTGAGTGCATGTGAGTGTGTGTGTGTGTGTGTGTGTGTGTGCATGCACACACACACCCCACAACCATCACGGACAGCTACCCAGCAACCTCAACCCTTGAACTTGTGACTAAAGAGTGCCTACAACTTTCAAGGCTGTTCTTACAGTTTCCGGCAAGAAAATGCATGCCCCTCTGAAGTTCCCATTGTCTCACTGTCACCAGCATGAAGTTTGTGTCTCTCTCTGTAGAACAGAAGGAAATAACTAAGAAATTCTGGGGGTAGTATTCTAAGCTAATTAAATATATCTGTAAGTAAATGGATAAAAACAGAAGCTCAACGGGAGCTGGAAGAAAAGATATTTTTAAAATGACATAAGAATCCACATCAATGTACTGAGACCAGGCTAGTAATGGAAAGAAAGAGAAGAAACATGGGGTGTGGTGGCCCTGAGTCAGATGAGCGTCTAAGGAGCTTCACATCAACTAGGATGGGGAATCAGTTGAGATGAATTCAGGATTCCTGCATTGTAAAATGTCTATGCAAGGATGAATGACCAAAAGAGTTTCAAAACAGTGCTACTTTAAAATACTTTACATTTCAAACTTTTTTGGATTTTTACTTTGGGGGTCACCATACAGGTGCCAAATCCTCCCCTTCTAAATGCTCTTGTCCACATCCCTTTGGGACTCAGCATGGAGTAAATGGGTGTCCCCAAACACAAACTTCAGTGAAAGCCTAGGACAGCAGAATAAAAGGAAGGTCCGGCACATTTTCTAACTTCAGCTTCATTTCCTTTAGGACAACCCTACCTTACTTCTAACTCCACACAGTGCTTATTTCCTAGTTCATTCTCTCAATTAATAGGAAGTCCATTAAATAAGATGAAATAAAATGCAGAGGAAGGTACTCTGAAAAATACATCCATTGAAACATACCGTTCGAAGGGGAAAGAGGTTAAAAGGCTGGGAGAAGAGATTGCTCTCAAAACCTTCCCATGCTAAAGTTATCAGGATTTCTTCTGGCTGGCTTCTGCTGGCTTCTTTAAAAAGAAAAAAAGTAGCTCTGGGGTGCTACAAAATATAAATGGAAACTAAACCAGCTGAGCAGACTACATTTATGTCACTGCAAAAGAATGAAATTTCTTCAGTTAGAGTCAGGAATTACTTCTAGCACAGTAAGACTAACGTTCAAACTGACCATAGAATCCTCCTATTCCATCTTCCTCTTCCTTTACTTCTGTCCCAGCCCCATCTGGGAGAAAAGATACATTTTTATTTGGAAAGTTATTTTCCTGATGCTATTAGCTATAGCACTGCAATAGTAAAATCAAAGTGTAATGCTATAATGAATGCTCCCCTCTTTAATTTCAGATTAATGATAGCTAGGAATTTACCTGTTAGCACAAGGACAATTGGCTCACTGAATCCAATGTCTATCTAAATGGGTCAGGATGTCACATCAGTGGTAGATTTCAGCAACAGTCACAATTCACAAATTTGTAATTTGTTCCAGTTATAGTTCTGGTTTTCTGTCAGAAA
Source organism: Kogia breviceps (assembly GCF_026419965.1). Taxonomy (NCBI): domain Eukaryota; kingdom Metazoa; phylum Chordata; class Mammalia; order Artiodactyla; family Physeteridae; genus Kogia; species Kogia breviceps. The sequence goes on from NC_081326.1 coordinate 44,949,470, forward strand.
TGTACATCACAGCAATGAGGGGAATGGGAAGAGAGGAGAGAAAGCATTTCCTTCTAGACTTCCAGGACCCCATGTTCTCTGAGCTGCCTGCTTTACCATCTCTTTGACTCCAAATCCATGGCTGCCTGATCATCTCTTCCTCTTTATGCAGTGAAACTGCAGTACCACAGTTTGACAATAGGTGATGTCCTCTGAAACAAGAAGTTATCAGTTCTAAAAATTCCTAAAATTCTGGCCTTAAATTAGTTTAAAATTCAACAAATACTAAGACCTTTTTATTTTGAATTTTCTATCATTTTTAAGACTAAGTAGAGGGGGATCTTCAAGATGGCAGAGGAGTAAGACATGGAGATCACCTCCCTCCCCACAAATACAACAAAAATACACCTACATGTGGAACAAATCCTACTGAACACTGGCAGAAGACCTCAGACTTCCCAAAAGATGCCTGAGGGCGACCTACACAGAGAGCAGGGCCAAAATCAAAGCTGAAGCCCAGGAGCTGTGCAAACAGAAGAGAAAGGGAAATTTCTCCGTGCAGCCTCAGAGCAGCCGATTAAATCCCCACAATCAACTTGATGTACCCTGCATCTGTGGAATACCTGAATAGAAGATGAATCATCGCAAAATTGAGGTGGCGGACTTGGGGTTTGCTGTCTGTGACTAATTTGTTTCTAATTTTAATGTTTATCTTAGTTTAGTTTTTAGCTCATGCTATCACTGATGATTTGTTTATTAGTTTGGTTGCTCTGTTCTTTTTTAAATTATGGTTTTTATTTTAATAAATTCAAAAAATGTTTTAAATTATTTTATTATTATTATAATTTTTCTTTCTTTTTTTCTCCCTTTTGTTCTGAGCCGTGTGGCTGACAGGGTCTTGATGCCCTGGCCTGGTGTCACACCTGAGCCTCTGAGGAGGGGGAGCCGAGTTCAGGACATTGGACCACAAGAGACCTCTCGGCCCCAAGTACTACCAGTTGGTGAGACTTCTCCCAGAGATCTCCGTCTCAACGCTAAGTACCAGATCTACCCAATGGCCAGCAAGCTCCAGTGCTGGACGCCCAATGCCAAACAACTAGCAAGACAGGAACACAACCCCACCCATTAGCAGAGAGGCTGCCTAAAATCATACTGAGTTCACAGACACCCCAAAACACACCACTGGATGTGGCCGTGACCACCAGAAAGACAAGATCCAGCCCCACCCCCCAGAACACAGGCACCAGTCCCCTCCACCAGGAAGCCTACACAGCCCACTGAACCAACCTTACCCACTGGGGGCAGACACCAAAAACAACGGGAACTACGAACCTGCAGCCTGTGAAAAGGAGACCCCAAACACAGTAAGTTAAACAAAATGAGAAGACAGAGAAACACGCAGCAGATGAAGGAGCAAGGTAAAAACCCACCAGACCAAACAAATGCAGAGGAAATAGGCAGTCTAGCTGAAAAAGAATTCAGAGTAATAATAGCAAGGATGATCTAAAATCTTGGATATAGAATGGAGAAAATACAAGAAATGTTTAATAAGGACCTAGAAGAACTAAAGAGCAAACAATGATGAACAACAGAATAATGAAATTAAAAATTCTCGAGAAGGAATCAACAGCAGAATAACTGAGGCAGAAGAATGGATAAGTGACCTGGAATATAAAATAGTGGAAATAACTACACCAGAGAAGAATAAAGAAAAAAGAATGCAAAGAATTGAGGACAGTCTCAGAGACCTCTGGGATAACATTAAATGCATCAACATTCGAACTATAGGGTCCCAGAAAAAGAAGAGAAAAGAAAGGGTCTGAGGTATTTGAAGAAATTATAGTTGAAAACTTCCCTAATCAAGTCCAGGAAGTGCAGAGAGTCCCATACAGGCTAAATCCAAGGAGAAACACACCAATACACATATTAATCAAGCTATCAAAAACTAAATACAAAGGAAAAATACTAAAAGGAGCAAGGGAAAAGCAACAAATAACATACAAGGAAATCTCCATAAGGTTAACAGCTGGTCTTTCAGCAGAACCTCTGCAAGCCAGAAGGGAGTGGCAGGACATAGTTAAAGTGATGAAAGGGAAAAACCTACAACCACGATTACTCTATCCAGCAAGGATCTAATTCAGATTCAATGGAGAAATTAAAACCTTTACAGATAAGCAAAAGCTAAGAGATTTCAGCACGACCAAACCAGCTTTAGGACAAAGGCTAAAGGAACTACTCTAAGCAGGAAACACAAGAGGAGGAAAAGACCTACAATAACAAACCCAAAACAATTAAGAAAATGGTAATAGGAACACACATATCGATAATTACCTTAAATGTAAATGGATTAAATGCTCGAACCAAAGGACACAGACTGGCTGAATGGATACAAAAACAGGACCCATGTACATGCTGCTTACAAGAGACCCACTTCATACCTAGGGACACATACAGACTGAAAGTGAGGGGATGGAAAAAGATATTCCATGCAAACGGACATCACAGGAAAGCTCGAGTACCAATTCTCATATCAGAAAAAAATGACTTTATAATAAAGACTATGACAAGAGACAAAGAAAGACACTACATAATGATCAAGGGATCAATCCAAGAAGAAGATATAACAACTATAAATATATATGCACCCAACATAGGAGCACCTCAATATATAAGGCAAACACTAACAGCCATAAAGGGGGAAATCGACAGTAATACACTAAGAGTAGGGGACTTTAACACTCCACTTTCATCAATGGACAGGTCCTCCAAAATGAAAATAAATAAGGAAACACAAGCTTTAAATGACACATTAGACAAGATGGACTTAATTGATATTTATAGCACATTTCATCCAAAAGCAACAGAATCCACTTTCTTCTCAAGTGCTCATGAAACATTCTCCAGGATAGATCATATCTTGGATCACCAATCAAGCTTTGGTAAATTTAAGAAAATTGAAACCATATCAAGTATCTTTTCCGACCACAATGCTATGAGACTAGACATCAGTTACAGGAAAAAAGCTGCAAAAAATACAAACACATGGAAGCTAAACAATACACTACTAAATAACCAGGGATCACTGAAGAAATCAAAAAATACCTAGAAACAAATGACAATGAAAACACGATGACTCAAAACCTATGGGATGCAGCAAAAGCAGTTCTAAGAGGGAAGTTGATAGCAATACAGTCCTACCTCAAGAAACAAGAAAAATCTCAAACAACATAAACTTACACTTAAAGCAATTAGAGAAAGAAGAAGAAGAACAAAAAAAAACCCCCCAAAGTTAGCAGAAGGAAAGAAATCATAAGATCAGATCAGAAATCAATGAAAAAGAAATGAAGGAAACAGTAGCAAAGATCAATAAAACTAAAAGCTGATTCTTTGAGAAGATAAACAAAATAACCAAATTGATAAACCATTAGCCAGACTCATCAGGAAAAAAAAGGGAGAAGACTCAAATCAACAGAATTAGAATTGAAAAGGGAGAAGTAACAACTGACACTGCAGAAATACAAAGGATCATGAGAGATTACTACAAGCAACTTTATGCCAATAAAATGGACAACCTGGAAGAAATGCGCAAATTCACAGAAAAGCACAACCTTCCAAGACTGAACCAGGAGGAAACAGAAAATATAAACAGGCCAATCACAAGCACTGAAATTGAAACTGTGATTAAAAATCTTCCAACAAACAAAAGCCCAGGACCAGACGGCTTCACAGGCCAATTCTATCAAATATTTAGAGAGGACCTAACACCTATCCTTCTCAAACGCTTCCAAAATATAGCAGAGGGAGGAACACGTCCAAACTCATTCTACAAGGCCACCATCACCCTGATACCAAAACCAAACATGTCACAAAAAAAGAAATCTACAGACCAATATCACTGATGAACATAGATGCAAAAATCCTCAACAAAATACTAGCAAACAGAATTCAATAGCACATCAAAGGGATCATACACCATGATCAAGTGGGGTATATCCCTGGAATGTAAGGATTCTTCAACATAAACAAATCAATCAGTGTGATATACCATATTAACAAATTGAAGAATAAAACCATATGATCATCTCAACAGATGCAGAAAAGGCTTTTGACAAAATTCAACACCCATTTATGATAAACAGTCTCCAGAAAGTAGGCATAGAGGGAATTTACCTCAACATAATAAAGGCCATATATGACAAACCCACAGCCAACATTGTCCTCAATGGTGAAAAACTGAAACCATTTCCACTAAGATCTGGAACAAGACAAGGTTGCCCACTCTCACCACTCTTATTCAACATAGTTTTGGAAGTTTTAGCCACAGCAATCAGAGAAGAAAAAGAAATAAAAGGAATCCAAATTAGAAAAGAAGAAGTAAAGCTGTCACTGTCTGCAGATGACCTGATACTATACATAGAGAATCCTACCAGAAAATGACTAGAGCTAATCAATGAATTTGGTAAAGTAACAGGATACAAAATTAATGCACAGAAATCTCTTGCATTCCTATACACTAATGATGAAAAAAGTGAAATTAAGAAAACACACCCATTTACCATTGCAACAAAAAGAATAAAATATCTAGGAATAAACCTACCTAAGGAGACCAAAAGAACTGTATACAGAAAATTATAAGACACTGATGAAAGAAATTAAAGATGATACAAATAGATGGAGAGATATACCATGTTCTTGGATTGGAAGAATCAACTTTGTGAAAGTGACTCTACTACCCAAAGCAATCTAAAGATTCAATACAATCCCTATCAAACTACCACCTGCATTTTTCACAGAACTAGAACAAAAAATTTCAGAATTTGTATGGAAACACAAAAGACCCCCAATAGCCAAAGCAATCTTGAGAAAGAAAACCAGAGCTGGAGGAATCAGGCTCCCTGACTTCAGACTATACTACAAAGCTACAGTAATCAAGACAGTATGGTACTGGCACAAAAACAGAAATACAGATCAATGGAACAGGATAGAAAGCCCAGAGATAAACCCACACACATATGGTCACCTTATCTTTGATAAAGGAGGCTAGAATGTACAGTGCAGAGAAGACAGCCTCTTCAATAAGTGGTGCTGGGAAAACTGGACAGCTACATGTAGAAGAATGAAATTAGAACACTTCCTAACACCGTACACAAAAATAAACTCAAAATGGATTAAAGACCTAAATATATGCCCAGACACTATAAAACTCTTAGAGGAAAACATAGGCAGATCACTCTATGACATAAATCACAGCAAAATCCTTTTTGACCCATCTCCTGGAGGAATGGAAATAAAAACAAAAAAAAAAAATAAATGAGACCTTATCAAAGTTACAAGCTTTTTGAACAGCCAAGGAAACCATAAACAAGATGAAAAGACAGCCTTCAGAATGGGAGAAAATATTTGCAAACGAAGCAACTGACAAAGATTAATCTCTAAAATTTACCAGCAGCTCATGCAGCTCAATATCAAAAAAACAAACAACCCAATCATAAAATGGGCAGAAGACCTAAACAGACATTTCTCCAAAGAAGATATACAGATTGCCAACAAACACATGAAAGTTTGCTCAACATCACTGATGATTTGAGAAATGCAAATCAAAATTACAATGAGGTATCACCTCACACCAGTCAGAATGGCCATCATCAAAAAATCTACAAACAATAAATGCTGGAGAGGGTGTGGAGAGAAGGGAACCCTCTTGCACTGTTGGTGGGAATGTAAATTAATACAGCCACTATGTAGAACAGTACGGGGGTTCCTTAAAAAACTCAAAATAGAACTACCATACAACTCAGCAATCCCACTACTGGACACATACCCTCAGAAAAACGTAATTCAAAAGGAGACATGTACCACAATGTTCATTGCAGCACTATTTACAATAGCCAGGACATGGAAGTGTCCATCAACAAAGGAATGGATAAAGAACATGTGGCACATATATACAATGGAATATTACTCAGCCATAAAAAGAAACAAATTGAGGTATTTTTGGTGAGCTGATGGACCCAGAGTCTGTCATACAGAGTGAAGTAAGTCAGAAAGAGAAAAACAAATACCATATGCTAACACATATATATGGAACCTAAAAAAAAAAAAAAAAAAAAAAAAAGGTTCTGGTGAACCTAGGGGCAGAACAGGAATAAAGACACAGATGTAGAGAATGCACCTGAGGACACGGGGATGGGGAAGGGTAAGATGGGACGAAGTGAGAGAGTAGCATTGACATATATGCACTACCAAATGTAAAATAGCTAGCCAGGGGGAAGGAGCTGCATAGCACAGGGAGATCAGCTTGGTGCTTTGTGACCACCTAGAGGGGTAGGATTGGGAGGGTGGGAGGGAGACGCAAGAGGGAGGAGATATGGGGATATATGCATATGTATAGCTGATTCACTTTGTTATACAGCAGAAACTAACCCAACACTGTAAAGCAATTATACTCCAATAAAGATTTTTGTTTTTTAAAAAGACTAGTACACTTTATTGTATATTGACTTGGGCACTCATATTATAAGTTAAAATTATCAGTGGACTGACCTTCAAAATGAAAAGTGGATACATGTAATCCTTTTTTCTATAGCATGCTTCCAACCTGCCATCACTCTTTTCCCTTTGCAAACTGTCTAGAATTAGAGATTCCTCTTACAGCTATGGAAGTCACTGGTCTCTTGCAGAATTGAAATTGTGACGATGATCTCTTTAGAGCTCAGGTTTCTACCCATTTGACCAATTAATCCAAATGTAGGTAAAAATATCATAGGAAATACATATGAAGGCCTTCTCCAAGCACAGCCCACTACACTGAAGAGAATATGAGTCATTTTCTTTTTTAAATAATAACTTTTTTTTAGGTGAAAATGATTCACTTAATTTAAAAATACCCATTCAAAAATACTTCTGCACCATAGTTTTCACTTGCTGTATGAATGTCAGGGCTGCTTATTATTAGTTTGACCACTTTGCCAGAAATAACACTTAAATGCCACTAAACAAGCATTCTGACTTGGGTTCACACACCTGAATTAACAGGTTTATTAGGCAATTAGTAGACATCTATAATCAGCCTTTTATTTGATGTTTCTAGGTAGAAATGTTGCTGTATCCCTGTCTCAGCATTAGTGCGAAGGCCATAGACCTATTGTTTGGAAGCACTGGGTTCAAATCTCATCTGGGCAAGTTACCCAAGTGCTCTGAGCCTCAGTGCCTACATCCTAAGGTTGTTGTGAGGATTATAAACTTAAGGTTTTTAAAAATTCTGATACCCTGTGACAGGGTCAGTGGCTTGACGTATATGTAATTTCTTATTTATCTGTCTGACTCTGATAAGTCTAAGACCTTCAGGGAAAGGATGAATCTTATTCATCTCTACAACTCTATGGTTAATAGCACAAGGACCAGAACACGAATGCTCAATAAATGTTGAGTGACTCCTCAAAATGCTGAGAAAGAAACGTTCGCTTTTTCTTCCTGCTAACAGAGAAGAGAAAGCCTCCCCTCAACCCCCCAAAAAGGCAAAGGAAGGAAAAACAAAACCAAAAATGTTATCACAAAATTTTCTAGCGATGAATGGGTTCAAGTAAATTTGCCAAATAAATCAAACTTATCTCTATTAAATCATATTTATTATGAGTGCACATAAGTTATATGCTGATGTATTTTATGGTTATAGCTGTTGATGTTGGATAATCTTTTACATTAACTGATTAAATGAGCACTTACTATATCTGGAGCACTGTTCTAAGTGCTATAGGTATATTAAATTATTCACTATAATAACTATGAGGTAGGCATTATTCTTTCCCACATTTCACAACTAAAGAAACTTAAGCATAGAGTGATTAACTAATTTGCCTACCTAGCACATGGAAGAGCCAGGATCTACACCCAGGAAACCTGGCTCCATAAATTTTGGAAATAATTTACATTTGATATATTTTTAGAAAGCATTGAATTATTTCTTATGGTTATTTTATACTTGAAGGTTGTTTTTATTTTTAATTTCTTATGAGGGGGAGAAGGCCAACTTATCTTTTCTGCATTTAGGAACTCTGGTGATCTTAATCTAGCTTTGGCCTAAGGCATAATATGGCAAGAAAAATCTAATTCAGAAGATTTGAATAAAGGAAAATGGGCAAAGTAAAATACTGAAAATATCCTGAATAAAATCACCCAAATTATTATAGTCTTAACTGAAGCAAACATCTGGATTACACAGGCTTGGGTAACTTCTGTTTCTCAGTATGATGGAGTTTTTTGTGTTCAAACTAATACTCTCACTGAGATAATAATAGCTGGATTTTTAAAAAGTGGTTGGAAGGCATCAAAGAGTAGCAAAGGCAGCAAAACTTTTAAGTGCCAAGATCCCAGATAAAAGGAATATATATTGGTGTAAGTCCAGTATTCTCCACATTATCTGCTACTTTTCTCCTCAAATTATTTGATAATCCCTAAAGTGGTATGGGGTTTTTGGCATTCTCAAAACTGGAGAGACAAAAATTGGGGATTCAAATATTCAAAAACATCCAGGACTTTAGGGATTGAGACCTTGGTTTAAAAAAAAGGAATCACAGAGAAGAGATCCTAACATTCTGAACTGTTTTCCCCTCAAAGCACCTGCCAATTCCTAGATGACGTTAGACAAAGCATTAATATGCAGCAAAGAAGATAAAAACATAAGGGGTGAGTTTATGTTTGGGAGTTCAGGATCCTTCAAGGAGCTGAAGCTTGTGAACATCCTAAGTTTTCAGGCCTCATAACTGAAAGGCCCCAGAAGTAGTGGAAAACAAAATAGATGCATCCTCACAAAAACCTGGATCCATCCTAGAATCATTACAATACCTAGTCGGATCAAGGTAATTCACCCCTGTTCTTACTATTTCCCAGAGAAAATTAACCTTCTTTAAGGGAAGATAACATCATACAGAGCCTCTGCCATTTTTCATATACCACTTCCAATTCACTCCAGAATCATTAATCATGCTAGAAAATAGGTGTAACTGACCAAAATCCAAGAAGAAAAAATAGACAGTAGAAATAGATCCATAGGTGATTTATCTTTTATAGTTATCAGACAGGGACTTTAAAATGACCACAGTTGACCCTTGAACAATCTGGAAGTTGACTGTCCACACAGTTGATATTCTGGGTCTAGGTTTACAGTCGGCCCTCCATATCTGCAGTCCCACACCCACAGATTCAACCAACCATGAATACTGTATCATGTATTTAGTGAAAAAAAAAAAAAAAACCCACATAAGTGGACCCACACAGTTCAAACTGTGTGTTATTTAAGGGTCCACAGTATAATTAATATGTTCAAGGAGATAGCTGGATGGAGAGTTCCACATGCAAAATAGTAAAATCTATAAAAAGAGAACATATTAAATTTAATTGAAAAATACAATTAAGAGCACAACAGATGGATTCAAGAACATAGAAGATATAGCAAAAGAGAAAAATAGTGAAACGAATGATTAGCAGACAATATCTAGAATGAAGTATAAGAAGAATAAAAGAATGGAAAATACTGAAAATAATGCAAGATATTTGGGACATATGAAAAGGCTAACATGTACATTGGGGAGAGGAGAGAGAGATAGGACAGAAGCAATATTTGAAGAGAATTGGCTGAGAAGTTTCTAAAACTTATAAAAGATATGAAACAACAGATTTAAGAAGCCCTATATATCCCAAACAGGATAATTACAAAGAAAACCACACATGGACACATACCAATCTGCTGAAAACTAAAGACAAAACCAAAATCTTAAAGCAGTGAAACAAAAAAAATTATATTAATTTATAAGGAGCAAAAAAAGACTTTTTAACAGTAAAAATCAACAGTAAAACAAACAAGACAATTAGAAAATTGGCAAAATACAGGAAAAGATATTTTCCCCAAGAATGTATAAAGATGACAAATAAGCACACAAAATGATTTTCCAGCATCATTAGCTATTAGGAAAATGCAAGTTAAAACCATAATGAGATACTACTACACACCTGTCAAAATGACTAAAATAAAAAATAGTGACAACACCAAATGCTGGCAGAGAAACTGAATCACTCGTATTGCTAGTGGGAAAGTAAAATGGTACAGCCACTATAGAAAACATTTTGGCAGTTTTTAAAAAAATTAAACATGCAACTACTGTATGTACTCATGCAATTGTACTCCTGGGTATTCCAGAGAAATGAAGGCTTATGCTAACAGAAAAGCTTGTACACAAATGCTTTTAGCACCTCTCTTTGTGATGGTCAATAACTGGAAACAACTCAGGTGCTTTCAATGAGTGAATGGGTGAACACATTTTAGTACATCCATACTATGGAATACTACTCAGTAGTAAAGTGAAACAAACTATGATGCACACAAAAACCTGCATCAATGTTCAGAGAATTTTTCCGAGTGAAAAAACTAATCTCAAAAGGTCACTTACTGTACAATTCCATTTCTGTAACAGTATGACAAAATTATAGAAATGAAAAACAGATCAGTGGTTGCCAGAGATTAAGGAGGGAATTAGGGGAAGTGCCTATGGCTGTAAAAGGACAACGGGAGGGATGCTTATAGTGTGATGGAAACATTCTGCATCTTGACTGTATTAATGTCAATATCCTGGCTGTAACATTGAACTACAGCTTTGCAAGATGTTACCTTTAGGGGAAAGTGGGTAGAGGGTAGATGGGTTCTCTCTGTATTGTGTCCCACAACTGCATGTGAATCTACATTTATCTCAAAATAAAAGTTTAATTAAAAATTTTTAAATGAAGGTGACATAAGACATTTCAGTCAAAAACTGAGGGAATTTGTTCCAATAGAATCATAAATTTCTGACGAGTTGTTTAAGCAGAAGAAAAATCTCACATGGAAACACAGAGATACAGAAAGGGCAGATATATAGATAAAATTTAAATGAATACCAACTTTATAAACCCCCCATGTCTTGTAGGGGTTAAAATATGTGTAGATTCAAAATATAGGGCAACATTAGCACAAAAGGTAAGAGAGGATGAATAGAATTAAAGTTTTCTAAGATTCTTGTATTCTGGCCAAAGTACTGATTAATAAGTCTCTAATAAGATACGGGTCCACAATGTAATCCTTGTAGTATCTATTAAAAGAATAACAAAAGAATGTATAGCTAATATACTAATACAGCAGGAAAATGATTTTAAAAATTACTTTTTTCCCAAAAGAAGCAAAAAAAGGTGGGGCGGGGGGAAGAGAAAATGATAGGATAAATAGGAAGAAATACTGGGTTGACCAAAAAAGTGCGTTCGGGTTTTTCTGTAACATCTTACAGAAAAGCCCGAACGAACTTTTTGGCCAACCCAATAGTAACATTGAAGAGTTGATTGCAAACATGTAAATAATTACAATGATTACTATAATATATAAACTGACCAAATATTCTAATTAAAAGACAAAAACATCAGATTGTATTAATACGAAAATTCTAACTCTACTCCACATAAGAGATGAAAATTGATATACAAACTAACAAGCAAAAACTGTTGCAGCATTATTATCAAGCAATAGTACCTACTTGTAATATATGCGAGAGATACTAAGAGACATAGAAGAACACTTCATAATTCACTGCTCTAAATATGTATGCACCTAATAAAATAGCATCAAGATAAATAGAAAAATTCATAGTATTGATTTAACATATTTTTTCATTTTTTATAGAACATGTAGCAAAATAAGGTAGAGGTAAAGAATATTTTAATGATGAAATTAACCAATCTGACTTGATTATCACATGAGGAATGATGATCTCAAGAATTACAAAATACACAAACTTTCCTCTCAAATATATTTAACAATATTGACTATATGCTGGGCTACAGGAGTTTTTCAATACATTATAAATGATCAAAATCAGAGTATACTCTTTGTACACAGTGGAACAAAGCTAGGACTCAGTATTAAATAGACAAATAGAAAATCTCTAAAGGGAAACCAAGCAATACATTTCTAAATAATCCATGAATTAAAAAGATTTATATTGCAATGTAAAAATATTTTGAACTGAACAACAAAAATATAATGTATCAAAATTTACATGCACCTAAAGCACTCACTACTTAATGGAAATGATTATATCTGTTTAAAAAAAATACTGAGGTTCCACTTTTAGCATGGTACTTTGAGGACCTCTGTGGACCTAGTCCCTAGTGAAACAAGTATAAGTTGTGAAAGTATTTTTAAATATCATAGAAAGTCTCTGAGAATTGTCCTTAGGGTATAGAGCCAATGAAGAAACATTTATTCAAGAAAACATACTAAAACTTGATAAGAACATTGAGAATCTGTAGCACTTTTGAGTCACTTCCATGCATGCTCCATCCTGGAAAGGTGTAACCAATAAGATTGGGCTTCTTTTCCCCTCAGCTCTTGATAAAGGGACACAGTATCTCACTGGGAAAGGCAGGCCATCAGCATTTCTCCAGCTCTGGTGTCAAATTCCTGGTCAGTGCGGGCAAGACGTTGGGGGCTCCCTTCCTCCATCTAGCCCCCACTCGTAGGGCAGATGTTCTACTCCAGGCACAATAGGTCAAAATTCCTGAGGCCCTTATTACCCTCAATCCAGCTCACTTGTAGGGCAGAGGTTCTATTCCAGAGGCAATCTGAGACTAGGCTACCAACACTGCTCCGTGTCCAGAGTAGTTACTCAGAGGTTTTTCCCAGAGGGAGAGACAATCCATGAGAGCAGAGAGCTCTGCAGATCTTCCCAGAGGAACTGCCCTTATTAAATAGAATGCGGGGAAGTTCACGTTTAAGGTTGCTCTTGAAAACAATGGAGATTTTGGTGGTAAACAATTGAGAGGAGACTGATAGAAGAGCAAAAGCTCACCTGTAGACCAGCTAGTTTACCAGAGAGAACCAGGGAAAGAGACAGCTAAAAAGAGCCCTTCTGGGATCAGAACAAACAGATTGGCCTCAAAAACTTCCCCTAATGAATTTAATTGGATCATACTGTGGAACAATTTATGCCCCACAGCATTGTAAGAAATACTAGAGCAATCAGCCAAAAATTAGTGAAGCCCAACAGCTGGGTGTGATACCAAATGTGGCAGACAGTATAACAGAGATCAAGGGTAAAGACAGTTAAAGAGAGCCATGCTAAAACTAATCATCGCAAGCTGACTGGGCACAGTCACCAAAACAGTGGTAAGAGTAGCACCCTAGTATTGTGCTTTATGGTTCACGTAGCACTTCCATGATTCTATTTCATTTGACCCTGAATCAATAAAAACATTAATTTTTTTAAAAGGTTTAAAAATCCATGATCTAAGTTTCTACCTCAAGTAGTTGGGCAAAGAAGAGATGGGATATAGCTGCCCAGAATAAAGACATTTTCTAGCCTCCCTTCTACCTCTGTAGCTTTGTGATTAAAACAGGCCACTGACATATGTGTAGATAGATATGTCATGTGTAGCTTCCAGAACCTTCCTTAAAAACAAATGAGCAAACAAAACTTGTCTGAGCCCTTTTCGTTGTTTTATTCTGTTTACCATCCTACTGCTTGGGAGCATGGAGGTGATGGCCACCAGTGGACCATGAGGAAGCGGGCTATATATCCTAGAGATGGATGCTGGAGCTATGTGCTAGAAGAAGCCTGATTCCCAAAGACTTCATGGGAAAAAGCTGTCAATCCAGTCCTACATTTCTTCCCTCTGGGCTTTTACGTGAGAAAGAGAGAGAGAGAAGAGAGTGTGTGGGGGGGGAATTCTCTCATATTTAAGGCACAATTATTATATGTCAAACCTATTCCCAAGTGTTAGAGTTTCCACCATCAAAAAAAAGGGAGGCGGGAGGGAACTTTGTGCAAGTGAAATGTGGGATGTTAAATAAGCTATGAAATTTCATGAAATTCCAGGAATCCATCTAGAAGGAAACAGAATGCAATGCATTTATTTCGCTTTTCGCAAAAGCATTGCAAAAGAAATCCTAGAAAACAGTTCTTCATTTCTCCAGGTAATTAAATTAGTAACCTTTAATTAATATTTGGTAATAATCATGTGAAGATTCTTTAAAGTCTTTCTAGACACTGAGGAGTCACATGGGTTGAAGATAAAGAAAAAGGAGAAAAGAAACAACAAAATTACTCAGGGAATAAAAATGGTCTCTCCTTTCACCCTGCTTGTCTTTTCATAGATTGCATGAGGGATATAAATTCTTTTCTTTTAAAGAGAGACAATTTTTCACATGAAACGAAGGATTTCATGGGAAAATGGTTCACAAATCACCTCTTTAATTTCTCATACAAAAAGGAAAGCTGCAAAATGTTAATTTTCCATCAGCAACGTCCAGTACAATTAGAACAAACACTGATCTTTGGTTTTGCTTTTTTCTTTTTAAAGATTGGTTTAGAATCATAACTCTCTCTTTGCTGTCAGACACTCTTGTACATTTATAAACCTGATTTTTACAAATCATCAAGGATTCTATTCCTTCCTACTTCCAAGAGATAAAGAAATAGACTGAAAAGCATGAAGAATCTAGATGCTTTCTGTGGTGCCTGCGTTGAAATGCAACTCCTATAAACAAGAATAGAGAATCAATCCTGAAATTTATCTGCAGCCCCAAGTCATGCATTTTGTTGCGTTTTTGTACAAAACGTGGGTATCAAGGATTCTTGCTGCATTATAATGGAAAGGGTATGAACTTTGGAATCGGGTACACTCAGACTTAAATGTGGGCACCTAAAAAACATGACTTTTTCATTTCTGTGACTTCAAACAACTTACTTAACCCCTCTGAGTCTTCATTTTATTATCTGTGAAATAGCAGTACTAATGGCCCTGCAGGGTGGTGATAAAGAGTGATGCTCAAGTTTAGCAGTGCATCTGATACAGTTAAAAGAAAGCTAAACTTCACAACTAGGAAGAATAATTAACAAATGTGCTAATTAGGGTCCAGGTTACCTAAGTTTACGCTTTCTAAAGAATAAAGTTACTTGAAGTGTGATTTCTGATTTTCATGGAATTCCTTAGTAAGTAAATTATAATAGTTCCTAACATCAAGAGAACTATGAATTTATATTTTCATAGTCTATATTTCCACTTAATAGCATTTAATGACAGTTGAAACCAGAGCATAGAATCATTTTTAACCTATCAAAGATGAGATGTTCAATTATTAAGTTCCCCATATGGAGTAAAGTTGTCAGCATCCTCCGGGCTTGTGAGGATGAGTGTCATGAGATCAGCAACCTCACCAAAAAGGAGTGAGAGCCCACAGTGCCTGGATACACTTGTGCCAGGGCTGGAGGGACTCAAAACTTTCCAGAGCAAAAAGACTTGACATTGGCCTTTTCTCCAAGAAATTTTTTATAAGGAATTTCATGAGGAAATAATTCCCAGTAAACAGAGTTGAAACAGGAATGGGAGGAGAGAAGCAATTTGGTAGGGGCTGAGGGGGAGGGCGGGGGGACCCTCACCAAAGGAGGAGAATCATGAAGTCAAGATGGAAGGAAGATTTCTGACTCAGTAAGGCTATTCACTTGGGAATGAGTATCAGTGGAAACCTTCTAAAAAAGGATGAGGGGCTTGGAGTCAGAGTCCTACAGCATGAGTCCCCAGGAAGTCTCTGAGCTCTGCAGGGCCTCTCCAGTTCCTACAGTTACACCTAGGAGCACCTCAACATCGAATCAATAACTTCTCTTTCTGCCTCACCAGCTTGAGTGGGCGTTCCATCATTTGAAGCAAGTGATCTCTAACATAAACACAATCATCTTTGTCCTTCACTGAATTAGTGTCACTGATTCCTCAAAATGGAAAAAGACTTTCATTACCTCGATCATTGCATTCATTTGTTCATTCATTCACCTAATAATCTTCAGTGAGTGCTTCCTCTGTGTGTCAGAGGACACAGCAATGAATAAGAAAGACACAGACTTTGGCCTCATGGAGTTTATAGTTATTGAACAATTACAACATTTAGTAAATAATGAGTGATATAGAAGGAGAGCTACCCGGTGCCAGCCCAGGAGAACATAATGCAGTCTGGGATTTCACAGAAAAGCTCTCAGAAGATATGACCCTTGAGTGAAGAATAAAGAGGAGTGAGCCAGTTGAGGAGCTGGGAGATGTACTGAGCAGAGAAAACAGTGGGTTTAAAACCTCAGAGACAAGAGGCCACATGGCGTGTTAGAGGAACTGAGAGGCCAGGATGGCAGATCGCTGAGAAAAGTAAGTGGCACACGATGAGAAAGCCGGTTGTGGGCAGCTTATAGAGGGTTTCTTTGTAAACCAATGTAAACAGGTAACTGAGCCACTCGCTCAAGGACACACAGCTAACAGGTGGCAGATTGGACACTAGGTCATCTGAGCTCTAATTCAGAGACCAACTAAACCTTTGAAACTAATGTTCTTTTAAAAGTTCTTTTCTGATTCTAACGGTAACACATGCTGATTGTAGAGAGAATGTATCTTCTATTGGCACAAAGAGCACTATGCAAACGGCCCCCAGGTACCCAGTACACACCTTGCATGATGTATAACATCAAATGATCACCCTCGGCAAATCCATTATCCCCAGACACTAGACATCTTTAGAATGTCTGTAATTATAGGATTTGTCCAGACTGAGCCATGCAAAAGTCGCAGGATTAGGGTTCATGATGAAAATCTGTCCATTACACAAAGGACCCCACACTCTTCCCCGTATGTCAGCTGCTTGCCCGTTTTTACTGCATGAAAATGTAGACTTGAAGATAATCGAGTGATTATACTCAGAAAGATATCTGATAAATTGTATTTGCACGTTCCCTGGTCTCTTCACGGCCTGGTCTCCAGAACGTCTCTGTCCATTTCAAAATCAGAAGATGGTGTTTTCATCACCCAACCACAGAAGCCCTTTAGGATAGCCCCGCCTCTCTCCGCACTGCCAGCAGCTCCAATTCCTTGGTCAAACCCAAACTGAGCACTTCTCATAAGGATTCACGTGCCAGAATAGAAGCCCCTTGTCCTTCCTCCTGGGAAGGTGCTCTGCAAGGCTACGGAATCAACCTTTCCCTCCTCGTTGGGGTGGCAAGCAAACGAGCCCCAGGAAGCCTGGCCAGCAGATAAAGTGCTTGATTAAGATGCCCTCCTCTTCATAGTTAATTGGCAGATCGTTTTCAGAGTTCCTGCCTTAGAATTTGTTCTTTCTGGGTTGTCATTTTATTTTCCTGCCACCCACATTAAAAGAAAGCCTCTTTTGCCTGTCTTTGCAGTTCCCAAGCCTAATGATAATCACGGTTTCAGCCTCTTGCCTTGAGATTCTGACAGCATAAATAATGCAGGTGCACAGAAATAAAATGTAGCTATGATGGCTTTTGCTTCTCTAGCCAATCAACTACCAAAAAAAAAGGAAAGAGACTGAATTGATAGAAAGATGCATTTTACTGTCCAGCTGCCAAGGGGGCACTGCCGACAATGAGGATTTCAGAATAATAACCCTAAAGAGAGGAGGTTCAGAGCGTCCCATTCACTGCGGCCACAGCCTGAAAGACGCATTGTTCCCGACAGGTCAGGTGGAAGACCCCTCCCATGAATGCAGCATTCTGAGGAAATGCTAAGCCAACCGTTTTTTAAAAGACCCTCTGACACCAGAAATTTCAAACATGATTTGGTTCTCAGGGAGCAATACCATATCCTCACAGGTGTGCGATAATCAGGCATCTAAGAACAGCAGCCTCTCCAAAAACAGCTGCGGAAAGGATAAAGATACAATTGGTCCATTTAAAATCTGTGCAGTGGACTCCCCGGCTTAATGTCTGCATTCTGAGAGCTGTGGCGGGGTTGCGAAATGGGGCTTTCCAGCTGCCAGAAAGAGGAGGGGCCCTGATATGAGGACTTTGCCCTGGGAGGCGTCCGAACTTAGAAATACATTTTTAAAAATGTCAACATATAAAACATTATAAAGGGAAATGCTCAAAAATAAAACATCCACCCATTCCATTATCCTGCTTAAGACTTTTCCCCCATGTTTTTCTCATGCTCTCTTCTAACCTTTAATTTTGACAGAGAGAAAAATGAACATAGTTACAAAGATAATATTTACGTATGATTCTTTTATTGGCTTGTTTTGCACTTGGCACTGAGCTTTCTGTGAGTTACCTCATTCAATCTTCATAACAGCCCCATGAGGTAAGTACCATTATTACCGACATGAAGAAACTGAGTTTTAGAAGAGTGACCATCACTTGCCTGAGGTGCCTGACTTAATCTGCGGAGTTAGTTCACACAAGAGCTGGCATTCAAATCCAGAAGCCAAAGGTTTTCCCTTCTTTCCACTCACTGTGGGCTAATGAGTACCTTCTGAAGCCTGCAGAGCCTCCATATTTATCCTTTTCAGTTGCTACATAAATTCCAATGAACTGATATGCCACGGCATATTTAATATTTCATTCTCTGATTACTTCAGAGTTCAGGTGCTTCTAGATTTTCTCTATTATAAATAGCAACATATAAACATCTTTATACGTTTACTCTTTTTCCTTTGAGTTGTTTCCTTGGGCAAAAGAGACTAATGAAAGTGACTACTGAGTCATAGGTACTGAAAGTTGGGCCTATCGATAGATACTACTTCTTGTCAGACTTTTAAATGAACTTTAACTGTTTTTCTAGCCACTAGCAAGAATTGGATGTATTGTATCTCCACAGGCTCGTTAGCACTGCATCAGATAGATCTAGATCTAGATCTAGATCGATTGATCTATCTATAATTTATTTATTGTTCTTAGTTTGTAAGTGCCAAACAACAACCTGTCATCACTGAGATTTTTATTTCTTGCCCTACTGGAGAGTTGAGTATTTTTTTCATATATTTGTTTGCCATTTCCTTGTCTGTAAGCTGTATTTAGGACTTCTGTATTCATTGAGACCCAGATTTCAATCCTCACCAGATATAGCTTTGTATAATTTCAAAACTAATATCTTTCTCTCCCCAGTTCCCAGTCTGCTCAGTGAGATGATGATGGTAATGATGATTTCAGCTTTACGTTAATCTCCACCTAAATTCCTTCCCACCCCCCTGGTTTTTACCAGAAGAGTCTGCGGCAGTGCCACGCCATTTTCTGACATGTTGTTACTCATGTACATCTGTATATATTCCTTAAAGGATTTCGGACCTTGATGAAGGAACGACCTTATTTGCAGTTACACTGTTCTAATGCTTCCCGTAAGTCACGCCTGGTGAGATAAAAGAGCACAGCGCCCTTTAAACAGAGTGAAGAGGAAAGGATGACCCACGTCCCAGCTGTAAACACACCGCAGTGAGGGAAGAAGCTAGGGCGCTGGGCTGAGGTTCCACAAGAATTTCAGAAAAATGGGGCTGATGAGGCCCTATCATCTCACAAACCTGTGCGTGAAACAGTGTCGAAAGCCTCCCTTCTTCACAACTTTTCTTTTGTTAGGCTCCCTTTATTGTCTAGAACATTCTAAATTAGGTTATCTGCTACTAGCAATCAGAGGCTTCTGACCAGTGTAGAACGGTCCCCTTCATAACTATAAGGGTAGGTATTTTCGTTTATTTTTTATTATTAAGAGGGACTTAAGTATGAAGCCACTTGGCCATCTGTAAAACAACCACCATCCTCCACCCTTCACCTGCTGACCTCCAGGAATTTTGTACACAGATAGTGGTAATCCTGCTTTAATGAAAAACGGCATCAAAAATTAAGGTGCTTTTGAAGCATTAAGAAGTTAGGGATTACTTAGCTTTAACATTTTTAACCTAGGGATGTTGCCTATTTTATTCATTCTGTATTCACAGCATTGAACAGTGCCTGGCACATGGCAAGTGATCAAAATGTACTTGTTCAATGAACGAATGAATGGATAGGTGAATGAATGAACTAAAATTCAGTTTTTAGGATAAAGACCCTGCAAAAAGATACAGATGAATGATCTGAATTTAGAAAACTGACTCAAGTGTGGTTTCTTCAACTTGGACTAGGGTCTAGGGATGTGAAATATTAAGGAAAACCAGTTTTTATCAGTTTTGAATTTTCTGAAAAATCATATCCCGTTTCTTCAGTTTTTGCCAAAGTAACATGTGCCCTGTTAACAAAGGAATCCCTGATGAAGAATGGGATAGGCTCTGAAGGCATTCTGACTAGGGCGTGATGCATGAAAAAGCTAATTTCAAAGTAGCTTTCCCAGGTTAAACCAAAGCTACAAATGTCAGAGTATGTTGATCCTTGACCCTCAACTTCTCCAAAACAATACACTTGAATATATGCAGCCAATATTTGAATTATCTACATTGGCACCAGCCTTCTAGTGCTTTCATAGCAGGAAATGGCAAATAGCCAGTTACTTGGGAAAGCAACAGGGGAGCAAAACCAAATAGGGACCTTTTAATCATCAAGTGTAGAGTAAATTCATGGTAAGTAAATCTGCATGTGAAATTCCAGAGGATAGTTTTGCAGAGGAAGTGAATACTGTGAATACCATGTGTGCAAGTACACACACATACACACAGAGATGATGTGATTTATCCACTACTACTATACACTGAATGTGTCCCCCTAAAATTCATATATTGAAATTCTAACCCCCAGTGGATGGTATTAGGAGGTGGGGGCTTTGGGAGGTAAACAGGTTATAAGGGCAGAGCCTTCATGAATGGAATTAGAGCCCTAATAAAAGAAGCTCTAGAGAGCCCCTTTGCCCCTTTTGCCATGTGAGGACACAGCAAGAAGACACCCATCTATGAACCAGGAAGTGGGCCTGCACTAGACACTAAATATGCCAGCACCTTGATCTTACACTTTCCAGGCTCTAGTCTGTGAGAAATAAATGTGTTATTTATAAGCTATCCATTATGGTATTCTGTTACAGCAGCCCAAATGGACTAAGACACCTACATCTGTGCTTGAAAACTCAGATCACTTCAATTCAACCAGTTGCTTTCTCCCCCAGAAAGCTTCCAGATATTCAACATATAAATGAGCTAAATCTTTCTGATTTCTCATTTACAGATCTCTTTGTTAATCACTTAATATACTTTTATTGAGTCCTGATGAAATTATTATGTTTTCTTAACCAATAAAAAATTATACAATGGTAAACTGGTATTTATTAAGCACTTAGCCTATGCTAGCTATAGTATCTGAAACTTTTTGTACATGAACCAACATATTTGTACAATGACCCTTGAGGGGTAGGTATTATTTCCATTTTATGCAAGAGAGTACAGAAAAGTTAATAACCTTCCCAGGTCACATAGCTAAGTAAGTAGTGAAGACAGGATATGAACTAAGTTGTCTCTGAAAGTCGTGATTCCTGTGGTCTGGCTCTACACAGCCCATGACGAGGGCAGGACTTTGCAAAACCCACAATCCAATAGCCACACATTTCTTGAGCTCTTCTTAAGTGCTAGCCCTCCACCAGGCTCTGTGTGGGGTTCAGAGATGAATATAACCACCGCGGTGGTCCTCAAGGTGCTTACAATAATCTATTGGGAGGAAATGACAGAGAAGCAAATGAATATTATAAAAGGCCAATGGAACCTGTGTTATAAAGAGATTCAAGCAAAGAGATCTGGAAATTCAAGATGGGCACCAGTAAGCACTGGAGTGTACACTGTTTCCTTGAGCTCACAGTAGTATTACAGTAGAAAAAAATATTTTGGCAACCTACTTACAAATCCTATTTTTCCCACATCAAGGTCTCTCTTGGGTTGCAAGTAAAAAACTGCCATTTTTTTTCCAGGCTACAAAGCCACCATGTGCTGGCTGGGAAGTGCTAGGCAGAGTTCTTGTCCCGGCTCTGGAGACGAAGAGATGTGAAGGTTTGTCTGAGACTCTGCTTTCTTGGGGAGTGAGGGTGGTGCCTATAAAAGTAATTCCTGAGTGGTTGTATCAATTTACATTCCCACCAACAGTGCAAGAGGGTTCGCTTTTCTCCACACCCTCTCTAGCATTTATTGTTTGTAGATTTTTTGATGATGGCCATTCTGACTGGAGCGACGTGATAGCTCATTGTAGTTTTGATTTCTGTTTCTCTAATGATTAGTGATGTTGAGCATCCTTTCATGTGTTTGTTGGCAATCTGTATGTCTTCTTTGGAGAAATGTCCACTTAGGTCTTCTGCCCATTTTTGGATTGGGTTGTTTGTTTTTTTGATATTGAGCTGCATGAGCTGCTTGTAACTTCTGGAGATTAATCCTTTGTCAGTTGCTTCATTTGCAAATATTTTCTCCCATTCTGAGGTTTGTCTTTTCGTCTTGTTTATGGTTTTCTTTGCTGTGCAAAAGCTTTTAACTTTCATTAGGTCCCATTTGTTTATTTTTATTTCCATTTCTCTAAGAGGTGGGTCAAAAGGAATCTTGCTGTGATTTATGTCATAGAGTGTTCTGCCTATATTTTCCTCTAAGAGTTTCCTCTAAGAGTTTTGTAGTATGGAGGTTCCTTAAAAAACTACAAATAGAACTACCATACGCCCCAGCAATTCCACTACTGGGCATATACCCTGAGAAAACCATAATTCAAAAATAGTCATGTACCACAATGTTCACTGCAGCACTATTTACAATCGCCAGGACATGGAAGCAACCTAAGTGTCCATTGACAGATGAATGGATAAAGAAGATGTGGCACATATATACAATGGAATATTTCTCGGCCATAAAAAGAAACAAAATTGAGTTATTTGTAGTGAGGTGGATGGACCTAGAGTCTGTCATTCAGAGTGAAGTAAGTCAGAAAGAGAAAAACAAATACCATATGCTAACACATATATATGGAATCTAAAAAAAAAAAAAAAAAAAAAAAAAAAAAAGGTTCTGAAGAACCTAGGGGCAGGACAGGAATAAAGATGCAGACGTAGAGAATGGACTTGAGGACACGGGGAGGGGGAAGGGTAAGCTGGGACGAAGTGAGAGAGTGGCATGGACGTATATACACTACCAAACGTAAAATAGCTAGCTAGTGGGAAGCAGCCACATAGTACAGGGAGATCAGCTAAGTGCTTTGTGACCACCTAGAGGGGTGGGATTGGGAGGGTGGGAGGGAGACGCAAGAGGGAGGAGATATGGGGATATACGTATATGTATAGTTGATTCACTTTTTACACACCATTGTAAAGCAATTATACTCCAAAAAAGATGTTAAAAAAAAGTAATTCCTACCTCATAAGGCTGTTGTAAGTATTAAATGAGAAATACTTGTATATCACCTAGCATTTTGCAAAAGCATAAGCCAAAGCTGCCTTCCTCCAAAACTTGCTGAAGAAACAAATTACAAAAGATAAACTATATTGCTTGATTTTTTTCAATCACATTCCATCTTTAAATATTTAAAAAATGGAAGATATTTAAAATTTAAAATATTGGGGGAAGTGAAAAGAAAGCCAAGTGAACATTTATTCATTCATGAAGCTGGAAAGGGGGATGTGACACATAGTGTTGTTCCATGTCAGATTTGTCTAGAACACGTTTCTCCTCTGCGTGAAGGACAGACATGGAGCTGTCATCTGCCTGTTTGCTCTCAATTCTATTCCTTCCCTTCTAGGCTCAGCTCTGTTTTGCAGCGAGCTGGACTCTGCCAGCTAGCTACATTCTCCAGAATCCTGCCAACTGAGTATCAATTAGATCCAAGCAGTGGGACACACTGGCATGTGTTTGGAAGAGGCAAGGAGAAGAGAAGCCGTCGCTCATCCTCTCTCTGCTTCCAGCCCCTTGTCCAGCCATGGAGGCAGCAGGTGGCCCTGGACTCCAATGGTGCTGGCTGTTCCGGGAGCGGCAGGAGCAGCCGTGAGTGGCTGTGGTCCAGTAGCCTTTGCAGTCCCAGTAGTGGCATCAGGAGGTCCAGGAGCAGGATGCACACTTGGACAACTCCAAGGAGTGCACTTCTCAGCTCTGGCGCACCACCTCGGCTCTTTTGTTCTTCCAGTAATAGCAGCTTGACACTAACCTCTGTGTTATCCCACCTTCCCTTCTTTTGTTCCTTCAGGCCTTACTTTTGGAATCAGTCCCCTCTTTTAAACCTCCTTTATTTGACATACCTAACGTGGTTTCTCTTTTCTTGATTAAAACTTTACTGATACATTTAGCCAAAAAAAATAAAATAAAAAAATGAAAAATCCTTTTCTGATGACCAGAATCATATTTAACCTAAACAAAGCCCATAAAATGCAGTCTAATTGTTTTTATAAGCCTTGTGAGGATATAAAAATGTTCTTTGCTATGTTGCATTTATGTAGAGTTCAAAAGTTTTCTGATGACAAACAGCATCGCTTCATGGAATGCCAGAATAGTTTTGGCAACTAGTTACAGTTTTAGAAAATTAAAGATATAGTGAGTATGTAGAATGTGAAAAAACTTTTTTCCTGCTGTTAGCAAGGCCACGAAATGTTCTACTTAATAAAAAAAGAAGAAAAAGAGATCTTAGAACTGGCTGAAAAACTAGGTCCTGGAACTTCTGTTTACAAGGCTGCAATTGTAAGATGCACCCACATGAAAGACAAGAAGGATCTTTCAATATTCTTCCTTCAAGTTTAAGTTTCTATACATAAGGCCTCCCCAGTGGTGAAAATCACTCCCACCAACCTCCTGAGTTTGGCTTGCCTTGGAATTTCACAGCACTTTTTAGGACAAAGGTACTAAAACAATATTTTTCATCAACCCTGACAAGATTTTCAGGAAATAAAAATGTAAAAACCATCAGTATCCAGGTTTCTTAAGGTCAATAGCACGGGGAAAAAAACATTTCTAGAAAAAGGGAAGGAGCCAATGAATGTTTACAGGTTGATGGGTTCTCAGAATACTAGAAAATTCACGACTGTACTCAAAATACATTGCTCTTTAACTGGGGTTTAATATCAGAATACAGGAAAGCCCTAGAGAGAAGCCAGACAATTTTCTGAGTACGATGAAAGTTGACAACAACCCACTGGAAGCATCAGTGGAGCAATTATATAGGGCAGTGCCAACTGAGGCAACAGAATAGGAAAATTCTGGAAAGATCCCTGTTTGCCTTCCATAGTCCTAGGAAGAAAATTAAATGCAGCAGCTTACTTATTGATCTACATGGGGGCAGTTCGTGTTACAAAATTTTCATTTCCCTTTGATCAACTGTCAAAAGGAAACAGTGTAAATCCTATAATTATCCTGAACAAAATGTCATTTAATTGTCATGAAACTTCTATATCCAGTCAATTGTTTCTTTGTTCTGATCTCATAGAATAAGGAAAGAAAAAAATAATGTCTGTAAGTAGAGCAGAGGACCTATGCTCTCTTCTAACTGTCATCTTGGCCCATTCCCAGCCTCTCTATAGAAGCTGGAATACGTTATTATTACTGGCAGTATTGGTACTGATCAGCATCAAACTCCCTATCTACTGAGCCCGCCCCGTTTCTACTGGCCTTTTGTACCCTGGTCCTGATGGGGACCAAAGCTGCACCCATGAATTACTGCTGTTCTCACAGGCTGAGAGCAGCTTCCAAATTACAAATAAAACCACCATACTGAGGTACAAATAGGTACAGACCCTATTTTCCCTTAATAATTCACTACGGATTCGTCCTCTTATTTTTATATAAGTTGTTACAATTTTTTTTTTTGGCGGAACCACTTCTACCACCACTTTAGACGATGGGCTCATTAAATATACTACAAGTGTACCTTAGAGATACTGTAGGTTCAGTTCCAGACCATCACAATAAAGTGAATATTGCAATAAATCAAGTCACATGGATTTTTTGGTTTTCCAGTGCATGTAAAAGTTATGGTTACACTATACTGTGGTCTATTAAATGTGCAATAGCATCACATCTAAAGAAAAATATACATACCCTAATTAAAAATACCCTGTTACTAAAAAAAATGCTACCCATCATCTGAGCCTTCACCAAGTTGTAGACTTTTTGCCAATGGAGGGTATTGCCTTGAAGCTGACGGCTGCTGACTGATCAGAGTGGTGGCTGCCGAAGCTGGAGGTGACCGTGGAGGTTTCTTAAAATAAGACAACAGTGAAGTCACCACATCAACTGACTCTTCCTTTCACAAACAATTTCTCTGTAGCATGCAATGCTGTTTAATGGTATTTCACCCACGACAGAACTTCTTTAGAAAATGGAGTCAAGCTGCTACTTCTTTATCAACAAAGTGTATGTCATATTCTAAATGCTCTGTTGTCATTTCAACAGTCTTCACAGCATCTTCACCAGGAGCAGATTCCATCTCAAGGAACCACTTTCTTAGCGCTTCCAATAAGAAACAACTCCTCATCCATTCAAGTTTTATCTGAGATTATGGCAGTTCAGTCACATCATAAGAGCTCCACTTCTAATTTTAGTTCTCGTTATTTTTATGACATCTACCGTTACTTCTTTCACTGAAGTCCTGAACTTCTCAATGTCATCCATGAATCAATTTCTTCCAAACTCCTGTTGATGTTTACATTTTGACCTCTTCCCATGAATCATTTAGATACTTAAATGGTCTTTAGGTATCTAGAATGGTGAATCTTTTCCAGGAGTTTTTCAATTTACTTTGCCCAGATCCATCAAAAGGATCACTTATCTATGGAAGCTAGAGTCTTATGAAATGTATTTCTTAAATTTTAAGACTTGAAAGTTGAAATTATTCCTTGATCCATGGGCTGCAGAATGATGCTGTGCTAGCAGGCATGAAAACAACATTCATCTCATTGTACATCTCTATCAGAGCTCTAGGGTGACCTGGTGCATTGTCAATGAGCAGTAATATTTTGAAAGGCATTTTTTTCCTGAACAGTAGTTATCCAGAGTGGGCTTAACATATTCAGTAAACCATGCTGTAAACCAATGTGCTGCCATTCAGGCTTTGCTGTTGCATTTATAGAGCACAGTCAGAGTAGATTTAGCATAACTCTTAGGGGACCTAGGATTTTCAGAATGGTAGATGAGCACTGGCTTCAACTTCAAGTCATCAGCTGCATTAGCCCCTAACACGAGAGTCAGCCTGTTCTTTGAAGCTTTGAAGTCAGGCACTGACTTTTCCTCTCTAGCTATGAAAGTCCTAGATGGTATCTTCTTCCAATATAAGGGTATTTCATCTACATTGAAAATCTATTGTTTAGTGTAGCCACCTTCATTAATTATCTCAGCTAGATCTTCTGGATAACTTGGGGAAGCTTCTACATCAGCACTTGCTGTGGTATCTACCTTGCACTTTGATGTTAGGAAGACGGCATCTTTCCTTAAATCTCATGAACCAACCTCTGCTAACTTCAAACTTTTCTTCTTCAGTTTCCTCACCTCTCTCAGCCTTCACAGAATGGAACAGAATCAGGGCCTTGCTCTGGATTGGGCTTTAGCTTAAGGGAATGTTGTGGCTGGTTTGATTTTTTCTATTCAGATCAGTAAAACTTTCTCCGTATCAGCAATAAGGCTGTTTTGCTTTTTTATCATTCATGTGTTCACTGGAGTAACACTTTTAATCTCCTTCAAGAACTTCTCCTTTGCATTCACAACTTGGCTTACTGTTTGGTGCAAGAGGCCTAACTTTTGGCCTATCTTGGCTTTTGACATGCCTTCCTCACTAAGCTTAATCATTTCTAGTTTTTGATTGAAACTGACAGACATGTGCCTCGTCCTTTCACTTGAACACTTATAGGCCATTGTGGGTTTATTCATTGGCCTAATTTCAACATTGCTGCATCTCAGGGAACAGGGAGGCCCGAGGGAAGGGAGAGAGACGAGGGAACAACAGGTCAGTGGAGCAGTCAGAACACACACATTTACCAGTTACGTTTGCTGTCTTATATGGGCATGGTGTGTGGTGCTCCCAAACAATTAAAACAGTAACATCAAAGATCACTGATCACAAATCACCATAACAAATATAGTAATAATGAAAACACTTGAAGTATTGTGAGAATTATGAAAATGTGATACAGACACGTGAAGTGAGCAAATGCTGCTGGAAAAATGGTGCCAGTAGACTTGCTGGAAACAGAGTTGCCACCAACCTTCAATTTGCAAAAAATGTAGTATCTGTGAAGTGCAATAAAACAAAGCACAATAAACTGAGGTATGCCTGATACTCTCCTTGTGAATTTTCTTTAGCTCAACGATAATATCGGCTGAAAAGGACAAAGATTTGAGTGACTACTATTTACCTAGAAGTGTGGAAATCTTTATATTAACTCTTTTACTTAATCTTGACATGAACACTGTGAGGTAAAAGTATTATCCCCATCTTGTAGGTGACAGAATTAAACAAACAGTATTTAAGATCATGGCTTCTGCTTTGCTTCTATGATTATGTGAATTTATGACACCCTCCCCAATGGCTGAAGACTTCTCAAAAATATAGATTGATACATATCCACAAATAAGCACACTGCACAACTTCAAGGAGACATGGTGTATTTAGTGGGAAAAGCATGTCCAGGTATTGTGCAATGCAGTGGTTCCAAGTATTACATCAGATGGAAACAGTTTTGAGTCTGACCCAAATTCCCAGAGTTGTGTTGGGAAAGGAAGGATTTCCTTAAAATCATCCCCTGTGACCAAGAATATACTCCCCCAAGCATCCTATTTCTCATAATAACCCAGTATCAACCACTTACTTTTCTTTTAATCCTTAAATAAATTACCTTTCCTACCTCACTTCCCTCTTATTTACAAGTTGAGACAATTAGCCCTATACTACCCTCAAAATGAGCATAGTTCATTCTCCAAAAGGAGATACTTCATGATTTTTATGAGTGAGGCATTGTGATAGGTGCTGGGAATGCCCTATACAGGTGGAGGAGACAGGAAAAAAAGTGGATCATTTCAATATAACATGATACTTGAGAATCCAACCACCTCTCACTACCACACCTTGATTACTGCAGTATCTCCCAACAGGCCTCCACTTCTGTGACTGCCCCAGGTTGTAGACTGAATATTTGTGTCTCCCCACCCTCCCCACCCCCCAGTTGCTATGGTGAAGCCCTATCCCCATAATGTGATGCTATTAGGAAGCAGGGGCTTTGGGTGGTAATTAGGATGAGATGAGGTCATGAGGGTGGAGCCCTCTCAAAGGGATTAATGTCCTTACAAGAATCTCGAGAGGACTTGCTTCAAGCCACCAAGTCTATGGTACTTTGTTACAGCAGCCTGAACAGACGCCCCCGTTTAGTCTATTTTCTATAACACAGACAAAACAATCCTGTTAAAGCGTTAAGTCAGACCAAGTCATGTCCTCTGCACAGAGCCCTCCAGGGGCTTCTCATTGCACTTGGAATAAAAGCCAAAATATTTGCAGGGCTCTGCAGAGTCTGCCACTGCCCCTCTCCTTCGACTTGTCACCCCTCTGACCTCAGGGCTTCCTCTCCCCTCACTCATTCAGCTCCAGCTAAAACGTGAAGCACAATCCTTCCTCGGGGCTTTCATCCTTACTGTTCCCTCTTCTCAGTAAACTGCACAGCTATTTGCAGGACTCAGCCTCTCACCTCCTTTGGGTGTTTTTACTCAAACGTGATATTCTCAGTGATGCTTTCTCTGATTACTGAATTAAAAGTTGCAGTGTGTTCCCTGTCACAATTTAATTTCCTTTTCTCCTTTGATTTTCCCCATAATATTTTTCACCATCTAATTTATTATATATCTTATTTTTCAAATGATCTGTTTTCCCTCCTCAGGATGTTAGTTTCATGATGGTTGGGATTATTGATAGTTCTGTTCACTGTCTGTTTGTACACCCACCATCTAGAATTCTGACATCTAGTAGTTGATCAATATATATTTGTTGGATTAATGGGTGATAAATGGATGAACGGCTAGATGGATGGATGGATGGATGGATGGATGGAAGGATAGGGAGATGGAAAGGTGGGTGGATGGGTGGGTGGATGTGTACACAGGGTATTATGGGAACGCAAAGAAGAGGAGAGTTCTAAATGCAGCCCGAGATGATATGCTCTGGGAAGGCAAAATGTTCATTTCACCTGGTCATACCCTTCATGGGTCAATTAGTCCGTGAATATGCCTCCTTCCCATCTTCATTCTTCATGACACTTTTATTTTTTCTAGGTAGCATAATTGTCATCACAGAAACAATCAACCTCTTGGGGTCTCATCTTCTTATAAAAGAAAAATAAATGAACTCATCTTAAGTTCAACAATTCCTTTAATCTGTTGACAGAAGATAACTTACAAGAAATTTAAAAGGAAACTCCGTGTATTACAAAAGATTTTCATGATCACTATCCATCTCTTTATACAGTGCTTAAGGACTCCACTATATTTTAAAGGTCTTGTTTTTATAAAGTTAACCCATATGGAAAACATCCTGTAACATTCTATGCGCTTCTGGCATTAACTACTTTGTTATAAAGGCTTTCCTTTGTACGATTTGGGGAATGACTTTCATCTGGCCCTATCTCTGTCGCAGTGGTCATATCTACCTAGGTTTTCCATGAAACATTTTTTAATTAAAGAAATAATTGTTGAAGGTATATAATTTCCAGTATGTTTTCTCATATGTGGTATGCACACTGGCAAAACACACACCACATGCACGCACACGCACACACACACACACACACACACACAAATTTAAAGTAGTTCTTTAGGTTCTGAATTATTGAAACAGAATCTAACAAATACTCTAAGTAGAAGCATATTGACAAAATAAATGCTTTTATACAACTACATAGCAAACATCCTACACTGCAACACCTGTTCTAATCCCTGCTTCTTCAGACATTCAACAATATTTTCTATTTCTATTCCAACAGTATCAGCTGACAAGAAACGCATTTTGTTTGTCCCTAAATATATTTTAGGCATTATTTCAACCATTTTTAACAGCATCAAGAACAGATTTACCCAGTCATATGTGGCTTTTTCAGTAATAAGTAAGAAATCTCAAGAGAGGCTTTAAAGATTTATCATTAAATTTGGCAAAATTTTAAAGTACTGGTGAGAATCACATGCCTTTAATCACCTGGGGGAGGGGTGGAGGGAGGGGGACTACAGAGTTTTGTCTTTAAGTCCTACATGTATTGCTTTTAAATGAATTGCTAATCATGATGGTTTCCTAATGTCCTTGAACTTACATTAAGGTACAATGGATACCTGGGCGACATTCATCATCAAGGACAGCGAAGGTAATTCACATTTCAAATCATCTTCTTGAAAATATTTTGGCAACTTGTTAGTTCAGATGAGATTGTTGTTTTCAATATCATACTATGGCAGACAATAAGCGCATACCAAAAATAACAGAAACACTGGCTCTGCTGTTTTCTGGGCTTGGTGTGTGTTTGCATCATTAATATTACCCCATTCTTTGCAAGATTCATTCTTAGTTGCTCTTCCTCTCTGTCAAGAGGAAGGAAGACCCTGAAACCTATCAATTCACTTCACTACAGGTGAATAAGAGGCAACAGGAGGCAGAAAGTGAACAAGCTGGGGGTCACTCTGATCCGAGACATGAGAATGCCCTCAATCCTCAGGAGACATTGTAATGGACATCTGGACATTGTAATGTGGGGCTGTCTGACAGAAAAGCTGACAAAATGTGCCAAGCTCAATCTGTGTAGTCAATATTGGTAAAGCTGAATTTCTTTCTGATTTTTAGGGGGAAAAACTCTAAATAGCTTCTTTTTGCAAGCAATGGATTATCGTGTGTACCCTCCAGGGTGTAGTGAGTTGTCCATTTTAGAGGCCACTGGTCTAGTAGGAGAAGCACTAGCCTTAGAGAGAAATTCCTCACAATACTGCCATGAGAATGGTCTATAGACTGACAATCCATGCCCATGTAAGAAATGATTATTACTTAAAGAATGGAACCTAATCAAACCTCTAAGCTTTTGCACAGCAAAGGGAACCATAAACAAAATGAAACGACAGCCTACGGACTGGGAGAAAGTATCTGTAGATGATGCAACCAACAAGGTCTTAATTTCCAAAATATACAAACAGCTCCTACAACTCAATAACAAAAAAACAAACAACCCAATGGAAAAATGGGCAGAAGATCTAATTAAACATTTCTCCAAAGAAGACATACAGATGGCCAACAGGCACATGAAAAGATGCTCATTATTGCTCATCATTAGAGAAATGCAAATCAAAACCACAATAAGGTACCACCTCACACCAGTCAGAATGGCCATCATTAAAAAGTCTACAAATAACAAATGTTGGAGAGGGTATGGAGAAAAGAGAACCCTCCTACACTGTTGGTGGGAATGTAAATTGATGCAGCCACTACGGAAAACAGTATGGAGCTTCCTCAGAAAACTAAAAATAGAGTTGCCATATGATCCAGCAATCCCACTCCTGGGCATATACACAGACAAAACTATAATTTGAAAAGATACATGCACCCGTATGTTCAAAGCAGCACTATTTACTATAGCCAAGACATGGAAACCTTCTAAATGTCCACTAATAGATGAATGGATAAAGAAAATGTGGTATACACACACACACACACACACAAACAATGGAGTATTACTCAGCCATAAAAAGAATGAAATAATGCCATTTGAAGCAACAGGGATGGGCCTAGAGACGATCATACTAAGTGAAGTAAGTCAGAAAGAAAGAGACAAATACCATATGATATCACTTACATGTGGAATCTAAAATTCAACACAAATGAACATATCTACAAAACAGAAACAGACTCACAGACATAGCAAACAGACCTGTGGTTGCCAAGGGGGTGGTAAGGGGAAGGATTGGGAGTTTAGGAACAGCAAATGCAAACTAGTATATATAGGATGGATAAAAAACAATGTCCTACTATATAGCACAGGGAACTATATTCAATAGCCCGTGATAAACCATAATGGAAAAGAATATGAAAACGAATATATACATATAACCGAGTCAATTTGCTGTACACCAGAAATTAACACATTGTAAATCAAGTATACTTCAATAAAATTTAAAAAAAAAGAAATGACTATTACTACCCAGGAAGGCCTAGCTGTGTCACTTGGATTATCTTAACCTAACTCCATTACCTCACATGGACCCAATATCAAATTTATCTCCCAATTCTCTGGCAAATCAGAATTGTCATAATCTGATAGATGAAACTGCTCAAAGAGTATTTGAAACTCCGAGATCGTTGCCCCTCTGTCCCCTCCCCATTATCGTACCTATATATTTTCCTTGAAAAAAAACTGGGATGCATTAGACAGACTTCTTTCCCCCTAAAACGTTATGGACTTATTGTAACCTTTCCTATGAAGCCTGAGCATCACCTCCTGACATTGCTCTGCCTGCTCCTCAGCATCTTCTCTTCGTTCCCAGCAGCCTCAGTGCAGCAGACTGGGTCAGAATTGCCATGCGCTCCCTCTGACTTCATCTGGAATATTCCAGATCTAGACAGCCAAGCATGGATTGTGGTTGGCTCCATTCCCATCATTTCAGGTTAAACCCACAGAAACCCTAGTCCTTGTCAGGAAATCCAAATTTCTCCTGACCCCAGAGGCACGGAGATTCTGCATCTGCTGCTACTGTGCTCACGAAGCAGTCGTGATTCATACAGCTGTTCTTTTATTTAGTAACAATAGAAACATTCTCCTTTATGTTTTGCCACTACAGATAAAGCCATCTTGAGCAAACCAAATCTACCTCTGGGTCTTGCCAGGGCTATGTCATCAGCCTGACTCTCCGCAGGAAAGAGAGAAGGGGGTGAAGAGAGAACATACACTAACTGGCTCCTGTACACCAGACTTTGTGATCTGGTCTGTGTATGTTATTAGCTCATTTACATGCATCCAACCCTCAAAAGCAAAGGAATGCAAATCCTCCTTTCTCTGCCTTCTCCAAGGGAAAGAAACACTCCTTCTCTCCCTTCCTCTCTTCCGGCCCATAAACCCATGGGATCTCCTTTTGCCAGGTCTCTAACAGCCTGGCCCTTCTGCTGCAGGCAGAGAGTTCACACCTATACATGTGACAGGGCATTTGAATGTCTTCCTCTCCCACTGGAAATACACAGCATTCTGTTGTCTCCATCTTGGTTTCTAAAATAATTGTTTTCATTGCTTCCTAGAACATAGCAAGGTTTCACAATCAAAAACAATTTCTTTTTCATAATGACAGCAAAATGTTAGACCCCATACATGGGTGTCCAGATTTATTGAATTTCTAGTCCCATTTACATTGAACACTGTAGCCCCAAAGAACTAGGTAGGCTGCCTGAGGCAGTAATTGCATCAAACCTGAAATATGAGACACAGGTTACGTTTATTGTTTTAAAGGAACACCTGACTTTAGGGACCTACTCAATAATAGACATGTTTGGGATTCATGAGGATGTTTCCTCATATAAACAGTGAAAATCCCAACATAAATATTGTGGATTCTGACCTCCTGCTTCCTTGCAGAGGAGACAAGCATGCTCCAGCTACCACTGAGAAACTGTTCACAGCCAGGGGCCGAATCGATGGGGACTCACAATTTACCTGTCTGGTCTGAAATGGCCACATCAGCTCATATCTGTCCCAGCAGGGTGTCTTTCAGTTATTTTTAGAAAAATGCCCACCATGGAAGCAGCTCTAGAACATTCTCTTACTTTGTGGTCGTGTTTAAGTATGGTTGAGAGCGAATATCACAGAGATTTCAGCCACCCTGTGAGCCCGCATCTGGAGAGATGACGCGGTTTGCGGCAGCTTGCTTTCAAGATGCAGCCCCTGGTCCTGTGCCATGGCTTCTCCTTGCACTCTGAGACGCTGGGAACCTGCCTGGGCCTCAGTTCCCTCACATGTCAGGTGAAAGAGTCAGACTAGACAAGTGCATCTCTAACTTTAACGTGTACACAAATCACCTGGGGGCCTTCTTGAACTGCAGATTCTAATTCAATAGGTTTGGGGAGGGGCCTAAAATCTGGCATTTCTAGCAAGCTCCCAGGGGTGCCAGTACTGCTGGTTGGTCTGTGGACACACTGAATAGCAAGGAGTTAGATGACTTCTACAGAAACTTTTTGTGCTGCGTTTTTTTTCCTATTCAGAATGATGCCACAAGGTTAAGCCACAAATGTTGCAACATAATAATAATAAAGAAAAGCTAAATATCTAAAGACTTAAGTCTCTTAACAATAACCCATTTCAGCAGACTGTCCAGACACTTTGGCCAGGACTGTTAACAGTTTAGTTTGACAAAGCATATAGGACTTCAGATGTCTACATATTTTTTTAACTTATTCCCCATGAGCATTTAAGTTGAAAATTTTTTTTTTTTACAATGACTCAGGAAAATTCAACAATGAACTCCCAGCTCAGACATCCTGAGACCTGAAGTTTAATTCCAAGAACTGTTATCCAAACTGGAGGAAAAAGGAGAGAGAGAGAAGTGTTTAAAATTGGTGAGTATCCTAACTTAAAATTTGTAATTCTCAAAGAATGAGAATAGTTGTTCCCTTTCTCCCAATTTAAGACTTGTCTGGAAGGACTAGTTTGCAGAAGAGAGAAACTACTGATCCGAGTGAATCTGGCAGTGGTAAGGCAGACATTCAGCCTTCCTTGGTGGGTGAGAGTCTGGCTTCTGCTACCTGTGAGAATTTACAGAAACTTAACCACCTGGGACAGATGATCACTGTTTTGTAAAAACCCCAGGGAAGGTAAGTCCATTCTTCTCTCCATAACTGGTAAGAAAAAGCTAATAAGGGGTCATATTATAGGTGTCTTCTCGGGGGGAATTTGCAAATGCAGGAGTAGTACCAGGGTCCACATGGTCAGAACTGACTCAGGGAATAAAGAGACGTAGAATAGAGGAAGGGGGGGTGTAAACATGTGTACAGGTGCATTAACTGGTGAGCTTACTCCATAGATCCTCCGAAGGACGCCTCTCTCACATGGGAAGAGGTACCAACGTCTCCTGCTAGGACTAGCCTCACCCAGTTGCCCCAGGAATGGCCTGCAAGATTAGCGTGCCCGGGGCCTGAGCCAAAGAGAGACAGGCTTCAAGTTCTTCTAGAAACATCTTTTCCACTAGCAAGTGGGCTTGTCCCCCGACTCAGAGCACACACCAGGTGTGGCTAGGCCACCTGGTGGGCCTCTGTTTCCCTGGTTTCCTGGCCCCTTAGTCCTCCTCTCCTCCCAGTTGGAACTCCACGCTGGCCCTGCTTTGGGGACTCACCTCCTTGGGACCCCACTGAACAGCATCATTGAAGACTGAGGCGATGTTTTACCCCCAAATAGTGACTCAGATAATATAACACAATGAACAGGTAGAAAAAACACAATGGAGGGATGAACTAAAGGTGCTTTATATACCTATCCTACCTGCAGGACTAGGCTGACATCAGCCTAAGTTTTGGCCCAGTTAAACTGTACCAGGTTTTTGAGATAGTGCTACTTTTCAGTGTAGCTGGTTTTACCATTTCCATCCGTTTTTTTTTTTTAATTAATTAATTAATTTTTTTTGGCTGTGTTGGGTCTTCGTTGCTGCATGTGGGCTTTCTCTAGTTGCGGTGAGCAGGGGCTACTCTTCGTTGCGGTGTGCGGGTTTCTCATCGCGGTGGCTTCTCTTGTTGTGGAGCACGGGGCTCTAGGCACTCAGGCTTCAGTAGTTGTGGCTCACGGGCTCTAGAGAGCAGGCTCAGTAGTTATGGCGCACAGGCTTAGCTGCTCCGTGGCATGTGGGATCTTCCAAGGCCAGGGCTGGAACCCATGTCCCCTGCATTGGCAGGCAGATTCTTAACCACTGCATCACCAGGGAAGTCGCACTTCCATCTGTTTTGACTGGAAAGTGTTAGAGGTGGGTGACTTCTGGTTAAGGCACTGGACAAAGCCTCTGGAGGCCTGAGTCCTGGGCCTGCCTCTGCAGCTCACTAGCTGGGTGATCTTGGACAAGTCACCTCACATCTTCATACCTGGTCCTCATCTGTAAAGGGAAGATGCCAAATTGGGTCCAAAGTTTCTGAAGGTTTTGTTCATTTTATTCTTTTTGAGGGAAAGCTTTCTTTAAAAGGCATCTTATGTAGAAGTCCAATTTGCAAAGCAGATCAAAGCAGTGTGTTTGGTTAGGTACCACCATGTGTTGTAACAAACAAACCTCACATTTTCCACAGCTGATAATCCAGTGCAGTAATACCCAGTTGACTTTCTACTTCACGGTGATGCAGGGACCCATGCTCCTTCCGTCGGTGGCTCTGTAACACTCTAGGCAGTGGTTCTCAATCAGGGGTCATTTTGTCTGCCCTCTCCCCCCAAACCAGGGGACATTTATTTGGTAATGTCTGGAGACAATTTTGGTTGCTACAAAGCGGGGAAGTATTACTGACATCAAGCAAGTAGAGGCCAGGTATGCAGTTAAACATCCTTCAATGCACAGGCTGGGCTCTCACAACCAAGAATTATTCAGCCCCAAATGCCAACAGTGCTGAACTTAAGAAACCTTGGTCTAGGTCCTTAAATTCTGTATATCCAGCTAACAGATAGGGAAAGAGCACTGAGCAACGTTGCATGGGAGTCTGATAGGCCAGGCCTAGAAGTGGTGTGTATCACTACTGCTCACATTTCATGAGCTAAGCTTGATTGTGTGGCTGTCCCTAACTCTGTGTGTGTGTGTGTGTGTGTGTGTGTGTGTGTGTGTGTGTGTGTGTGATAACACCTGAGAGATCTGGATTACCTAAGCAGTGGTAAGACAGAATTGTGTAGGGTCTTGCTACCCAAAGTGTGGCAACACCTGGGAGTCTACAAAGGACCCCCACCAGTGCTAATAAAAAGCACTGACTGGCTGCCAGGATCACACAGAAGATGCGCACAGACATCTAGCATCTTCTGTGCAACTGCATTCCCCACTGTAGGGAAGGGACCGGGGCTGGGCTTCATGGAAAGCTCTCTTTTCTATTTGAAGAGCAAAGATGAATACAGTCAAATACAATAAGGAGATTAAAAATGACACAGTGGATTTAACCTCTTTGCCTCTCAGCCCAGAACACCACAGTCATTCTTTGCCTCAGTTACTATCACTAATCAGACTGTGACCCAGTTTCAAAGGACCCGGACATTTGGAAACACAAATGAAAAGACATGCAAATTGTGTTAGGTTTTCAGAAGAAAGCTCAAAGAAATAAGTCAAAATATCTGAACCCAGACCCCTTTCTGCTTCTGACAAGCAGTACTACAGGGGAATACACTTTCCCTTCCTGGGCCCTGGCACCCTCCTTGGCAAAATGTGGAGACAGGCCTGGAGCAGCAGTTTGCAAACTGTGTCGCAGGGAACCTCTTGGAGACATTAACAGAGCAAGTCAACGGGGATCAGTCCCCAAAGCCAACTCCACTTTTGTCTGTCTGACGTACTATATATCGGTATAAAATATTGTTTACAACATTTGAAAACCCCTGATAGAGATCATCACGCATTTCCAATTCTAAGAGTCCACGATTAGCTCACATGACAAGAACGATCTCCATAAAAACCTCTATTCGTTCCACAATAAGTCAATGTCTTACCTCTAAATTTTAAATTACCATTGAAAAGGCAAAATTAGTCTGACCCAATCTTTTTTTTTCTCTGTATACATTAAAGTTAGTTTCACATAGAAGAATATACAATGAAACCCCTCACAGCCTGCAGAGAACTTCTGCAGATTGTAAATAATTATTAGTTAAACTGAATTTTTACATTTCAAATATACTCTGATCTCAAAAATCTATAATAAACTTGATCTTTGTGTGACCTTTAACAGTTATTCTGAACCCTAGCACCTGCTATTATCAATGACACTGCTTCGATAGGGTTAAGGGACCCTTCGTCCTGCACCAAGACCCGGGGAAACTCTCCATTGTCCATCACTCCACAGAACTGAGCTTTTAAAACATCTCAACACGACAATACTCTTATTTTCCCATTAGGAACCAAGACCCACTTCCATTCACAGTTGGCATTCTCCCTGTGACCTTGAATCTGCACGCCCTATGTCCTCGCTTGATGTCATTCCTGAGCTATAAACCCACTGAGAACAAAACAGAGCCCCCTCAGTATCTAGCATGGCTCTTTGCATACGGTAGAAATAAATAACTAAACATTAGTGTAAGACACATGTGACAAAGACCAATAGATGTAAATCAAACAATTCACTTCCATTACTTACTAACATTTGGATATCCACGTGACTCGATCATACTTTGTTGTATAAACAAAATGTGCTTCTGGAAACTCCCCAAGTAGGAAATTTTGCTCCAGCTTTCAACAGCAGCAATTACTTCCCACTTTCTCTACTTGAACACAGTCACTGCCACTGGAGCTGCCGTTGGTGACAGCCCCCTCCCATTACTGACAGGCATCACTATTCTCCTTCAAACCTCTGAGATTACAAATATAAACCTTATTTCCCTTAACTAGCTCCCCAACCCTACCACAGAAGCACCAAGAATAACCAGGTCCAGAGAGATCACTTCAGACCCTCTTCAAAACCCCAAACTGCACCACCAGGGCAATACAACTGGCTCTTGTCTGGGTTACGATGGTCTCTTAATCCAGTGATGGAAGAGTCGTAGTAATGTCAAGTGACGTGGCAGAGGGAGACAATGTTTTATGGGCTGGTGAAGTTCTCAAAATGGAAAGACACTCTCTATTGCAATTCTGTTTGTTGCTCTGTCTCTCCTCTCTAAACATGAAGACCTTAAGGCAAGAATTATGTCTACATTTTTCACTCTTAGGTCCCTAGGTCCTAGCACAATGCCTAGAACATGGTGTTTATTGAATGACTGGATGGATAAAAGGCAATGTATAGCCATTTTGGTGTGGCAACACCTGGTTCTCTAAAGGAGGTGAAAATATGTAATATAATTCAAGTTCGTATACCCTTCAGTAGTCATTGAGTATTTTAAAAGTTTCCTTCCTGAAAATTAATATTTTTCAGAAACAGGAAATTTTGGGGGGAAGTTCACACTAAATGATCTAAGGAAAGATCAGTGTATTCCAGATGCTTTGTAAGCCAAGTCAACCTGTATTCATTCATTCAAACCACAAACTGACAGGCTAACATTTGGTGCTCCATTGGAAGGTCACTGGCTGGACCAATGCTTTGTTTTGTTAATATATACGTTTTATTTAAAGAGCATTGATTGACACCATTATTTCATGGCACTTTCATAGGATGCAGAACACTGATAATATTAGAGCTCAGTGAAATAACCAATGCTCACAAGAAGATCCCTAGTCATGAAGCAAAGCATTATGTTAGACCTTTTTCTTAAGGCAGGGATGTACATAAAATTATTTTCATCCGGAAAATGGTTCAGCATTCATAGAGTTATGTTTTAGCTACCTGTTTAGCCTTCCTTTGGGGAACACCTCCTTCTCATTGATGCTGGTAAAGACAGACACCATAGTAACAACAAGAGATTAATGTAACATGTCTTTACTGAGCCCACCCAAACGTCAGAAACTGTATGGGCACTGGTGATATAGAAATGAGTCAGAAACGATCCTGCCTTCAAACTGCTCACAATCAAATGCTGAGGAAAACTGCATTGGACAACTAGGATTCCACGCCTTCAGAGAAAGACAAATACCATATGATATCACTCATATGTAGAATCTAATTTTTAAAAATGATACAAACGAATTTACTTATAAAACAGAAACAGACTTACAGATATGTAAAACAAACTGTTTACCAAAGGGGAAAGGTGGGAGAAGGGGATAAATCAGGAGCTCAGGATTAACATACACACACTACTGTATATAAGTTAGATAACCAAGAGGGACCTACTATATAGCACAGGAAACTCTACTCAATATTCTGTGGTTACCTATATGAGAAAAGAATCTGGAAAAGAAGAATTATATGTATAACTGAATCACTTTGCTGTTCACCTGAAACTAACACAGCATTGTAAATCAACTAGACTCCAATAAAATAATAGTAAAAAAAAAGAATTCCATGCCAGAGCTGGGGCGACCAGTAGTGCAGAGGAAGTGCTGTCAGCATATATGAGAGAGGGTGTGATTAATTCTGTCTGGAGAGGGTTCAAGATGATTTCTCAGAAGTACAGTTTACACAGTGAGATATCACCTCACACCTGTTAGAATGGCCATCGACAAAAGGACAAGAGACAACAAATGCTAGCAGGGGTGTGGAGAAAGGGAACCCACACGCACTGCTGGTGGGAATGTAAATTGATACAGCCACTATGGAGAACAGTATGAGGATCCTCAAAAAATTAAAAATAGAGCTACCATATAATCCAGCAATTCCACTTCTGGGAAATATACCCAAAGAAAACTAAAACATTAACTCAGAAAAGATATCTGTACCCCCATGTTTACAGCAGCATTATTTACAATAGCCAAGACATGGAAACAACCTGTGTCCATAGATGGGTGATTGGATAAAGAAGCTGTGGTATACATAAACAATGAAATTTTATTCAACTATACAAATGAGAACATTCTACC
Source organism: Kogia breviceps (assembly GCF_026419965.1). Taxonomy (NCBI): domain Eukaryota; kingdom Metazoa; phylum Chordata; class Mammalia; order Artiodactyla; family Physeteridae; genus Kogia; species Kogia breviceps. Next base: position 44,990,805 of record NC_081326.1, read on the forward strand.
ATTTGCAACAACATGGGTGAAATGTGAGGGCGTTATGCTAAGTGAAATAAGTTAGACAGAGAGAGACAGATACAGTGTCATCTTACTTACATGTGGACTCTAAAAACAAAAGAAACAAAACAAAAAGAAAAATCCAAACTCACAGAAAAAGGGATTGGATTAGTGGTCATCAGAGGCAGGGGGTGAGGGGAGGGAGAATAGGAGGAAGATGGTCCAAAGGTATTGGCTTGGCCAGAAAGTCTGTCTGGTTTTTTCTGTAACATCTTACGGTGGAATTGGGACATCTTAGGGGAAAGAATTGGAGGAAGGTGTTAAAAATGTGCAAACTTCCAGTTATAAGAAAATAAGTACTAGGGACGTAATGTACAACATAATGACTAGAGTAACACTGCTGTATGATATATGTGAAAGTTGTTGAGAGTAAATCGTAAGAGTTCTCATCACAGGAAAAAAATTATTTTCTTTTTCTGCTTTTTATGGTATCTATACAGGATAATGGATGCTAAATAAACTTATTGCAGTATTCATTTCACAGTACATGTAAGTCAGCTCATTGTGCTGTACACCTTAAACTTATACAGAGATGTGTGTCCATTGTATTTCAACAAAACTGGAAAAAAAGGGGAAGAAGTAGGGTTTACACTGGGTTTTGGTAGAGGTCATGGATGCTGGGGAAGGGGAGAGAGTCTAGGCCTTGGGAACACCAAAAACCAAGGAGCAGAAGAAAAGAGAAAGCTGTGTGTCCAGTTCCTGGAGCAGTCACAAGCCCTGTGTAGCTGCAGCTTGGCTGAGCGGGAAGCCGGGGTTGGGTGGTGGAATATAAGAGAGATTGGGTGCTATTATACTCGAAAGAGGCATGCAGAGAAATCAGCCCTCACTGACGCCACTAGAAGGGGCTTTCCATGAGGGGAATGACCAGTGTCTGTGCCAAAGGGTGACTCAGGGGGCTTTATACTCCCCTCCCTACCAAATATCTGTCAGCCTCTGCACAGCTGACTCAAAAAGAAAAAAAAAAATACAATTCAAATAAAATAAAACACGTTTGCCCTGCAAACACTCATTCAAGACAAATCCCCTAGGCTTCTTCTATACTGCTACCTCGAAATATGTAGGAACTCAGGAGCTGCCCCTGAGGCCTCCCACAGTCCATCAGGGTGGGCTTGGATAAAGTCAAGTGAGTCTTGAATAAAGTGGAACCTACGAGGTGGCTTGCCTTCCTTATTCAGTCGTGGCACCAAACCAAAGGTAGCTGGGATGATGAGGAGCCCTGAGGTCACTGAAGGGAAACCATCTGAGAAGCTTGTCTTGGATTTGGCCTCTGAGGGCAGGGATCTTGTCAATTAGCTCCAGGCCCCCTGTCGCATGAGCTGTACATATTGGCAGTAAAATAACAGAACCAATTGTGTCACCCCAGGCAGCACTAAATTAGATGTCCAGTGTATCTTCCACGGCTATTAATAGCAAGGAGCTTGGAGCCAATTAGAAATATGTCCATGTAATAGGGAACTGGAGCCCTCTTAAATGTGTAAAAACATCATTATCTATCATCCACAGGCAACTAAACAGAAAAACACAGCTTAAGATCATCCTCAAACTGAAGGAATATTCCTGTGAAGACCCTAGGTCTATAATAGGGCTGTATGAAAGATGATAGTTCTGGCTTCTAGACACTGGTTAAGAAAAAAAGAAGTGAATGCAAAAAATGTATGTGAATGCAAAGTAGTACATCTAAGTGAATATATTAGTGGTCATTCTTTTAAAAATGAAGTCCAAGGCAAACTCCTCATGAACTGATTAAAGAATGTTTAAGCAAAAGCACTTCTTGGGAGGCCCTGTAAACTATAGCCTGTAAAACAGAAAATGTTTTACACTTTAATGCTTTTTGCTATATCCAAAGCTGATACATTATGATATATATAAAAGGAGGTACACGATCACTTTTAACAAAACTGGACACCATGAAACTGTCAGCAAATTTGGCCAAAGTCTTCTATGTCACTTCTTTCATCGTTATTTGAGGGGAAATTGTGATCTTGCCAACAGAAGCCATAAGCAAACAGAACAAATTCTATTTGTAAAGGAAATTACAGGTCATGGCATTGATTTCTTTTAAATCTAGCGACCTTTGTAGAAACAAGTGTGCCTATCATTCAATAATATAAACCATATTTAAGTAAAGTTTGCAAAGGAAGCTTAAAAATTGTTGAACTATTATTTAAAGCATAAATATATTTTATTACATCATTTCTTATTTACTACAAAATGTCAAGATGGATCTAGTCATTGATTATAATGCTAAAAAGAGCTACGCCTAGAAACTATGAAATTAATTTAAATATATACCAATAATATACCAACATAAAGTTATTAATATATTTTAAATATTAAAAGGCATTAGTTTTACATGGTGATTAAGGCATTATTATACTCAGAGCTAGTGAAATCTAGTGATTTGAGTGACTGAGTACCATATTTTTATATTTTTAGTCCTATATATGTATCAGACTGCAGTCTCAGAGGATCTAAATAGGCCTATTCAAATTTATTTTTAAATCATCATTTGTTCTCTCTCTTCTAACTTTAGTCTGCACAAATCTTTCTGACGCACTCAGGTGTCTGACATACAGTTGTAGACTAAGGGCTGGCCAGCCAATGTAATGAGATCCGTTTCCATCACTCAGGGTGCTGTAGCCTGCAGCTGGCTAGACTGACAGGGAAGTGCTACACACATAGTTCCATCTGTGGCAGATCTGAGGGCAACTACTTGTTGCCTTCCCAACAGCTCCCCACAGCCCCCTTGTGTCACAGGGTTCCTCAATCTTACACTTTTGACATTTGGGAGGGATACTTCTTTGTTGTAGGGACTGTCCTGTGCATTGTAGAATGTTTAGCATCATCCCTGGTCTCTATGAACTAAATGCCAATAGCAACACTCTCCCCCTAGGTGTGACAACCAAAAATGTCTCCAGACATTACCAAATGTCCCTTGAGTTGGGCAAAGATCATCCCTTGATGATAACCACTCTTCTTACAGAACCCTGTTTGTAATTTGGTCCCCATCATTCTATGAGCATCTATGAGCTGTAAGAAAGGCAGTTTCCACTCCCAGCCAAAAGAGGTCAATCTTGACTGGTCTAGATCAGTTACGGTGGACCCAGTACTCTTCTCAGCTATTGGTTTACACAAGGGCATGTAAAGTGTGCTGAGGGGACCCACTGAAAGGATTCCTCACTCTTGGGTGTTCCTTGGATATTACACACATACACACACACACACACACACACACACACACACACACCGGTCAACAAAGGAAAAGAAAAAGAATAGAGAATGAAAAAAGGGGAGGACGAAGTGTATTAGTCTGCTAGCGCTGCCCTAACAAAGTAGCGCAGACTAAGTGACTTAAACAACAGAAATGGATTCTCTCACAGCTCGGAGGCTAGAAGTCCAGAATCAGGGTGTCATCAGGGTTAGTTTCTTCTGAAGTCTCTCTCCTTGGCTTATAAATGGCCATCTTCTCCCTGTGTCTTTACATGGTCTTTTCTCTGTGCATCTTTGTATACAAATTTCCTTTTCTTTTAAGGACATCAGTCATATTGGATTAGGAATCACCTTAACAACTTCATTTTAACTTAATTACATCTTTAAAGACCTTATCTCCAAATACAGTCACATTCTGAGGTACTAGAGGTTAGAATTTCAACATATGAATTTGGTGGGGGAGGGGCCCACAATTCATCCCACAATAAGGAAAGAAGAAAAAGGAAGCCAGAAGAGAAGACAAAAGAGGGGGCGGGGTGGGCAGAGAAGCAGATGTATCAGTTGGGAATGATTTCCTCTACAGGTGATAGAAATTAACTGTATTAAAATAGGGTTTTGCTTTTATCACTAACATTGTCTGAATATGGGTGGTTTGCTAACAGTGGTTCAGCTGGTCACAAGTGTTATCAAAGACTAGGCTCTTTCACTATTTCTACTCTGCCACCTTCGGATTTTTCATCCTGATTTTGGTTGCCTCATGGTCACAAGATGGCTATTGCAACCCCATACATCATGTCCACCTTCAAGGCAGAAAGACATGGAAACAGACTATACCAGTGATCTTCTTCTTACTGCTGTCTCCTTTATATAGAAGCAAAACCTTTCCCAGAAGACCCCCCAGCATACTTCCACTCATGTCTCATTGACTGTAACTGGGTCCCGTGGCCAGCCCTGGCTGCCAGGGAATCTGGCACAGCAAATATCTGGCTTTCCAGAAGCTATGGTTACACACAGCAAGGAAGAAGGGGCTTGAGATAGCTATCAAATTAGTCAATCAACCATGTTTATCCAAGGGAGGAAGAGCAGAAAGAGAGAAAAGAATAGGAGAAGATTGGCAGGGGGGAGACAAGAAGAGCAAAGGAAAATTATCTGTAATCATTATTAATTACTATCTACAAAAAAGCAAAGTTTTCATATGCAGCCCTCACTAAGGAGTTCCCCTAGCCTGCTGATTAGCTATTATAATATCCAACAGCTTGCTTCAGTGTCTAAATGACTGCTCATCTTTTGGCGTAAACATATTGATATAAACTGTACTTAACGATTGCTTCTCGATAAGGAGTTGTAAGTTACATATCTCCAGCATGTAACTTAATACGTGGCACATAGTAGGTAGTTACTAAATATCTATTGAATAAATGAATCAAAGCGATCCAGATCACTGTGGGAAGAGCACATAATGTCTACTCAACAAGACATCATCAGGATTTGTTTTGAGAACTTGTTAGAAATGCACATTTTCAGGCTACACCTCAGACCTACTGTATCAGAAGGAGAAGTTAGCAATCTGTGTTTAAAACACCCTACAGGGGATGTTGGTGCATGCTAAAGCTTCTGAACACACACACACACACACACACACACACACACACACACACACCTAAGCTATCTGTGTCCTTCATAATTTTAAGGCCATGAATATTTTATTTACTGCAATATCTCTTCTGTGTTACACGGATCATCTGAAGACACTACTCTGTTTTTGGGATACTGTTTAACTTTTTAAATGTTAAGTTACAAAATATTAAAATGTAAAGACAAGTAGAGAGAAAAACATAAACTCCTAGGATTTAACAGATGTTAACATTTGCCGTAGTTGCTTGCATGTCTTTTAAAGTTGCTATAGGCCCAGCACTGCTCTCTCCAGTCCCTCCCATCCTCCCTGACAGCTCGTCTCCATTCCTAAGCATCCTGGCCTTTTCCTGCTGCTGCCTAAATCCCTAGGCTAAGAGACCACAAGCAATGTGACAGAGGAGCATATTCTCACTGGTGCTCCACCAGAGGCCAAGTTAATAGCAATTTTCATTACCTGGAGCTTCATTTCCCCTTCACTTAGGTTCCAATGATACATACTGAGATTGGCTTTATGTTCAGACATCCAGGAGGGAGGTTGACTGTGAACTGAATTGTCAATATTGTAGTTTCTCATCTAAAATGTAACTCTAAATTCTTTTTCCTCTTCTTAAGCTCAAGAACAATGTTCTTTCAGATGAGATCTACCATAGAGAGAGAAAAGAACTAAGCAAGTTCGCTAAAGGCAGGGATGCTGGGGGAGTGGTGGGTTTTCATTTGGCCAGGGTTTTCTTCTTGTTCTCTTTGAACCTTTTATTCCAGCTAATGGAGGAAACAGAATACTATCTGATTCTGAAATCTAATTAGGTTTATAAAGTACATCCACATATACTTGCTCATTTGATACCACCATTTGATGACAGCTGATATCCTCACAGACTGCCCTGTTGACCAGTGTCTCCCATGCATCCAGCACAGTACTTCGTACACTGTGGGCACCAACTAAATGCTTGTTAAAGAAATGAAGGACAGGGCTTCCCTGGTGGCGCAGTGGTTGAGAGTCCGCCTGCCGATGCAGGGGATATGGGTTCGTGCCCCGGTCCGGGAAGATCCCACATGCCGTGGAGCGGCTAGGCCCGTCACCCATGGCCTCTGAGCCTGCGCGTCTGGAGCCTGTGCTCCGCAACGGGAGAGATCACAACAATGAGAGGCCCTCATACCGGAAAAAAAAAAAAAGAAAGAAATGAAGGACAGAGGATGCCTAAAGTGTCAGATCCAGAATTTCCAGGAAGAAAGGGCCAGGGTGGCTGTCTTGCTGGAAGGGGACTATTAGAACAGTGCTTCACAAAGGAGCAGGTCTGAAAACCATTTGTTTCTCTCCTGCACTGATTTCTTCTTTAAGAAAGTCTTAGTGTGAAAAAAATGTCAGCTGAACTAAACAGTGAGCTTAGTAACATACAGTTGGCCCTTTTCCACCCGTGGGTGGTTGAATCTGCAGATGAGGAACCAGTGGATAACGAGGGTTGACTGTACTAGGCTATTTTATACAAGAGACTTGAGCATCCATGGATTCTGGTATCTGTAGGAGGTTCTGGAACCAATCCCCTAGCAATACTGAGGGATGACTGTACTTGATTTACATTCGAGTTCAAGTTCTTTAGCTTGTTGCAGACCAGTAACAAAGAGTCCTTGGATTGGATCTGCCTGTGAACCAGGCTTTGGGGAGGCCTGGGCCACAAGGCCTAACTTAGAACTGCATGTGCTCTGTGAGCGTTTTTTACTAATTGCATTAGTTAGTTTTGGGTTATTTGGAGGAAATGTAATTGGATATTACAGGATGGCTAAAACCCCCTCCCCCAAAGCTACCTTTTAGTGGCCCCATGGAAGCTTAAGAACTGTACATTTCATGAACCAGTTTGCAAGGCAGAAACCGAGACACAGACGTAGAGAACAAATGTATGGACACCAAGGGGGGAAAGCGGGGGGTGGGTGGGGGGATGAACTGGGAGGTTGGGATTGACACGTATACACTAATATGTATAAAATAGATACCACTTCGCTGTCCAGTAGAAACTAACACAACATTGTAAAACAACTATACCCCAATTAAAAAAAGAAAAAAAGAAAGAATTGTACCTTTCAAATAATTTTTAATTACAAAATCCTGGAGTAATACTTTGTTGCCACACAGGATAGAAGCCCTTCAACTGAGTAGGAAGGAAGATGGCCATCTGAATGGCAGAGGCCTTTGGCATTTGCTGGCATGCTAAGTTTCCTTCGTCGCTTGGTTCTTCCACACAGGTTTTTCTTCGATTTCTTCCTGAACCCAGCAACTTCATGACCCTGGATTGTTCTGGCCCTACTTGGGTGAGCTTAATTGTTTTATAAAGACTTTCTAGTGCCTAACTGCACCACTAGCCTATGCAGCCTACACTGGTGATGTCAGGACGGGAAGAGACCGAAAGGCTAGGATTCCATGTTTGGTCACTCTGGTCCAGTGGTCCTCACACTTTTGAATGCATCAGAATCCCCTGTAGGGTATTTAAAACAGATTGCTGACTCCATTTGCTTATGATTCAGTAGGTCTGGGGTAAGGCCTGAGAATTTGCGTTTCTAACAAATTCCCAGGTGATGAGGATGCAGGTGGTCTGGGGGCTACGCTTGGACAATGACGCTTCTGGGGACTCAATACAGTCCGTTTTGGGGGAGCCTACCACTCCGTCCATATGCAGCATTTTTGCATACTTACCCTGGCAGAGATGTTAGTGGATATCAAATATCCACTATCTCTTTCTTCTTTCCCAACTGAACCCCAATTTTGTTAATAACAACATACCCCGTTTCAAGAACACTGCATTTTGAGACTCCTTTCACTACAGGTGTCCATATGACACAGTTTCATGAATGAAATGTAAGTGGTCTCACTGGATATCACTTCTGAGAAAGCGATTAAGGAGGGTTGGCTGATTGTTGCTTTGTTGGTGTCGACCACCAAGTTTGTCTATGACAAATTGCCCATTCTCCCTCCCTTTCTTCTTTCCTAGAATGTGGACCCGATGCTGGAGGAGCTTCAGCCATCTGGGGACCACAGGTGACAAGCAGATGCTAGGGATTCTTGAATAGACAAAGGTACCTGGGTCCATGATTACATAATGGGCCATCATGCCAGCTCTGGACTGCTCCCCTCTAGACCTCTAATTACGTGAGTAAAGGAAAGCCCCCAATTTATTCAAGCCATTGGTATTTGAAGCCAATGGAATTCTTAACTAATACACCTACCATATTAAAGACCAATGCTCAATGTGGAGATGGAAAAATAAGATGTGACTTCTACCCTCAAGGAGTTTATAGTACAGCAATGAAGACAGAAAACAGACACTGCTCCTGGGTGCATGTGAGACTCAAGGGACCCAAAGGTTAATGCTTTCTGCGTGACCATTTTAGAGAGACTTAGGTCAGAGAGTAGAGTATGGGGTGAGGTATTGATATGTGGTTGAACTTAGGGACCTTGAGATAAGAGAGTTTAACTGCAGGCATTTAAGCTCATGAGAAATAATGAGCCAATGTGAAAAGAGGATGCCGGGACATGTTCAGGTCTGTCGTAAGGATGGGAAATGGTAAAGAACTATCTATGGTGCAAAAGGGAAATGAGGAGGAACAAGCATTACAAAAGTCTGAGAAAGGCCGCGTCTCCAGTAAGAAGGGAAATGATCCAAAGTTGACATAAAGAGATTAATACTGAGCAAGACAAGCATGTGGTTCTGATGGGGGAGAGCAGGAGTTTGCAGACATTTTAAAGCCCTGGAACCCTTATTTCAGGAAAGCATCGTAAGAAAAACAGCCCCAAATGGAGCTATTCTGGTTAATAAGTCATAAGAGAACCTTAGTTAACTTTTCCTTTCTCATTGCATCTTGGGGTTTCCATGGAGCATCGAGGGCTACAAGAACCAAATTAGGGAAAGAAGTTGAAGGTACGGGTGGGAAAACGGAGTGGTTTAGATACCATGAAATAATTCAGAGGTGAAGGAGCAAGAGAAAACTGGAAAAAAGTATTGTTTGGGGATTCAAGACCTCTTGAACATGTTTTAGGTCTGCTGAACTATTAACTCCCAGACTGATACAAGAAAGCTGTTGGACCTCTTAGAAGTTCCAAGTTCAAGGTGCTTTCCAGCCCTAAAAGTGTTTTATCCTAAGTTTGGGGAAATTATATTTAGAAAAGAAGAGGTCATGTTTCCCAGAGGCTGTAGATTTTACCTAAAGAGTTGCATTGAAATAGTCCTAAGATTTTTAATGTTCAGTTGCTCTTTGCTCTTGAAAGTTAGTTTCTTTAACCGAATCCCTTCTCTACTTTCTGTTTTAAAGTAATAAAACCTATGACATTAACTTTGAATTTGTACATAAATCAGATAGTAACAAAAGAGAAAGATAAAATCCAGCCTGAAAAAATGTTGTTCTACATTATAGCTTCTAAAAATTTTAAGATAAATGAATAGAATTTGGTATCTGATTCAAAGCGTGCTGAGAATTTGTAACTACCTTGTTTTTTTAGTTAAGATAAAAATTATATGTTGATTCTTAGCATGAATATGGAGCTGTTGATTTGTAAAATGCTCTGTAATAATTTTTTTTGTCAATTATTCATAATGTCACTCTGTAAAAGGTCTTTATTTCTCTGCCCATTTTCCAGATAGGAAACCAGAAAACACAACAAGGTAAAATTCACTTAATACAGCTGGGTGATGGTAGTAACTTGCCTGGCTGCACTAGCACAGGAACGGAAGTCTCCTGCATCCTAATCTTTCTAAAATTAGCCAACGCAGCCACTATGATGGGAAGAATCATTTACTTCATAAACCTGTCTTGGATAGAATTATAAAGCAAACAGAGACAAGCTAGTGCCAGCTTTCATCTTTGCCGCTGTGACAGACATGGAATTTGAAAGGGCTCTGAGCAAGGCAACGTGGTACATTCACATCAGAGACAGACACCCTTTCTTGTGGCTCCCCAACTGCTCACACGATTCAGGAAGTTCTTCCAAATTCAATAAAGCTAATAAAAATGTAAAAGGTTTCTTTTCGGATGATATTAATTCAAAGTACTTTCCACATCTGGTTGTGGAAGTAGCCCTGTCACGACTGAAGAGGCCTCCGGACCAAGCACGTACACAATCCAGCTCGGATGTCGCTCAGAGAGACCCAGTACTGCGCCTTGGGGTGCTTGTCACTAAAAAGGCCCTACACTTTGAAAGAGCCAAAGGTGTGTCACAGGCCCTGGCATCAGCCACTGGCCCTGCAGAGGAAGCCTCTCCCTATAGCCCAGAGTCCTGTCTCCTCTGGGCTCATACCCCAAGGCACTTCTTCCATGGAACATAACCCAGATGAACCCCGAGTCAAGGCACTTCCAAGATACAGGGAGATGGGTGCCCACGCACATAGCCAGGACACACCAGCTAACCTGCTGCTGTGTAAATGAATCTAGCCTAGAGCACATTGCTTTCTGATAGATCCTATTTTCTGTAAGTAAATGATGAGAGAGAAGTGCAAAAATGTGCAGAGCCTCCAGACCTAGGGCTCATATTGGCCTTGGAACCTTGCTTTTCATTACTAGACACAAGTTTGACATATCCTATAATCCAGCTCACCATGGGGGAACCAACCCACACCAACAGCCGCTTGGCTAGAACCTTTTCCAGAACAGTAGGGGTTTGGGAACCCAGGCCAGAAGGAGTGATTCACTCCCTTTCAATTTTTATCTTTGGGGCAAGATCAACCACTATACATAACTTAGCAGAAACCCAATTACTGGGAAAAGTGAGGAAATTAAATGTCTAGAAGATCGAGCAATGCATTTTAAACCTGGCCCTTGCGGTACTGAAAGTGTCCATACACGCAGCAGCTAGACTAGCGGTCACAAGCTCACAAGCTTGGAGGGGTCAGACAGGAAATTTCCGTGGACACTGTGGTCTCCCCACTGTGACGAGGACCGTGGCTAAGCTGGAGTGTGCGAGCCTTGTCCACGCAGCTGACTGTTCTCAGCTTCAGCAGGAGCTGGGAATGTAAACAGAACGATTCCCGGCGTCCCTGTTTTCAAAAGAAGTCAGAAAATCCAGATTTCTACGTAAATTTTCTGAAATTTCGGATTGTGGATGAGCCATATAAAATACATTTGTGGGCCAATGTACATTCTCTGATCTAGAATATTGATTGGGAAGGTAAGTTGCTGGCGAGGCTGCACAGCATGGGAGTCAACATGGACTTTAGAGGTGGACTGCCCACGTCCGAGTCCTGGCCCCATCACTCGCTGGCTGTCCTGTAATCTCTCTTTGCCTCAGTTTCCTCATCTATAAAGTGAAGATAATATTAGTACCTGCTAATAAAGTTTAATAAACAGTAAATAAGTTATCATCCATAAAGTGCTTTCAGTGTTATCAGGCATTTAGTTAAATGCTAAATTAAGTGTTTGTTTTTTCTTTTAAAGTTCCAAAAAATATATCCCAAGGACCCAGGCCAGCTTTGGAACTTCCTGGATGGCAGACATATTCAAATTTCTCCTTCATGCTTAAGCTCACCAGGATGGAAAAACATTTTGGGATAAAATATTCCACAATAATAGATGAGGAAAGGTGAAGAAACTGCAGTATAAAATTTTGGGTGTCATAGCCTAAAAGACAGAGGGACTTAAATATTCCAGCACTAGGGTCTGCTGGTTTTACATGGAAATGGGATTTGAGTCGATTAGGATGTCTCTGTGGACTTAGCAACCCTCCACAAGACCTGGGCAATTTTGAAAGAGAGAAAGCAAATGCTTCCTCCCGTACACAGGAAGAAAGGAATACTTGTTCAATTTCTGAATTTGGACTGAACTGAGTTGGCCTGTGGGTTCTGAGCAGAGGCACAGTGGAAGGTGAGGCCCAATGGCTGCGAGTGGACGCTTGTTCTCTGCTAACAGGCAGAACAGGGGCAGCTGACTGTGAGATGAAAGCTCAATAGCTTCCTCTCTTCTCAAGAGACAATTAACTTCCATCTGTTGAAACCTCCCCTGGGAACCCCTGATATCCCATTTAACCTCCTTCCATAAACCCGGTGTGAAGTTAAGAAAACCAAACCCATTTGAAATGCAAGCCCTTACACATCAAAAGTCACGGGAGAGGACTGGTTGACCTACAGGTCACCGTATGAGACACAAAGAAGCAAAAAGGGACATTTAGGAACAACTGCTGTTTCGAGGATTATAAGTCAGAGACTCAACATCTGCTCTGGCCCAAGAGCCAGCTTGAGCTGCCTAAAATGAGGGATATAAAGTACATTTAAAAAATAAAACCTCAAAAAAAAAAGAAACCTCTAGCTCTACGTGCTGTTTACTTAGAAAGATGAAAGCATTCCCGTGCCCCAAAGAGGTCTCTGTGAATGTTTTGAACTAGGGCAGCAGGTGCTGCTTGGCGCCCTCTGAGGGCCTGAGTAACACAGGCTGCCGGCCGCGAGACGGTGCCTCAAGACACGTGGACTCCACTGAACGGATCAAACGCTTCTCCTGACGACAAGGCTGGAGCCACTCTACTTCTAATCTGGTTTCAAACAGTTTGGTTACTCGCAACCTCAGCCACGGGAGAGCATTTGCGGGAGGGGGCCCGGGATGGCGGAACTACAATCCTGAAGTGCACGTGACAGGAAGCCCCTACACTCATTTCTCTACTGACCATGGACATTTTCTCTCCCACTCACTGCCTTTCCACTTCCCCTCATGTCCTGCATGTTATTAGTCTGTTTCTAATTTCCCTGGTCTCTCCGGTAAGCCTTTTCTTATTCTTCATGCTTCATTCCTTATAGCACAAGACCAACCATTGACCAATCGTTTATTTAAATCCCAAACTATATTTCACTGCTGAATAAACATATGGTTTTTCCAGTCTGCCGTGGAAGAAGACATGAGCCTCACGCTTAAATGCAGAGCTAGGACAGCTATCATCCTAGAGTATAACAACAGGTTTTGACACAAGATCGTATGGCTGTTAAAAAAAAATTCGTAAGATAATGGATTAAGACTGGGCACCTGAATCATTCTTTTAGGAATTTACAGCACTATTCATTCACCTCATACAGCAAACCTCAACGAGTATTCACATGTAGCGAGCACTCTCCGTACGCGAGGCAGCGCGATCGATGATGCAGCCACTGAGCTGGTCCGACCGGGAGACCTGCGTGTTCCACACAAGTGGGCAAGCAGTGGGAACTGGCTGGGATACAGGGAAGCACAGAGCACCTTGGAAGTAGGGGTCAGAGTCTTCCGAGGAGGTTGCTGGGGACAAGGGGGAGTAGTTGGAGACACCTGGAGATGATGCTCAAGCTGAGCAGGAAGGGTGGGTGTCAGGCAGAGTCACAGGGGACTGGCGTCCCTAATACAGTGAATAGCAGTTGCCAAGAGGAGAAGAAGCACTCGTGGCTTCTTGCAAAGATCTTCTAGGGATTGGGTCTGGCTGGAGCATGTGGGAAAGTGATGAGAAATGAAGCCGGGCAGGGGAAGCCTTCACCAGTCAGCTCCCGAAAGGTCACAGTCAGGGAACAGAGTTTATAATGAAGGAGGTGGGAGCCACTCAGACACTCTACATCTCTCTGGAGGCAGGCAGAGGGTGAATGGAAAGAAAACTAGATGGGAGGCAGGTACACTTGTTAAGAAATCATTGTCGTGATGTGGGTGAAACATAATACGGATGAAAATGAAGACAGTGGTATGGGGATGAAATAGAGAGATGGCTGGAGGAGATATTTAGAGGGAATGAGCAACAGTGACGCTGGGCCAAGTGACTGATTATCTGTAGCAAGTGAAAGAGAAATTTAGGATGACCCTAACTATGTGGCTTGGTAATATACGGGAGAAACTTCTATCGTTCTTCCGTAGACACACAGGAGGGTAATACCCCCTTCTCTTGCTTTTGGGTTAGGACCACATGGCTAGGTCTGGTCAACGGACTGGGACCAGAAGTGACGTGTGTTATTTCTGAGCCAGATCATCTGATTGCTAATGCGAGATCCTCTGCTTTAATCTTTCCTTGGAAGGAGATCCTCTGCTTTAATCTTTCCTTGGAAGCATATGCTGATAAGAAGATTCCATAAGATGAGAAGCAGCCTGGAAAGCTGAGCCTACGCATGGAATGGGCTACCCTGGAGAGTCATTTGGACCCGTAATGGATTATATGTGGGTGAGAAATAAACTTTAGCTGTGTTAAGCCAGAGATTTGAGGGGTCGTGTGTGTTTTTTTAAATAGCAGCATCATAGTCTATCATGACAGAAACAGTCAGCTATATTTAGAGAAATGGATGCATTCAATAAATGGAGGCTCAATTTTACTTACTTTTAAATTTCTTTTTTAGTTTAAAAGGTTTATTTCTTGGTATTATTTCTATTCTTATTTCACATTTATTTCACGTTTTAACTTGTATGTACCACTCGTCAAACAGCTGCCTTTTATGAACGCACAGATAAGTACAGGTCATTCTTGTACTTGCCACACAAAAACTCAGTCACTCTGGTATCCTTCTGGCTACTCAGAGATTGAATGTCCACTTCAATGCCCTCACCGTTTTAACCATTAAGTTATATCCTCTTATCTCAAAGCTCTCTCCCGGGGAGGCTTTCCTGTCTGTGTGGGTGAAAGGGAAACTTTCATCTGTGTGGGTGAAACATAACTTTCAAAGCACCAATATCCTTCATCATCCTAAATCATCTATTTCACCAGAAGAATGTATATGATAATAGGACCTACTTCCACAAAGCATGATCTCAAAACACTGTAAAGTGTATCTTTATTTTTTTCAGCTTTATTGAGGTATAACTGATAATTTTTAAAATATATTTAAAGTGTACATGATGATTTTTAAAAAATTTTATTGGGGTACAATTGATTTACAGTGTTGTGTTAGTTTCAGGTGTACAGCAAAGCGAATCTGTTATACAAATACATATATCCACTCTTTTTCAGGTTCTTTTCCCATTTAGGCCATTACAGAGTACTGAGCAGAGCTCCCGGTGCTATACAGTAGGTCCTTATTAGTTATCTATTTTATATATAGTAGTGTGTATGTCAAACCCAATCTTCCAACATATCTCCCCCTTACCCCTCAGTAACCATAAGTTTATTTTCTACATCTGCAACTCTATTTCGGTTTTGTACATGATGATTTGATACATGTATACATCGTGAAAGGATTCCCACTATCAAGATAATTAATGCATCCATCACCTCACATATTTACCCTTCTTTTGTGTGTGTGTGTGAGAACACTTAGGTCCTACTCTCTCAGCAAATTTCAATAACAGAATACAGTATTACTAACCATAATCACTCTGTTATACATTAGATCCTCAGACCGTACTCATTATATAACTGAAAGTTTGTGCATTTTAACCAGATTTTCCCTATTTCCCCCACCACCAGCCCCTGGCAACCACCATTCTACTCTCTTGTTTCTTTGTGTTCAACTTTTTATTTTTTGGTAGATTCCACACATAAGTGATGCTGTGTCATATTTGTCTTTCTCTGTCTGGCTTATTTCATTGCATGTTAGGATTGTTTTTTCTATTTCTGTGAAAAATGCCATTAGATTTTGATCGAGACTGCACTGAATCTGTAGATTGCTTCAGGTAGTATGGACATGTTAACAATATTAATTGTTCCAGTCCATGAGCACAGAACATTTTTCATCTGTGTCTTCTTCAGTTTCTTTCATCACTATCTTATAGTCTTCATTGTACAGGTATTTCACCTCCTTGGTTAAATTTATTCCTAACTATTTTATTCTTTTTGATTGTAAATGGGATTTTTCTTAATTTCTCTTTCCAATAGTTGGTTGTTAGTGTTTCAAAACACAATAATTTTTGTATATTGATTTTGTATCTGCAACTTTACTGAATTCATTCATTAGTTCTAACAGTTTTTTGGTGGAGTCTTTAAGATTTTCTATATATAATATCGTGTCATCTGCAAAAAGAGACAATTCTACTTCTTCCTTTCTGATTTAGATGACTTTTATTTCTTTTTCTCATCTGATTACTCTGGCTAGAACTTCCAGTACTATGTTGAATAAAAGTGGTGAGAGTGGGCATCCTTGTCTGGTTCCTGATGTTAAAGGAAAAGCTTTCAGGGTTTCACCACTGAGTATGATGTTAGCTGTAGGTCTGTAAAAAATGGGCTTTATTATGTTGATGTACATTCCCTCTATAGCCACTTTATTGAGAGTTTTTATCATAAATGGATGTTGACTTTTGTCAGATGGTTTCTCTGTATCTTTGAGATGATCATATGACTTTTATCCTTCCTTTTGTTAATGTGCTATATCATCTTTATTGATTTGCATATATTGAACCATCCTTGCATCCCAGGAATAAATCCCACTTGACTGTGGTATATGATCCTTTTAATATACTGTTGAATTCAGTGTGCTAATATTTTGTTGAGGATTTTTGCATCTCTATTCATCAGGGATATTGGCATGTAATTTCTTTTCTTGTAGTGTCCTTGTTTGCCTTTAGTATCAGGGTAATGCTGGCTTCATAAAATGAGTTTGGAAGTGTTCCCTTCTCTTCTATTTTTGGAACAGTTTGAGGAGGATTGGTATTATTATTCTTTAAATGTTTGGTAGAATTCACCAGTCTAGCTAAAGTTTTGTCAGTTTTGTTTAGCTCTTTAAAAACTAGCTCCTCGTTTAAATTTTATTATTTATTTATTTAATTTTTGGCTGTGTTGGGTCTTCATTTCTGTGCAAGGGCTTTCTCTAGTTGAGGCAAGCGGGGGCCACTCTTCATTGCGGTGTGCAGGCCTCTCACTATCGCAGCCTCTCTTGTTGCGGAGCACAGGCTCCAGACGTGCAGGCTCAGTAGTTGTGGCTCACAGGCCTAGTTGCTCTGTGGCATGTGGGATCTTCCCAGACCAGGGCTCGAACCCGTGTCCCCTGCATTGGCAGGCAGATTCTCAACCACTGTGCCACAGGGAAGCCCCTAGCTCCTAGTTTTATTGATCTTTTCTAATGTCTTTTTAGTCTCTATTTTATTTATTTCCACCCTGATCTTTTTATTTTCTTCCTTCTACTGACTTTGGGCTCAGTTTGTTCTTCTATTTCTAGTTCCTTGTGGTGTAAGTTTAGGTTGTTAGTTTGAGATCTATCTTTTTTCTTAATGCAGGCATTTATCACTATAAACTTCCCTCTTAGAACTGCTTTTACTACATCCCATAAATTTGGGTATGTTCTGTTTTCATTTGTCTCATGGTATTTCTTAATTTCCCTTTTGATTTCTTCTTTGCCCTACAGGTTTGTTCAGAGGCATGTTGTTTAATCTCCACATATTTGTGAATTTTCCAGTTTTCTTCTTGTAACTGATTTCTAGTTTCATATCATTGTGGTTGAAAAAGATGCTTGATATGATTTCAATCTTCTTAAATTTATTAAGATTTGTTTTGTGGCCTGACATATGATCTATCCTGGAGGATGTTCCATGTGCAACTGAGAAGGAAAGTTTTATATTTGTCTATTAGGTCCATTGGTCTAATATGAAGTTTAAGATCAATGTTTCCTTACTGATTTTCTGTCTGGATGATCTATTCATTGCTGAAAGTGGGGTATTGAAGTCTTTTACTATTATTGTATTGCTATCTATTTCTCCCTTCAGGTATGTTAAAGTTTATTTGATATATTTTGGTGCTCCAGTGTTGAGTACATAAATATTTACAATTGTTATAACTTCTTGATGAACTGACTCCTTTATTGTTATATAATGACCTTTCTTCTTGTTAACGTTTTTGGCTTAAAGTCTATTTTGCATGACATAAGTATAGCTACCCTTGCTCTCTTCAGGTTTCCACTTGCATGGAATATCTTTTTCCATCCCTTTACTTTCAGTCTAAGTGTGCTCTTAAAGCTGAAGTAAATCTCTTCTAGGCAGCATACAGTTGGGTCTTTTTAAAAATCCATTAAGCCACTCTACGTCTTTTGATTATAGAATAGCCCATTTACATTTAAAATAATTATCGACAAGTATGGAATTAGTACTGCCATTTTGTTCATTGCTCTCTGGCTGTTTTGTACACTTGACCCTTGAACAACATGGGTTTGAACTGGGTGGGTCCACTTATATGCAGATTTTTTTCAGTAAATATTACAGTATGACACAATCTGAAGTTGATTGAATCCATGGTTGTGGAACCACAGATATGAAGGAACCACAGATACAGAGTGCCGACTATAAAGTTATATGTGGATTTTCAACTATCCACGGGTCAGTGCCCCTAACCCCATGTTGTTCAAGGGCCAACTGTAACTCCTTTTATTCCTTTTTTCTTCTCTTGCTCTCTTCCTTTGTAATTTGATGATTTTTCTGAGGTGGTATACTTTGATTCCTTTGTCTTTATCTTTTGTGTATGTTCCATAGGTTTTTGTTTTGTAGTTACCATGCAGATTACATAAAACAACTTATATTTATAACCATCTATTTTATGCTGATAACAACTTAACTTTGAATGCATACAAAAACTCTAAATTTTTACCCCCCTATATTTTGTTTTTGATGTCACAATTTACATCTTTTTATAATGTGTATCCATTAACAAATTATTGTTGTTATAGTTATTTCAAATACTTTTGTTTTTATACTTTACATTGGAGTTATTATAAGTGATTTACCCCCCGCCATTATAATATTAGAGTATTCTGAATTTAACTATATATTTACTTTGCCAGTGAGCTATATCTTTATATGTTTTCATGTTATTAATTAGTATCCTTTCATTTCAACTTAAAGAACTCCCTTTAATATTTCTTGTAAGGCTGGCCTAATGGTGATAAAGTCTTTTAGCTTTTATTTGCCTAGAAAACTCTGTATCTCTTCTTCAATTCTGAAGGATAATTTTGCCAGTTAGAGTATTCTTGGTTGGCTGTTTTTTCTTTCAGTACTTTGAATATATCATCCCACTTCCTTCTGGCCTGCAAGGTTTCTGCTGAAAAGTCTGCTTATGGTCTTATGGGGTTCCCTTATACACAACAAATTGCTTTTCTCTTGCTGCTTTTAAGAATCTCTCTTTGTCTTTACCTTTTGGAAGTTTAATTATGATGTGTCATGGTGTAGGTCTCTTTGAATTTATCCTATTTAGTACCTTTTAGGCTTCCTGGACCTGGATGTCTGTTTCTTTCTTCAGATTAGGGAAGTTTTCAGCCATTATTTCTTTGAATTAGCTTTCTACCCCTTTCTCTGTCTCTTCTCTTTCTGGGATGCCTATAATGCATATATTGGTCCACTTGGTGTTCTATAGGTCCCTTAAATTATCTTGACTCTTTTTCATTCCTTTTTTTTTCTGTTCTGATTGGATGAGTTCCACTGACCTGTATTTGAATTTGCTGATCCTTTCTTCTGCTTGATCTAATCTGCTTTTGAACCCGCTATTGAATTGTTCAGTTCAGTTACTGTATTCTTCAGCTCTATGATTTCTGTTTGGTTCTTCTTAATATTTTATATCCCTTTGTTGAAATTTTCATTTTGTTCATGCATTGCTCTCCTGACCTCAGTGAGTATCTTTATGACCATCATTTTGAACTCTCTATTTGGTAAATCACTTATCTCCTTTGTATTAAGATCAGTTTCTGGAGATTTATCTTGTTCTTTTGTTTAGAATATATTCCCTTATTTTCCTTGACTCTTCTGCATTTGTTTCTGCACAGTAGGCAAAACAGCCATCTCTTCTAGTTTTGGTCTCTGTAGGAGATGAACCTCATCAATCAGCCTGGCCCAAGCTCAACTTGCCTCTCCAACCTTTGTAACTGTCTAAACTGCCATCTTTGTTGTTAGTAGCTCCCAGTAGTTGAGTGTATTTCAAGACTCATGAGTGTCCCAAAGGAAAGGATTGCAGTCAGCACCTAGATACAGGCTAATTAGAAGCTCGATTCTCAGGTAGCAGGTGGGAAAGTATGCAGTCAAACCCCTTCCAAGGAGAAACTGCGAGATAGGCTTTTTTGCCTCCTTCCTATGCACTGTGGATGCTCAAATTTAGAAAGGAAGATAAAGTGCTTCACATGGCTATGCCATAACTTAAACTAACATTACGTTTGAGATGACTGTGGTGTGTCCAGATGGAGACATGTCAGGGGGTCAGATGAAATATATGGGCTAATTGGACAGTCACCAGTGGAAAGTGGAAAATGAAATCATGGGTGTAGAGAAAACATATAATGTGAAAAATAGATTAGAGGGAAAAAGGGAAGATCCCCAGAATGGAAAATTTGGATATAAAAAAAGACAGTGGTATCTTAGAAACTCAATGCTCTTAAAAGTCTATTGTATTGTTTATGCCACATTACTTGTTTCTAATGATAAGATCTTAGCAATAATTTTCTCTTCTTTCCTTTGAAGCCTATAGATGATCAAATGTTTATATCTTCGTGAACACTCACACTTCTGAGACATTCTTAGGGTTTCATCTCAGGCTGAGTCACTGCATTTGAAATAGTCTTTGCAGGACACTAGAGGTTACCTAAAGGACCTTTGAGGATAGGAAAAGATGAAGAATGGAATCTAAGCTCCATCTCCGCAATATATACTACAGCAGCTCTAATCTTACTTATTTCTATATTGAGCTTATGTGTAAGTTTCTATTTGAAGAAAAAGTTCTGCTATTAAGAAAAAAAAGACAAAGAAAACTACTGGCTCGGTGAATCAAAAATCACAATTATTTAATATAAATGTGAAATCTTATGGGATAATTAATGAATCAAAAAATTATCCTCTGGGGTAGAAAATCCTCCTTGTTACCAAGGTATAACAGGCCCCCGGAATCCAGGGTCATCCTACCTTCCCAGATCTGTGGCTTGCCACTTTCCACCAAGCTAGACACACTCCCCAGACATAAAATAGCCTCTCAAAGTACTGCGTCATGACACACACAGATTTTTTTTTTTAACAAAAGATGTCCTGACTCCTTCACCTGCTGGCAAATTCCTGCTTTCTGTTTAAGAAGGTAGTTCAGATGTCCACCTTCAGTGATGCCTTTCTTAACTCCCTCCCTACTCCTCACATAAGTTATTCCCCTTCTAGTCTGTTCATAATTATAGCACTTTGCTAACATCTCTGTCATAATCTGTTTTATATATTTTTGACTCTCTTCCCCACCATGCAGTGAGCTCTTTCAACTCTGGGTCCCAGTGCCTACTGATTTAATAAATGAAGACAATATCAAAACTGCTTATGAGCCAAGCGTTGCTACCATATGATTGTGACATAGCAAAACACGGAATAAATAATAAGATGCCAGGATTTGATTTCATTTTAACTTGCCCTTACTACACAATGTCCATCTTCCTCCTCAAACTCTGTTTCCTTTTTGATTCATAGTTCTTTTGGATAATAGAGTTTCAATAAAACCTATTTGGAGGCACAACTACTCATTTTCTCTTTGGCATTTGTGAATTTCCAACATGACTCCCATCTCGAAAACAATCTAATACTGACACAGCCAAGACAATACAGATGCACATATCTACTCATTCAGAGATATTCTGACTTCTCTCTCCTACAGAACTCTGACTTTTCACTGAGTTCTAGTCTCCAAGAACAAGGCCAGAAGAAATAATGTAATGTAACACTGGCTTCCGATTTTCTGCTAATGCCATTGATCTTGCTATTACACTTCTTACAGTATCTTTAATTTGCTCTTCTATCTCCAAAGGAAAAGGGGAAAGAGATTTACGTGCTGAATAGGGTAGCAAGTCAAATTCTGTTGTCTGCTGAGAAGATGGAGACATCAAGGAAATGGAGGTGAAAGAGGGAGGACAAGATATAGTTCTTTCTCTTCCAGGGTCAAGAATTATCTCTGCTTCAAAGAGGTTGGGGAAATCATGATAAGTCAACAAAATTAAAGAAATTAGTAGTGTAATTAATGCATTTGGTTTGCCAGTTTTAGTAGTGAATAATCCACATCCCAGAAAACCCCTTTTGTATATATTTTAATTTTTTTACAATGAAACAACATAATCTATAATGAACTTATTTTTCTTTTATGCTAGGCTAAATGCTTGAATACAGTGATTCTCAGCTCTAGTGAGTATAATAATCACCAGAGAAACCTGTAAAAATGTAGTCCTGGACTCTGCTCCCAGACACTCTGATTCTTTTGGCTTTCATGGGACCCAGGGCTCTTTATCTTAATCAGCACTGACATTCCCTCCGCCTCCACACAGTGATTCCAATGCAGCTGTCCTGACGGTCACATGTTGAGAATGATTGCTCTGGGGAGCTGTGGGGGCAGAACAATGCCCCCTCCCCCCAAATGCCCATTTCCTAATCCCCAGAACCTGTGAATATGTTAGGTCCCAATGGCAAAGAGGAATTAAATTTACCTACGGAATTAAGGCTGCTAATCACCTGACCTTAAAATGGAAAAGTATTTTGGACTGACTGGGAAGTGCAATCACAAGAGTCCTTAAAAGTGGAAGAGGGAGGCAGAGTAAAAATCAGGAGAGGAGCTGTAATGACAGAAGGAAGGTCAGAGTAATGTGATATGAGAAGGACTCAACCCACTCTTGCTGGCTTTGATGATGGTGGAAGGGAGCCAGGAGACAAGGAATCTGGGTGGCGTCTAGAAGTGGATAAATGAGGAAACATATTCTCCCCTAGAGCCTCCAGAAGGAACCTGCCTTGCCTACACCTTGATTTTGGCCCAGTGAAGTGCGTTTTGGACTTCTCACCTCTAGAACTGCAAAATGATAAAACTGTGTTATTTTAAGTCATTAAGTTTGTAGTAATTTGTTATAGCAGCAAAAGGAAACCAATACAGGCTGCTTAGGTTTTTTTTGGCTTGAGTTAGTTATCAGGGCTAAGGAGCCAAGAGACCGGGCTAGCCCTGCCCACAGGGGAAGTTCACTGAGGAGCTCATTAAACCCTTGCCCTTCCCCTCGGGGTCACTGGGGTTTTCAGCCCCCCCTGGGGTAGTCCCACTGTGGTTCTTGCTGGCAGAGCACAATATATACAGATGCGAAAAGCAGGGGTTGAACGTTCGGATGGGAGGAACACAGGGAACAAAGAACTCATAAAGAAACTTGAAGACACAGACTGAGCAATGCAAAACTGGGATTTTAAGACCACATGTATGATATTTTTTTAAAAAGGAAAAAACTAACCAAAGTATATAAGTGCTCTACTTCAAGAAAATTGAAAATTGCAATGTAAAAGAACAAATACATTAAATGGTAATGAATCATTGGATAACTGGGTGAGTACCTGCTATAAAGACAATCTTAGACTGCCACTTGTTCTCACATATTTGATTGCATTTCTCACATATATGACTCCATTTGAAACTCTCTGGTTTCATGAGATAGAAAGGGAGATGAGAAAATTAGTGTTCACCCAAAGAAGGCTTATCCACAGCAAGTTAGTTCTTAGGGCTGCATGTGTACCTAGGTCTTGGCTTCATGTACAAGTGTTTTTGTTTTTCACTGTAGAATGCTGTGATAGATAGAAGATATAATCCTTGCCCTCAAAGAACTTATTATCACTTATTATCTCATAATTATGTTAACTGTCATTGCAAAAAAAAAAAAAAAAATCCCTCAAATTTGCAGAAGGTTCATTACCAGGCTGCCCTTAAATAGTAAAGAAGACTGTTATGTTCCCTGATACCACTAAGTATTCATTTATAGGCTTTTAACTACCACACCTGACAACGAATTAGAAGTTACTGTGAATTAAAATCAATCAAAAAGAAGACAATATTTCACAGATATTATAAGTTAATGGGGAAATGAATCAAATTATAAAAATTCGTTTCAGGCACAGTTGTGCAGGAACATAGCTAGTATATAAATTAAAGTGTATCTGAATAGTAATTAATGATCTACTACACAATTGTGACCTATTCTGGGACACAGCGGATTTCCCCTAAGTTATCCCTTTGAGGCCATAGATACAAAGCCTGTAACTCGGGGCCGGTTTCAAATGAATAGTGTTTCCTTAATTATGACCATGAAGCCTTTCTTTGGCTTGAACTTTTTAAGTATTGGACAAAAGTTAGAAAATGTTTAGCACATGCTTCTTCTGAAAGTAAATTATTCAAATTACAAGCAAATATTAACTAGTGATTAATTTCTAATAGCATAATAAAGAAGGAACATAATTTGGATAAACATTTTTAAAATGACAAATACCCGAGTATAGCTTTACCCATTTCTCATAACTTTGACTACTGTCACTTACTGTTTAAATCTAACACTAGTTTTCCCTAATGGGGACAACAGAACCCTTCCAGTACTTTGGGAAGAGTCGAAGTCTGGTCACATGTCTTGCTCCTGGCCCCCTGGGATTAATGCCATATGACTAAAAGAAAACTTTTTCCAGCTTTCTCTGGCAGTTTATACTTTTAAAATGGCAGTAATAAACAACAAGGTCCTGCTGGATAGCACAGGGAACTATATTCAATATCCTGTGATAAACCATAATGGATAAGAATTTTAAACAGAATGTGTATCTATATATCTATATATCTATATCTATATATAACTGAATAACTTTGCTGTACAGCAGAAATTAATACAACACTGTAAATCAAGTATACTTCAATTTTTAAAAAGGTCATTAATTATAATAGATGCTTGTAAGCACTTGCTATTTCCCAACAGTTCTGCTGCAAATTTTTCCATATTTTTTTATTTAACTTTCTAATAACCCAATGAGGCCAGGGCTGTTGTTCTCTCCTTACAGGAAGTGAAGGCTCAGGAAGGAAAGTCAAGTCTGTAAATCCTCACAGCTGCTCAGCGATGGGCCTGGGTTCAAGTCCACGCAGGCTGGCCCTGGACCCTGCTTCCTCCTCAGCACACCCACCAAGCTCCTCAACCCCCTCACGCCGTAGCTTCTCATTGCCTTTCATCAGGGGTGAGGCATGACAGGGACAAATGCAGCATCTCTGTGGCTGGTGACCGTTTCTTCTCAACTCTGAGGTTTTTCTTTGACAAGCCAGATTTATTCCCTCAACCTGGATATCGGTTCTGTAATTACAGGGATGAGGTTTCTTGCCATTTGTCAGTTTGGCCTCTGCCAAAGGCTTGCTTTCAATTTTTAGAAAGATTGGATCTCCTCCCTTTTCTTTTTGGAATGTCTTAAAGCCATGTTTCTCACTTTTTTTTTTTTTTTTTTTAAACTCCGGCTTCCTCTATCATCTGCTTTTCCCCAGCAGCCAGGAGGGTTTAGGCTAGCATTCCATTCTGTGGTTGGTATTCTTAAAAATAATAGGGGATTGGAAATGTAGGGATGATGCCTTAGAGGGCAGGACCCCGTTCCTCCACGGAAGTGGAATTCAATTCCTTATCATTCCACATATATTAATGTGTCGGGGAGCCACTAAGTGCTTTGAAGAACACAAAAGCACTTTGAAGAGACCCGTGACTTTCACGTGCAACAACACAGAGAACTGAACTACACGAATCCGCGATCAGAACACCGCCTGACAATCAGAGGGGACTGTATACTTCTGAAAGCATTTTCACATACTCCACAGAACCTCAATTAACCTCAATCAACCTTGTAAGACCCGTGAAGCAAGACTACTTACTTCCATATGGTGGTTCAGGAAACATTTTCAGGAAGCTTTTTGTGTCAAATCACTCCTGAAGGCAACTCTGAGCTCCAGCCTCTCTCCAAGAGGCTAACAGTGAGTGAAATGCATCTACTTGCTACACATGGATATCAACAACCTATGGCCACCAGGATCCCCCCCTGCACATCAGAGTGCTGGAATGTCCGTGCTGGCTAAGGCCAATGGGGTTAACGATGGACACCTGCATGGACAACTGGACTCTTAAATGCTGATGGAGAAAAGGGGCACAACCAGGAAAGGGGAGTGAGATAAACGTGTTAAGGTAACAAGAAAAAGCTTATTATAAAGATTTGACCAAAAAAACCCTGTACATATGCCCTATAGGATTGTTCCGATTTCCTAGAAGGACATAGAGTACTTGTAATTTTTATCTACTTTAAATGGAAGACTAAAAATAGAACTGTTCCATCAGGTAATCACAAAGATTGGTTAGAGCGATGTAACTCAATTGCTCCCAACTGCAGATGAGACTCAATGACTCAGAAACAAGAAGTCAGGGGCTTCCAGTTTCTCCCTGATCATCAACAGACCTGGACACATATGCATCTAAGATTGTGGCTTAAATACTCTAAACCCAGTTCTTGATTTCCCAGAATAAGAGAGATTTTGAATAACGAAATCTCACCTGTTCCTAATTTCATTTTAACTGATGAAATCTTATCATTGTTGCCAATCAAACTGGTACCAAAGAAGCAACCAAATACGATAGCTTGAATTTCTTTCCCTGTTGTGTTTTGTTGGGGCTTGCGGGTATGGAAGTCAAATCCCTTTTCCTCTGATTTTGCATTTATGTGAGAACTCTTGGAGGGATATTCCTAGCCTCTTCCCTCCCTGCCTCACTGTCCTATAGGGAGAAGCGGTGTTTTCTTGAATCAGACCCTTAGGGATAGGAACTGAGCATGTGTGGCCTCAGCTGTCCCTCACTCTTGTTTTTCCTCTTTGTGCCTGCAGGAAGCATGAACACTTGTATGCTCTCAGCATATGCTTAGGGATGTGGGGCTGATCACTGTAAGGCGCTCTCTCTCCTCTTTCTGATGGTAGTGGTGGTGGAGTGGGTGTGTATTTCTCCCATTCAATTTGAGTTCACAAGTCTTGGTCTCCAGTTTTGTTGACTTACTGGATTCTGGTGAAACAGAAATCAACATTCTCTCCGACTACCCTCCTTCACTCAGTGCCAGTGGACTTCTGCTGTGGTATTTGGCAATACTAAACACTTGGCTTGGGGAATATTCCTGTGCCTTAAGTAATTTTTCAGGAGCCGTGGACTATCTTGTTTTCTAATTTCATGTGGCCAGTGCTGCAATACTTTTAAGTGTCCCATCAACTCTTCAGATTTGCTAAAAAGCAATCCACTTGGATGATTTTGTGTCTAACTCTACTACTTAGTATATTAATACCTGAAGAAACAACATCCATGGAAGACAGCCAGTCTATAGCTGCTGAAGGAACTTCAGCCCCACCCAGGCACAGAGTGTCCATCAGTCTTGCTCAGTCTACTCTTATCAAAGTTCCCATTAGCTTCCCCGTTGCTAAATCTAATGGGCAATTCCCAGTCCTCCCCCGGAACCTCTCAGCAGCATTGGATACAATTGTTCAGTCCCTTCTCCTTGAAACAATTTCTTCACGGTTGGTTTTTTCCCCCACCTTCCAAGATGCTTGTACTCCTTTTCCTTTGCTGGTCCCTCCTCATCTTCCTGATCTCTGTGTTGGAGTCCCCCAGGGCTTAGGTCCCGAAATTCTTCTCGTTTCTGTCCACATGCACCTTCCAGGTGATCTCATGCAGCCTCATAGTTTTAACTAAAATCTACTTACTGATAGTCACCAAATTTATATCTCCAGCTTGGTCCCTCTCCCCTGAACTCCAGACCCCTATGTTCAAATGCCTGCTCATCTATTTTTGCATGTTTAGTACGCATCTAGGACTTAGCATATACAAAACTGGCCCCTTGATCTTCTAAACCTGTCTCCTTCCCAGTCTTTCCCAGTCTGTCAATGGCGACTCCACTCTAGTTGTTCAAATCAAAAACAACCGTGTTATCCTCAACTTATTTTTATCTCACACCCCAGACAAATTAGAAAATTGTGTTATCTGGCCCATCAAAATATACCCAGAATCGAAACTCTTCTCGTTACCTCCCTTTCACCACCGAGTTTAAACACCACAAACCATCGCCAGGAGTATTGCAATGACCTCCTAACTGGTGTCACTGCTTCTGTCCCTAATCTCCGTCAGCCTCTTCAGATTCAGAGCACAGTGGCCAGAGGGGTCTGACTTACACTTTAAGTCAGATGATGTCACTTCTCTCCTGAAAATCTCCCCGTGCCCCCATCACACTGAGAGTAAATGCCCAAGTCCTTCTCTTTGGGGCTCTACGTAATCTGGCCCCCATTTCCTCTCAGACCACCATCTCCTACATTCCCCTCTACTCTCTCTGCTCCAGCCACTCTGGACGTCCGCTGTTGCTCAAACATCCCAGGGCCACACCTGCTGCAGGTCCTGGGCCTTTGTGCTCCCTGGGCCCGGCACAGCCTTCCTCCAAATTTCTGCCAGGCTCCTCCCTCATGTCCTTCAAGTTTTACTTAAAAGTCACCTTCTCCATGAGACCATCCTTGGCCATTCCACATAAAACCCCAAACTGCTCCTACCCCCAGTTCCCCTACTCTTTTTATTCCTTAGCAACCATCACTAAAATGCTATATATTTTTCTTATTTATGTTGTCTTAAACATAAACTCCATAAGAACATGATGTTCTTGTGTTTTGCTCACTGCTCTATCTCAAGTACCTAATACAGGGCCTGGCACATAGTAGAAGCTTAACAATTATTTGTTGAATGACTAAATGACTGTGAAGTAATTTCTCAGAAATTTCTGAAGTAATGTTAAACTTTGCTTTAATGATTGAAGCTTTGATTCCTTTAGGTTTTTCATTCACAAGAGCAAAAGTTTCGGATTTTGAACTTTAATTCTTTGGGGCTTTAATTTTGGAGTTTTAATTTATAGACTTTACTTTTTCTCTGTGAAATCCATAATGTGAAACAAGTTTATACCATACTGAAGGCATGATCACATTGTTGGCATTTCATTAATATTTAACTTAATATTGTCATTTAATCCCCCTGCCAAATTTCTGATGAGCCTATCGGACAATGTGGCATGATTAGGGATGAATTTTTCAGCTTTGAGTAACTTAATTAATGCACCATCTCTGAACTTAGCATTGACATTCATTGTTCACTCATTCAATAGAGTGTTGTCTATTCCTAGGGATTCTGTGCTTTTTCCTTTAAACCACAGGTCAGTTGCAAATTGGAGAGTTGAGTGGCCCTTCTGCACATTTTTATTTTCTTTACACAGGGTTTAAAATAAAACAAAAACAGATTTCCGGTTTTGTTTAAAAAATTCAGAAGATGTAGCAGCACTGGGTTCCCCTTCCTCTGGGACACTGTATCTACCTCCTTCAGAAGGGCAGACAGTCTCTCTTTTCCCACAGTCCAGCTCCAGGCATTCGATTCTGTCACCTATCTGGCTGCTGGAAGCAATGCTGCTTGTAGATGTCAGCAACTGGCCCTGTTCTGAGTCTCTAGCTCCACAGGGCCCTACCCTGCCCTTCTGTCGGCTGCACTCCTCCTTACAGGTCAAGGAGCACAAGAGCCGAGAGCATGTGCCCACACTGAGCTGGCACTGACCTTCTCCAAAGCCAGACTGCATTTCAAGGGCCCAGGATCCCAGAACGTCCCGTCCAATTTTTCCAAGCCACCAATAGGATCTATGTGAACCCTTGCCCAGGTTGGCGCTCCCAAGGGCAGGCCGGCAGTACTGCTGCTATTCCCAAGGGCAGACAGAGCGTCCCTTGTGTATGTGCATGGAGGAGGCAGGTAGAGGATGGAGCTTGAAAATGCAGGACTGGAGAGTTCACATGTATCTTAGGCCTCCCAAAGGTGTTTACCTCCCATTCCCCAGAATCTGTTAATATGTTACCTTACCTGTTACTTTACAGACATGATGAAGTTAAGGATTTAGGATGGAAAGATTATCCTGGATTAGCTGGGTGGGTCCAATGTAATCATAAGACCTCTTATAAGAGGGGGGCTCGTGGATTAGAGTTAGTTGTAGGAAATAATGACAAGCAAGATGCTGGAATTATGAGAGAAAGGAGCCATGAGGTAAGGAATGTAGGCAGCTTCTAAACACTAAAAAAGGTAAGGGAATGGATTATTCCTTCAAGGCCTCCAGAAGAAATGCAGCCCTGCTAAGACCTTGATTCACATTTCTGACCTTCAGAATGGCAAGATGGTAAACTGGCCTTGTTTTAAGCCACTAGGTCTGCGGCAGTTTATTACAGCAGCTACAGAAAACTAATACAGCTTGCTTGCATGGAAGGCCTCTCTTCAGAGGCCAGAAGATGAAGGGCTGCAGGCTAAGGCTTCCATCTGTACTCTTGTCTCAGGCAGGCTCAAATATTAATTTATAACAATACAGACTCAAAAGATATTGTTTCAATGAAAGACTTAAACCAAAGTCTACACATGCAATCTAAGTTTTATGTGTCATATCTGTGCAGTGGCCAAAATGCCGGGTATTGTTAGAACAACAGTATTTACGTAATCCATCCACTTATGTATTAGTCATGAAATTATTCAGGAGTGGGCCACAAAGAAGAGTTTCATCAAATCATGATAAACCAGATGTAAGGAAGAATGATATTTTATTGGGGCTTGATTTCATGCCTCTTTTTGACAAGCTTCAACCCAAATTTCCCTGTATCAAATTTCTCAAATATTTACTTGTGTTTTCTGTTCCCAGGAAACAGACACCATAATATGGTGTTCTACAGTTCAAACGCTGAGGAAATTAAAAACAGGCCATCGGCATGGGCGCAATGCTAATTCACGAGGGTTAGGGAGGACTGAATTAATGTCCTGATTTGCTCAACTCAGACTCTGACAATTCCCCTCAATTCATACACTTAAAAATTTTTCCCCATCAGAAATGTGATTGCTTCAGTGGTTTAGATCTACAGAACAATTGACTCTTTTCCCAACTCAAAAGAAGTGCTAGAAATGAGTGTTTAGAGGATGGGCAAAACAAATACGTAATTAAAAAACCCACCATTTTCCCACAGTTTCTATTTTATCTTAGGGTATTCTCTTAAATTTTGATTTGATTGTATATATACTCACCACAAGTCACTCTGTTCACATAAAGTTCATATGAAACAAACAAACAAGAATCAAAATCACATGAAAGAATCTGCTTTTTTTCCCTCTGGTCCAATAATCTAAGTTGTTATTTTGTTTGAATCATTCCAAGAGCCAGCCAAGGGCAGTGAGCTAAGCTGTCAGAGGCACAGTAACTCAGTGGCCCACACCATGTGATGAATTTTCTTCTGGAAGAAGCCAACTCACCATCGAGGCTGCTGAGAAAGGTCTGACTTGGTCAAAGCCTTGACATAGTCTTGAAAATTCTGAAAAAGTCAAGGTATATACAAAAATGGTCTTTTTTTTTTTTCTGGAGGTGAAAGTCCTGGAGAACTAAGATTTTATCCATGGGTCTGCCTCTAAAGAGAGCCAATTATAAAATGGAGAAGAGAAAATAAATAGGGAAAGAGGCAAGGGGACCCTTCAAGGGACAATGTTCTGAGCAAAAAAGAAAAATGAAGAAGGAGAAAAGTTGTCCTAAGTTACCTTAAGTACATCTGGCAGAAATTGACGTGAAAATGTAATTTCAGATGAGTGTTCTCTCATCTGGAAAGAAACCAAAACCTTATTATAAATATCCTAGTTGAGGTTTTGGAAGAACAGTATATGAGGCTGCATGTCACGTGCTTTGAGTGCAATTTAATTCTTGGGCTTTTCCTAAATTCATTGCAGGAAGGGGTAAATCAACAGCATTCTTGGTGCAGCTTGACAAAGAGTGTGCCGTCTTCTGGCTGAATCTGTTCTCCTGGATGTGCAAACCATACCTAGTCTCCTCAGAGCCTCCCAGTTCCTGCCCTCTTTTGGAAAGGATGGAAACCATATCAGCACTCCCTCTCAGAAAGTGCCATTTTAAAATAGAAAAATCTGGAAAAATACAGAACAACATGGAAAATTTTCCTAATTGCCCCTTGTGCAGCTGCCTTGGCTCCTATCATATCCCTCTCCCCCACCCCCATCCCCGATAAAAATTCTGTGGTATTAGGATCATCAGCTTCTACCAGTCCAGTCCAATGCATGCTGTACCCCAGCACTATGCCTCTGCCCAACAGGGCTGTGACCATCTGCAGGCACTTACTTCAGCTGTGTGCCAGGGAACATGTGCCCAAACAGAGATATTTTAATCCTCTGGAATTCAGATTTTTGAAAAAAATATTTACTCTTTAAATCTGACTGACCTTTGCAGACGTGTGGGTTTGAATCAATCAGATCTGTATTATGATAAAGGCTAAGGTCTTTTCCTTTCTTTATGAAGTAGGAAAGGATGCTAGGGAAAAATCTAGACTCTTTTCTAACTCCTGTCTCATAGTATTAAATCTATCTTTTATGCCAAGGTCATATGTCAAGGAGAAACTAACTTGTTCAGAGCACGATTCGGTTAGCAGGAAGTTTCTTGGACAGTACAATCCCTTTGGCCCTTCAAGTTGGCCCTCTGGTGTATCTAATCAGTTCTCATACCATGAATGAGAGTCCAAAAGCCAAAAAGGAGGAGGATATGAGGACCTCTTTAAAATCTCTTACCTTTCATTTAATACTCTGCCTCTTTGAGAAACTGCATTTCCCTCCAGTGTTTTCCCTCACCATCACCTCACCCCCACTGTTTTCCTGCCACTTTGTCTTACTCCTGTTAATTGCTCTGTCTCTCCAGCCCTTTCCTCTGCTGTTCATTCCTATTTTTTAAGCCATAAAAATACCTTTTTTCCCTCATTCCAGCTCCTTTTGGGCCTTTCCCTCAAAGAGAAAGCTTAGTCACTTCTGTTACTTCATTCCAAAATAAAGTGGGCAGTCTCCAGTGTCTTAGAATGGGATTCCCAATATTTTCACTGATAGGAATGCCTTTTCATGTACTCCCAAGCTCTAAGATCACTGGGGGAAAGACATGGATGGCACCGAGACTCTAGGGTGCTGCCCCTCACCTTCATGGAGGGGTTTCCCAAGTGTGGAATGCATACCGCTAGCATTACGTGAGACCATTTTAGGTAGTGCATAGTTATGGTGGATTTGGGCTGCGTATTTGTTGTAGTGTACGTTCAAAAAATATATAGCTGGCACATCAAATCTGCAATTTCACAGATATTACTGCTTAAGGCAAATGTAAGTTAAACTATAAAGAGAGGGTGGTTTAAAAAAATATATTAAGTAAAAATAGTACACAGGGAATATGGATATGGTAAAAATCATGAAGACAAAACATGAATTAAAACTTGGGAAGCCATTTGACAGAAATGACTTGGAACTAGGAAGAATGTGGCATGAGGTCAGTTTCTGGCTATACTTCCTCTTTCCTTGCAAAGCCCTGAGCTTGGGTCAGAGAGTGGGAACACAGCTGTTACCCAGGCAGAGATTCACAATTTCACACTAGGGACCAAAATATGCAGAAATTTTCCTGAATGGATAAATCAAATTCATATCCTGCTGTAACCAAGGATAACATTGCCATTGAATTTACAATTAGAAGCATTCTGGTCCAACTCTTTCAGTTTAGAGGCTAAAAAGCCAGAAAGAGGGCTTCCCTGGTGGCGCTGTGGTTGAGAGTCTGCCCGCCGACGCAGGGGACACGGGTTCGTGCCCCGGTCCGGGAAGATCCTACATGCCGCGGAGCAGCTAGGCCCGTGAGCCATGGCCGCTGCGCCTGCGCGTCCGGAGCCTGTGCTCCGCGGTGGGAGAGGCCACAACAGTGAGAGGCCCGCATACCGAAAAAAAAAAAAAAAAAAGCCAGAAAGATTACATGACTTGGCCAGTATCTATCTCCCTAAGTGAACAGCAGCAGAACTGGAAATCACACTGCAAAGTTCGCTCATTCTAAATTTTTCTACTACGTTATTGCTGCTAGACGAGTCTTTCTGATGCCCAACAAGTCTTATCTATTCCTGATTATATCTAGCTATATTTAAGAGAGTAGTGGGAGATAAAATCAGAGAGGTAATGTGAATGGTGGGAGGGAGACCGTGTCAGGACTTCAGGCCAGTATGAGGACTTTGTGGGGTCCAGCTCAAAGATGGAGCTGATTGCTGTATCTCATCTAGGCAACAGAACGAGAGTAAGTGACATAAGCACTCAGAGAACAGTCATTGGGACAATCTGATACTATTGCTATAAAGTCCTCTTCTCAGAACCTTCTTTCTTAACTTTTAATTTTAGAATAATTTTAGACACACAGAAAAGTTGCAAAGGTAATACAGAGAGCTTCCCAGCGTATCCTATTGCTAACACCTTATACAGCCACCGTACATTTATCAAAACTGAGAAATTAACATTGGTACAATACTACGAAGTAAACTACAGGCTTTAGCTGGATTTCTGCAGTTTTTCCATTATCTTGTTGTTGTTCCAGGATGCAACCTAGGATACCACACTGCCTCTGTCACCATATCTCCTTAGTCTCCTCTGATCTGTGACAGTTTCTGGACTTTTCCTTGTTTTTCATGACTTCGACACTTTAGAATAGGTCAAGTGTTGTGTAAACTTTCTGTCGGTTTGGGTTTGTCTGGTATTTTCTCATGATTAGGTTTAAGGAATGGGAGGAAGGATACCACCAAGGTAAAGTGCCCTTCATTTCAAGGGATAGATGCCGTCAACATGACTTATCAACAGTGATATTTATGGTGACCCCTTCATTAAGGTAGTGTCTGTGAAGTGTAGTACTGAAAAGTTCCTCTCTTTTTCTTTCTGTACTTTGTGTGTTAGAAGTATGTCACTAAGTCCAGTTTACACCCAAAGAAAATTAAGCTCCACCTCCTGGATGGAGAACTATCAAACAATTTGTGACAAAGGTTAAAGCTACCACAGTAATTAGTAAATATTCTGGGAGACTCTGAGGCTATGCAAGTATCCTTTTTCTCCTAAAATTTTGCCCATTAATCTTAAGATTCACCACTGGATCTTGCCTGCAGCAATTATTGCTGCAATGTTTTAAGGATGATTTTTGCCCTCATTTCTTCTACATTTATAGTTTGGAATTTTTCTGTAAGTAAGATTTGTTCCTTCACTCCAGTTTGTTTATTTATTTATTCTATCATTTGCTTATATCAGTATGAACACATGGATATTTATTTCATTCTTGTGGTTATAATCTATACTAATACTATCATTACTTTTTTTTTTTTGGCCGTTCCATGCAGCATGCAGGATCTTAGTTCCCCGACCAGGGATCAAACCCGTGCCCCCTGCAGTGGGAGCGTGGAGTCCTATAACCACTGGACCACCAGGGAAGTCCCACTTTTTTTCCCTTAAATTATAGCTTTGGCTATAGGGAGCTTTCAGGTTGACTCCTGTAACCTTTGACATGCTCTATCCTTTAAAAAATAGCACTTTCAAACTTTCTAGCACTACAAGGTGCTCTAAATTCATCTTCTATTTTCCCTGCCTCAGCTCTACAATCAGCCATTCCTACAAAGAGCCTTGGCTTCTTTGCTTAGAGAATGGTATTTAGAAACCAAGATGTGGGAGCTGGGTGTGTTCACTGTTACAGGGTATCACTGCTTCTAGGCTCTCTCAATAGGCAGAGCTAGAAAATACATGTATGTACATGAACCCATCAGTACACACATATCAATATTAATTTCTGTATATATCTGCATGTGAATATAAAATATGTATATATATGTGTATATATGAGTCTATCTATGTGTGTGATAATATATACATGCATCTAAATATATGTATTTGTGTAAATATACATACATATCTGTCTATCTATCAGTATAAACATAAGATTATACTGATATCCTCAGATACTACTCAGCTACTTTGAATCAACTCACCTAATATTGACACACAGTACCATCTTAAAGCCTCCACCTTGCATCTAAAATCCTAGTGAGAATAAATAAATAAAATCCTAGTCAGCAACTCTTATGGGTTGAATTGTGTCTCCTCAAAAAGACATGTTGAAGTCCTAACCCTCAGTACCTCAGAATGACCTGATTTGAAAACAGGCCAGTTGCAGATTTTATTAGTTAAGAGGAAGTCATACTGGAGTAGGATGAATCCTTAATCCAATATGACTGGAGTCCTTATAAGAAGAGGAGAAGACACACACACAAAAGGAAGACTGCCATGTGAAGACAGAAGTAGAGACTGCAGTTACGCTGCCAAGTACCTGGTACTTAGGGCTACCAAAACCTGAAAGAGACAGAAAGGATTCTTCCCTAGAGCCTCTGGAGGGAACATGGTCCTGCCAACAACTTGACTGCAAACTTCTAGTCTCCAGAACTGTGAGAGAATAACTTTCTGTTGTTTTAAGCCACCCAGTTTTTGATACTTTGTTATGGCAGCTCTAGGAAACTAATACAGCAACCTATCAAGTTGATACTGTTTTTACCCTGTATAACATGATAATACAGAAACTATCCACTTTACTCCAAAAGCTACCTCAGTGACATCACATGTAAGACTGTCTGGATCCCACCTAGATGTCTGTCATTGGTGGCAAAGATGGTATCTCATTTTTTTTGTTATATCCCTACAACCTGGTGCAGTGCCAGGTACAGAGAAGGTACTCACTAAATGTTTGTTGATTTGAATACCTACAGGCCTTCTCTGTCAACCCATTAGGCCAGCCAAGAGGTCTCCTTTCCAAGACCTTTTTTTTTTTTGCCTTCAAGTCTGCTAGGTGTAGTTCATTTGTCCATCCTTTCTTCTTCCCTTCCTTTCTTTCTTCCTTCCTTCCTTCCTTCCTTCCCTCCTCCCTCCAACAAATATTCATTGGACACATACATGTGCATGGCATAGTTCTAAACACTAGAGAAATAGCAGTGAACAAAAGAGACAAAAATCCTTGCCATCTTGAAGACTTACATTCTAATGGGGGAGAAGGATCTAGGATCTGAAATTGCAAATCACCTTATGTCTAAATGACATAAGTAGCAGGACAGGATAACAATGTATTTGGGGAATTGTTTCCATGGGTTATTTGGCCAGCTGTGGTCTGCTGGCCTCCTTTCCAACAACCAAAGGCCCCAGCTGAACAGCTGCACTGTTCTTATCCAATTTTTAAATTCCTCTCCTTCCCTAAGTGGAAGAGTAAAGAGGGGATATAATAAGGGGAAAAACCAAACTGTCCAGGAAGAGAGTGGAGAAGACAGAATGGGAATAATAATTCTCCTACAATGCATTTTAAAGCCAACCCTTCCTGAGCTGTGCCAGGCTAATTACCTTACCTGTTGTTAATATCTTTATTGTTATTAAATCATTATGTTGACAACATAACTGCATAATAATGGCTAGCCAGTACTGAGAGTTTGCTCTGTGCCAGGAAGTGGTCTAGACACTAACCAATTTGATCCCACTTACTCCTTCTGAGACAAGTACTATTATTTTTCATTTCACAGATGAAGAGCTGGATGCTTAGAGAGGTAAAGTCATCTGCTCCAAATCCCACAGTTAGTAAATGGCAGAGTCCAGACACAGATGTCGGCATGTTGGACTCCAAAGTTCTGGCTCTTCCCCTATTCTCAGGGAACACCCCACACACCTCCCCAAGAGAAGGCATTAGCTGGCTAGAGCTGCCCAGCCTGTACAGCCTTCAAACAGGATTTCCTTCCACAAAAATGTTCTTCTCAACAATGGACCCTCTTGCTGCCCCTGTCCCTTTTATCACTTCACTGTGAGTATTTTTTCTAGCCCCACTGCCGCAGTGCTGTCTCCCCTGGTTACTGGCATAACAGATATCTGGTGTGATATTTGCTGGATTTCCAGTGGTCATGGTCTCTTTCTTTCCCAGCACCTCTCAGCCTTTTAATTCTCTCTTCATTATTTAAGCCAGCATAGAGTAATTTTCAAGACGTTCAATTACAAGTGCATAGAAGGAATTGGGTCCATAATTAATTAGTCATTCCAGGACACAACAAAGCAAAAGCAAATCCAAGAATGTGGAAAGCCCTGAAAAGAGAATTTACACATTCCAGGACCCTTCCCCAAGAGAGACAAAGAATCGAACAATATGGTCACTCAGATTCCAAGCTTCTCCACCTATCTTGGGATTGAACAGACATTAATCATTGGATTGACAATCCCAAGTGGAACATCTCCCCCTCCAGGATAAACAGCTGCCTCTGTTTTAGGGGTGAACTGATTCTTTCCCCACTGTTTTCACGCAGTGAAAGGTTAGCCCCTCTTTTCTCCCACAATTGTTCAAGCCACTGCAGAGACAGTCTTTCCTTTAAGACGGCCCCAAACCCCTGGGATTTCTTGCTCTTCATTGGAGCAGAAGTCAAGTTAGAACACCATAATTTAAGACACCAAGCTAGGATGACTTTGGAGGCAGAGAAAGAAAAGATAGTAAAAGAATGCCAGGATTCTCCAATGTATAGCTACTACTTTAATTTGGAGAAGAAAGGAGGGCTTAGGAAGAAGTGCATCCAGATCAAATTCTCCCCAGAGACAAACTTGTTCTCCAACACGCGTGATAAAGGGTAAATGACAGGGGGGTGCTAGCACTGTTATTAGTGAAACTATTAAATTTTCATTAGGAGGAAATAGGGATTATGTTCGCTTTTAGTTATTATGGACTCTATCAGCGCCTGAAAGATCAGAGCCAACAAAACAAGAAGTCTGAAGAGTATTACTGCAAGTTCCCACATCTTACAGGGGTGCTATCGCTACTGTCACATACTTGCCAGCAGTGAAAATTAGGAGCCTTATATAGAACATTAGAGTTGTAGGAATCTTTTACTACTTTTTCTTACCTGCAGCCTAATTTCTTTTTGGTTCCACACTGGGCTAATTCCAGCTTTCAGGGCTTATCTCTGTACTTCAGGGAATATACCTAAACCTATCCCTGCCAAGCCACAGTCTAAGCACTTTGCTAATACCATGACAATGGATACAAGCAATGTTAGTTGGAAAGGAAAATAAATATACCTGCCAGGACATTTGTAAGACATACTATTTGCTTTTGCTGTCCCTGCTCAAAAGAGTAAATACTATGATGCATGTTGCTAAGCAATGTTGCATTTTCAGTCCTCAATAACTCCATTAGTAACAAAGGATGCCTTAATTCTGTGATAATCAGCCTCAGCAACCATGGCTTCCAACACAAGGCAAAAGTGATTACTGCAAATATTTATCCTTCTGATTCAAAGATAACACAGTTTTTAGGGACCCTGTGTGACAGTGACTGACTCTGCAGGACAGTCCCAGATCTTTATTGATGACAACCCTCTGGTTTACAGATGCTGGAAAGTTTCTCAGAGTAAACGGTCAACGAATAGCTTCTCACCCTTTTCCCCCAGTTACCCAGCATTCCCTGGTTACCCAGGGTTCCTTGGTTACCCAGCATTCTCTAGTTAACCAGAATTCCCAGTCACCTAATATTCCCCAGTTACTCAGCATTTCCCAGCTATGAAGTATTAGGCAGAGACAGTCTGCAAGAAAATGACTTCTTCAGCAGGATTCTACCAATGGAATCTCTACTTATAGGAGCAATGCAGCAAAAGACACTACTCTATGAAAGTTAAAACACAGAATCTGGAGCCAGACTCCCTGAGGTGAATCTCAATTACACAGTTTCTTATTGAAGTGACTTTGGCAAATTAATGTCTTCATGCCTCTGTTTTCTCACCTGCTATTGCAATGATTAGATAAGCTGATGTGTGTAAAGTGCTTAGAACGGCGCCTCCTTCTGGAACATTCTAGGTCTGAGGCAGAGCTATAAAAGTGTTTGTGAGTCTTCAAACACCTCCCCAATCAAAACAAGTAAATTCCACAATTTGTAAAGGAGGGAAAAGCTGACTCCAGAATGCACCCTTACGATCTGTATTTACTGCTTTTATGTTTCAGAGGAAGAAGCTAGAAATTGCCAAAATGTGAATTCCTATAACATCAGACTGTGACTAATTATGGTTCTGGTCATATGCCATACGTTTCCCAGAAATAACAAATGTTCCATGGAAAAGTAAGTGGCCAATAATGGTGAGAAAAACATATAGTAAATGTTCTTGTTTTTCTTGGCTGTCAATTTTAATATAATGAAATAGTCAAAGAAAAATATGAACATTCAACAGCAACTACTTCTTACCACTTCAGAAAGACACTTGAACTACTGAAAGTTAGAAATCTATGTTCAGATAGCATTGTCAAGTATTCTGAATCTTACATTTTAAATTTTGAAAGATGTTACTCATCTTCCAGGTGTTTTCCCCAGTAGAATTTACAGTGGTAGATGTTAAACTAACTCCATGTGATTCTCATTTTCAAAAATACAATTTTTGACTGCTTAAGAGTTTCAATGTATCCCCTTGAGCTGCATAAAAGAAAGCCAGTTTGGTTTCAAATATAGTTTTGTTTCTGTGGGGTTTTTTTCTATGAGGAATGTATTTCTCTTAGACAATTTCTCAATATTGCTATTTAACAGGCAAAGTGTTTTAGATTTCTCTTAAGCTCCATTTAGTTTACTTAAATGAAGTTGAATACAGTGAGTTTCTGCAACTATTTAGGGAAAGAAAATTAAATTATTGATTAAGTGAGCTTCATTTATAAAGCCTATACCAGCGCTAGCAGGCTGGGTGTTTCACTTCAGTAGATTTTATACTAAAGAACATGTGTTTTTAAAATAAAACAGTCTGATATTCTCAATCATTTCTATTTTCAGGCTGATATTTCTCATTCATACAGGTTAGGCATGATAATCTTGTAGGTGCTAAAAAGTGATCACGATCTGATCCAAGCTACTTTGGTGCTTTTAGGTGCTGTTATCTGTAATATGATACTTCTACGTGGAATAAGTGTGCTTACTATGTGACAGGCAATGCCAGGTGCTAGAATTATGATGAAAAAGCAGACCTGGGCCCTGTCCTCGTAGAGCTTATAGTCTAGGGCAGAGCTACCTAAAGTGTGGTCTGTGGACCAGCACCACTTCATGAACTATTCTTATCAGCAACAGCACAAATACAGAGATTGTGAGTAATTATTCAGACAGTTTTACAGCATTGGACATAGCTGCATTACTCAAATGTGTGATCAAGTGGACTTGGCTCATTGAATGGGGTTTAGACCAGATCAGATATGCGAATTTCACAGGGCGAGATCTAAGTACTGGTCATAGACAGGAAGATACATATTGTCCTGTAATAAACTGGAAATTTTAAAAAATCTAGTCCTTCTCATAGGTAGTTTGAGGAACACTAGTGTAGTGCTTTCCAAACATTATAGGACAGAAAGAGAGATTTAATTCCAACTGAGAAAATTTGGGAAAATTTCATGGAAGCAATGGTTCTTAAGCATGGATTGGAATCTAAGGGGTAGAGATCATAGCATGAGAGAGCTATAAAGGCAGAAAAATGCAAGGATGCCCTGGGCAACCTAGTTCATTGCAGCTGGAGTGTAATATGGAGACAGGGGCAAATGGAGGTAAAGGAGATACATCTGAAGAGATCGATTGCAGTCCAGTTAGTAGAGAGCTTTAAGTGCCATGAAAAAGAATTAGAACTTTATTTTGGAGACAATTGGAAGTTCTTAAATATTCCTGAACATAACAGTGACATGAAAGAAGGCTCTATCCAACAAAATAACATTGGTCTCGTTTGAGCTATATGAAACACTTTTGAGTCAAGAGGCCTTTAGGTGAAGTAAATAATAACAGTAAAAGAAATTTAAAATATAGTTCTCTTAATGGTGTCATATATTAGTCATACGTCTAAGTGAATTTATGTAATCTTAAGTCTTCCCAGGCACCACAGCATAGTAAAATACCACCTTAGAAGATTTAATCATGTACGATTTAAAGTGATTTTGAAATGCCATTTCTTAGCTTAACAGTGACAGAGAGAACACACATTCTTCCCACTTTCAGAAACTTTGAGTAAACCACTGATATTAAGGGAACATTAAACCAATATACTATTGTAATAACTTACACTAAAATGTCAAGTACCATCACCAAAGGATACAAGGGTAGCACTTTTTTCTCTCTGCTGTCTTCAGCTTCCTATAAAACTAGAAATGAACTTGCTGAATGTGCCTCATTCAAGTTTCTATGTGTCACCAAACGGCTATTAATTCTTGCAGCTGACTGAGTAGGAGTCTTTTGTAGCATTAAGATTCCCATAAACGTATCTTTAAAAAAATAGTTGAGCCACTAAGTAAGTTTTAAACTTTGACGATAAAATTTTTTCAGGCTTTAACAAATAAAACAAGGCCCTTAAAGTGTAAACCACCCCTCGCCTCCCTCCCTGCCCCCCCCCCAAAAAACCATATTACCGTGTCAGGATTTCACACATTTGGCTGAATAAAAATCTAATTCTGGTTTCATAACATTATTTTTAATTGTGATATAAGAACTATAGAATTAGAAAGATACCATCCTGTTAAACTGAAAGCTATGTATTCAGAGTTGGACACATTTGCAACACAACAACAACACAAAAGCTAAAGCAGCATTGTGAGTCCGTGATTATGATATACTTAAGAAATGGTTCTCAACTGAGAGTGATTTGGCTCCTTCCAGAAGACATCTGGCAATGTCTAGAGATGGCTGTCATAACTGGGGGGATACTACTGGTACCAGGTTGCCACTAAACATCCTACACTGCATAGGACAACCCTTCACAACAAAATTATCTGGTCCAAAATGTTAACAGTGCTGCAGTTAAGAAATCCTGTACTAAAGGATCACACTAACAACATTCCTATTATTCCTCTTGGCTTACATAGAAATAATCACTTTGATTTATGCAATCTGGAAATCAGAAGCAAGGAAGTTCCTGAAGATTAAAACAGATAATTATTATGCCTCCCTTTGATACAATGAACTACTCTCTGATTTTTGCAAACAAGACCTGAAGGTGACCCTCACAGGTGCTCTGGTTTATTAATTCCATCTATGGTAATAATTTATATGCAGATATGAAACATTGTCACCAGGGAATCTTCAAGCAGATCTTCAAGCAGAAAAGACAGGCATGATTGAAAACTCAAACAAGGTTCCAGATAAGTCCTATTTTCTGACTGCAAGTCACTGCTGATTTTAAGATGCGCCATAGATTAAATAAGAGCT
Source organism: Kogia breviceps (assembly GCF_026419965.1). Classification (NCBI taxonomy): domain Eukaryota; kingdom Metazoa; phylum Chordata; class Mammalia; order Artiodactyla; family Physeteridae; genus Kogia; species Kogia breviceps. Next base: position 45,033,453 of record NC_081326.1, read on the forward strand.
TTGGGGAATGTGACAAAGGAACATCTCTCCTTAAATCTGTACATTGTAAAATGTGAACCTTTTATAGAGATGGTAAATGTGCAAAATCTATAAAGTATTTTAAGTATATAATAAGATGTTTTAAGCTCTTTTTATAAAAAGAAATAGAAAGACTCTGGAATACTCTCCCTCTGAGATCCTTTTCCATCAGTGTTAGCCTCAGTTATTTTCGCTTTTTTCACTGCTCCCCTCCTCCTGCCCCCACCACTCCAGGAAGAGATGGTAAGGCACTGGTGAGCAGCGGCACCACTAGCTCCTCAGAAACAAGAACAAATGCAGATCTCTTAGCTTCCCTCTCTTATCTTATTCTCTTGGAATTTCTCCAAAGTCTTGACTGTGAATTGAGTACTGTGAAGAACACCTGTGCTGAGCATGGTCCTAGATCTGCTAAAGGATATAACTCTATTTAATTAAACAGAGGAACAACCATACACAGATGCAATATGATATATATTTGAAATTATTTAAAAAATTCCATCGAAAGACCACTTAACACCATTTATTCATAAACAAAAATTTACAATAAAACCTATATATTGGCTGCTTGTTCCACTAGAATTTAAGATCCAGGCAAACAGGGATTTTTGTCTTGGGTTTATTGGCTGAATGAATGAATGAATACCGTTATCTCCCCAACAGCAGAGTCATTATACAATTGCAAACTCTTTTTATTTTCACACTAATGACAGGAGACGACAGGACTAATACCATGTTATTAACTACTCATGTTCATTCGTTCATTCATTCATTCTCTACTAAGTCTTTCACGATCTGCCCCTGCCACCTCTCTAGCTTTTCTTGCCCCACCCCGTTCTCCAGTGACACTGGCCTTGGTTCAGTTCCCAGTAAGCTCCAAGCTCCCTTCTACCTCAGGGCCTCTGCCCAGAACATTCTCCTCCCCATTCCCAACCTCTTCAGATTTCTTCAGAGAAGTCTTCCCTGATCACCACTTAGACTAGATATAGGTAGTGCCTGTATTTTATAGGCTTGGTTTCCCATTTTTCTGTTTTTTTTTCCCCCATCATAGTATTGATCACATTTGTAAAATCTATTTGTGTAATTATTTAACATCTTCCCTACACCCCACACTCAACTGTAGACATAAACCATCCCTGCCTTGTCCCCATTAAAATCCCCATCATTTAACACAGTGCCTGTCATACGGCAAGCACTCAGTAAGTATTTATTGAATGAGTAAATGAATTAGGTTTCTAGGAACATGATCCATTATTAAATAGATGAGTCCATTTTATACTATATCATTCTCCACTAGGGCTCAAGTTAGTAGGTGCTTAATCAATACTTTTTGGTTAACTGGAATCATCAGTTATCTACTACAAACTGCATCCTCCTAAGTCTACATGACACTAAAAGAACTTGTTGCAAAATTGCTGAGAAGTCAACTAATCTCTTTCTCTTCTTTTTTCTACAAACTAATAAAAGAGCAGGGGTTTTTTTCCCATTGAATTCATTAGCTGTTTTGGCATTGAGAACGTGACTGAGTGGAAAATTGTTGTCAGGGAATCAATTATTTGAGTGATCAGTATTTGTCTCTATTTGAAAACATCTGGAAGGATACTTTAATTATCCTTTAGATATTTGGTGTCTTATGTTCTCAGCCTCTGAGATAATCTCTCCCCATTACCACTCCTGAAGGAAAGGTATGCTATTGACGAAGTAGGTTTTTTTGATAGAGGAGGATTTCTGAGACATTGAAAATAAAGAGTAGTAAGCTCCTAGGCTAAGAGGATTAAAATAGCATTTTTTTAAGAGAAGGAGGAAAGAGGTCTTTAGTGCAGAAAACCATAGAAAAAATATAATTCCATGTAATATCATGTAACTGAGAAGCTAAGTCACATAGGAAGCGTTGGGGAAGAGTATGGATTTCTTGGGGATCCAGACAAAATAATTCTAGCCTAAGGGAGCTAAAGAGAGATACCCAGACAACAGGAAATCAGAAATGATTGTAAACCTAGAGTCTATTCATATACTTCACTTTAAAATAGCTTCTTTACATATATCTTTCCTATCTATTGTTGTCAGGAACTGTGTCACTAGGTCATTTTTACAAGAGTGTCTGGAATTCTTGAACAAAATTCCAGAAAGCCCAGGACATTGGGGCAGTGTTTGCTAACTTAGGCCATTCTTTTGGAAAGCCCCAGTTAGACAGTTTAGCCTCTGTTTAAGGGGTCATCCTCATCTCTGCCTTGCCCATTCCTCTCTCAAGGCAACAGTAGTTGAGCAGGAAGTGGCTCCTTCACTGCCTCAAGAGCTTTTTGGTCAATTTCTTATTCAAACTGTCCTCCTTTGGGTCTGGCAGATGCCTCAAATCTGCAGCACAAACTCCTGTAGCCTCTCCTTGCTCTGCATAAAGCAGAAATGAAGTAGAGTGTATTTGGGGCTCACTCAAGAAGGGAATCTGCAGTGAGGAATCACCTGTCCCTGAGATCACAGACACAGAAGAGAAACTTGGATGCTTGAGGAGAGGCAGAAACAACCAGAAGCCAATAGCAGACATACTGATTCTCTACATCTTCACGTCAAGGGGAAGGGTTCTTATGTTGGATCATACTCATGTTTTACTGTCTTTGGGGACAAGAATGCACATTTTTCTATTATCCTTTAGTTTGATATCAGAAAGATCCAAGAAACTAATGCAATGGCTACTATCATGTTTAGGGTTGAGATCCATAAGTACTTCAAAATATCTCAAGCTGCCTGATCACTGCCAACTTAAACGCACAGTTCTTTATTGGGCTCCAGGAGAAATGCATTGGGGTTGAGGCTTAGTTATCAATGTCATGAGGGAAAAAAAAAAAAGATTTTGGTTAGCTTGACTTCAAATATTTTATTAGTGTCCCATAGATCTCATTAAAAGAACTGGCCTATCCAATTTGGAATAAGGGCTTTTCACTTTCACTTTCACATTCACATTACATCCAGATGAGCCATGTTGCTCATCTAATAATTAAACCATAGAGACTTAATGGGGATGAAGGAAGAGGGATGAAAAAGAGCTAAGTACATTTAAGTTTCATTTTATATTGACTTATCTCCCTTCCCTGCAATATCAGCAAAATACAAACGAAAGTTTTGCTCTGGCCCACATTTACCTTAATATTTTTGCCATTTTTTCCTCATATAAAACTATTTGGCCAAATAAATATTCATGCCTTGTTTACAAACAGTCACAAAAAGTATTACCAGGGCTTAAGCGATATTATCTTGCCTACAAATCTTGGCTGGCTCTCATCTGGGGCCATTAGCATATTTTGAAAAATTTCCAAGAAATTCATAAATCAGCAGATTTCCCTTCCTGAAAAGCCAATTTCCTAAACATTCAATGAGATGGCTTTTGAGACCAACATCAACAAAGTAGGAAAGTAATAATGTTCCTATCTTAACAGTAAATTCACTACTACGGGTGCTGCTGCCCTCATTAGAATTTCAAAAGTATCTTTTCTGAATTAGAAAACATTCCATCTACTTGCTGCATAATATCCTCTTCAATTTTCCATACCAAATGAGTAGATTTGGAAAGTAAGGAGGGGCACATAGTTATTGCCTTTTTTCCAGGAAGCAAGTTAGGTTGTTACTTCTTTATAACTTCTACATTTTTTTAAGTAAATTTCTTTAGGTTTCTATTTAATCAGAGGCACCACAGAAGAGAAAAGAATTTTTACGAAAGTAGAATGGTGGCATAGTTTTCTTTTTGGTAACATACAAATTCACCTAGAGTTAAAAATGGAAATGTATACTTCACAACAAAGTTTTCATGGCAGATATAAATTACCATTTTCTGTTTACCAAATACCAAAAACATATAAACACACAACTAGGATGCAACATCTTTGCATTATGAATCATAATTTACACAATTTAAAACCCAGGCATTTGAGAGGTTAAAAAAGTAACTCACGATATGCAGTCACGCAGCGCCTCGGATCTCAGAGCCTTCTGCAGTTATCACGACAGATTTTATCACCCGCAGTTCTCTGGCCCTACGATTGAGATCATTCATAATTAATGAATATCTTACTTGAACACTTGACAGCTCAGTAAGCGGTTTATGTAAGGCCGTTACTTTTATTTCTTCTGTAGTTGCCTTTGCAAACAGGAAACAGGAAACACACCTACAAGAACACTGACATATCTCAGCCTAATTGGTCTTTGGCTCAAAGTACTCAGGGGTAAGTCTTGTACTGCAGGGGTGATAAATACAGTCCCTAAAAGAGCAAGACTCAGGTCCTGGCATGTCAAAGTTTAAAATCCTTTAGACAGATGCCATGCAGGAAATGTATTACAAGCGTTAATCCTGGAAGGACTATAAATTTCAGAATATATATTTACATATATATATTATACTTATAAATATATATATACATATGTGTGTATATATCAACATAAACATATAATACGCTAAGTAATACATTATTTAAAATATATACATTATTTAAATTAGTAAACATTAAAATAATATATATAATTTTTTCCTGGACTATATGTGGAAACTATCATTCAGGAATCTTTTGGCTACAAATAACAGAAAACCCAACTCAAACTCACTTAAACAAATAAATAACAAGACATGGAAATATTTTGGTTCATTGAGCTGGGGAAGAAAAACCTGGATGTAGGGTTGGTTTTTGGAAAACAGGGGATCACTATGTATATCATTTGACTCTCTGCAATTCTCTTAGCATGGCATTTGCTGTAGATTGACTTCATCTTGTGGCTGCCTTTCCTCATGGTGCAAAAAAATAGCTTCAGCAGTTTAAGACCACACATCCATCTCCCAAGAGTGTAGTGTTAGCAGGCTGCCAGTCTCAAGTTCTGAAGTCTTTCTGACTGCCCATCACTGAATGTCACGATACTTTGCTGAATGACGTTAAACTAATCTAGCCTTATCCTTAGAGGAGAGGGTAGGACACTCCAAAGAAAAATCACATGGAAAGGCATTCAGATTACTAAGAGGAAGAGAAAAGGAGGAAAGGAGTATTGGAGGAAATCAACAAATGTCCACTACAACAATGTTTGGCAATGATCTGAACCTGAAGACTGGTGTCTGAGGATGTGTATCTATGAAAACACTGGATCTTGGGCTATCTAAAGATGTCTGAAAGAGAATGAGCTGAGGTTTAAGAGATATTGATTACCCAAGTCTACATTTAGTTAAGACTTTCTATTAACATTAGGTTTGCTCTCTGAGAAAACAGTTCAGAATGTTTCCACTTTGTTTATGAAACACATGTTATAATGTATGAAATGCTCTTGCTTGTGATCTTCCATTTTGTTATCCAAACAACCCTGCTAGGGGGATAGGCAAACCTGGCAGGAGCTTAGAGAGCCGGGCAGACACTGCTGGTTAACTCTCCAACACCAGTCTACCCTTTGTCCTAACTGAAACTTGATTATGCTCAGGGCAGCAATTTGCCCTGTTTAAACTACAGCTAAGGACAGGCAGGTGGAACAGTTTGGGCCTTGGAGATGTAAGCTGGAGGTGCTAGGGAGAGCTCCTGGCAAAGCTCTTTTAAAGGGCTCTGGCATTTGCTTTTTGCTCTTTGCCCTTCCTGTTCCTATGCCTGAAACTGACCAGAGACTTGCCAACAGAAAGCACTGCAGGAAGCAGTGCCAGGACAGGAAAACTTGAACTGTAATTGACCAACTGCTGGAGTCTGCCTGGGGACAACTCTGAGAGTTAAACACTCCAGGGGGACACAGTCATTGTGGAGGGGGGATCCTTACAATACTGTGAGATTTCCTTCCCACAGCTCTACCAGATGCCCACCGTAAATACCAGAGAAAAATCCCTCCAGGCTTCTGGAAGCGGGAGGGGAAAAATGAACATTTTAAAAATATGCCATAACACTCTATTCTTGCCCTCAGGGGAAACTAGTTAACCAGAGCCTAACGGGCTAGAATATTCTCAGAGCCTAACTGACCTGGGGAAGGGAAATACTCAGCTCTAGACTCCTCTAGGCCTCCACTGTGGGAGAAGGGAACTGCTCAACTGCAGCCCACTCTAGCCATCCTGTCCCACCTAAGTGAGGAGAAAAAAAACTGAGAAACACTTGTGAACTTGGCAGTCCAAAGGCACAGGCTCACCAAAAGACTGAGACCTAATCATAGGATGCATAGAACGCTTCTTTTCCCTGAAAACTCGCTACCACATTCCTGAAGATCTATTTACAGCAGTTCCTTTTTACCCGGTACATCATGTCTGGCTATCAAGAAAAAATTATAAGGCATACCAAAAGAAAAGAAAAAGCCACACAATTTTTAGAGACAGAGCATCAGAACCAGCATGGCAGGGAAGGTGGAACTGAAAGATAACAGAGCTCTCATAAAGGTTGGAATAATTTACTGAGCCAAAAGTCAAAGAGGAGCCATACCTAAAGATCAGTTACAGAGGGATTAAGGACTTAGCTGAAAAAGCAAAATGTTAAAACTTGTAGAAGAAAATATAGGATAACAACTTTCTGACCTCCAAATGGGAAGAGTTCTTAAGGCTAAATTCAAAAGTGCTAATCCCGGGGCTTCCCTGGTGGCACAGTGGTTGAGAATCCGCCTGCCGATGCAGGGGATGCGGGTTCGTGCCCCGGTCCGGGAAGATCCCACATGCCCGCGGAGTGGCTGGGCCCGTGAGCCATGGCCGCTGAGCCTGCACGTCCGGAGCCTGTGCTCCACAACGGGAGAGGCCACAACAGTGAGAGGCCCGCGTACCGCAAAAAAAAAAAAAAGTGCTAATCACGAAAGTAAAGATTGATTAATTTGCCTACTCTACTGTTAAGTTCTTCTGTGTATCACAAGGTACAATAAAGAAAGAAGACATGCCAATATCTGAGACAAGTTTGCAACCTGTGAAATCAACAAAAGACCAGTATTCAGATTATATAAAGAAATGTTACAAATCAGTAAGAAAAAGACAACACAATAGAAAAATGAGCAAGAGATCTGACACATCATCCCAAAGAAGAAAAATATGAATGGTGAACAGTTTTCTTTCTTCCTTTCTGATCTGCCTCTTCTTACTTTATTGCATTGTGTAGAACTTCCAGTTCTATGTTGAATATGAGTTGTGAAAGAGGGCATCCTTTGCCTGCTCCTGATCTTATGAGGAAAGGATTTAGTTTTTCACTGTTAAGTATGCTGTTAGCTGCAGGTGTTTTGTAGAGTTTTTAAAAATCGATTTTAGGAAGTTCCCCTCTATTCCTATTTTTCTGAGAGTTTTTTCCTTTTTTTTTTTTTTTTTCCCTGTGGTACGCGGGCCTCTCACTGTTGTGGCCTCTCCCGTTACGGAACACAGGCTCCAGACGTGCAGGCTCAGCGGCCACGGCTCATGGGCCTAGCTGTTCTGTGGCATGTGGGATCTTCCCGGACGGGGCATGAGCCCGTGTCCCCTGCATCGGCAGGCGGATTCTCAACCACTGCGCCACCAGGCAAGCCCCTTTCTTTTTTTACAAATCATGAATGGGTGTTGAATTTTGTCAAATGATTTTTCTGCTTCAATTAGTATAATTGTGATACTTTTTCTTTCGACTACTTATACGGTTGATTATACTTACTGCTTTTCACATTGAATAATCTTTGCATTCCTAGAATAAACATCACTTGATCATGGTATATAATTATTTTTATTAACTGCTGAATGCTATTTGCTAATATTTCTTAAGAAATTTTGCATCTATCTTCATGAGAGTCATTAGTCTCTAGTTTTCTTATGTTGTACTGTCTTTTTCCAGTTTAGGTATCAGAATTGCTTCATATAATGAATTGGGGAGTGTTCCCTCCTCTTATATTTTCTGGAAGAGATTTATAGGATTAACATGAATTCTTCTTTAAATATTTGGTAGAATTTTCCAGTGAAATCCTCTGGGCCTGGAATTTTCTGTTTGGGGAGTTTCTAAACTAATTCAATTTCCTTAGTTATAAGACTATTCAAATTATCTACCTTACACTGTGTGAGTTGTGGTTGTTGGTGCTTTTCAGGAAATTGGTCCATTTCACCTAAGTTGTGAAACTTTTATGTGTAGATTTATTTGTAAATATTCCTTTAATATTCTTTTGACATCAGGAGGTCTGTAGTGATGTCTCCTTTCTGATTCCAGATATTGGTAATGTGTCTTCTTTTTCTTTGTCAGTGTTGCTGGAGGTTTATCAATTTTGTTGATCTTTTCAAGGAAGCAGTTTTTTGTTTGACCTATTTTCTCTATTATTTTTCTCTTTTCAGTTTTATTGATTTCTGATCTTTTCTTTATTATGTTCTTCTTGTTGCTTGCTTTGGGTTCATCATATTTGTTTTCTTCTAGTTTCTTGAAAAACTAGTTTCTGGAGATGGGAGCTTAGGTTATTGATTTGAGACTTTCCTCTTTTCTAATGTAAATATTTTAGTGCTATAAATTTTCCTCTCAGAACTGCTTTAGCTGAGTCTCACAAATGTTGATATATAGTATTTTCATTTCCATTCACTTCAATGTATTTTTAAAAATTTCCTTGAGACTTCCTCTTTGACCCACAGATTATTTAGAAGTTTGCTTTTTCAATTCCAAATGTTTAGAGATTGTCATCTTTCTGTTATTGATTTCCATTTTGATTCCACTGTAGTCAGAGAATACACTCTTTATGATTTTAATTTTTTTTTTTAATTTGTTGAAGTTTGTTTTATGGTTTATGGGCTATCTTGGCATATATTTTGTGGTGCTTGAAAAGAACATCTTTTCTGCTGTTGTTGGTGAGATTCTATAAATATGAATTATATCTAGTAGATTGGTAGTGTTGTGTTCTTCTCTATGATGCTGGTTTTCTGTCTAGTTGTTAATTGTTGAGAGAGGTATGTTGAGGTTTCCAACTCCAATTGTGGATTTGTCTATTCCAGTAGTTTCTGTAGTTTCATTTCACAAATTTTGCTCTGTTGTTTGGGACATATTTAGGATTTGCATGCAAAATATGTATCTTTGCTCTATCTTTTTGGCAGATTGACCCTTTTAACATTATGTAATGTCCCTCTCTGTTCCTGGTCTTTTTCTTTGCTCTGAAGTCTTCTTCCTTTTTTTAATAAATTTATCTATTTTATTTTATTTTTGGCTGCATTGGGTCTTCGTTGCTGTGTGCGGGCTTTTCTCTGGTTGTGGTGAGTGGGGTCTACTCTTAGTTGTGGTACAACAGGCTTCTCATTGTGGTGGCTTCTCTTGTTGTGGAGCACGGGCTCTAGGTGCATGAGCTTCAGTAGTTGTGGCACACCGACTCAGCAGTTGTGGCTCGTGGGCTCTAGAGTGCAGGCTCAGTAGTTGTGGCACATGGGCTTAGTTGCTCCACGGCATGTGGGATCTTCCCGGACCAGGGCTTGAGCCCATGTCCTCTGCACTGGCAGGTAGATTCTTAACCACTGCACCACCAGGGAAGCCCTCATCTGAAGTCTTTATCTGATTTTAATATAACCACTCCTGCTTTCTTTTGATTAATGTTTGCAAGGTATATCATTTTCCATCTTTTTACTCTCACCCTCCTATATTATTATATTTGAAGGTAGTTTCTTGTAGATAGCATATAGTTAAGTCATTTTTTTTAATCCACTGTGTTAATCTCCATCTTATAAATTGTATATTTAGACTATTTACATTTAGGTAATTATGATATGTTTGAGCTAAAGTCTGCCACTTTATTTTTTGTTTTCTGTTCTCTATTTTCTCTTTCTTTATTTTCATTTTCCAATATTATTGTGGACACTTGAACATTTTTCAGAATTCCATCTATAACGTTTTTTCAGTATATCTCTTTGTATAGCTTATTTAATGGTTGCTTTCCACACTACATTAAATATACATAACTTACCAGTGTACTGTTGATGTTATACCAGCTCAAGTAAATGCCTTACCTCCCTTTACATCCCTTTACTCTCCCTCATTTATAAAGTAATTTTTAAAAATATCTCCTCTACATACATTGAAAGTCATATCAGACAGTGTTATAATTTTTGCTTCAATCATCACACATAATTTAGAAAACTTAGGAATAGGAAAGTTTATTGTATTTACTCCTATTTTTATTTTTTTGTATTATTCTTTCTCCCTTCCTAGTGTTCCAAGATTCCCACTTTTATCATTTCCTTTTTGTTTAGAGACTTTCTTTAGCTATCTTGTTATGATAAACCTGCTGGTGACAAATTCCTAGGTTTTCCTTCGACTGAGAATGTCTTAATTTCCTCTTCATTTCTGAAGTATATTTTTACTGGATATAGAATTCTGGGTTGACAGCTCTTTTCTTTCAGCATTTGAAAAATATTCACCCACTTCCTTCTGGCCTCCATGGTTTCTAATGACAAATCCACCATCATTATAACTTTTTCCCCCTATAGATAAGGTTTCATTTCTCTCTTGCTGTTTTCAAGACCTTTTCCTTGCCTTTATTTTTCAGAAGTTTGACTATAATGTGTCTTTGTGTTGATTTCTTTGGGTTAATCTTATTGGGATTTCACTCAACTTCTTGACAGTGTAGGTCTGTGTTTTCTGCAATATTTGGAAAACTTTCAGCCTTTGTTTCTTTGAATATTTTTTTAGCCTTGTCCTCCTCTCCTTTCAGGAATGACAGTACATTCGCTAAACAATTTTCTGGTATTAGGGTTGGTAATTTCTGTTATTTTATCTGTAAGTTCACTGATCCTTTCCTCTGTCCTCTCCATTCTACTGTTGAGCCCACGTATTGAATTTTTTTACTTCATTTATTATACTTTTCAGTTTCTAGGAAACTGAAAATGATAATAAAATTTTACAAAGAACACAAAAATCAAGCCAAAACTTTTCTTTTTTTTTTTGAAGTTGCAAAAGGAAACAGCTATCTTCTGCTTACTAAGAAATGAATACCTTGGTGACCAGGCAAAGGCTCTTGCTTCAGTTCAACAGCCTTCTGTTAGAACATGTCCTGGGATTTCCTCTCCAGAGCAATGTGGCTGTTCTGGTCATGACTGCCCCCAGGGGACAGGACAGGCAGTTGAGGTAGGAACAAGCAGTATTTCAGCAGTAAGCCGTAACTTACCATGGTGCTATAAAGCCTTCTTCTTCTGGCCTTTTCATCCTCACCCCACCTAATGGTACTGCAGTCCTTCAGTTCCCTCAGATCCCAGACTCTTTGCATGAATTTTTATACTTTTCTCTCCTCTTGCATACTTTTCCTCGGGCATTCTGCTTGTTTACCTGTTCTCTTACCCATTTTTGCTTGCATTATAACACTTCATGCATGTGTGGATTCCCTGACCCAGCTCCTTAACTGGGGCCCTTGACCTAGTTAAACACCACCTACACATTTTAATGGGTTTATTTTTCCCAACACTCATGTTGTTCTCCAAAGCTAACGGAGTACAGATCTTTCTTTCTTCTCTTCAAGGTGGGAGTGAGGGATGTTAATTTTAAAGGTCCATAGTCTCCTCTCTCTAGGGGATACTTCTATGCGGTCACCAGCTGCTTCTTATATGTGCTCCTTCCATCCCAAGCCCCACAACTAGAGGCAAGAAGAGAAATGGGTGGGAGGACAAATTAACACTGAAAAGCTTGATAAATACTAATAGCCAATACTAAAAATAACTAGGCATAAGTAGTCTACTTTTAGGAATTTTCATTTGTGCCTTTGTGTTGGGGGCGAGGAGGAGGGAGGGAGAGAGAGAGGGCTGTGGAGAAAGGGCTGGAAATGTTAATGTTCTCTGGAGGTGGAGGCCCTAAGAGCTTCCCCAGGCAGACAGTACCACCCCATCCCCTCCCTGAAATAGCTCTTCCTCTTTCTCAGCTTTCTCCAGCTTTTGCAGCTCTGCAAATGGCCCCTCCCTGTGCTGCAAACAGCATCCCTGCTCTTGCCAGCAGAGAGAAAAAGCAGTTAAAGACTGCAGGCTGCTTTGCTCCTCAGCCTCACCCTCTCCTAACTGCAGAATATCCTGGCCATTTTTGACCTCAGCTTCTGGAGATCAGAGAGTGGCTGGGATCAGTGTGTGCTGCTTACATATCAGTGAGGCCCTGGTACGCTGGGTGTGACATGGCAGAGTCATTACCCCACATGGCACAATCTGCACGGTGGAGACAGGAAATCACAGGCTAGGAATTTCACATGTCCCCCAAAATGCTTTCTAGGACTGGCAGCCCCTTCTGTCCACTTCTAGGACTGTGACGTGGATAAATGACCACGATCACTTCATGGCCAGGATCTCCTAATTTAACAAAATGGAGGAGGGCAAGTCTGTTCAATTCTGTTTTTGTCATTTTCCCTTCCCTAGTGAGCAATTCAATTATGTTATGAAGCAATATGGCTTGCTAGAGCAGGAGGAAAATACAACGTGAGGGAAATAAATGGTTCCTGCTTGGATGAATTATAGGTACTTTTGAGCGTTTCATCATATATGTCTTGTGCAACGAGCAAAAGGGGAGTATCTCAAGCCTGAGTCTTCCCCTCCTGCTCCCCTAACCCCTCCTCCATAACAAGCACTCTCAATAGCACAGTGGGACAGCAATAAAAGAAATAAAAAGTGTTCCTTCCTCTTCCCTACTCTCAAAGTCTCCACATCTTTATCCATCTCCCCCTCCTTCCTTCATGACTTGGAGGAGGAAGGAGCATCCTCCATGCAAAGGTTAATCTCTCTATGTCCAGATTCCCCCCGCTCCCAGCATCGTCCACAGCTTGATCCATCCCTTATCCCCATCACTCCTCTTACAGCTTTAAGATGCTACTTCCCTCATCTCCTTCTCTGAAGCTGGAAAAAGCTTCAGCCTCTAATCCTGCAAATCTGCCTTCTATTTTGTTACCCTTTACCCACCCATTTCTCTCCTCCTCTTCTTCATCACACTTCCTAAAAGGGTCTACACTGATTATTTCCACCTCCCTTCCCTTATTTACTCCTTAACCCACCCAATCAGACATTCATCTGCCTTCTCCAAGGTGCCTAATGATTTCCAGGTTGCCAAATGCAATGACCTTCACCTTTCTGCTCAGGCCTCCTGAATCCCACTTTGACCTTTGATGCCATGATAGTACAATATCCTAGCTTTCCTGGGACCTATCTGTCCATTCCTAGGCTCTTCCACTATCTCCTTCTCTCCTGATCATCCATAAATATGACAAATCCCCATAGTCTAGGGTTGCCAGATTTAGTAAATAAAGTATAGAATCCCTAGGTAAATATGAATTCAGATCAGCAATGAATAAATTTTTAGTATAAATATGTCCTAAATATTTCATGGGACATTCTTATACTAAAACATTATTCTCTGTTGATCTGAAATTTAGTTTTAACCAAGCATCCTGTATTTTACTGGCAACTCTACCACAGTTGCTTCTTTAATGCTCATCTCCCCCCTCCCTCCCTCTCTCTCTCCTTCTGATGCATTTCTCTGTTTTACCCTGGATATTTTAAAGCATCTTCAATTCATTGTATATAAAACTGAACTTATTGTTTTAGACCCTCAAATCTACTTCTCTTACCTGGCTTCTCTATCTCCAGTAATATCTTTTCCAGTCTTCCAATCACCTCAACTCCAAATGTAGTAGCCTTGCTAGTCAAGTGGCTGAATCTCGGTTGATTTTATCCTCACCAGCATTCTTAGATCTCTCTTCCCATTTCCATGGATACTGCTAACTTGAAGTCCTTGTCATCTCTGTATGACTACAAACCACCAGACTATCCAGGGTATTGAAATCACCTTTCATTATCTTCTCATCCACCCTCCCTCCCTCCACAAGCTGTCATTCAATTAACATCCTAATTAAAGCCAAGTATGGATATGCCACTTTCTTGATCAAGGAAGCTTCCTATTGGTTCCTGGTGAAAGTTTAAGCTCCCTAGCCAGGATTTAGGGCCATCCATGAGTTGACCTTTCTCCTCTTACCTCCCTGTGGTCTCCTCTATGCATCTCAAACTCAAAGCACAGCAGAATACATTGTTGGGGTCTTCCTATTAGTTTGCTCACACTTAGGAGAGGGTGACTCTTGCAGTTTCTGCTAATGCTCACAACATGCTCACTAAATGCTTGTTGAATTTGTGAAGTCAGTTCTAAATTATCCACATTAACAGGATGAAGAATTAAATCTACAAATCACTTATATGATAATGAAAGTGAATGTACTTTTTCACAAACCCACTGCTTGCTTACTGTTAAATATGTGCAATGTTAAGCTTGCAAAAGCATCTCATATCCTGCCGTGTCAAGTCACAGCTGGAGTCTGATGGGACTCCCAGGGGCAGAGACAGACAGAGACCCACCCACTCTCACTCTCAGCTGCTTCTCTTGATTTACTTTTTAAACTGATGTCTTCCCCATTTCCCCCATTTCTTACACTTGAAAAGTTTTAATGTCCTCTGTAAATGTCCTTGAATTCTGTTAGGTAAATCTGCAGCCAACCCCACATGCTGATTCAAAAACATCTAAGTGCTTTGGGCTTCCCTGGTGGCACAGTGGTTAAGAATCTGCCTGCCAATGCAGGGGATTGCATTTGATCCCTGGTCCGGGAAGATCCCACATGCTGCGGAGCAACTAACCCCGTGTGCCACAACTACTGAGCCTGTGCTCTAGAGCCCGCAAGCCACAACTACTGAGACCACCTGCCACAACTACCGAAGCCCGTGCACCTAGAGCCCATGCTCTGCAACAAGAGAAGCCACCGCAATCAGATGCCCTCACACCACAACGAAGAGTGAACCCCGCTCGCCACAACTAGAGAAAAGCCCACGCGCAGCAATGAAGACCCAACACAGCCCAAAATAAATAAATTTATTTTAAAAAAATCTAAGTCCTTTGATAATCTAAATCAGGGGTCTGCTACAGGCTAGATAATAAACACTTTCAGCTTTGCAGACCATATAGTCTCTGCTGCAACTACTCAGTTCTACTGTTGTGTCAACAAGGCAGCCTAGATGACACAAAAACAAATGAGCGGGCCTATGTGCCAATAAAACTTTACCTACAAAAACAGGCAGTCAGTGTGCGAGTCACTGTTTGCCAACACCCAACCTAAATCAAGCTTCTGGTGAACAACTGGCTTCATATTTTCTTTCCAAACTATATCTTTCATTGTGGTCACTTAATTAGAAAGGATACCAGAATTTCATTTGACATGGTCTTTTCTTTTTTCACAAGGTTATAATTAAACCAAATTCAGGACCCCAAGTGGATGAGGGGAAATCAGGAGTGGGTACTGGAAGCCCTCCCTGGGACTTTCCCCCCAGCCCTGTGGACACCATCCCAGGGTGGGGGCAGGGCAAGGCCAATGGAGTGAGGAGCTCAATCTCTTTGGGCACAAATTTTAAGGGGGGCACCAAAAAACTCAGTAATCAAAGTAAATATATTAATGCAATACTTTAGAAAGTCAACATTGTTTTGAATTGATGTTTTGTCCATCATAGGTTTTTTTGCATTAATTTTGATGTTTTTTAAAAAATATTGCATTAAACGTTATCTTATAGAGTTTTATGGTGCCTTCTTTAATTTTTTGACAAAGCGAGTGCCCTACTCACCTCCCTCGCCATTCCTTAGAACCAGCCCCATGTCACCCTATGGATGCATTATCAGCACCCACTGCCTTTCAGAGGATGATGTACACCTTTTTAATGTTATCTTTAGACTAGATCATTCCTCTGGGCTGCTTTGATACCATTTCGGTTACTGGACCTGCCTCATACACAGATAGATTCGAAGCGTGTGGAAACTCTTGTACCTGACTGTCTAGAGCCACTTCTTGAGGGACATGTTAAGGTGAAAAGGGAACTAACATTTTATAAAATACACACTAAGTCCCAAGTGACACTAGGGTAAGGGACTTTCTAACCATCATTGCTCATGACAAGCCAATGAGATTTTGTATATATTCTTTTGTATGAATGAGGAAATGGAGGCTCAATAAACCAGGATTATGGAAAATATTAAAGCCAGGTGGAAGCTTCCTGCTACAACTCATTACCTATCAAAAAGCTAACACTGTGGACATAGTTAAGGCACCTTTTTGCCTCTCTCCCTAACATCTGCACAGAACCTCTCTCATGTATAAAGAGCGTTCCAGTGCTTCATCTCATTTGAGCTTCATGATAAACCTGGAGGTAAAAGTCTCATATGTAAGACATGCTAGCATGGACGCATCAGTTCTATTATACGGGTGAGGACATACTCAGAAAGGTTAAGTAACATAGCCCAACGTCACCAGCTAAGGAGTGGCAAAACTGGAATTATAAACCTAGGCCATCTGAGGCCTGTTGAGTTGAGGAGCACCCCCAGCATAGGTCTGTTTGACCCAGTACCACTCAGGTTCATATCATAGAGAGTTCCCCAAAGGACTAATATCTGGGACTAGAAATTCTGATAGAAGGAAACTAGCACATAAGGGAAGGATCCTGAAATACTGAGTGCTATCTACCCTGATAAGGAAGACCTGAGGTAAACAGGGGGTTAAGGGAGTAGAGGGAGTGTTAGGAACCCCTGGAAGGATGGAGGCATGAAGGGGCTCAGAAGGACAAGGCCAACCTCGGCCTGCTTCACCCCTTTGCCAAGGGTCATCCTCTCGGTGCTAGGATTCACTGTAATTGTAATTAAAGCAATTGTAATCCATTAATGCAACTTCTGCTCAAACCCCCCAATCTTTCTGAAGATGTGGTACATATATACAATGGACTATTACTCAGCCATTAAAAAGAATGAAATAATGCCATGTGCAGTAACATGGATGGACCTGGAGACTGTCAGACTGAGTGAAGTAAGCCAGACAGAGAAAGAGAAACATTGTATGATATTGCTTATACACAGAATCTTTTTTTAAAATGTGATACAAATGAACTTATTTACAAAACAGAAACAGTCTCACAGACTTAGAGAATGAACTTATGGTTACAGGAAGGCGGCGGGGGGAGGGGGGAAGGAGGGGAGGGATGTTTAGGGAGTTTGGGATTGACATGTACACACTGCTATATTTAAAACAGATAACCAACAAGACCTATTGCATGGCACAGGGAACTCTGCTCAATATTCTATAACAACCTAATTGGGAAAAGAACTTGAAAAAGAATAGATACATGTACATGAATAACTGAATCACTTTGTTGTACATCTGAAACTCACACAACATTGTTAATCAATTTTTATCTTTACTTGCTATAAAATAAAAAGTTAAAAAAAAAAAGAAAGCAAAAGAGCAATTTCCAGCTTCCAGTTCCCATTTGTCACAGGTGCCACCAAGATTCTGTGATCAGAAGGAACATCATCCAAACACAGGGCACAGAGGAGACCATTCAGATGGGAGAGAAGGATCAGACCAAAGTGAGGACAGGATACAGGAGCTGAGGAGAGGGACAGGAGGCATTAGGATATCACGTCCAATCCAGCGCCAGGGAGAAAATGGCACGTGCTCCACTTTGGAAAGAAATCACAGTTCATGTTACTCCAAACAACTTCCAGGGCGGCATCAACCCACATGCGAGGTCACACCTGGTATTATATCTCTGTAATGAGATGTACAGCAGGCACTTTTTCAAGTGTTTAAAGTACTTGAATGTGCAAAGTTTCACAGTTGGTCACATGTTCATACAGCTATGTGCCTCTTTCAATGGGGGAGCTGCCACACCATGCTGGGATTCCACAGGGCAGCATGGCTTCCCCATTCATCAAAATAAAGCTGCTGAAAGAATCCTCTGGCAATTTTAACTACACAAAAATAGAAGACACCTCAGGCAGAGTGTGAGAGACCAATCTTGTAAACAGCAGGATGGTAAGGTATAAACAAGAATGGAAAGAAAACATACAGCCTTTAAAAAAAAAAAAAAAAGTTGCTTTTGACAAGGATGATAAGATGGGAATAAATTGAGCCTCAAATATCTGGAACAAAAGCTCAGAGAAGTGTTAAATCACAAGCTAGATGGCTGCTGGAATTTGCAGTGACCCATTCCAATCTGCCAACTCATCCCTTTTAGCATCAAGCTTGATTTTACGGACTCCCCTCTTTCAGTTTTATATGCTTAGGTTTTTGTTTGTTCTTTTTCTTTCATGCACCACAACCAGCATTTTAAAGGCTGTTGCAACTTTCTTAAGTCACATCTTTCTTGGTCTCTGACCCCACAAACAATGTTGCTTTGGAGAAAGAACCACAAACCACAATATTTCCATCTTTCATTTGACCGAATCTTGTTCTTGAATGCAGGGAAAATATGTTCTCATACTTGTACTAAGTCTTGTGTTGTCAGAAGATGTAGTGCGGGGCTTCCCTGGTGGCGCAGTGGTTGAGAGTCCGCCTGCCAATGCAGAGGATGCGAGTTCGTGCCCCGGTCCGGGAAGATCCCACATGCCGCGGAGCGGCTGGGCCCGTGAGCCATGGCCGCTGAGCCTGTGCGTCCGGAGCCTGTGCTCCGCAACGGGAGAGGCCACAACAGTGAGAGGTCCGCATTCCACACACACACAAAAAGAAGATGTAGTGCAGCAAAACTCCAGCATCTTCTGTCCTTTCAATCTTTTTACCAATAATTAAGCACTGAGCATGTGCTCTAGACAGTGGCCTGGGAATAACAGGGATGAACTGTCAGAACCTGGGTTTGAGGACCACTCAGTCCGATGGAGGAGAGAGACTCAGAAGTAAACAGTTATGAAAAGGGGTGAAGCTACCTTTATCCCTCTACTCTACAGTGATAATGTGCATGGTTCCACTCAGACTTTTTCCACTCCCTAGCAGACTGCTTCCAGGCCAAAAATGCCTCTGCAGACCAACCGATCAGGGGATTAGGTACCGGTGGCTAAGCAAGCACAGATATTGGACACTACTCATGTTCTCCTATGAAGGGAGGAGGTCCTTTCTAGGAAGCTATCCTCCATCCTCCTCTACCTCCATCATCGCCTTGCTCTGCATACCTCTTCTCAGCCTCAGACCTCCAAACTGCCTTGCTTGGACTTACAATCCTCCCTAGCTTTAGTTATTATTATTGAGGTCACCCATGTCATGCATATTTACTATGTGCCAAGAACGGCCCACACATTCACTTGTTGAATTTTCATGGCATCCTTGGCCTTTGTTATCGTGGTGTTATAAATGAAGGAAATGATCCCCAGAAAATTTCAGAAACTTGTGCAAGCCTACAAAGCTGACAAGTAGAAAAATTGAGATTAGAAGACAGAACTGTGGGATCAGAAAGACTCTTAAACAGTACACTGGTCTGCTCCATAGGCACATGTGGTCCAACTGCCCTGCTATAGGTTATTTACACTATAAGGACAGAGATCAACATTTCCATTCTTTTAACAGTTCCTAGGCAGGGTACACCTGTAAGCAAGCAGAGTAGGACTCTCCCTATGTGGTGTTATTTAAGGGAGACCAGACAAGGATGGGTTAAAAATATCTTCACTGTTGCTTATCACAATGTCTGGAATTTCACCATTGGAGATACATTACTTTAGGTCTTGAGGTCTTTCTGGTTTCCAGGATTTCTCTATTAGAACAAGACTGCCCTAGTAGTGCCATACTCAGCTGAGACCTCAATGACATCAGGGCCTCAGAGAATGAGTCACAGGAGAGATGCCTAGAAAGGAGCCTGGGATCTGGGAATAGCAAAGTGGTCCTGAGAGGACGATGAGAGGTCCCAAAGTCAGGAGTGATCGTTTTGCTTGGCTGACCCCACCTCTGTGGTCCCCAGCACAGGGCGAGCTAAATGGAGCGTACATAAGCCTCGATCTGAGGAAACACTGTTTTGATCAGGTGTAAGAGTTGGAGGCATGGGGCATGGTGACAGGTAGTCATCAAGTGCTGAGGAGCCTGGGCTTTGTGAAGGTGCAAAAGACAAGAGGTGGAATCCTTGCCCTCAAAGCACTAACAGTCTCTTTGGGGAGAAAAAGTATCCCTAGCAAAGAATGGGTAAATGAGACAAAGACAGGAATGACCAGGAACAGAATACACGTGTGATAGGAAACTCAGGAAAAGGAGAGCTCAGTGTGGGAGGATGTGGTGTGGGCATCAGTGGGGACACAGGACCCCAAGGACAGCACCAAATAAAGAGATATGCTGAATGAGTTGGTGAATGCCTGTCTTACGCCAGAAGAAGACTCAGGTGACGACCGCAGATTGCTACCTCGGTACTGCCTGCCAAACAAGGAAATCCAGCTCAGATTTGATCACCATGATGCAAAATGATGTGAGGGTGGTCTAGAAACAAAGTCTGAAGACAGATATAATGTACAGAGATACTGTTTACAATATATACTACTTCAAATTAAACTCAGGTCTTTCGATAAAAAGAACGAATGGTTGCTCCAATCATACCATTAAAAAACCCAGAATTTCAGTAATAGGTGAAAATAACAGATTTATATATTAAGGTACATGGTGAATAAATCTGATGAAATCATTAGGCAAGACTAAATCCCTCTAAAACCAGGGGGAAGAGATCTGATGATCACCACAGGCCAACAACATTGGCAAATTCCAAGACATTCCCCTGGATTCAGCTCCGATAAGAATGCTTTATGCTGTGACCAAAGACAGATGCTCTTCTTCTGGGCTTTCACTTAATAGTTCCTTCCTAAGCAGGAAAGGTTATTTCTATTTACTCTATCTTGTATTTTTTTTTTTTTAAAATAAGGTCCCTTTATTTAATTCCTACAAAGAAAACATCTCCACGGAAGGAAGGAAGGAAGCAAGCAAGCTTTGACCTTTATTTGCTACATGAGCTATTTTACCAATAGCTACAAGTGATTATGTTTTCACCATTCTGAATAACAACCCTTTGTACCCCTTGGCATAAGAAAACCGATAGCTGCAGTCTAAGGCTTAGTTGTGAATGAGCAGAAAAAGACTAAAAAAAGGATGAAGGGTAAGGGAGGAGGAGCCACAAGAAATCATTTCTCCTTTGAGTTTCTTAACTAAATTATTACAATACATATTTTCTTTTCATGTCATCTTGGCTGCTAATGAGCTTCATTTCCACAAGTTGCCTGTTTTCTTTAAGGTGGCTGCATATCTGAGACAAACTGCAAAGGTCTCTGGTTCAATCTGTTAATAGGTTTGTATTAACCTCCATGGAGATGCACAGACAGTGAACACATTATCCAAACCCACAATTCAGACGTAGGGTCTAACAAAGGGTACTTGTGCTTTATTTCCAGATGCAAGCAGCAGCTTGGCAAATGCAGTTCCAATGACTAAATGTCAGGATTTCTGGGACATTTTGGTCTCATAAGGAGCAATCAGGAAAAAAAAAAAATTGTGTTCCTGAAAATCTGGGTGGTGATTACAAAACTGGAGCAGAATGACAACAGCAGAATTTCTGTATTTACTATTTTATAAGAAAAGGATTCAGAACCCATAAAAAGAAATCAGTGAAAATGGATATTTAATACATTTAAAATATACAAATTTATAAGCATCATGTAAAATGTAAAAATTATAAATAGTATCATCCTATTGATAATTATTAGTAGGCAGAGTGTAAAAACGTTAAGTATTAAAAAACTAAACAGTCTCAAAAATGAAAAAAATTAAGTTACGAAATGTTGAAAATGAGATCATATTATTTGGACTTTTATAATGAGAGTGCATAAATGTTGTTGCCACTGAGAACATGTTTTTGTGCAAATTTCTTCACTGAAAAGGAAAAAAACAACACCCTAATCAGGAAAACAGTGATGTATTTATGAGCTATCTCCAAATATATTTCTCTGACTCCTTCATCTTCAAATACTCCTCAGAGTTTAAAAATATTCATCCAAGTTCAATATAATGTTGTGTATCTGTGTGTGGATGGGTGGGATGAAACTTATTTAGTTACCTCGAGTTACATGTAGTCTGCTTGAAGGCAACAAGCAAGCCTTTCTGATTTGTTCTCCTTTTATTTGGTTTGCTCCTGTATGCCCAGCTGCCTGTGTCGGTTTCAAAACTCTCCTGTTGTAGTGGACACACCCTAACGTGACTGCCCATTGAGTCACGCCCTAGGATGATCCCCTCCCCTTGAGCGCAGGCACAACCTGTGACGTGCTCCCAAGCCAAGAGAATACTACAAAGCCATAGGGGATAGTCACTCCCTTGATTAGGTTACAGTATGTAAGTCGCCGTCCTAGCAGACTGGGGTCAGAGATTCTCCTGCTGGCTTTGAAGTCGGCTGCCACGTTGTGACAAGGCCTGTGAGAAGCAATCAGCCACATGGCAAGGAATCCTGAGTGATACCTGGGAGGTGAGAGCACCGCAGGTGACAAGTCAGCAAGAAAACAAGAGACCTCAGTCCTACAACCTCAAGTGAATGCCACCAACAACCACATGAACCTAGAAGAAAAAAAAATCGGGCTCCAAAAAGGAACACAACCCAGCCAACATCCTGATTTTACCCTTATGAGACCCTAAGCTGAGGACCCAGGTAAGATACACCCAGATTCCCAATCCACAGAAACTGCGGGATAATGGTTACATGTTGTTTTACGCCACTAAATTTGTTATGCTGTTAAATTTGACAATCCACTTCGAACTCCAATAACAATTATTCTTGCAAAAAAGGTTTGTGTTGCCAGTGCTATTTTCTTCCTCCATTTGAGGATAGCAGCTTTATAGATAAAAAAAAAAAAAAGCTTTATAGATGTGTACACCTCTGTCCAATTCAAAACTTTAATGCAGAATATAATTATCCATGTATGAGTCTCAAAACATAAATTAGTTGAACTCAATATTTTTCAAAAAACTATTATCTTGGCACTTGAAAATTGGAGAGCATACCTTCAAACCACTTTTTTTTTATAATGTGCATACTTCATTATTTTTTAGAATAAAGTTTTTAGTTTTGAAAGTTTCAGATTTGCCGAATTATTGTGAAGCTAGAACAGAGAATTCTTGTATACCCCGCTCCCAGTTTCCACTGTTATTACATCTTACATTAGGATGGTACATCTTTCACAATTAGTGAGCAAATATTGATACATGTTTATGAACTAAACTCCATACTTTATTCACATTTCCTTAGCCTCTACCTAATGTTCTTTATCTGTTCTAGGATCCCATCCAAAATACCACCTTACAGTTAGCTGGCCAGTTGCCTTAGGCTTCCCTTGGTTGTGACAGTTTCTCAGACTTTCTTTGTTTTTGATGACCTTGGCAGTTTTGAGGAGGACTATTCAGGTGTTTTGTAGGATGCGCCTCTATTGACATTTCTCTCATGTTTTTCTCATGATTAGACTGGGGTAATATGTTTTGGGAGGAAGATCACAGAGGTCAAACGCCATTCTCATCTCACATGATGTGAAGGATACCTACTATCAATACGGCATATCTCTGTTAATGTTAACCTTGACTACCTGGCTTGAGGTAGTGTTTGTCAGGTTTCTCTATTGTAAGTTACTCTTTTTAAAAAAGAAATCTCACCCCCTTTCCATACTGGGCTCTTTGGAAGACAGAAACTCTGTGCAGCCCCATCTGGAGTTATGCTTTACCTCCCATAAGGCAGAGTATCTACATACATTATTTGGAATTCTTCTGCATAAGAGATTTGTCTATTTTCCTCATATATTTATCCAATCATTTATTTATATCAGAAGAGATAGTTATCAGATTTGGGTTATACCTCAATACTAGTTATTTATCTTGTGGTTCAGATTCCTCCAATTTTGGCCACTGGGAGAACTTTTAGTTGGCTCCTATATCCTTTCAACATACATTGTGTCACAGTCATCGTTACAAGATTTTGTTTTTGTTTTACCTTTTTTCTTTTAGTACTTCCTTATTTTCTGGCACTATAAGATACTCCAGGCTCATTTTGCATATTTCTTGCCCCAGTCCTCAATCAGCCGTTTCTCTGGTTCTTTTTATTGGGAAATAATATTGAAACCAAGATTTGAGTGGTAGATATATTTATTGCTACTGGAGCATTATTGCTTCTAGGCTAAACCACTTTTTCAATCTCTAAATCTGGAATCTCAAAATATCCCTATATGTTTAGTATATTTTACATTGTTCAACCAACATTTTATAGAGATTACCACATGCCAGGCATTATTTTAAGCATTTTGTAAATATTCACTCAT
The DNA here is from genome assembly GCF_026419965.1 of Kogia breviceps. Classification (NCBI taxonomy): domain Eukaryota; kingdom Metazoa; phylum Chordata; class Mammalia; order Artiodactyla; family Physeteridae; genus Kogia; species Kogia breviceps. The sequence goes on from NC_081326.1 coordinate 45,057,488, forward strand.
CTAATTCTTGTAATAACCTCATAACAACAACAACAACAAGAGAGGTAGTTTTATTAGCCCCATTTTGTGGATGGAAAACCCCAGGCACTGAAAGGTTTGGACCTGTGATCAAAGTCATGATGCTAGTAAGTGGCAGAGCCAGGACCTGAACCCAAGCATCTGGCTCCAGATTTGGGGCACTAACCAGTGCACCACATTGCCTCACACTAGTGAGGACCTCAAAGAGCATAAAATTGATGAATTAATTAATCCACCCATTCATTCTCCAACAAATTTCTGTTATGTGCCCATTAGGTGCTAAACTCTCTGCTAGATGTTAATTGGTGCTTAATGCCATTTGAGATACTTCTTGGACTATGGTCCAATTTAAAATGGAAGAAGAAGCTGTTGTAATGTGCCCCTTGAGAGGACTCTGGCAGCTGCCTGGGATGAAGATGGTACATAAAAAACACTCCACTAGGTGGCTGCAGATATACTTTATTATGCCACGGGCACTATTCAAGAGTGCTAAGCAGTGCCTTATTTATTTAATCTCTATCCACTATCCTTTTCACAAATTTTAAAGAGAGGGTTTATTATCTTTCCTGTGTATGAAACTCCCTTTTTTTCCCCATACATTTATTTATTTATTTATTTTTGGCTGCCTTGGGTTTTCGCTGCTGCGTGCGGGCTCAGTTGCTCCGCGGCGTGTAGGATCTTCCCGGACCAGGGCTCGAACCCGTGTCCCCTGCATTGGCAGGTGGATTCTTAACCACTGTGCCACCAGGGAAGCCCCCGAACTCCCATTTATTATACTACTATTCACTGATAAAATATTTGAATGAAACTGTCTCTGGTGAAAACCACTGAACAAAACTGAGATTTCCATTTACAGCGACTGAAAGAAAATTTTAAATGTATACTTACTTTAAGACTGTCGCTAGTGGGTGTGGTTCCAAGGGACCAAAGCTGAGATGATCTAAAAGAAAACAGGCAAAATAGATATGTTGAATGAAAAACTCTTAAAGGATTTTTTAAAGGTCATTTATCCCCACATATTAAGTGGCAGAGCTCTGCGAGGCATCCCAGGACTTGGCCTGAGTTATCAATAACCCTTTTGGGGAAGGGAGTGCAAGTGGGGTAGAGGTAGAACTCTCCAGAAAGGACTTGCCTAGAAAAGGCATCAGAGGCAGAAATGGAGAGTCGGGCATTGACCTCTTGTTGATATTTGTAAACTCCTTGGAAGAGAATACAGATCCAAGGGAAGGGACAGTCAGGAACATGGGCCTTCATTTTGCACTTCAGAACAAGCACCAAATGAGCCTCCTTTTAGATGTACCAAAGTTTAGGTACATTCCAAAAAGAATTAGCAGACACAGTGTCATAATGTAACAATAAGAAATCATGATAAATAGGTCAAATAAGTGAGATTAATGTATTGGTTAGATTCATAGTTCAGAAGAAACGAATGATCAAAGCTGTTAGCCCAGGAGGAGGCTGTTTGGGAGAGAGCCTGTGAGGAGGGCGGCTCAGTGTGTCTGACTGAGAAGGCTTGGAGGAAGGGGGTGTGGTCTGCTGAATCCCATCACCAATGGACACGGGGAGGGGGCTGTCTCTCAGACTGTGTTTCTCGCATTTATAATCTCTCTTTGAGAAAAAGTGTATTTTAGAACTCTGGGAACACTAGTTTTTAGACAATCTAATTAGTCTACCTACTACAGTTTCAAAACTATCAACAGGGTCAAAGCCCTCGTGGGAGATCTGTAAAAAAAACAAAAAATTCCCAACTCATATCATTTAATTCTTAAATATCAGAGTGTTACTTGTATTAGGAATAAATACCAAGAAATGCACAATTTGGGGGTTTCTAAAAATCCTCCTTTTTATTAAAAAGAATCAACTGGAGTAATTCGAGAAGAAAATATGTTCCAACTGACATGTTAGGAGAAAATAATATTCCACCCATTTCTGTGTATTTGATGATGTACTAATCATTGCAAAATGCATCTCAGTCAATAAACCAAGGACTCATATTCCTCCAAGCATTTAACAGGGAACTGAATACAGTTAAAGCAGAACTAGGAACTTTACCAAAGAGTTAAGAGATTTGTCCCTTTGAACATAGTTAGAGGCGATATATTTCAGTGGTAAGGACCCTCAGGCAATACTGAACCTCTGGATGTACCACAAATAATAGTTATTATGCTATTTTTAGTTCTGGCACTGTAAGAATTCTGATGTAAGACAGATTCTTAGTTTTTTCTTACTACAATAATCGGTACATTTTAATAATATAGATATTTAAAAGATATTTTGGCTTAATATAATGTAATCTTTCCAAGCATGATTTTTTTTAACTAAAACAAAAAATCTGTGAAATGGTTTTTGTATATTTTCCTTTATCTCATAGTTACTTTGTTAACATATAAGTGCATTACAATTTGAAAAGTGATATTTTAGGCTTTTTCACTGTTAAGATGTGGAACTAAGTCAAATGAATTCACAGTGTTTTATTACATTTTAAAATACATATAGTTAACTCTGTTTCAGAGCTTCAGATTTTACTGAAAACACAACAAAACACAGATGCTGAGTTAAAGTGGCAAGGTGAATAAATAAGCAGTTTACCAGAGCTGACCAGACATAGGGCCCCAAAAGCTTTCTTTAGTGTCAGAGTGGACAGGCCATTAAAAACCAAGCCTGTTGCTGGCATCCAAGTCAGCTGGGTGAGACCAGGAGAAGAGTACACCACCAGAGAGGTATCAAAGCTCTGTCTATTCTCTATGCCACTGGACAAGTCTCATTGATTTGCTCACAGAGGCACACTGAAACAGCCTATCTTACCTATTTTTTCCTCAGAGATTTATAAGAAAATGATGGAGGTGGGATGGGAGGGGCAAGGACACATGGGAAAGCAGGTGTAAATAATCCACAGGGTATCTATGCATTGTTTATATAACAGCTGTTTTCATTGAAACAGATACAAAAGAGAAATTTTGTAGACTACACGCATAGCTTGCTAATTCAAACGATCATGTCAGGGAGACAAGGGGATAAGGTAGAGAGAACACAAGTGTGGAAGTCAGGAATCCTGGGGTCTAACCCCAGTGTGGCCGTTAGTTAGCAGGGGGCTAACTGTGGAGCAGTCACTTACCATCACTAGATCTCTATACTCCGAGAATGTATGTAATCACTCTAAAATCCCTTTTGACATCCATTTCAAGTTGGTTCTTACTTTTCCTTTAAGATCTCTATCAGGAAGTTTATTGTTTATGAACAAATGAATATGGCCAGCCAAATTAGCTTTTTCAGAAGGCTGAAGTGAATCCTTTTTAAATGGTGATAGTGCTTAAAATAGTCACCGTATATATTTTGGTTTGCATACACAAACTTCAAGGTCTATGATACGAAAGTCTGAAAACATTTGGATAAAAACTGCTTTAAAAGGTTTTAAATGTTATATGAAGATATTGTACAATTACCAACACCATTTAACCATTATTTCTAACTACCTGATCAGTCAGCCTTACCATCCATTCATGCTAACACTGAATGAAATAGTTTCCGGTCTTAGTCTTGGTATCTAATTTTTTACCCAAAACATGGCATTTTCACTGAGCAGTATATTCTGACAAGTACTTATAAATAGAATCAAATGGCTTTTTACATTTCATTTTAATTTGATTTAATAAGTCTAGTAATTTGAATTTCAGCATCTCACCCTAACTTTCTTCTGGAAGTGAAAGAGGCTTAATATTTATTCATTTAGAAAAAAATGTAACGTGCTCCAAAACACAATTCAACTGGAAACAGATGATATTCATCCTCTCAGGGGCACTTAGCACAAGCTAAATATATTCACAGCACAGCTGGCCATTTATAAACCCAGCTACCATCACAACCAGAGAGCTGTGTCAGTGGCAGTCCATTCACTGGTCTGAAGTAAAAAGCCATGAATCCTGCTAGGGTGGAGGCCACGTCTGAACATCATGCAATCAACACTGGCTCTACTTTACACAGATGTGTAATAAAAATATTTTAAAGCACTTCATTGTCTTGTTTTCTACTTTTAGACTGAGTACTGAAATGAGGATTAATTTAGTACTTTCCACTTCAGGAAACATGGACGTTAAGTATGGAGGGAGCAGATTTAATAGGAGTCCAGCTGCCCTCAGAGGACCTTTGCTGCTGCCCCTGTTTCTCAAGGCACAACCTCACTTGGGCCAGGTGCTCTCCTGAGCTTCCTTCAGATGCCACAGTTCATTCTGGTGCCGTGACTTTGGGGCTCAAGTTGTGAGGAATAGATATTTTTCTCATTTCTTTCTCAGACCTGGTCGTAAATTCAAAAAGCAAGTTATGAGAGGACAGAAACAATAATAGCACAAAGAAACCAACCCGATTCCAGAGAAGAGAGATCCACTAAATAGGGGGTTAAAGAAATGTCTTATTCAGCTAACTGGTCAGTCAACAACAGAGAACTGACGAGCGCAGGAATTCCAGGCCACCTGCAATGTCCCTCTTGGGAGAAAGGCTGGCTGGCTCACAAGCAGAAAAATACAGTCATCCGATAGCCACACATAAGGGGTGAGTGTTTATCCATTCATTCAACAAGCACTAATTTAGCATCCACAGTGAGGCAGGGGCTAGTCCTAGAAATGAATGACATGACCTCACCCCTAAGGGGCTCGCTGCTAGACAGGGCAAGCCAGCTAGTCGCTTATGAGAGACAAATAAGCCAATAAACTAATCAAAATGGGAGCAGTTGAATGACAGACTCATACAAACATGGATAACCAATCTGAGCAACACCTCCACACACTCCCCCCTCCTTCCTCTCCCTGTCTTAAGGCTGTTCTCATTAGTGATCGGTCATTAGCCCTGCTGCCACTTGACGTCATCTATTTATCTGTTTCTGTTTGGTCGTCTGCCCCCCCCAACTCAGGTATGTCCTTGATTTCTTGGGTTCACTGAGGTAAACCAGCCCCCAGAAGAGAAACTGACACCTAGTAGGTGCTCAGTAAATATTTGTCTACTAAGTGAATGTATGAGTGAATAAACATCGTAGAAGTTACTCAGAAAAAGGAATGACTGTCTAAAAAGATGGGAGGAAATGAGGTTGAGTTCTTATAAAAAGCAATTAAATTTTGACAAAGAGGAAGTTGAGAAGTCAGTTGAGAGAAATTGGCTTAGCAGGTCTTCAGAAACACCCAGCGACAGGTCTGTGGAGAACAATAGGCAGTTTTGTCTGTCCAGTGTCCTGTCCTCATGGCTTTGGTGGGGCAGCCAACCCCAGACTTCACTCTTCTTACCGCGGGGGAGGGCCCACACCCAAGCTGGGCCGTCTGAGCCTCCCTCGTGGGCATTCAGAGGCGACAAGACAAGAGGCTGTGCGGTCAGCAGCGCAGCACCTCACAGGGTGGTTTACTCACTCGTTCTTGCTTTGAAGACCCTCAATGGCCCTGGTTCCACATTACCCAAGGCCTCTTCCCTCAGTCAGCTCTTCCCTGAGTTCTATAAGCTATTTTTTTCAGGCTCCAGTCAGTAATCTTCATTTATTTCTGTTGGTCACATCCAAAGCTCTCTATGACCACAGGGTCTGATTAAAGATCAATGTGGTTTACAGGGACTCTCAGGAAAGAATTTTCCTCGAACACTGACCATGTGCAGGTGCTAAGCTAAGCTCTCTACAGGAGTTATCCCATTTAATCAACAGAACCATCTCTATGAGTGCCCATTCCCACTTTAAAAATGAGGACACTGACGTTTACAGACGTTAAGTAAAGTGTCTGAGCTTAGCTCAGAGGTGAGCTGACTGAGGTGTAGGCAGGGCCCAAAGCGAGTTTGGATTTTACTCTGAGTGCAACTTATTCTCCCATTATTCCCATAAGAAAACACATCAAAGAAAACAAACCTAAAAAAACAAGGAAAATATTTTAACAAATATTTTCGTGTCTATTAATGCCGAAGCAGCCGACAAAGAGCTATATTCTTGCAACGCTGGGCTGCAAATTGAATGAGCCAGGAACCGACTGGAAAATGATCCTGCAAAAAGCTTCACACGGCAACTGTTCTATGAATCCTTAGCAGATACGAATTAAGAAATGGACAATCTCTCCAAGATCTTACGAGGTAGAGACGATGACCCGCATTTTACACAGGGAAAATGAAGCTCAGAGGGGTCCATAGCTAATTAGGTGGAAGAACCAGAACTTATGACCAGGCTTCTCTGACATCAAATCTCAGTCATAACCATCATGCCACATTTCCCCCAGATTCAATTTAATAAAATACCATGTTGTTTGATCAACATTACTGAAGAATTATGTAAGCCTCCTGCACCACAGAAATTCGGTAAAAAAAAAAAACTTTAAAATATATACCTCGGGCTTCCCTGGTGGCGCAGTGGTTGAGAGTCCGCCTGCCGACACAGGGGACACGGGTTCGTGCCCCGGTCCGGGAAGATCCCACATGCCGCGGAGCGGCTGGGCCCGTGAGCCATGGCCGCTGAGTCTGCGCGTCCGGAGCCTGTGCTCCGCAACGGGAGAGGCCACAGCAGTGAGAGGCCCGCGTACCCCAAAATATAAAAAAATAAATAAAAAAAATAATAAATACCTTGTTGGATGAAAATTTTTCACACTTTCTGTACTTTGTATACCAAATGCCCATGTTAATCACATGAATATGATTGATTCCGTGTTGCTGCCCTCATGCACTTTGAGATGTAAACACCTGTTTGTTCCTAAAAGAAATGGGCCTATATTACAGACTCAGAACACTGTATTATTATTTTACTTTTCTGCGTTTCATTTTTTTCCTGTCTCTTTATTCACTTTAGAGACTTTTATTTCTTGCAGTTTTCAGTGTGACCGCCTCTTGAAACTTTTCCCTGGATAGTAACATGCTATTTGTTACTTACTTCTTGGGATTAAGAAACCTGACAACTTTGTTTGTTAGCATTCTTAGCAAAAGAAGAATAAAGAGAAGCCAAGCAAGGAATATTAAATGCAGAAACAAAGGGCTGTGGAAGATAATGTGGCCTGGGGGCCTGACTTCAAAGGGCAGGCCTGCAGGGTGTCCTCAGAGGAGGGTAGGGAATGAGCCAGAACAGAGAGCACGGGCCAGACTGTGTAGGACACGGATCATCCAGAAGGTCCTTCTGAGTTGGCAGTTTATAACATAGGGCACACTCTTTTATGGGAACAGCATTTTACAAGGTGGTTGGGTTGTCAAACCATTCTTTAAAATCTTATTTAATCTATTATATATAGGAAACGTTTCCCCCTCGATTCTATGAGAAAGTGAAATAGGAGCAAGAAATCAGAAAGTCAGGTAAATATTGTAAGGCCATAGCCTCTAAAAGAAAAAGGAGGAGGAGGAGGTGGAGGGGCAAAGGACGGAAGATGGGAAAGAAGGGAAGGAGGGAGCAAGGGAGGGAGGGGTGTTTCCTTGGTAGAGGGGGCGTAGGAGGGCAGATCCAGGTTTGTGGTGTCTGAGCTTATACAATTAGCAGCCCTTTAAAAATAAATACAAATTATAAAACAAAATTAAATATAAATGGGGATATTTTTTAGAATGAAAAAAGTATATTATAGAAATTACAAATTTTAATAACTGAAAAATAGCTTACCATAATAATATATGTTTAGTAATTAACTACCAGATACATGTATATATGGAAGTGACTGTAAAATCACATAAATATCTCTTATTAAGCCCATATAAAATATGTCCCCAACTCAGCTTCCCCTGACTGATCCCAAAAATGCCTCTGGGCTATGCCAACACCTCTCCCCGTGAGGGTAAAGGCAATCACAGTGGAAAGAGACAGTGCTCTTAACCAACTGTAGTCAAAATCTCCTTTGAAAATCTTACAAAAATACGTGACCAAGGAAACCCAAGACTAGGGTGCCTTAAGCATCCGCGAGCTCAGGGTAGATGCTGTGCCTTTCCCTCCTCCATGTCCGCCCTATTCCCGTGATCAGAGGGCCCTCTTCCTCTCATATCACCACAAACAGGAAGCAGAAAAGAGTCCATGCTCCTGCTTTAATCAATCAGGAGAGCTCAGGTCTCCTGATCCAGACTCATCAAAACGTGCCACCTCCCACAAGGCACACAAGGGAGGCTGTGCAGCAAGACGATTAGCAACGTGGATCCCACTGGAGTTTTATGGAGTCTTGGCTCTACATCTTCTCTCTGAGATAGTCATGAAAACAGCTGCGTCCAAATCTTCCTTCATCAGCACCCGTGTGCATGTGTGGGGCATGGGTGTGTCCCTCTGCAGCCAGGACATCAAGTGCTCTGGCCATGGCTTCAACTTTTCCTATTTCACGGAAGTGGTGACACGGCTGGTCTGGCAGCCTCTATTTGCTTCTACTGCAAAGCTTGTACAACTCCTTTTTTGCAGGCTTTGCCAGTGACTTGGCCTTCTGAACTGGAAGCTCCTTATCAGTGTCATATAATCAGGAGCAGGTTGTGCCCCCAGCATCAGTGTTTCTGGCATCACTGAGCCTGAAATCAGCCTGGACCATTCCACCAACTTTCCTTATGGATCTTGGGGTCAGCCGGCCCAAGGGAGATTCAGTACTATCTGTATTCCAAGGATCAGTGAACAAGCGAATGTCCACCCCCAAGGCGAAAAGGGCATTTACTACCCAGTGGTGATTTGGACTTTACATGAGAACCTGGTCGATGACCTAGAGCATCTCTGTTATCTGAGGTCTGGGTAAGAAGCCAGAACTCCTCCCTTAGAGCCGGGCTGGGCCCTTGTCCACAAGGCTGGCTGGGTCATGCTGCCGGTCCTAAAGCACCCTGTGTGCATCTGAAGTCAGAAACTCTGCCAGAAAAATGGAAAGTGGAGTCGGGGAGCAGAAAGAACTCAGGGCCGGGGACTCAAGTGAAACGTGTGTGACTCTGTGTCCTGAGCTGTGAAACAGTCACAAACATTATTTGGCAAGAAATAGGAACATGCGTGACTGTATGTCCTAACAGATGTCTCACATGACAATTAATAATCTTTCTTTTCTTCCTCTTTCTTTCCTTTCTCTTTCTTCTGTTTTTGTTTGGTTGGTTTTTGCTGTCTCTTTTTTCTTTTTAGCACAGCTCCTCTCATTTGTGGGTACAGGCCGGTCCCATGCAGAGCATGTCACATACATTATCTCTCTTATTTCACATAACAGTCCTAAAAAGGAGGAATCATTGTTCGTATTTCACACATGAGGGAACAGAGGCTTTGAGTGGTGACAGCTATATTAATAGGTATGCCAAGCCTGTTCTATCAGGAACACTCAGCATCTTTTTCTTGATAGACAGATGCCATCATAGGCTAGAGTAGAGGTCTTTCCTTTGGCACCCTGCGTCACATCCTGCCTGCCCCTCTGCTTTCTGCTGCAACTGGAGGACTGGTGGAGGGGGTGCAGACTCCTATGGGGCTGGCAGTGCTCTCCTAGGTATCTTCTGACTTTCTGCCTCCAGTCCTTCCCCAGTGCTGGGGCCCTACAGTCCGCAGGTGCAGCCAAGAAGCAAAGGGGACAAAAGCTCCGGGATGGTTCTCAGCCAGGGGAGAGTGAGACTGGATGGATAAATGCCCAGCTGTCCTCCTTACACAACTCCCAGAGACAGTCTAAAGTAATCACATCCCTATTGCCTACTCAAATGCCTGCCTCAAAATTTGCTTCTGGCGGGGAAATCAAACTAAGACATCTTCCAATGATCCCCTTAATTCCATATGCCTTGTTAGCAGACCTTCTGCTTCTATGTACATGCATTTTATATGGCTATCAAGCTTCTCAAATGAAGGAATTTCTTCCCACATTTTTTCATTAACCAGTCATTTCCCTTAACTACACCGCCTTTTAAAGAAAACGGGATGCAAGAGAAACAAGCACGCTATAAACATCTCCCTCTTCCTCTACTCTGAGTGCTGAAGCCCAGGCTCAAAGTCCCATTAAGAGGAGAGCTCATCAGAGCTACTGACAACACTTCCTACTTTGTTCAGGTGGGAAGCAGACACCTGAACATACTGTAATAAAACAAAACTTAAATGAAAATCTGACAAATTAATTAGATAGAAAATATTATTTTGCTGTCAGATATTTAGGCATAAATCAGAGGCAGTTCATATAAATGACTCTAAGGTTTACTTTTACACAAACAAATCTAGAATTTTTCCCCTTGGCATTGTTAATTTTCTATTACCTAGAAACAGCATTAATAGCAACAGTGTTTCTTCCATCTCACACACACACATACACACACACACACCCCTTGACCCTCACACCTGCTAAAAATCAATGATTCTGGATCTCCTTCCACTAGAAGTGGAGAGACTTTTGTCTGTATCTCCACCCTGACCCTGGACCACTGCTGTAGGCTGAATCATGGCCCCTCAAATATGTCCTAATCCCCAGCACCTGTAGGTGTTATCTAATATGGCAAAAGGGACATTGCCGATATGATTAAACTAAGGATCTTGAGATGGGGGGATTATCCTGCATCATTCAGATAGGGCCAGTGTAATTACAAGGGTCCTTATGAGAGGGAGGCAGGAGGGTCACAGTCAAGGGAGAAGGCAGTGAAAGAAGAGGTTGGAGTGACACAGTCAGGAGCCAAGGAATTCCAACAGCCTCTAGAAGCTGAAAACGGCAAGGAAATGGATTCTCCCCTCAGACAGAGCCTCCAGAAGGAACCAGCCCTGCTGACACTTTGACTTTAGCCCACAGAACTGATTTCAGACTTCTGACCTCCAGAACTATGAAAGAATAAATTTGTGTTGCTTTGAGTCTCTAAGTTTGTGGTGTTTTGTTACAGTAGCCATAGGAAACTGATACAGCCACCTTTTCATTCTGCTACTTCATTTCTATGCTGACCTAACCAATACCCCTTTGCTCCCCTCCCTAAACCTACACACTACATCCAAATGAGAAATTAGAGAGTAGTTTCCTCCTCATCAACCCTGAATGACGTGTCCTGGGTGTTGGAGACCTCACAGCACTAGGAACCCTGTACCATGAGGACAAGAAACACTTGCATACAAGGGGTAAGATGTACAGAAACAATCAGATTAGGACAGCAGTAGGGGCTACAAAAAAGGATTTAGGAGTCATTGGCATATGGGTGATGTTTGAAGTCAAACCACAGCTATGCCACATAAATATATGATAGCGGCCTTGGTAGAACTAGGAAGTGGAAAGGGGGTTTAGTTTGCAAATGATACCCTATCAGAGATCCACAGAAAATTAACAAAAGAAAATGTGATCTGGAGTATAATTTTTACAAATTTTTCTTGAGCTGAAATGCAATCTCAGATAGCTGATGAAAAAGATTATGTCTCATTTAGAGAAAAGCAAGCCTCAAAGGAAGCTCTTGAGTTCTGTTATTAGGCACAAGGATACAAATATAGTTCCTACCCTCAAGGAGATCACAGATAATTTCATTATAATGTAATTTGTGGTATGATAATGGCATCCCCAAGTGTTACGGGCGGTGGAGGGGACAGTTGGTCCAATTTATGGACTGAAGAAAACCCTACTGGAGGAAGGAATAACTAAGAGCAGTTTTGAAGGATGAAAAGAACAGGGAGAGAGAGGGGAACATTCAAGGCAGAAGAAACAGCACAAAATAGTGGAGGTAGTTAAATGAATATGAGTAGATGAGTTTCCCCAGGAAGAAAAAAAACAACAACAGGAGCAAGGACAGAGCCCCAGAGAGGAGGAAGGATTAGAGAAGGCAAAGGAAAAGAAGCCCACCAATTAGTCCAAAAAGAAAAAGAGAAGCAGGAGGGAGGTCTGGGGGAAAAAAAATCAATGAGGGTAGAGAGCTTCAGGTAGGCAGGAGGTGAGGAAATAACTGCTAAAAGGACCAGAGGAAGCCATGAGGGAATTTTCACAGAGCGGATTCACTGGATGATGCGAGTAAACACCAGATTGCAAGGGGCTTTCACGTAAACGGAAGTAACGAAGTAGAAATAGATGCACCATGTTCAGTCTGCCCTTTCCAGTTTCTTGGTTGAGACAGGAATGAGAATCATGCCTACTCGTCAAGTTGTTAAACTGTGGAGACCAAAATAGGCTTCATAAGCTGGCACTAAAAAGAACAGGTAAGATTTAAATACACAATGAGAAGATAAGAATCAACTTGGACCATCCTCCTCAGACTAAGGCAAAGCTAAAATAAGTGGAAATATCACCACAAGAGCAGTGGCGCAAGCTGGCTAGGGAGAAGAAAAACGGTTTAAAAGTATGAGACTACATATTAAAAAAATTATCAAAGAAGTCTCAAATTAAAGATCCCAAGAAGAAATAAGGAGATCTGGAAGCAGATGAACTAGAGAAATAAGTGGGAATAAGTTACGAAGTTTAAGACGAAGAAGTACATTCTTCATCAAAGGGGAAAAATTAATAATTAAACAAAATATTATGAAAACTACAAGGTAAAAAAATAAAGAAGGAAAGCTCATCTTAATTGATGAGATGTCTGGAATGCAGACTAGTTTTAACGAGGCACGGTTTTGTAAATCATACACAAGCTAAATACACACAAACCAGTGGTGAGGGTTACTAAGTAGGTTCTTAGTTCTGAAGAATTAAGACACAATGATAAAGTAGAAGACAGAGGAATATTTTTAAAACCCAATTTCCACAGTCACTTTCAAATTTAACAAAAATTTCCTAAGGACTGACCTAAGGGGACAGAATTATATTTACATTTACATAATAGCATAACTTAACAGCAAGAAACACAAAATGGAAAATTGAGTTTAAGGAGGATGTTAAAATGTTCTTTTCATGCAACCCAAGTGGCCAGATAAGATGTTGATGGATCTAGTATAAAAGTGAAGAGCTTAAAATCCACAACAGAAAACAAGTGATTAAAATATTCATGGTGTCAAACGCTGTCAATAAGCCCAGTACAATGAACACTGAGAACTAATCATTCCAGTTTGCAGGATGGAGGTCACTGGGGACCTTAACAAAAGGTTTTGGTAGCTTTCTGGTTACACATATTTGGATAATCTTATGAAGAAAAGATCAACATTGTACCATCAGGACGGGCAGGCAAAGAGCATGATCCAACTCAGTGCTGTCATTTCTAATCATTTCCTGATAGTAATTTCTTTGCTGAACAAGCAAAGAAATAATGGTTAAATTTGCAAGTGGCAATAGAAACATGCAACAAGTAATTGCATCCTGAAAAAGTCTAAATAATGATTATGACCTACAGTGTATCCTCAAGCCTGAAGCTGAGGTCAGACCTTCACCTTGTGCTGAGCACAGGCACATGACCCCACAGATCCCTGGTCATTACCTGTGCTCACCAGTGACTGTCTGGCCTTACTAAGGGCTGGATCATCCTTGTATTCACTTCTGAAAGTCAAATAATTAAATTCTTTTTAAAATTAATTTTTTATTGAAGTAGAGTTGATTTACATGTTGTGTTAGTTTCAGACGTACAGCAAAGTGATTCAGTTATATATGCATATTATATATATATTTTTTTCAGATTCTTCTTCATTATAACTTACATTATAGATTAACAAGATACTGAATATAGTTCCCTGTGCTATATAGTAGGTTCTTGTTGTTTATCTCTTTTATATATAGTAGTGTATACCTGTTCATCTCAAACCCCTAATTTATCCCTCCCTCTCTCCCCCTTTCCCCTTTGGTAAACATAAGTTTGTTTTGTATGTCTGTAAATCTATTTCTGTTTTGTAAATAAGTTCATTTGTATCATATTTTAGATTCCACGTATAAGTGATATCATGATATTTGTCTTTCTCTGACTTACTTCACTTAGTATGATAATCTCTAGGTCCATCCATGTTGCTGCAAATGGCATTATTTCATGCTTTTTTATGGCTGAGTAATATTCTGTTTTATATATATATATATTTACTGGAATATATATATATATATATATATATATATATATATATATATAGGTATTGTTATATATTCTTTACCCATTCATCTGTCAACAGACATTTAGGTTGCTTCCATGTCTTTGGTATTGTAAACATTGCTGCTATGAACATTGGGGTGTTAGAGTTTTCTCTGGGTATATGCCCAGGAGTGAGATTACTGGATCTTATGGTAACTCTATTTTTAGTTTTTTAAGGAACCTCCAGACTGTTCTCCATAGTGGCTGCACCAATTTACATTCCCACCAACAGTGTAGGAGGGTTCCCTTTTCTCCACACCCTCTCCAGCATTTGTTATTTGTAGGCTTTTTTGATGATGGCCATTCTGACCAGTGTGCAATAATTAACTCTTGCCTTGTCCTTATTCATTCAAAGGATGGAGTATAACATGCAGGTGATGACATTATTATATACCTAGTTAAATCTGGTACCTACCAGTGCTTGGTTTTGACCAGGATTCCCAAGGAGAGGGAGAAAGCACATTTTCACCACTAGACAAGGCAAGCTTTATCTCTGTACCTTGATGCCAGAAGAAAAATTCTTCTGCAATTGCATGCCAGGTCACTGACTGGCTGTTAATAATTAATTGTTCAATGAATTAATGAAGGGATAGGAAAGAGGAGTGCAACCATAGCACAAATTAGTATAAGCAAATGAAGGTCTTTCCCACAATCTTGGTGAAGATGGGCAGCACCTTCCTTAATGTTCCACTTTTTCAGTGTTAGAGAGACATATGGATTCAGATTAATTGAAAGGAAAGCACATCTTAATTGATGAAATGTCTGAAATGGAGACAAGTTTTAAGGGAGGCACGCCTTTGTAAATCACACAGAAGATAACTGTACACAAACCAGTGGCAAACGTTACTAAGTAGGTTGTCTCCCCAACCCTTTCAATGACTTAGATAGTAATTGTTTTTAATTAATTCTTTCTCTTTATTTGCAAATAGGAGTTTCTAAAAGCTTTAAATAGCTTAACTTTTCTCCTCATCACCGTTCTGGTTGAGAAAAATTTGCTTAGCAAATCCCCTCTTCTTAGTAAAAAAAAAAAAAAAAAAATTAACTTCTGCTTAGCCCTCCTGTCTGAACAGCTACAAATTCTGATTTAATTAATGATGTTTTATAATAATTAAATTTAGTATATTTACCAACATATAACCTGGAAGTCTGATTGCATCAACAAACCTGGCAGAGAGAAACTAATATTGTGGAATACCCGCCATTTGCGAGGTAGTTTCCGTTTGATGGTGTCATTCGATCCTGATGACAATTCCATGAGGCACCTACTATTATTCCTATTTTACTGATGCTGAAACTGAGGTTCAGAGACGTGAAATAACGGCCTCATGATCAGACAGCTAGTAAGTGGCAGCGGCCAATATGACCCTAGTTCAGTCTTACATTTTTTTTTAACATCTTTATTGGAGTATAATTGCTTTAAAATATTGTGTTAGTTTCTGCTATATAACAAAGTGAATCAACTATACATATGCATATATTCCCATATCCCCTCCCTCTTGCGTCTCCCTCCCACCCTCCCCTTCCCACGCCTCTAGGTGGTCACAAAGCACAGAGCTGATCTCCCTGTGCTATGCAGCTGCTTCCCACTAGCTATCTATTTTACATTTGGTAGTGTACATATGTCAGTCTTACTTTAAAACCTATGGGTACGTTCCTCATCACACTGTAAAATAAGATCCAATTCCCTGGGAGCCAATTCAGTGCATAAAAGGAGCTTTTAGGAGAGTGGCAGTCAACATGCATTTATTGCTATGTTTTCATCACTTAACATTCTTTGCAAGGTTGAAGTTGTACTCTTTGAACACTTAATACATATCTTAAGGGCAGCAGGTTTTGTTTCATTTGCAATTTTGAGAGGAGTACCTGGAAGAATACTCTGGACTTGGCATGTTGAGATGAATCTCAAATACTTCTAGAAAATTAATTATTAAGGCAGAGATCCAGGGAAAATCGGTTGCCTTGCGTAGCAACAGGAAGGGATTGGGTTCGATATCAAGGAGCACTTCCTGACAATAAGACAAGATAAGCACTGAGATGAACCAAGGAAATTCAGTGACACTCCTGGATGAAAATATATAACAATCATTAATCCATCATCTGTCAGAGGAAATGTGTATGGAAGCAAAAAGATGATCCATTTTAAATGACCCCGACATGCCCTTATCAAATGTTGACACTAACAGTTAAAATACAAATTGTTCTGTGTTCTTCTATGGGATGGTCAGTCAGGTGTGGCCACAAGTGGAGACATAGGAGAGGCTCAGGAAAACAAAAGTTTATTATATTCACAGGTCCTAGGAACAGGAGGCACACCAGGCCATGTAGGGCTCCACGGGGAAGCCTCAGGGTAGTCACGTGGTCAGGAGGCAGAAAGCAGGAGCAACGGGCAAGTTTGGCCAGAGCCTTTATAGGGGTTTCCACGGGAAAGGCAAGGCAGGACAAAATAAACAGTTCTAAGATTGGCTAGTTCGAATAATTCCTGCAGGTGGGGCTTTAGGCTCTATATAGAGGTGGTCTCTGGTCACGTGGTAGCAGGCCCGGGGATGATTTAGGGGAGGGGAAATATTGGCTTGGTGTGAATTTGCCAGATGCAGGAGGTTAAGACTTTGGATTGGTTAGTTTTCATATCAAAGGTATGATCCCACTGGCCCTTCCCTATCTCTAAGAACTGGCTGGCCCAGGGAGGGGCAATCTCTCCCCAGTCAGAAACGTTTTTAAGGTGTGAAAACATCATAATATATAGAAAATAAAAAATATAGACCATAAACAAATATACTAAAAAGCACTAGATGTTTGAATCTGGATAGAGCTCCAGCATTTGTTTAACCTGCAATGTGACAGCCTTTGTCTCCCACTGAGCCTGTGCAAACAGTGGTAGGCACAGCTGGTTTGGGGAACTCAAGAGAGCAAACACAGTATAATGAACATGGCTGTTAACCCAACAGACAGTTCAAACCCAGAATGAGACAAGATCTAGGTTTGGACAAAAGTATTACAATATATTGGATAAAGTTCACAGAACATAATCTGGCAGCTGCAGGATGGAAAACACAGAAGAAAGCTGAAAGGTCTGCAAGTTAACAGCACATCACAAAGAACAGCCAAATCCCCATTGCTACAGAGAACACATTTGGATAGATCCAGAGGCTTCTGAACAGAACCCATCTCCAAAGCTATAAAATTTTTAAGATAAAATATTACAAATGTTATTTACAAACGCTTTTTTAAGAAGAGGGGAAATACCAACTTTTCACCAACAAACAAGGCCAACACATTTAAGAGTTTACCCTTGGAGCTTCAGGATGGCGGAAGAGTAAGACACGTAAGAGTAAGACACGTTCCTCCCAACAAATACATCAGAAATACATCTACATGTGGAACAACTCCTACAGAACACCTACTGAACGCTGGCAGAAGACCTCACACCTCCCAAAAGGCAAGAAACTCCCCACGTACCTGGGTAGGGCAAAAGAAAAAAGAATAAACAGAGACAAAAGAATAGGGACGGGACCTGCACCAGTGGGAGGGAGCTGTGAAGGAGGAAAGGTTTCCACACACTAGAAGCCCCTTCACGGGTGGAGACTGCAGGGGGCGGAGGGGGGAAGCATCGAAGCCACGGAGGAGAGCGCAGGAGGGCAAAGCGGAGAGATTCCCGCAGAGGATCAGTGCCGATCAGCACTCACCAGCCCGAGAGGCTTGTCTGCTCACCCGCTGGGGCGGGCGGGGGCTGGGAGCTGAGGCTTGGGCTTTGGAGGTCGGATCCCAGGGAGAGGACTGGGGTTGGCGGCGAGAACGCAGCCTGAAGGGGGCTAGTGCGCCACGTCTAGCCAGGAGGGAGTCCGGGAGAAGTCTGGAGCTGCCGAAGAGGCAAGAGACTTTTTCTTGCCTCTTTGTTTCCTGGTGCACGAGGACAGGGGATTAAGCGCACCGCTTTAAGGAGCTCCAGAGACGGGCGCGAGCCGCGGCTATCAGCATGGACCCCAGAGACGGGCATGAGACGCTAGGGCTGCTGCTGCCACCACTGAGAAGCCTGTGTGCGAGCACAGGTCACTCTCCACACCTCCCCTTCTGGGAGCCTGTGCAGCCTGCCACTGCCAGGGTCCCAGGATCCAGGGACAACTTCCCTGCGAGAACGCACGGTGCGCCTTGGGCTGGTGCAACGTCACGCTGGCCTCTGCCGCCGCAGGCTCACCCGGCACCCGTACCCCCACAGCGTGAGTGAGCCAGAGCTCCCGAATCAGCTGCTCCTTTAACCCCGTCCTATCTGAGCAAAGAACAGACGCCCTCAGGCGACCTACACGCAGCGGCGGGGCCAAATCCAAAGCTGAACCGGGGAGCTGTGTGAACGAACAAAGAAGTGGAAAACCTGAATAGACAACGAATCATCCCAAATTGAGGAGGTGGACTTTAGGAGCAAAACTATATTTTTTTTTTCCCTTTTACTCTTTTTGTCTGTGTGTATGTGTATACTTCTGTGTGTGATTTTGTCTGTATGGCTGTGCTTTTACCAATTGTCTTAGGGTTCTGTCTGTCCAGTTTTTTGTTTGTTTGTTTTACTTTAAAAGATTTTTTTCTTGGGCTTCCCTGGTGGCGCAGTGGTTGAGAGTAGGCCTGCCGATGCAGGTGACACGGGTTCATGCTCCGGTCTGGGAAGATCCCACATGCCGCAGAGTGGCTGGGCCTGTGAGCCATGGCCACTGAGCCTGTGCGTCGGGAGCCTGTGCTCCACAAAGGGAGAGACCACAACAGTGACAGGCCTGTGTACCACACACACACAAAAATAAAATAAAATAAATTTTCTTAATAATTATATTTTATTTTTATAACTTTATTTTATTTTATCTTCTTTCCTTCTTTCCTTCTTCTCCTCCCTTTTATTCTGAGCCATGTGGATCACAGGATCTTGGTGCTCCAGCCAGGCATCAGGGCTGTGCATCTGAGGTGGGAGAGCCAAGTTCAGGACACTGGTTCACAAGAGAACTCCCAACTCCACATAACATCAAATCACGAAAATCTCCCAGAGATCTCCATCTCAACGCCAAGACCCAGCTCCACTCAATGACCTTGAAGCTACAGTGCTGGACACCCTATGCCAAACAACTAGCAAGACAGGAACACAACCCCATCCATTAGCAGAGGGGCTGCCTAAAATCATAATAAGGCCACAGAGACCCACAAAGTCACCACCAGATGTGGACCTGCCCAATAGAAAGACAAGATCCAGCCTCATCCACAAGAACACAGGTACCACACCCCTCTACCAGGAAGCCTACACAACCCACTGAACCAACCTTAGCCACTGGGGACAGACAACAAAAACAACGGGAACTACGAACATGCAGCCTGCGAAAAGGAGACCTCAAACACAGTAAGTTAAGCAAAATGAGAAGACAGAGAAACACAGCAGATGAAGGAGCAAGGCAAAAACCCACCAGACCAAACAGATGAAGAGGAAATAGGCAGTCTACCTGAAAAAGAATTCAGAATAATGATAGTAAAGATGACCCAAAATCTTGGAAATAGAATGGAGAAAATACAAGAAACATTTAACAAGGACCTAGAAGAACTAAAGGGCAAACAAAGAGTAATGAACAACACACTAAATGAAATTTAAAATTCTCTTGAAGGGATCAATTAGCAGAATAACTGAGGCAGAAGAACGGATAAATGACCTGGAAGATAATATACTGGAAATAACTATTGCAGAGCAGAATAAACAAAAAACAATGAAAAGAACTGAGGACAGTCTCAGAGACCTCTGGGACAACATTAAACACACCAACATTCAAATTATATGGGTCCCAGAAGAGGAAGAGAAAAAGAAAGGGACTGAAAAAATATTTGAACAGATTATAGTTGAAAACTTCCCCAATATGGGAAAGGAAATAGTTAATCAAGTCCAGGAAGCACAGAGAGTCCCATACAGGATAAATCCAAGGAGAAACACACCAAGAAACACATTAATCAAACTATCAAAAATTAAATACAAAGAAAAAATATTAAAAGCAGCAAGGGAAAAACAATAAATAACACATAAGGGAATCCCCATAAGGTTAACAGCTGATCTTTCAGCAAAAACTCTGCAAGCCAAAAGGGAGTGGCAGGACATATTTCAAGTGATGAAGGAGAAAAACCTACAACCAAGATTACTCTACCCAGTTGGGATCTCATTCACATTTGACGGACAAATTAAAACCTTTACAGACAAGCAAAAGCTAAGAAAAGTCAGCACCACCAAACCAGCTTTATAACAAATGCTAAAGGAACTTCTCTAGGCAGGAAACACAAGAGAAGAAAAATAACACACCCAAACAATTAAGAAAATGGTAATAGGAACATATATGTCGATAATTACCTTAAATGTAATGGATTAAATGCTCCAACCAAAAGACATAGATTGGCTGAATGGATATAAGAACAAGACCCGTATATATGCTGTCTACAAGAGACCCACTTCAGACCTAGGGACCCATACAGACTGAAAGTGAGGGGATAGAAAATGATATTCCATGCAAATGGAAATCAAAAGAAAGCTGGAGTAGCAATTGGCAAATCAGACAAAATAAACTTTAAAATAAAGACTATTATAAGAGACAAAGAAAGACACTACATCATGATCAAGGGAACAATTTTTTTTTACAAAAAATTGTAAATATTTATGCACCCAACATAGGAGCACCTCAATACATAACACAAATGCCAACAGCCTAAAAGGGGAAATCGACAGTAACGCAATCATAGTTGGGGACTTTAACACCCCACTTTCACCAATGGACAGACCATCCAAAATGAAAATAAATAAGGAAACACAAGCTTTAAATGATACATTAAATAAGATGGACTTAATTGATACTTATAGGACATTCCATCCAAAAACAACAAAATAGATTTCTTCTCAAGTGCTCATGGAACATTCTCCAAGATAGGTCATATCTTGGATCACAAATCAAGCCTTGGTAAATTTAAGAAAATTGAAATCGTGTCAAATATCTTTTCCGACCACAACACTATAAGACTAGATATCAATTCCAGGAAAAGATATGTAAAAAATACAAACACATGGAGGCTAAGCAATACAATACTTAATAACCAAGAGATCACAGAGGAAATCAAAGAGGACATCAAAAAATACCTAGAAACAAATTACAATGAAAACATGGCGACCCAAAACCTATGGGATGCAGCAAAAGCAATTCTAAGAGGGAAGTTGATAGAAATACAATCCTACCTTCAGAAACAAGAAACATCTCAAATAAACAATGTAACCCTACACCTAAAGCAATTAGAGAAAGAAGAACAAAAAAAACCAAACCCAAAGTTAGCAGAAGGAAAGAAATCATAAAGATCAGATCAGAAATAAATGAAAAAGAAATGAAAAAAACAGTAACAAAGATCAATAAACCTAAAAGCTGGTTCTTTGAGAAGATAAATAAAATTGATAAACCATTAGCCAGACTCATGTAGAATAAAAGGGAGAAGACTCAAATCAACAGAATTAGAAATGAAAAAGGAGAAGTAACAACTGACACTGCAGAAATAAAAAGGATCATGAGAGATTACTATAAGCAACTATATGCCAATAAAACGGACAGCATGGAAGAAATGGACAAATTCTTAGAAAAGCACAACCTTCCAAGACTGAACCAGGAGGAAACAGAAAATATAAACAGACCAATCACAAGCACTGAAATTGAAACTGTGATTAAAAATCTTCCAACAAACAAAAGGCCAGGACCAGATGGCTTCACAGGCGAATTCTATCAAACATTTAGAGAAGAGCTAACACCTACCCTTCTCAAACTCTTCCAAAATATAGCAGAGGGAGGAACACTCCCAAACTCATTCTATGAGGCCACCATCACCCTGATACCAAAACCAGACAAAGACGTCACAAAGAAAGAAAACTACAGGCCAATATCACTGATGAACATAGATGCAAAAATCCTCAACAAAATACTAGCAAACAGAATCCAACAGCACATTAAAAGGATCATACACCATGATCAAGTGGGGTTTATTCCAGGAATGCAAGGATTCTTCAATATATGCAAATCAATCAATGTGATACACCATATTAACAAACTGAAGGAGAAAAGCCATATGATCATCTCAATAGATGCAGAGAAAGCGTTTGACAAAATTCAACACCCATTTATGATAAAAACCCTTCAGAAAGCAGGCATAGAGAGAACTTTCCTCAACATAATAAAGGCCATATATGACAAACCCACAGCCAACACCATCCTCAATGGTGAAAAACTGAAACCATTTCCACTAAGATCAGGAACAAGACACGGTTGCCCACTCTCACCACTCTTATTCAACATAGTTTTGGAAGTTTTAGCCACAGCAATCAGAGAAGAAAAAGAAATAAAAGGAATCCAAATAGGAAAAGAAGAACTAAAGCTGTCACTGTTTGCAGATGACATGATACTATACATAAAGAATCCTAAAGATGCTACCAGAAAACTACTAGAGCTAATCAATGAATTTGGTAAAGTAGCAGGATACAGAATTAATGCACAGCAATCTCTTGCATTCTTATACACTAATGATGAAAAATCTGAAAATGAAATTAAGAAAACACACCCATTTACCATTGCAACAAAAAGAATAAAGTATCTAGGAATAAACCTACCTAAGGAGACCAAAGACCTGTATGCAGAAAATTATAAGTCACTGATGAAAATCATTAAAGATGATACAAATAGATGGAGAGATATACCATGTTCTTGGATTGAAAGAATCAACATTGTGAAAATGACTCTACTACCCAAAGCAATCTACAGATTCAATGCAATCCTATCAAACTACCAGTGGCATTTTTCACAGAACTAGAGCAAAAAATTTCAGAATTTGTATGAAAACACCAAAGACCTCAAATAGCCAAAGCAATCTTGAGAAAGAAAAACGGAGCTGGAGGAATCAGGCTCCCTGACTTCAGACTATACTACAAAGCTACAGTAATCAAGACAGTATGGTACTGGCACAAAAACAGAAATATAGATCAATGGAACAGGAAAGATATCCCAGAGATAAACCCATGCACATATGGTCATCTTATCTTTGATAAAGGAGGCAAGAATATACAGTGGAGAAAAGACAGCCTCTTCGATAAGTGGTGCTGGGAAAACTGGACAGTTACATGTAAAAGAATGAAATTAGAACACTCCCTAACACCATACACAAAAATAAACTCCAAATGGATCAAAGACCTAAATGTCAGGCCAGACACTATCAAACTCTTAGAGGAAAATATAGGTAGAACACTCTATGACATAAATCACAGCAAGATCCTTTCTGACCCACCTCCTAGAGAAATGGAAATAAAAACAAAAATAAACAAATGGGACCTAATGAAAATTAGAAGCTTTTGCACAGCAAAGGAAACCATAAACAAGACAAAAAGACAACCCTCAGAATGGGAGAAAATATTTGCAAATGAAGCAACTGACAGAGGATTAATCTCCAAAATTTACAAGAAGCTTATGCAGCTCAATATCAAGACAACAAACAACCTAATCCAAAAATGGGCAGAAGACCTAAATAGACATTTCTCCAAAGAAGGTATACAGATTGCCAACAAACACACGAAAGAATGCTCAACATCATTAATCATTAGAGAAATGCAAATCAAAACTACAATAAGATATCATCTCACACCGGTCAGAATGGCCATCATTAAAAAATCTACAAACGATAAATGCCGGAGAGGGTGTGGAGAAAAGGGAACCCTCTTGCACTGTTGGTGGGAATGTAAATTGATACAGCCACTATGGAGAACAGTATGGAAGTTCCTTAAAAAACTAAAAGTAGTACTACCATACGACCCAGCAATCCCACTACTGGGCATATACCCTGAGAAAACCATAACTCAAAAAGAGTCATGTACCAAAATGTTCATTGCAGCTCTATTTACTATAGCCAGGACATGGAAGCAACCTAAGTGTCCACTGACAGATGAATGGATAAAGAAGATGTGGCACATATATATAATGGAATATTACTCAGCCATAAAAAGAAACAAAATTGAGTTATTTGTAGTGAGGTGGATGGACCTAGAGTCTGTCATACAGAGTGAAATAAGTCAGAAAAAGAAAAACCATATGCTAACACATATATGTGGAATGTTAAAAAAAAAAAAAAGTCATAAAGAACCTAGGGGCAAGATGGGAATAAAGGCACAGACCTACTAGAGAATGGACTTGAGGATACAGAGAGGGGGAAGGGTAAGATGCATGGACATATATACTCTACCAAACATAAAATAAATAGCTAGTGGGAAGCATCCGCATAGCACAGGGAGATCAGCTCGGTGCTTTGTGACCACCTAGAGGGTTGGGATAGGGAGGGTGGGAGGGAGGGAGACGCAAGAGGGAATATAGATGGGGACATATGTATATGTATAACTGATTCACTTTGTTATAAAGCAGAAACTAACGCAATTGTAATTGTAAAGCAATTATACTCCAATAAAGATGTTAAAAAAAGAAAAAGAGTTTACCTTGATCTCAAGTAACTAAAATATAATGGAGACATTCTATTAGATAAACTTCCCTCTGCAGTCTAAGTTACAACACATTCTAAACCTCAAAAGTAGTCTATGCTTCTCTTTTATCAGAAATCTAACAGAGCATTCATTCATTCCCTACGTATACAAGCTAACGTTTATGATTATACTGCTGCATAACATAAACTTCTGAATCAGACTGCAAAAATAACACCTGTGCATCTTTCCAACTAATACAAGCAGGAGCTCACATTGGGCATTATGTGGTGCACTTTTCACGTGCATGCACCTGCACCTGCAAAGATGTTTACGAGGGAGCAGGATGACAGGTTGATGTGGGGTGTTGACTGAAAGCACATTCTCATCTTAACTACAGCAATTTCTGTAGTAAATCATTGTTTCATGTCAATTCTTTTACAGTCATTAATATATCACAAGCATAGGTGAAATGGGTTCAAGCTGGAAAAAGATGTATTTCTTTTTGCTTAAGGGAAACCCAAAACAGGAAGTAATAAATCGTTAGTTATT
This sequence comes from Kogia breviceps, assembly GCF_026419965.1. Taxonomy (NCBI): domain Eukaryota; kingdom Metazoa; phylum Chordata; class Mammalia; order Artiodactyla; family Physeteridae; genus Kogia; species Kogia breviceps. The sequence goes on from NC_081326.1 coordinate 45,082,443, forward strand.
GTCTTTTCCTTTTATTCCCCCAAACATTTCAAGTCAAAAGCTTGGGGAGGAATTTAGTTAGCCATCAGAATGAGTCATCTTTTGGATGTGGCTACTTTCACAGCAAGCACTTCCTCATGGTGGTAGAATTCCAATTTCAGTCAAGGTCATGAAAGCTACATTTGAAACCAAGCAAATGTTTTATTACATAAAGGGGAGTGAAAAGGAGAGGCCCCGAGTCTCACTTAATATTCATTTCAAACGCTGTCTAGGGCTTACCTAGAGAATAGGGGAAAGACTCCTCTTGGCACTAGGATTCACTTTCTGACTCTGCACTTGGTAAATCGTGTGAGCTGATGAGCTCAGGCAGAGGCACCCAAATCCAGAAGCCTTAACGCATCTGCTACTGGCCTCTGGCTGAACAAAGAACTTCACCGCAAGCTATCAGCATCAATCCTGAGGCCAAAAACCTGACGAGCTGTGGTAGTTTTTTATTTTAACTGTCGTAAACATTAATTAATTGCCTACTGTTGCCTGTAAGAACCTCAAGGCCCAATACGTAAGACAGAATCCAAACTGACAATACAATGTAAAAAATGTTATTAGAGGTATGATCAACATACTATGGGAGCACAGGGGATGGACAACCTGTCCTTGGCATGTTCGAGAATAATAAGAAAAATGCACCACAACAACCACCACCATCATTTGTTGAGAACTGACTTTGGGTCAGGCATAATTCCAGTGCTTTGCATGTTTTACCTAACTTATCCTTATCCTTAACAAGGAGATAGAAAATAATACACTACAGTATTCATGAAGGGTTACCACAAATGGAGCATTGTTCTAAGGGCTTTCTCTTAAACGATCTCATTTAATCCTCACAACAAATCTATACAGATCTTATCACCTTCATTTTGCAGGTGAAGAAACTGAGGCCCTGAGAAGTTCATTAACTTTCTCAAGGTTATATAGCTGGTAGGTGGCTGAGCCAGCATTTGAAGCCAGGCAATCTGGCTCTGCTGCCTTTAGGCTTAACCACCGAAATATGCAGCCTCACCCATTTACCACTCCATATTTACAAATGCAGAAATCAGGGCCCCTGTTGAGAGGCTGACTAGATACAAAATGCAAGTGGTCTGACTGCAGAGCCTACCCTCATGGGGACTATCTCACGGGCAGGGGCATTTGAGCTGAAACTTGAAAGACAAGACTTTCACAAGGTGGAGGTGAAGGGCTAGGGTGTTCTCAGGGGTAGGAAAGAGTGTGTGCAGAGAACCAAGCACCGTGGAGAGTTCTGACATTGACAAATGGTCTGGAATGGCTCAATAAGTAACTGGGATGCCCCACTGGTTCTCTTCTTGGACGGGGTAGCGCAGAAGAGATTCCACACTGGGGAGAAATGAGAATAGCGCCCTGGCCTCCAATCAAGGCTGCCATCCTGGAACTTTACCAACAAACAGTTGCTGTCATTTTTCATAAATTCAATTTTCCACATAATCCAAAATGCCAGAAAACACTCATTTCCTATTTGTGGGAGGTTTTGCAGGGCTGATTATGACTAAAAAGCATCATGCCCTGTTTCTTTTATCAGGAACCTGATTGACAGAGTCATTTACTTTTTATGAAGACAAATGAATATGGTTATTCTGATTAGAAGCAGAACAGCATCAGCTCAGGAACCAGACTCTGAACACAACATCTGGGGCACCACAGCTGTCCCAGCTAATCCTGGAGTCGGGGAGGGACTGAAGCTGCATCACACAACAGGAGAGCCCAATGCCGGGCACACTTGGTGAATCCAGTTGACAGAGGCAACTTGTGCTGTGTTCACAGACTCTAATGGTGAGCGTTAGCTGGTCCCTCCCAGCAGCCCAACATTGATATTATTAGCCTTCATATGGGAGGATGGTCACGTTGGGGGTGACAAAGTACTGGACATGCACGGTGGCTTCCAGTCAGACTGTTTCCTCTGAGGAACCTGCAACCCATAACCAGTTCTGAGAGATTTTTCGTCACAGGCCCCCCTGCTTGGCAGCTAACTGAACCAGAGATAGGTGTGGGACCCAAGGACAATCTTCACAGGCTTCCTGTGAGTGCCCTGTCCAGGATTAGAGGATAACACCATCAGATTTTCTCCGGAAGAGTTTAAATGCAAGCCATATAAAGAATAGTAGACAGAAGAGTAGCAGAGACGCAGAAAAGACGGATGCCGTAAACTGTCAAGAAACATCGGGCGCCGTAATAGACTGGAGTGGGGGCGGGCAGAATAAAGTTGATGACAAGCGACGGCTCTCTATTTAAAGAGGGGATCACTTACCAAAAACAATGGCGCACACTAGCTTTTCTCCTGTCCCCCACTGCCAGGTCCATGCCCCCCCTTCTGAGCCTCAGGAGGCTGGCTCTACAGGTCACATCACTGAAGTGCCTTGCTTCCTGGCTCCCCATGGGGCTATGACGAGTGGAGACTCAGCAGGAGATGAAAGGTAAGGAGGAGAGCGTTTAGGCATCTCTTCCTCTTCCTCTCCCGCCTCACATTGTCTTTTTTTTTTTTTTTTTAATTAATTAATTAATTTATTTATTTATTTTTTGCGGTACGCGGGCCTCTCACTGTTGTGGCCTCTCCCATTGCGGAGCACCCGCTCCGGACGTGCAGGCTCAGCAGCCACGGCTCACGGGCCCAGCCGCTCCGCGGCACGTGGGATCTTCCCGGACAGGGGCACGAACCCGCGTCCCCTGCATCGGCAGGCGGACTCTCAACCACTGCGCCACCAGGGAAGTCCTTCACATTGTCTTCTGATGTGACCGCATCCCTCTACAAGCATGCCCCCGGCCATGGCCCTCTCCATGCCCCAGGCCTCACCAGCTCCAGCTTTTCCCTTCAGGCCCAAGAGTGGTAACAGCTCCTCTATTGCTGGTCCCAGGAAGCTCCAGCCACCTGCTGGTTCCCCTGCTCCTGCCCACTCCTCTATAAGCAATCCCTTCGTGAAATTTTCTTTCAAATCCCAGCCTGGGAGCCTCCTCTTTCAGTGGGGGCTGAGGTGTGGGAGAACACAAAACAGAGCACAACAGAACCAGAAGCGAGTGAAATGTCCGTAGGAGTCTCAGGGCGAGGTTCATGCTCTGAGGTCTGCTCAGAAGCCCTCATACTCCTCCCCGCTCCTCTGCACCTGCGGTAAGCGGAGCAGGACTCTGTGCAGAGGCGTGGTGATCTACGGGGTGTCAGGGAGTCGCCCACACGCCTCTCCTGTTACGACTGCCACTCAACCAGTGATGTTTTACACAAGCATTCATTGAGCCCTAGCGTGTGCCAGGCAGCACGCTGGGCTCTGGGACCCAGGTGACAAACAGGATAGATGCAGTCTTTGCCCCCATGAACCTTTCAGTGGCTGGCGTCGGGGAGGCAGGGGCTGAAACAGGGAAGGGAGCAGACAGCAAATAAATAATCAGGCAAATAAGTGGAGAATTAAAAACCCTGACCAGCGATTCAGAGGAAAACTGAAAGGAGCTAAGGGAATAACGGGATCTCACCTAGAACATCGAGTCTGTTTAATGACTGGCATTGCTACTGGCCAAAGTATCCATCTTATGGATGAAGAGACTGATAAAAAGGAAACCAGGCCTCAGGGAATGTGGAAAGGAGTGTGAGACAAGCATATTTAGGTAAAAATGCCTGGGCTGATACTGTGAAGCCACGTCACCTCCATCTGCGCATCTTCCGCTGCTGAAAACAGATGATGCTGGGGCTTGATAACTACGCTCCGTGGAGGACAAGTTTTATGATGGCCAAGGTTAGTCCAGACACTGTCCTCAATGCCCGCTTTCAAAGCTGCCTATCTTCAGAGAACCTGTCTCTGAGGAGGCAAGGATTTTAGTGTTTGAAGAGGTGTGAACTGAGGCCGAAAGCTGTGCCAGCCACTTCCTTCATTCAGTTTGGGAAAAGTTCATTCTCCTTTCTCTGAGGGCACAAAGCATTTAGAAACACCCTCCAGAACCCCTCCTACCTCATGCACTATTGTCTCCTCTTCATCTCACAGCTTCCCTAAAGGGACAAGTGATCCTAATTAACAGGGCATCAAAATTTCTGGAAAAAAAGAGGAGGAAAGTCTTCCCCTTATTTTCATTTATTCCCCAATGTCTTGAACAACAAATTGCAAAGGTACGTCTTCAGTTTGCCTTCTTACATGGTGATCCATTAGGGACAAAACAGCATTGAATTTTGGGGGAGGGGTCTTACAGTTTATAAGCTAGACCTACATGATCCTTGCCCTTAAGGGATTTCCAGTGTAGCCAGAGAGACAGACAACTAAACAAGCAATTGCAATATGTCACAGTAAGTGTTACATAGGATACTTTTAAGGCATTTAATTTAGACTAGAAAAGTCAAGGAAGGCTTCCCAGAGAACGTTCTTACTTTAAGTTAATACCTGAAGGATGAATAGGAGCTGGACAGAAAAGTGTAGTGGGTAAGGGATTGAGACTGATCTAGGCAAAAGATACTCCATGTGCAAAGGTACGGAGGTGAGCAAGAGGTGTGTAGAGATGCTGAAAGACGTTCAGCTACAGGAAAGGACATAAGAAAAAAAGAGACAGGAACTGAGGCTGAAAACGTAGAAACTGACCAGGTAATGATCAGCCTTGGAAACCAAGTTAAGGCTGCTGGCCTTTACCTTAAGATCACTAGGAGTCCCTTGAAGAGTTCTAAGCAGGAAAATATTTGATTATGTTCTAGAAAGATCACATGGACTGCAACGTGAGATAATGTCTATTTAGGTCTTCTGCCGATTTTTGGATTGGGTTGTTTGTTTTTTGAATATTGAGCTGCATGAGCTGTTGATATACTTTGGAGATTGATCCTTTGTCCACTGATTCATTTGCAAATATTTTCTCCCGTTCCGAGGGTTGTCTTTTCGTCTTGTTTATAGTTTCCTTTGCTGTGCAAAAGCTTTTAAGTTTCATTAGGTCCCATTTATTTTTGTTTTTATTTCCATTACCTCTAGGAGGTGGGTCAAAAAAGATCTTGTTGCAATTTATGTCAAAGAGTGTTCTTCCTATGATTTCCTCTAAGAGTTTTATAGTGTCCAGTCTTACATTTAAGTCTTTAATCCATTTTGAGTATACTTTTGTGTATGGTGTTAGGGAGTGTTCTGATTTCATTCTTTTACATGCAGCTGTCCAGTTTTCCCAGCACCACTTATTGAAGAGACTGTCTTTTCTCCATTGTGTATCCTTGCCTCCTTTGTCATAGATTAGTTGACCATAGGTGCATGGGTTTATCTCTGGGCTTTCTACCCTATACCATTGATCTATATTTCTGCTTTTGTGCCAGTACCATATTGCCTTGATTACTGCAGCTTTGTAGTATAGTCTGAAGTCAAGGAGTCTGATTCCTCCAGCTCTGTTTTTTTCCCTCAAGATTGCTTTGGCTATTCAGGGTTTTTTGTGTTTCCATATAACTTTTAAGATCTTTTGTTCTAGTTCTGTAAAAAAAAATGCCCTTGGTAATTTGATAGTGATTGCACTGAATCTGTAGATTGCTTTGGGTAGTATAGTCATTTTCACAGTATATAGTTTTTTAATTTTTTAATTTAATTTAATTTTTTATAGAGCAGGTTCTTATTAATTCATTTTCACAATACTGATTCTTCCAATCCAACAACATGGTATATCTCTCCATCTGTTTGTGTCAGCTTTGATTTCTTTCATCAGTGTCTTATAGCTTTCTGAGTACAGGTCTTTTACCTCCTTAGGTAGGTTTATTCCTAGGTATTTTATTCTTCTTGTTGCAGTGGTGAATGGGATTGTTTCCTTAATTTCTCTTTCTGATCTTTCGTTGTTAGCGTATAGGAATGCAAGAGATTTCTGTGCATTAATTTTGTATTATGCAACTTTACCAAATTCATTGATTAGCTCTAGAAGTTTTCTGGTGACATCTTTAGGATTATCTATGTGTAGTATCATATCATCCACAAACAGTGACAGTTTTATTTCTTCTTTTCTAATTTGTATTCCTTTTATTTTTCCTCTCTGATTGCTGTGGCTAGGACTTCCAAAACTATGTTGAATAACAGTGGTGAGAGTGGACTTCCTTGTCTTGTTCCTGATCTTAGAGGAAATCCTTTCAATTTTTCACCATTGATAAAGACGTTTGCTGTGGGTTTGTCGTATATGGCCTTTATTATGTTGAGGTAGGTTCCCTCTATGCCCACTTTCTGGAGAGTTTTTATCATAAATTGGTGTTGAATGTTGTCAAAAGCTTTTCCTGCATCTATTGAGATGATCATATGGTTTTTATTCTTCAATCTGTTAATATGGTGTATCACATTCATTGATTTGCATATATTGAAGAATCCTTGCATCCCTGGGATAAATCCCACTTGAACATGGTGTATGATCCTTTTAATGTCTTGTTGTATCTGTTTGCTAGTATTTTGTTGAGAATTTCTGCATCTATTTTCATCAGTGATATTGGTCTGTAATTTTTGTATCCATTCAGTGAACCTGTTTTTTGGTTGGAGCATTTAATCCATTCCCTTTTTTTGTAGTATCTTTGTCTGATTTTGGTATCAGGGTGATGGTGGTCTCATCGAATGAGTTTGCAAGAGTTCCTTCCTCTGAAAATTTTTGGAAGAGTTTGAGAAGGATGGGTGTCAGGTCTTCTCTAAATGTTTGATAGAATTCACCTGTGAAGCCATCTGGTCCTGGACTTTTGTTTGTTGGAAGATTTTTAATCACAGTTTCAATTCCATTACTTGTGACTGGTCTGTTCATATTTCTATACCTTCCCAGTTCAGTCTTGGAAGGTTATATACCTTTCTAAGAGTTTGTCCATTTCTTGGCATAGAGTTGCTTGTAGTAGTCTCTTATGATGCTTTGTATTTCTGCATTGTCTGTTGTAACTTCTCCTTTTTCATTTCCGATTTTATTGATTTGAGTCCTCTCCCTCTTTTTCTTGATGAGTCTGACTAAAGGTTTATCAATTTTGTTTACCTCCTCTAACAACCAGCTTTTAGTTTTATTGATCTTTGCTATTGTTTTCTTTGTTTCTATTTCATTTATTTCTGCTCTGATTTTTAAGATTTCTTTCCTTCTACTAACTCTGGGTCTTGTCTGTTCTTCTTTCTCCAGTTCCTTTAGGTGTATGGTTAGATTGCTCACTGGAGATGTTTCTTGTTTCTTGAGGTAGGATTGTATTGCTATAAACTTCCCTCTTAGAACTGCTTTTGCTGCATCCCATAGGTTTTGCATCACCGTGTTTTCGTTGTCATTTGTCTCTAGGTACTTTTTGATTTCCTCTTTGATTTCTTCAGTGGTCTCATGGTTATTTAGTAGCGCACTGTTCAGCCTCCATGTGTTTGTGTTTTTTACAGTTTTATTTCCCTGTAATTGACTTCTAATCTCATAGTGTTGTAGTCGGAAAAGATGCTTGATATGATTTCAATTTTCTTAAATTTACTGAGGCTTGATTTGTGACCCAAGATATGATCTATCCCGGAGAATGTTTGGTATGCACTTGAGAAGAAAGTGTAATCTGCTGTTTTCAGATGGAATGTCCTATAAATATCAACTAAATCTATCTGGTCTATTGTGTCATTTAAAGCTTGTATTTCCTTTATAATTTTCTGCCTGGATGACCTGTCCATTGGTGTAAATGAGGTGTTAAAGTCCCCCACTATTATTGTGTTACTGTCTATTTCCTCTTTTATAGCTGTTAGCATTTGCTTTATGTATTGAGGTGCTCCTATGTTGGGTGCATATATATTTATCATTGTTATGTCTTCTTCTTGGATTGATCCCTTGATCATTATGTAGTGTCCTTCCTTGTCTCTTGTAACATTCTTTATTTTAAAGTCTATTTCATCTGAAATGAGTATTGCTACTCCAGCTGTCCTTTGATTTCCATTTGCATGTAATATCTTTTTCCATCCCCTCACTTTCAGTCTGTATGTGTCCCTAGGTCTGAAGTGGGTCTCCTGTAGATAGCATATAAATGAGTCTTGTTTTTGTATGCATTCAGCAAACCTGTGTCTTTTGGTTGGAGCATTTAATCCATTCCCATTTAAGGTAATTATCAATATGTGTGTTCCTATGACCATTTTCTTAATTGTTTTGGGTTTGTTTTTGTAGGTCCTTTTCTTCTCTTGTGTCTCCCACTTAGAGAAGTTACTTTAGCATTTGTTGTAGAGCTGGTTTGGAAGTGCTGAATGCTCTTAGCTTTTGCTTGTCTGTAAAGCTTTTGATTTCTCTGTCAAATCTGAATGAGATCCTTTCTGGGTAGTGCAATCTTGGTTGTAGGTTCTTCGCTTTCATCACTTTAAATATATCGTGCCACTCCCTTCTGGCTTGTAGAGTTTCTGCTGAGAAATCAGATGTTAACCTTATGGGAGTTCCCTTGTATGTTATTTGTCATTTTTCCATTGTTGCTTTTAATAATTTTTCTTTGTCTTTAGTTCTTGTCACCTTGATTACTACATGTCTTGGCATGTTTCTCCTTGGGTTTATTCTGCCTGGGACTCTCTGTGCTTCCTGGACTTGGGTAGCTATTTCCTTTCATATGTTAGGGAAATTTTGGACTATAATCTCTTCAAATATTTTCTCGGGTCCTTTCTCTCTCTCTTCACCTTCTGGGACCCCTATAATGCAAATGTTGGTGCATTTAATGCTGTCCCAGAGGTCTCTTAAGCTGTCTTCATTTCTTTACATTCTATTTTCTTTCTTCTGTTCTGTAGCAGTGAACTCTACCATTCTGTCTTCCAGGTCACTTATCCATTCTTCTGCCTCAGTTATTCAGCTATTTATTCCTTCTAGTGTATTTTTCATATTAGTTATTGTATTGTTCACCTCTGTCTGTTAATTCTTCTAGGTCTTTGCTAAACATTTCTTGCATCTTCTCGATCTTTGCCTCCATTCTTTTTCCGAGGTCCTAGATCATCTTCACTATCATTATTCTGAATTCCTTTTCTGGAAGGTTGCCTATCTCCACTTCATTTCGTTGTTTTTCTGGTGTTTTATCTTGTTCATTCATCTGGTACATAGTCCTCTGCCTTTTCATTTTGTCTACCTTTCTGTGAATGTGGTTTTCATTCCACAGGCTGCAGAATTGTAGTTCTTCTTGCTTCTGCTGTCTGACCTCTGGTGGATGAGGCTATTTAAGAGGCTTGTGCAAGCTTCCTGATGGGAGGGACTGGTGGTGGGTAGAGCTGGCCGTTGCTCTGGTGGGCAGAGCTCAGTAAAACTTTAATCCTCTTGTCTGCTGATGGGTGGGGCTGAGTTCCCGCCCTATGGATTGTTTGGCCTGAGGCAACCCAGCACTGGTGACTATAGGCTCTTTAGTAAGGCTAAGGTGGACTCCAGGAGGGCTCACGCCAAGGAGTACTTCCCAGAACTTCTGCTGCCAGTATCCCTGTCCCCACGGTGAGCCACAGCCAGCCCCTACCTCTGCAGGAGACCTTCCAACACTAGCAGGTAGGTCTGGTTCAGTCTCCTATGGGGTCACTGCTCCTTCCCCTGGGTCCCGATGCACACACTACTTTGTGTGTGCCCTCGAAGAGTGGAGTCTCTGTTTCCCCTAGTCCTGTCAAAGTCCTGCAAACAAATCCTGCTAGACTTCAAAGTCTGATTCTCTATGAATTCCTCCTCCCATTGCCGGACCCCCAGGTTGGGAAGCCTGACATGGGGCTCAGAACCTTCACTCCAGTGGGTGGACTTCTGTGGTATAACGTTCTCCAGTTTGTGAGTCACCCACCCAGCGGTCATGGGATTTGATTTTACTGTGATTGCACCCCTCCTACCGTCTCATTGCAGCTTCTCCTTTGTCTTTGGATGTGGGGTATCTTTTTTGGTGAGTTCCAGTGTCTTCCTGTCAATGACTGGTCAGCAGTTAGTTGTGATTCCACTGCTCTCACAAGAGGGAGTGAGAGCACATCCTTCTACTCCACCATTTTGAATCAATCTCCAGTTCCTCCTATTTTAAAATGATGATCATAATATCTATAGAATCAACTTCATAGAGTTCTTCTGAGGATTAGATGATCTATAAGTAAAGTGCTTAGAACAGGGGGCACAGCACTTACCAAATGCCCATCAGGTTGTTAATTCTCATAAACTGTACCTTACAGTGAACACTTGAGAGTTCATTCAGCTTTCCAGGACTAATGTGTTCCAAGTAATGAAAGGTACATAGAAATAGATTTCTCACTACCCACCCACCTTGTATAAACTACTTATGTTCATAACTATCCCCAAATAAAACCTGTATTGAATAGAACTTTTATTTAGCAAAGAGCTTTCATTGTCTCCTGTCATTGTTCCAATGACTCCATGAGCAAGGAGACTTATTTCCTCTTCCAAGAGATCAAGAAAATTACCCAAGGTTATACAGAATGTTAAAAGTGGGATCAGGGTTTGAACCCCAGTTTTCTGATTCAAGGTTTTCTAATTATTACAGATCATTTTTTTCCCTTCTTCCCCTGCTTGGAAATATATTTATAGGTCCCTGTTCCGATAGCACTGCAAAATATTTCCATTAAGTTTTGAAATGATTTTCACCTGCAATAACTTTTCCTGCTACTCTAGCTGCACACACCCAGTGCGGTAGAGAGGCTGTGGGTCAAACAGTTTATGATGTAAATGTCACTACTGTTGGAGCACTCTTGTCCTCAGCCCTGCCCATCCAATGGGAAGCTCTAATGGTCAACCAATATTTTGGAAAACATGAAAGAGCTGATCAAACCATGAGTTATATAGAGTATCTTTTCCACCCCTATCACTTCCAGTGAACTGATAGGGAAAGAATGAAGGCAGTCAAAATAGACTAGGTAGCTATATTTTGTATTCTTTTGCGTTTTGACTTAGTATAAGAAAATCCAGCTTGTTATTGTGTGTTACGTGTGTGTGTGTGTGTGTGTGTGTGTGTGTGTGTGTTCAACTGAATGATTCTTATGCCTCAGATTCAGATCAAAAATAGTGAGACTATATATTTCTGGACTCTGAAGAGGTAGATGATTTCTTAAAATATATCTGTGTTTATGGACACAACACTGAGTCAGAAATGGTTATTCTGCAGCTGACATTGTGTTCCAACAACCAGAGAGACTGAGAAGTGAGTCATCACCCGGTCAGGCACTCCATCACAGTTCCTCTACTTGGTTGTCTCCGGGCAACAAGGGGCTCTGAGCTGTGCGTAAATTAAAGCCAGATGAGCTGAAGAGGGAAGGAAGCCTGATCATTATGGTGTCAAGAAGGAGCCAGGTGGGAATGATGAGGGATTGAAAACATGCATTTAGCCTAGCCTTATTCTTTCCCCGAACCCCATGAAAATGAGAGTAAAAGGATTTTATTACAGGCATAAACCCACAAGGACAAAGAAAATGTGAAAGGAGACAGAAGCAATGAAATTCGAAAGCTGGAAAGCAGATGGGCAAGTGGTAGCTGACTTAACAAACCTGAAAATATGAATCCTAAGGCGGTGGTGAGGAAGGGAAGCAGCAGGAAGATTTACATCACATAACCCAGAAACAGCACAGGAATTGGCAGGACGAGGGGTTTCTGGAAGAAGGGGTTGATGCTGGGGCTAAAAGCAAGAGGAAAGTCTTCCTGAGAGACTGTCAGATGTCCAGACATCCCTCCTACGCAGCAGGACAGCTGGAGCAGATTTCACTATCTTCTCGAGTCTTCATCCCTCCCTGTGCCCCGTGGTTGTGTGGCTGCTTCTACTAGAAAGAGAACCTGCATCTTTGTCTCACTGATGTTGTGTTTGGGCAATGGAGTGTGGGCAGACGTGACAGTGAACGAGTTCTGAGCCGAGGCCTTACTAGACACTGTGTGCTTCCACATGTCCCCAAACCCCGGTTCGGTTGTGGCCATGAGAGGCTACGCCCCCAGGAGCCTGCTGGTCCAAGAAGAACGAGAGACGTGGAATGGAGCAGAGCTGATCTAAGCACGCAGCCTGAGTCCCAGCCCAGCCCAGCCCAACTGACCTGCAGTCACAGGAGCTAGAAACACTGCTTGTTGCTGCAATACGCTACCGATATTTTGTGGTTATCTGTTCTTCAGCATAGTTGGCTGAGACGCTAATAGGTCCATACAAGCGGATGCTGCTGTAATAAAACTAAAGTGTGTGGTATTGGCTTTGGGAACAGGTCACAGGTGGTGAGGTATACAGATATTTTTATACATTGCAATATGTATGTTTTATATATTGCAATATGTTTTTATATATTGCGATATATATTGTGAGAGCTAAAAAATGATAAGGAAAATATTATAGGAGATGGAAAAATGGTGCCCATGTTCTGCAATGGCAAGACACTTGGTATAATTGTTACTGAAAGTAACTTGGAGGCTAGAAAAAATACCTAATGAACTCAGAGCCCTGAGCAAGGAGGTTTCCAGACAGCATGTCGACAGAGGTAACTGGAGCACCCTCGGCAATTTTGGGCCAAAGCACAGAAGGAATGGGCAAACATGCCAGGATCTGCGGGGGTGGGGGTGGGGGCAGCTCCGTGGACGGGGTGGGGGGCACACGTGGGCAGAGAGGGAGGCTGGAGTCAGGGCATAAGACTGAGCGCAGACCCCAGACTCCCATTTCCCTAAGCTGGGGCTTCGACGATGTTTCCAGCTCGACATGGAGGCATCTGGGTTTGAAAAGGCCCTTGCGTGTGACTCTGTGAGTGACCAGAACATGCTGGAACTGGTGACTGACTCCAAAACACTCTGTGCATACCATATTTTAACATTCCTGCCAGTGCCTGGTACTCAGCAATTGTTTCTTGAACAAATAAATAAATATCTTAAACAAGTCACTTAACCTCCCTGACTTTGGTTTCCTTGGTTTCTTCCATGGCTAAGCTCCTACAATGGATATTTGTTCTAATCCTCAAGTTATAGGGAGGCCTGGGAACTTCTGGGAGCTGCTGGTCAGCTTTAGACAGTCCCTCAGGCATCTGCTGGCAGAGACCAAGCGGTCAGTCCCCTCCAGGCTGAGCCCCTGCTTCTCCCAAAGTCAGGGCACCACAGCCAAACTTGACTAAACCAGAGAGAAGAGAAGGGTAATTTAGTTTATGTATTGTTTAAAAGCCTTAGTTCTATTCTAGCAGCCAAGAATCTTCTGTCATTTCAGCAGAAAGTTCTTCTCCCTCTCTCTCTTTTTCTCATCAGAGAAAGCCAGTCTCATACTGGGGGCAGCAATGATCCTCCTCTTTCAGTCTAAAGGACGGCTAAATTGTTCTGCACTATCAGTAGTGATTTGGATGTGAAAGGAGAAGATGAGAGGACAGAGGAAGAGAAGACAGAACTGGGGCCAGAATCCCCACCCCCCCCCCCCCCCCCGCCACGGTGCTCTGGGCAGGTCCACAGTGTGATCCCATTAGCACCTGAAATGAAGCCTGCCTGCCACTCCTGGTGGCATAAATAGACTAGAAGACTTAAACTTGTGCTACAGATAATCCAGAAATTAGACTCATCATTATCACCGTAAATCTGAATACTGAGCCCTGACTCTGTACCAGGCATGGCTCTAGAGTGACAATTAATGTTTTCATAAATGATTATTCCAGAAAGGTTAACCCTTGCTCCAGTAAGTGGCAAAGCTAGGACAAAGAGTCCTACCTCTGAAATGGTCTATCTACAGCTTCATCCGAGTCCTTGATCCCCTCTGAGCCTCAGTTCTTTACCAGCAAAATGAAGCTTAGAACTGTGTTCCAAGGTCACACAGATAGCCAATAAAGGAGCCAGGACTTAGATCACGTGACCCTGAGCCCAGAGACCTTTCATCTGCCCCATAGCTCCCTGTGTCCTCTTTCAAATCACTGCTGTCTTTTGCCAAGCACCTAAATGGCAGAAACAATAAATGTCATGAGGGAGAAGAAAAACTTTCAAGAAGAGGTGTCCCCAAATGCCTCATACAGTTAATTAAATGGGAATTTAGAGATGAAAAAATAAAGTCCCTAGACCTAGTTTTATGTTTTTAATGGGAAGGAGGATGTGGGTTCTGGGGAAACAGAAGGGAAATGCTTTCCATGGATCCCCAACGTATCCCTTTTGCGGAGAAAGCAAATGTGAGTACATACAACCTCACAAAAAGTTTAGACTTAATGGGCCTATGTCAGAGGCCGCACAAAACAGGAGGTAAGCTGATGCACAAGAAGTTACCCTCATTAAAAAAAAAAAAGTCATAGTGACTAATAATTAAAAAGTTGAGATACCTGGGATCTAAAATTGGGCTTTTGGGCCTCCCTGGTGGCGCAGTGGTTGAGAGTCCACCTGCCGATGCAGGGGACACAGGTTCGTGCCCCGGTCCGGGAAGATCCCACATGCCGTGGAGCGGCTAGGCCCCTTGAGCCGTGGCCGCTGATCCTGTGCGTCCGGAGCCTGTGCTCCGAAACGGGAGAGGCCACAACAGTGAGAAGCCCGGGTACCGCAAAAAAAAATAAAATAAAATAAAATTGGGCTTTTATCCATTTGTTCATTTAGCAAATACAGGCAGTGAGGTAAGGGATCTAGGAGATACAAAGTTTATGGGCTTCCCTGGTGGCACAGTGGTTAAGAATCCGCCTGCCAATGCAGGGTACATGGGTTCCATCCTTGCTCTGGGAAGATCCCGCATGCCGTGGAGCAACTAAGTCCGTGTACCACAACTACTGAGCCTGTGCTCTAGAGCCCACGAGCCACAACTACTGAGCCCACGTGCTGCATCTACTGAAGCCCACGCGCTCTAGAGCCTGTGCCCCACAACAAGAGAAGCCTGTGCATTGCAATGAAGAGTAGCCCCTGCTCACCGCAACTAGAGAAAGCCTGTGCACAGCAATGAAGACCCAAAACAGCCAAAAATAATAAATAAATATAAATAAATAAATTTATATATTAAAAAAAACAAAGTTTAACTACACAACAGGCTCTGCCCTTAAGAAACTTGGGCTCACATACTTATGAAAACTTCCAATAAAATATAAAGCAGTGCTTTAGAAACCAAACAATTCTTAATACAGTTTCAATGAAATATGATAATGAGGGGGAAACGGCCAAACACAGAGGTAGAAAAATCAAAAGTCTGTGTTTTATAAAACATCAAAATAATTAGAGAAGATCTTGAGATAACTGACAATTTATATCTAGACTGTGGATTAGATAGTAGACCTATATTAATGTTAAATTTCCTACTTTTGTAGTGTGGTTATGAAAGAGAAAGTGCTTGATATTAGAAAATGCACACTCAAGTATTTAAGGGTAATGGGGTGTGATGTCTCCAAGTTACTGTCAAATAGTTCAGAGAAAAATATACACAAACACACACACATGCACACACACACACAGTGCAGGAAGGGGAGAGAAAATGACAAAGCAGAGAATCCAAAATGTAAACGTATGTAGAATCTAAGTAACAGAATTAGAACTACTTGTACTATACCTGAAATTTTTCAATAAGTTTAAAATTATATGATAATTTAAGTGTCCCCAAATCCCCTTAATTGATATAATGGATAAACCACAGATACTAATGGAGCATCACCTAACCCCAAAGAGGTTCCTTTTGGCTGGTGCTGCGCCTGAATCATGGGTTTTCCCATCTTCTGCAACCAAAACACAGGAAAATCTCAAGCTGGTTGCATGCCAAGCATGGAAGGTAACATGTTTTAGAATGTGGGTCAAACGACTATGTTTAAATGAACCAACTCAAGCCAGTTTCTTGAAGAGTTTATCCAAACACAGCTGGTAGAAAGAAACACCTTAATCACAGCAGGACTATCCAAGTCACAAAAATCATTAACCCCCAATTGTCCTTAAGTTACAGCTGCTGCAGCAAACATACAGCAAAGGCAATGTCTTTGAAATATTATAGCAATGCAGGAATGTATTTGTATACATTGTATACACAGGTTGTGAGGAGGAGGGAAAGAGAAAAAGAGAGAGAGAGAGAGACACACACCTACTATTATGGACTATAAGACATGGCTTACTTGGATGACAGCCAAGAAATAATATGGACAAACAGTTAAATTCTGTAGTCCCGTACTTAACTTCACAGGACTGACAAGAAAAGTGATTGAAAGAAGAATATTCTTTCCAATGCAGAAAACCCTTTTACCTAACCCACACCATCATGCCCAGCTGGAAGGATATAATCATGTAACATGTAACAATTAAACTTCATTCTCATTTCATCCTAAAAACACATTTTACCCAGAGTTCATTGTGCAGCTTAATAAAACATAGAAATACCAATTGGGGAAAAGCTAAATTCTGAACAAGCCATATTTAAATAAAAATTTAATGCTTTTTTTCCCTCCAAAGAAAGAAATGAAAACAGGAAAGGTTTCCTCCTTAATGAATCTTTGAGATAAACACAGACACTACAGTTAACCTACTGGGATTTATGAAAGTAATTTTGATCCTTGCATTATTGAAAGGGATCTAGTTCTGGTATACTCTAAATTCTAATTAAATCAACAAGGAAAAAAGTTTTTAAATGAACAATGCAATCAAATATAGACATTCTATTTAGACACAGTAATGTGAGCATAACAAGTGAGTTTAAAAAAAGAAAAGGGAAAATAATTATTAAACAGATGGGTGGTGAAAAGAAAAGTTTTTTTTTTTTTTTTTTTTTAATGCATAAAGCCTTAATCTGAAGCCAAGCAGAGATGAAGATAAACAAAAAGTTGCCCTTCCCGGCCAAAAAGCATCCTACCCAGGAAATCAAGTGAAATCAGTCTGAAATACTGACTGCAGTTAACGAACTTAGTATTCTGATGCCAAACGAAATATTAAAGCAAGTTCCCTATTTTTAGGGCTTTGAATCTTGGTGGTTGTATGATGAATCAGGATGTGTCTTGACAAACTCACTAGCAGCCAGGAGGATATTTGTTTTCCTACCAAAAATAGTTGGAGTCTCCTAAACTGTGGAATGGACATAAAGTGATCAGAACATTTGAGGAATCTGACTCAACTACTGAATCAGAAGAACAGTCAGGGGCTCAGGGCTAAGGGCCTGACACCTTGTCTGGCCATACAGGAACCTGCTGGGACACAGTGCTGGCAGTCAAAAGATTAGGCAGCACTTTCTCCACGGTCTGCAAGGCATATTATACAGCTGCACTGAGAAAACATAGGGGGTTCCAGAGCTGAGACCTTACTAGCCTGTCAGAATGGGTCCCCCAGGCTGGAATCTAGTAGGTCAGTGCTCCCTGCCCCCACCAGCAAAGGTCCCCACTTAGAATCTGGTAAATTCCTCCACTATCACCTGAAAGATGTGCATTTCTCCACAACTTTTCTCCTTCTGTCATGAGACCCCAGCATCACCCAAACTATTTTAACCTCTGTGTCAGGATATCTCCAAGCTCCAGTGGTGTGATCCTACGTGGGGCAAATTTCACCTCTCTGGGCCTCAGTCCCCTCACCTATAAAATCAGAGGGTTGGACCCAATGATCTCCAAAGGCCTCTGCAGATCTAAAAATGGAATTACAATGTGCAATTCTAGATTCCAAACCCAGAGAAAGTAATTTGGGGTCCTCCACAGTCTTGGCTGTAGGTGCTAGCAATCAACATATATATTTTTTTAACATCTCTATTGGAGTATAATTGCTTTACAATGGTGTGTTAGTTTCTGCTTTATGACAAAGTGAATCAGCTCTACATACACATATATCCCCATATCTCCTCCCTCTTGTGTCTCCCTCCCACTCTCCCTATCCCACCCCTCTAGACGGTCACAAAGCACGGAGCTGATCTCCCTGTGCTATGCGGCTGTTTCCCACTAGCTATCTATTTTACATTCGGTAGTGTATATATGTTGATGCTACTCTCACTTCGCCCAGCTTCACCCTCCCACCCCATGTCCTCAAGTGCATTTTCTATGTCTACCTCTTTATTCGTGCCCTGCAACTAGGTTCATCAGTACCATTTTTTTTTTTTTAGATTCCATATATATGTGTTAGCATATAGTATTTGTTTTTCTCTTTCTGACTTACTTCACTCTGTAGGACAGACTCTAGGTCCATCCACCTCACTAAAAATAACTCAATTTCGTTTCTTCTTATGGCTGAGTAATATTCCATTATATATATGAGCCACATCTTCTTTATCCATTCATCTGTCGATGGACACTTAGGTTGCTTCTGTGTCCTGGCTATTGTAAATAGTGCTGCAGTGAACATTGTGGTACATGACTCTTTTTGAATTATGGTTTCCTCAGGGTATATGCCCAGTATTGGGATTGCTGGGTCATATGGTAGTTCTATTTTTAGTTTTTTAAGGAACCTCCATACTGTTGTCCATAGTGGCCGTATCAGTTTACATTCCCACCAACAGCGCAAGAGGGTTCCCTTTTCTCCACACCCTCTCCAGCATGTATTGTTTGTAGATTTTTTGATGATGGCCATTCTGACTAGTGTGAGATGATACCTCATTGTAGTTTTGATTTACATTTCTCTAATGATTAGTGACATTGAGCATCCTGTCATGTGTTTGTTGGCAATCTGTATATCTTCTTTGGAGAAATGTTTTTATCTGGCCAAATCTCACAATTATGTCTAGTTGGCCAAAGATGGACCATAAGCCTCCCCAGCAGCTCTTAGGAAGCCTATAACCCTGTCACCATAATCTCAGAATGCTTGCGGATATTCACTGTTAGAGAATAATTGGTCATATAAACTGGAGCTTAGTTATGACACCACTGAACACAGGGAGCAGCTCAGTACAAGGAGGGACCTTCTTGGAGCTCATTCAAGGGAGGTGTGTTATTAAAGGACTGAGAAAGATAAATTACAAAGATGTTTTAACGCCTTAAGGAATAAAAAGAATAGTAGCTAGTATTTGTTGACTGTTTACCATATGCTAGGACCTGTTCTACGGTCTTTGCATGATTATCTCACTAAATTCTCCTCTCGACCCTGTAAAATGGATTGTTATCCTCCATGTGCTCAAATAGATAAGGAAAATAGGCCCAGAGAGGATAAATAATTCACCCAAGGACACTCAGAGCTAGAATTTGAACCCAGGCAATCTGGTTTCAGAGGCATCACGCTTCAAACAAGGTTTCATTTTAAATACAGCTGCACAGGGCTTCCCTGGTGGCGCAGTGGTTGAGAATCCGCCTGCCGATGCAGGGGGCACGGGTTCGTGCCCTGGTCCGGGAAGATCCCACATGCCGTGGAGCAACTAAGCCCGTGAGCCATGGCCGCTGGGCCTGCGCGTCCGGAGCCTGTGCTCCGCAACGGGAGAGGCCACAACAGTGAGAGGCCCGCATACCGCAAAAAAAATAAATAAATAAAAAATAAATAAATAAATAAATAAATACAGCTGCACAGTGTATGCAGGACATTGGTCCCCTTGACCTTCTAGTCTGCTTTTAATTTTTTAACTTTTTATTTGGAAACAATTCCAAACATATAGAAAAGTTGCAAAAACAGTACATTTGAACCATGTGAGAGTAAATTGCTGGCATTCTGCCTCATCACCTCCAGGAACGCTTTAGTGTATCTATTCTGTAACTGTAATGCAACCACCCAAATCTGGAAATTAACATTGAAACACTGTTGTCTTCTCAGCCTCAGATGCCACCTAGGTTTACCCACTTGTCACAGTCACGTGTTTTCTAGCAAAAGGAGCTAGCTCAGCAGCACAGATTGCACTGAATTGTCCTGGCTCTTTAGTCTCCTTCAATGTGCAAACAGCCTCTGGATCCTTCCTTCACTTTCATGACCTTGGCATTTTTTAAAGATTCCGGGCTAGTTATTTTAAAGAATGCCCCTTTGATTTGAGGTTTTCTGTTGAAACCTCATGGTTAGATTTGGGTTTAGACATCTTTGGCAGGAATATCACAGAAGTGATGCTGTGTTCTTCTCACTGTACTCACCAGGTGGCACATAATTTTTACTTGTTCCATTACTGGTGATGTTCACTGGAGAAACCTGGCAGACCCAATGGTGTAAATTACTCTTTATTTTTGGTGATTTATAAGTATTTCATAAGAAGGCACTACGAGACTGTAAATATCCCGTCCCTCAAGAAACTTTCCAGTTATTTGCTTGTTTATATTAATATGGACTCATAAATTCCTGTTTTATTCATTAGGTTACAATCTGTTACCATCTTTTATGCTCAAAGCACCCCAGATTTGGCCAGTAGAAGACCCTTTAAGCCAACTTCCATGTTATTTAGAAAACAGTATCTGGGCACTAGCTTTGCTCATAACTATTGCTCGTCGCTTCCACTGCCCTCCCTGTCCCCAGTGTAGACATCCTCTTCACCCCACCTGGGCTCCAACATCCTTCCTGGGCCACCTCAGCCTTCCTCCCATGATGCCCACCTGCTGGGCACACTGAATATCCCTTGATTAGCCCTACCTAATGGCTTTGGGACTGGATTGTTCAGAAGGACCGACAAAGGGGAATTAGCTGCCTTTAGATCACCATGTTTGCAAATTCTTTCAGGTTCACAGGAAGGAACACTAAAGGGCTCCCACATTAGTAATTTTCATTTTCTGTACATTTCCATGCTCCAGTGCCCACCATACTGTTCTGTTGCGTTAGCCTGGCCAGTTTCCAAAAATAATGGCAACACCAGACAGAACAAAATTTATTGAAGTAGCTGCTGGAAGACTTTTAAACATCAAAATCAAAGTTCCTTCACTCTTTTATTTATTTATTTATTTTTTGTGGTACGCGGGCCTCTCACTGTTGTGGCCTCTCCCATTGCGGAGCGCAGGCTCCGGACGCGCAGGCCCAGCGGCCATGGCTCACGGGCCCAGCCGCTCCGCGGCACGTGGGATCTTCCCGGACCGGGGCACGAACCCGCGTCCCCTGCATCGGCAGGGGGGTTCTCAACCACTGCGCCACCAGGGAAGCCCCCTTCACTCTTTTAAAGAGCAGAATGCAGTGAAGCACACTGCCCCTGACCCATTTTTCAGGGGGGAAAACATTAGTTCAAGCATTTAAAGTTAAAAAAAATCATTTAATTTACTAGTATAACTGTTTTAAATGTGGGAAGAGCATGAGTACAGGGGGAAAAAAAGGAAACAGCACAGCATGGAATCTGGAGTTGTTCAATTCAGAACTGATGCCACCTGTGCCACTTAATCACTGAATTACCTTGGGCAAGTCAAAGGATCTCTGTGTACCTTGGTATCCTATTTGTAAAATGAGGAAGTGATAGAAAAGTAACAGTAATAATCATAAACTGGATCATTTCACTTCCCTGCTTTTTAAACCCCCCAAAGGCTTTTCACTTTTCTAAACTCTTTACCTTGGCCTTGAGGACCCTTCATGGTTCTTATCTTATTTCACTTTTACCCTCACTAATACGGTCTCATCATCCTGACTTGATTCCTATTCTTTGAATATACCAAGCTCCTTCCCTCCTTGGGGCTTTGCACTTGCTGTTTCCTCTGCCTGAAACACTCTTTTTGTCACTAAGGCCTCAGCCCAAATGTCACCTCCTCAGTTTAAAGCCATCCTCTTCCACCTCAGGCTCCGTCCATTATACTAGCCTGTTTTATTTTCCCAGGAGCAGCCATCGCTCTCTGATGATCATATTTGTTGGTTTATTTCATCATTGTCTATTGCTCCCACTAGAATATAAGAATATGAATATAGTTACTCTGGTTGTATCCCTGGCATCTAGGACAGTGGCTGACACATAGTAGGTGTATAATAAGTATAAATGACATAAACAAATGAATGGTAGCTTTTTATAGGCCTTATGAGTATTAAATGAGATAATAAAAGTAAAATATTTATCACAGAACCTGGTACATAGTAAATCAACAATCTGAGGTATAATTAAAATATCAAGGAACCCAAGTTCTAGTCTTGGCTCTTTCTTCAATTAGCAGGATGATTTGGGGCAAGCCATACATTCTCTGAGCTGTAATTTCTCATCTTAAATCCTGTGGGATGGATTAGAGCATCTCCAAGGTCTCTTCCAGAATTAAAGTTCCACAGTTTTACATATCTAATGGTCAAAGTTTCCAGCCCTGCCTAATGGTAACTGAACTACTGTTGCCTTAGTAGCAACTCAAAAAGGCTAATTGTGGTGTTGCTTGAGTATTTCAGTTTCCATTTGCTAACTATACTTTTAGCTCAAGTTTAGAAGGGGTTTCTAGGCAACTCTGCAAAGTTCCTGCATTTTCCACTGTGCCTCAACTCTTCTCCCTACCCTAATTTCCAGGCACAAAACAGAGGCTGGCTTTAACATTCATCTGACCTGAACCACAAAGAAAGATTTATCAAAATAGAACTTGGGAAAATTTCAGAAAGAGCAGTAAAAATTTGGCATTTCACCCAGATATTCCTAATGGAATTTCTGGACCCTGGGTTGAAATTTACAATCCTGAAGACATCAGTTCATTTCCAAAGAGAGAGCACCTAGAAGCATTATTAAAGCAGAGAACCAAACTGTGGATCATTCATTTTGTTATTTCCTAGAAAAATGCAGTAGCCTATACTACCCACTCAAAAGCCCATGACGATCTCCTCAGTGATTTAATAAGTCATCCACCCTTGAGAAATGACTCCTGGGCAACAGGTTAAAAACAAAGCAATGTGTCTCAAAGACAAAGCTGTGTCGTGGCAGTGTGCCAAACTCAAGTTGGGAGCCCACATTAATCTTTTACCTTAATAGTCCAGTAGAATATATGATCTATCTGCAAAAAATAAATACAGAAGAAAAAGGATAAACATGTCTTTCCATTCAGCTTGCTCTCATTCCTTGATTGCTTATGCCAATCAAGCCAATTTGGCTGCTGTTCTGTTTGGTAACTGGCTTCAATCAAATCCCTTTTAGTGCTTCCAGTAGTCTGCTTCCCTGGTGAGTACCTGGAAAATCTCCTTCCATTTAATTGACTTAACCAAAGTCAGTTTCCCCAGCAGGGCCAGACATGAAAAGCATGGTTCCCTATCATCATTGCAAAATGTCACCAAGAGAAAGGATCCCTCTGATTTAACACTTCTGTTGTGTAACAGCAATCTCACCCTCACCCTTTTCTCCTGCAACATATTACAAAAATTAAGGGTTGAAGACTTGTTACCCAAAGTCCCTAGACCAGCAGCAATGGCAACACCTTTGAGCTTATTAGAAACTTGAAATCTCAGACACTTCTCCAGACCTACTGAATTAGAATTTGCATTTACAGGATCTGCAGGTAATTGACATGCACATTAAAGTTTGAGAAGCATTAAGTTAGAATAATACCTTTGAGGTGTTTATTTCAAATGAAATAAACTTATTCCCAATCAGTTCCTATTCATTTGGGAAGAAGGGAAATAGATTATTAGGCTTGTTTGTCTTAGAGCAGCTGATAATTAACCCTATGGGGACTTTTTGTAATATTATTTTGGTCTTAGGATTTATTTTCCCTTTTTATGTAATAGGATTTCTCATAATCCTGGAGCATGGTAAGAAAACCAGATGTATTAAACAATACCCAGTGGTGTGCTAGTAAATTGGTTTTCTGGAGGGAAAAGCCCTGATTTGTACCATTTGCCAATTTCCGTGCTGTAAATGTTCATTCATGATCAATTTAAAGCTACCAATGATTTAACAACTGCCATGAAAAATTCCAGAAAATTTAATAATTGGCTTTTACAAACTGTTATGAACTACTTCAACACCACTGAAAGATCCTCAAAAAGGAAACCTCTTTTCAAGTCATGGCCACTCCACGCTCGAACCTATGCTACGACGTCAGGCTAGACTTCCTAAACATCCTTTTCATTATGACATTCATGCCTCTGCTCCAGAACCTAAGAAGCTTCCCTATTAATCAGTGAGTGCACATGTCTAACCTCCTTTTCTGTTTTTCAAAACCCCCCCTCTCATTCCTCATACCCCATTTATCCCACTTCATTTTCTAGTTCTCCTGAACATATTCCATATTCCCCACTTCTGTTTCCTGAAAGGCATCAATTCTTGAGGTCATGCTTGAGGAAACATATTACCCCAGCTGCTGCTGGCATCTAACTTCCAACAACGAGGCATAAGACCGCACAGGGTAGAACTGGCACAGCAAGTGGCAGATGGAGAAGTGGAAAGAATCTCAGTGTTAACATCTTTTAGTTGCTGAATCAACCTTCCCTGAAGTCACTCTTCTTGCAGACTTTCTGTTATAGAAGTGAACGAATATCTAGATTTTATACCTACAGCTGAAAGCAAAACTAACAGTAGGCTGAGAAAGTTCATTGATGGAATAACAAGCTACATCACTGTGAACCCAAATGAGGCCATCACCGACACAGCCTACAGTGGTTCCTGCCAGCCCTGTAATCTGAGGAAGAGAGAAACTATCTGAAAGATACCAGTGGGGAGTTGACCATGACAACAATATGTTACAGTAGGTCATAATCTCAACTGAATCTTAGACATGCAAAGGATCTCAATGGTTTTATCATTTTACTTCCCACCAAAGGCATCCATGACAGGTAATTATCAGCCTTTTAAAATGGATGGGAATTCATATTCTTCCAAGGCAGTGTATTCTATTTGATTATTTATTCTATTTATTATTTTAAATTATTTGTGACAAGCCAAAATATGCCTTCGTGTAATTTCTAGTCACTAGTCATAATTCTCCTCTCTTGAATCACACATGAAAAGACCTTGAGATATATGAAACTATCAATCATGGCTTGTCTCTTCTAAGTGTCTTCTTCCCCACCTTCCAGACCTCTCACCACCTCTTATCCATGGATAGAAGGACAGAGTACAATGGCATGCCTCTAGACAGATCCCTACACACTGACATCAGCCCACAGCAATCTACTTTTTTTGCACACAATGTTCAATCTGTTACAAATTTAAATTTTCTCTAACTTGACCATAAGAATATACTATTAGTCAAGGTAACACCAGCTGCTATAACCAGACTTCAGTGGCTTAATCCAATAGAAGTTTATTTCTCCTTCACAAAGACTCAAAGTTCTGACTGGTCTCAGGATTCAGGATTCAGGGTCTCAGGATCTTACTCACTTATGACTCTACCAACTTCAACACCTGGCTTCCAAAGCCACCACGGAAACAGCAAGAACAAAGAGGATCTGGTAAAAGGTGTGGTTATGTCCAAGTCTGGAAGTGGTGCACATCACTTCTACTCACATTCTATTGGCTATAACCCAGTGAGATGACATGTATGACTAAAAACACATGCCTAAGAAACAAATTCAGCTCTGTGACCAGGAGGAAAAGGACACAATCTTGGTGAGCAGCCAGTCAATTTCTGCCACAAATCCCATATGAAAACATCTGCCTAAATGTCTAAATATTTACAGAAATCCAAATTATCCATAAGGACAAAGAAGGACTTGCCTAAAGTGGAAAGACAAAAAGTGGAGTCCCACAGGAAAACAGTTATGACAGCACATTCTGTATATTTCATAAAAATAGAAAATATTTTGGCATGGAATGGGAAACACCTAAAAAAGAATGCTTCCCAAAGGTTTCCTAAAGAGTGTATTAGGAAAACTCATTTCCTCCAAAGCATAATAAGAGAGCAATAGTAAGTCAAAAGTAATAACATTCATTTTTAGAAAATATTTTCTGTGGCCTGAATTATTTATAAGGAACAGCAATGCTGTACTACGTTATTCTCAGAACATTATTCATATTTATTCATTATTTAATAATATGAAGCAGAAAATCATAAAGAGTAAATTGATAGATTTAACTATGTAAAAATTAAGCTTTGGTATATCAACACACAGTATAAAAATTAGGAAAATACTTGGAATGATTGTGACAAAGAGCTAACATTCCTAAATATAAAAAGAATTCTTGCAAATAATGAAATAATGAAAAGTAAATACTTTAATGTATTTATTTTCAACAAATAAAGAACATGATTAGACAATTCACAAAATATAAATTATCATTATAATAAGATATTTGCCTCAACAGCAAAATCAAAGCAAAAAAATGGAAAAAAGTTACCCATTTTTAACTGATCAAGTTGGTAAAAACTTCTTTTAAAGGTCAGTATCTATGTTGTCAACAATGTGCTAAACCTAGCATTCTCATCTAGAACTGTTTGCTATAGGCATGAAGAGGCTTACAATTCCTTTCTGACCCACAAGATTCATATTTGGGAATCTACCTTAAAGGGAAAATCAGATACTCTTCTCTGTTAGAATGATGTTCATGATAACATTATTTCTAATAGTGAAAATGAAAATATCCATTGCTGAAATAAATTATGGAGCATTTATACAAGGGAATACAAAGTACCCATTAAAAGTTATACTTTTGAAAAGTATTTAATAACACAAAATACTGTTATGTGGAAAAAACAAATTCAGAAGCAAAATAATATATATTGCATGATGTGCTCTAATCTAACAGAACACATGAGTGTGTTCAGTAGTATATGATAACACATGTATATAACAAGTAGTTGGAATGCTTGATGAAAAGAAAGAACTAGAGGGCTTCCCTGGTGGCACAGTGGTTGAGAGTCTGCCTGCCAATGCAGGGGACACGCGTTCGTGCCCCGGTCCGGGAGGATCCCACATGCTGTGGAGTGGCTGGGCCCGTGAGCCATGGCAGCTAAGCCTGTGCGTCCAGAGCCTGCACTCCACAACGGGAGAGGCCACAACAGTGAGAGGCCCGCGTACCGCAAAAAAAAAAAAGAGAGAGAGAAAGAACTAGAGCTTTCCAAATACCTGCTGAAATTTTCTGGAACAAACTAAATTCTAATTTTTTCCACTTCTTATCCATCTGTTAGTGATAACATGGTGCTTACTAGAATCATAAAATTTTACCATTGGGCCTTGAACAGTGTTATAAACCACAACAGAAGCTGCTAAGGTTGCGTGCTTAATTCCCTTTTCTCCAAGAGGAGGGGAACAAATAGAATCAAGGAATTTAAAGATGTTTATTAGGGAACACTTAAGTGCTTCTTCACCACATTTTGGTGTGAAAACAATATGACTCCAGGATCACTTCTTGTTATGGTAAGGAGGTCTTTCTTCCTGAGGAACCCCTGCCTGGATGGGACAAGAATCCTGGGGATCCTCATTCAACCCAAGTAGTCAGATGTGGTTACTGTACCTTTGCAAAGGAAGAGGTAGAGAGTTGGATGCATGGGTTGAAATGTCCCGTTCTCTGCTACTGTAGACAACCCAGTGACACACTGCTAAAGCAGAATCTAGTACTCTTGCCTGTCAACTAGCAGGTGGCCCAGAACCCGAGGGCCTCAGGGCTCACCCATGCTAGTGAGAGTCATGGGAACTGAGGCCCAGTTAGACAACTGAGGGTGAGGACTCTCTCCCAGCCTCACTTTCTTGGACACACTCCTCCAAAGCAGGCCTGGTTTCACAGCATTAGAGCAGCTTGTTGATACAGCTCTTGCAATTTACACACACACACACACATCCCCCCCAAACCCCCCCACACACAGAGAACTATTTTCAGGTTCTACCATCAGAACATCCCCTCTGACAGCTCTGGAGTAGTATGGAATCCAGATTGCTAGCCAGGAAAACAAGTTAGATCCTCAAAGGGAAATAGAGTATAGAAGGTGGCCCCCTTTAAGAGACCATATGCAAAGCTGCCCGTCACTCCACCCAGGAACCATTCAGTTCTGCATAATAACGTTTTGGAGAATCTATGACCACCTCTGTTCTTCTATACCTCCAGTTTTCTCCAAGCCCCAAACTCTCCTGTTACATTCTCAGAAGAGTGGCTTGGTGTTTGCTTGATATCTACACAGCTAAAGGGGACTACTCAAGTGGGTCTTCGCAGAATCAACAAGTTTTCTTTCCAGGTAAAGAATCACAAAAACTGGAAACAGAAACGGCCAACAACTTTAAAGGACAGTTTGTCTTGCTTAAAAGAAGAAGAAGAAATTTAAGTTCCCCCTTCACCAGGCCCCCTGTAGCTTAGAGCAACTTTTCTGGATACAACAAGGAGATCAATACATAATTTTTGTGACAAATAGATTTTTCCATGCTGGAGTTTTAACGATCTAGGACTAAGTCATGGTAAATGAAGGGCATCTCCTTGAGGTCAGTGGTTGAGACCAAGGCACTGCCTAGCGTGCTGTGCTGTTGAAGCTCAGTCTTTTTATCTGTAAGGTGAGTCATAATGCTACCTGAGTCTTCTTGACAGAAGACTCACCCCAAAACCCTCCACATACTTTTATGAAAACAAACAAAAAACAAACAACCAAAAAAGCCCAAATGGCATGTGCTTTCTACACTGTACTCTTCAAAGTCTATCAGTGACTTCCCCGTCCAAATAAAATATCAGCAAACCCCAAAATGTAAATAGAGAGAACTGATGAACATGTTCCTGAAGCAGCTTGTTTGATGCTCCACAGCCTGATGAAAAAGACCTGACAGCAACGTGTAATTTAAGCATCTCTGGGTCCCCAGGTTGCTTTGGAATACAGTCCCAGGTGAACTGTGATTGATTCTACGGTGTTCACAGGAGGGACAGCAGGTTGAAGCTTCCATTGGTTCACTCGTTAAACCACCTCGGAATCTGCCAACATGGGCTTTCTCTGCACGTGAGAAAAGCACCCAGGGCAAAGCTGAACTCACCACCTGTCTCGTTAGATCTGGTGACATAGAGAACCATTTGTTCTGTTCTCAGCACATAGCTAAAGATATTTTTAATTAAAAAAAAATAAGGTGCCATCCAAATGATGTCTCCATTTTTATCTAAACCGAGCTCTTCTAACCCGTTATCACATTAAGGGGAGAAATCTCCCGCCTGCATTAGCTGATGGATCTACTTCCCAGAAGGGACAGAAGAGTCTGGGTGGTTTGTCTTATTCAAGATTATGTCCTCCTGTCTGAACAGTCTCAATCGGATTCCCCTATAATTAGCCATGATGATAATGATACTATGTTACCCAACATAATTTTTAACCTTTCAAAGCCCTTCAATGCTTATTTCATTTGACCATAAAAGAAATCCTGAAAAAGACACAGGTTGGGGAAAGTATTAATTACATTAATTATCATCTCTTTAACGAAGACCTAAGTAGAGTCCAGGTTTGCCACCTCCTAGGTGGGCCCACTGGCTATGGGAGACCAGGACAGCTTCTGCTAGCAAAAAGAAAAGCTTCAGGACAAACCTCAGGAGGACTTTTAAATTTCTTCTATTATGATGCTTCATCCTTGATAACTAACACCAGATAATGGATGATATTTCATTGCATCTTGTGACACATCTAGAATTTACCAAGCGCATTCACATATTAGATTGAATCACATAAACCTGCCAATATTTGGCTGTTTTTGACTTTCAAAAGCAATTTCATATGATTTGACCTAATACTTTACAAATTTCAACCTTCTGTAGAATAAATAGGTCCAAGCTGTTAAGTTTATTTCAGATCTGGGAAATGTTAACAGCAGGAGTGAATCTAATTACATGTGTGTGTTCATAGATAATCAAGCATAAATCATTGGGCTTAGCCATTTAGGTACAATTCCCAAAGTGCTCTCAGAATATAAACAAACAAAGAATAAGCTATAAACATTAAGTACCTAGCCTCAAACTTGCCTCTTATTAGCTTCACTTTTCTAATCAATGGATTATCTCTGTAGGTACTTGGCTAACACAAACCATTTCCAAGCCCACTTACAGATTCTCAGAATGCAAGTAATAACTTCCTGTATGCCTTTTATGTAAGCTCTTAACAAGGAAATTATGGACGTTTATTCACTTAAACTGATTTTTCTGATTTCTACTTTTCCTTCCAACCTCTTTGTAGCCACATGGACAATTTAACTGCATTATGTACTGCACTGTAATAGTGTTGTAATAACAAAATGATTCCATGCTAATTTCCCATCACTGCTACTGCTTGCCCCTTCCCAGAGGGTAGATTTCTACCATTCAAAGAGTCTGGACATTTTGCAGAATTTCTGTGGCCCCAACCAGTAAAGCTCTATCTGACCCCAAAATAGTTTTACAAACTGTGTGAAATAACCGTATTCTAGCAGTATGTTCCTCTACATACTTGTTAAGTTTCAGGCCTCAAACTTCCCATGTGGTTTAACGAAAACTAGGCACTTCTTAAGAAAGCATATTATAGAATTCAACTTCTACCAGTGTTGTATCAGGCTTGATTTTAAAAAAATAATAATTCAGAAAACCCCATAAACCCACTAAGTTGGATCAACTGTGCCAGTTACAACGCTGTTTAAATTTCTCCTCCCTGATGAGATCATTGCCCTGAAGGCTTCTAAAGATACGAAGCATAAGGCTTCAGTGTCCGCCATGGGCTTCAACTTAACTTCTGCTGTCTTTGCTACATCACCCCTTCCCTCAGAGTGCAAAGGTTAGATGATGGTCCAAAGTGGTACTGGACCTACAGTGGATACCAGTCAGTACTGCCTCTGTTGTTTACTGAAATGGCTTAATAACAGATGGAGACCCCAGAAGGACTAACGTGGCCTTCCTGACTCTGTTTTTCTGCACTTGGCTGCCCACCTGACCCCAGCCATGCTCCCTTTTCCCTGCACCTTGCAGCTACCATGTATGAGAAAATATGTAATGGATAAGAAGAAAGCCCTGCCATCGCCTGCACCTGGGAAACTTGTTTTGGGTGGGAAGAGAATCACGTCCAAACAGCCTTCCAATGTATTTTTACAAAATCCCCAGCAGGAGTCAGCCAATTCACTAAGGGTATGTGAGGAGCAAGAGAATGATAACGCTGATGAGGATGACAGACGATGTGTAAATAAACGTTTCTACCTCTGGAAAGCACTGGCAACAAACTGAAGCTCAAGCCAAGGACCAGGACAAAAACCAGGACTCCCAGTGGCACAGGCAGTATCCCTGGAGGGGCTGCATCAGGAGGCAGCTCTGTGAGAAGAGAATGGGCTTGTGGGGGCAGCCAGTCCTGGGCTCCAGACTTGGCTGGGCCACTCATGGGTTGCACCTTCACACAAGTTCATTCGCCTCAGCTTCCTGGGCTACAACTGCGACAAAAATACTTAGTTCAAAATGTAGAGACGAAATGAGATCATCTGTGCACTGCTCCAGTACAATGTGGGTAAATATCCTTTCCCCTTTTCCCCCTTAATTTTTCTTACAATGACCATAAGGAAACTAACAAAACCTACTTTGCAACCTGAGAATTTCTACAAGAACAATGAAGTTAAGGAAGCTAATGTGAAATCTGCTATTCAGTGAATGCAACTTATCTCCAAAGAGTCTGTCACCAAGCACATTTTTGCGTCTTCTGTCTGACTGCACTGAAAATTACTTTTCCCCAACCTGCTTACATAGTTTAGAAATATTTCAATGTGAACTCTGGGGGAGAAATCATGTAATAAATATTGAGATAAAGTCTTGAAAAAGAGCAAACCCTTCTCTCCACAATGAACATTGCTCCCCTTGGTACAATTCATCTGTCCTGAGCTAGGTCACACAGACTGTGACCCCAGAATCCCCAAGAACTGTGTAGTGTGAGCTGGATCTGGGCTGGCGAACAGCTCTCAACAAATGGAGTCAGTTTGTTTGTTCATTTGCAGTGGGAAGAAACATTAATTATAACTTCAAGAGCAACTGGATGAACTACAGTTAAACAAAGAACCCCCAAAGTGCTCTGTGAAAGGAATGAATACAGATTAGTGGGGGGAAGTGTATTGAGAGATGCCCCCAAAGCAGAAGAGGCACAAGGAAGAGAAGCCCAGGAGATGTGGACGGGCAAGATACTGGGGGCAGTACCTTGATAGGGAATGCAAGGAGGAAAATTGGCAGCAAGAAATTTTCGGTTCTAGGCGCATGACCAGGGGAACTTTCTTGATTAATAGACTTTCTTTTTTAGAACAATTTTAGATTTATGAAAAAGTTGAACATGTTGTAAAGAGACTTCCATGTACCACATCCGGTCCCCATATAGTTTCCCATTATTAATATCTTACATTAAATACAGCACCTCTGTTAATAAACCAGTATTGATGCACTGTATTAATCAAAGTCCACAGTTTATTCAGATTTCCTTAGATTTCACCTAATGTCCCTTTTCTGCTCCAGGTACATTACATTTAGTTGCTATGTTTCCTTAGGTTCTTCTTGGCTTTGATGATATTTCAGAGTTTCCTTGTTTTTGATGACCTTGAGAGTTTTAAGGAGTACTGGTCAGGTATATTATAGGATGTCTCTCTATTGGGATTTGTATGATGTTTTTCCCATGATTAGAATGAAGGGGGAAGAGCTTCAAGATGGCAGAACAGTAAGACGTGGCAATCACCTTCCTCCCAACAAATACATTAGAAATACATCTACACGTGGAACAACTCCTACAGAACACCTACTGAACGCTGGCAGAAGACCTCACACCTCCCAAAAGGCAAGAAACTCCCCACATACCTGGGTAGGGAAAAAGGAAAAAGAAAAAACAGAGACAAAAGAATAGGGATGGGACCTGCACCTCTGGGAGGGAGCTGTGAAGGAGGAAAGGTTTCCACACACTAGGAAGCTACTTCACTGGCAAAGACGGGGGGAAGCAGCTTCAGAGCCAAGGAGGAGAGCGCAGCAACAGGGGTGCGGAGGGCAAAGCAGAGAGATTCCCGCACAGAGGATCGGTGCCGACCAGCACTCACCAGCCCGAGAGGCTTGTCTGCTCACCCACTGGGACGGGTGGGGGCTGGGAGCTGAGGCTTGGGCTTCAGAGGTCAGATCCCAGGGAGAGGACTGGGGTTGGCGGCGTGAACACAGCCTGAAGGGGGCTAGTGTGCCACAGCTAGCCGGGAGGGAGTCCGGGAAAAAGTCTGGAGCTGCTGAAGAGGCAAAAGACCATTGTTTCATGTGCACGAGAAGAGGGGATTAAGAGCACTGCCTAAACGAGCTCCAGAGACGGCACGAGCCGCGGTTATCAGCCCAGACACCACAGACAGGCATGAGATGCTAAGGCTGCTGCTGCAGCACCAAGAAGCCTGTATGCAAGCACATGTCACTGTCCACACCTACTCTCCCAGGAGCCTGTGCAGCCCGCCACTGCCAGGGTCCCGTGATCTAGGGACAACTTCCCCGGGAGAACGCACGGCGCCTCAGGCTGGTGCAATATCACGCCGGTCTCTGCCGCCACAGGCTCGCCCCGCCACAGGCTCACCCCTCCCTCCCCCCAGCCTGAGTGAGCCAGAACCCCCGAATCAGTTGCTACTTTAACCCCATCCTGTCAGGGTGGGGAACAGATGCTCTCAGGTGACCTACACATTGAGGCAGGTCCAAATCCAAAGCTGAACCCCAGGAGCTGTGCGAACAAAGAAGAGAAAGGGAAATCTCTCCCAGCAGCCTCAGGAGCAGCAGATTAAAGCTCCACAATCAACTTGATGTACCCTGCATCTGTGGAAAACCTGAACAGACAACGAATCATCCCAAATTGAGGCAGTGGACGTTGGGATCAATGATATATATTTTTTTTCCCCTTTTTCTCTTTTTGTGAGTGTGTATGTGTATACTTCTGTGTGTGATTTTGTCTGTATAGCTTCACTTTTACCATCTATCACAGGGTCCTGTCTGTCTGATTTTGTTTTTTGGTATTTTTTTAGTATATTTTTAGTGCTAGTTATCATTGGTGGATTTGTTTTTTGCTTTGGTTGCTCTCTTCTTTCTTTCTTTCTTTTTTATATTATTACTTTTAAAAGTGTTTAATATTTATTTTTTCTTTTAATAACTTTATTTTATTTTATTTTTTCTTTCTTTCTCCCTTTTATTCTGACCCATGTAGATGACAGTGTCTTGGTGCCCCAGCCAGAATCATGCCTGTGCCTCTGAGGAGGAAGAGCCGACTGTAGGACATTGGTCCACCAGAGACCTCCTGGCTCCATGTAATAACAAAAGGCAAAAATCTCCCAGAGATCTCCATCTCAACGCCAAGACCCAGCTCCACTCAACAACCAGCAAGCTACAGTGCTGGGCACCCTATGCCAAACAACTAGCAAGACAGGAACACAGTCCCATCCATTAGCAGAGAGGCTGCCTAAAATCATAATAAGGTCACAGACATCCCAAAACACACCACTGGACGTGGACCTGCCCACCAGAGAGACAAGATACAGCCTCATACACCAGAACGCCTACACAACCCACTGAACCAATGTTAGCCACTGGAGGCAGACACCAAAAACAACGGGAACTACGAACCTGCAGCCTGCGAATAGGAGACCCCAAACACAGTAAGTAAAGCAGAATGAGAAGACAGAGAAACACACAGCAGGTGAAGGAGCAAGGCAAAAACCCACCAGACCAAACAAATGAAGAGGAAATAGGCAGTCTACCTGAAAAAGAATTCAGAATAATGACAGTAAAGATGATCCAAAAATCTGGGAAATAGAATGGAGAAAATATAAGAAACATTTAACAAGGATCTAGAAGAACTAAAGAGCAAACAAACAGTGATGAACAACACAATAAATGAAATTAAAAATTCTGTACAAGGGAGCAATAGGAGAATAACTGAGGCAGAAGAACAGATAAGTGACCTGGAAGATAAAATAGTGGAAATAACTACTGCAGAGCAGAATAAAGAAAAAAGAATGAAAAGAACTGAGGACAGCCTCAGAGACCTCTGGGACAACATTAAACACAACAACATTCGAATTATAGGGGTGCCAGAAGAAGAGAAAAAGAAAGGGACTGAGAAAATATTTGAAGAGATTATAGTTGAAAACTTTCCTAATATAGGAAAGGAAATAGTCAATCAAGTCCAGGAAGCACAGAGAGTTTCATACAGGATAAACCCAAGGATAAACACACCAAGACATAATAATCAAACTGTCAAAAATTAAATACAAAGAAAACATATTAAAAGCAGCAAGGGAACAACAACAAATAACACACAAGGGAATCCCCATAAGGTTAACATCTGATCTTTCAGCAGAAACTCTACAAGCCAGAAGGGAGTGGCAGGACATATTTAAAGTGATGAAGGAAAAAAACCTACAACCAAGATTACTCTACCCAGCAAGGATCTCATTCAGATTTGATGGAGAAATTAAAACCTTTACAGACAAGCAAAAGCTGAGAGAGTTCAGCACCACCAAACCAGCTTTACAACAAATGCTAAAGGAACTTCTCTAAGCAAGAAACACAAGAGAAGGAAAAGACCTACAAGAACAACCCGAAACAATTAAGTAAACGGTAATAGGAACACACGTATCAATAATTACCTTAAATGTAAATGGATTAAATGCTCCCACCAAAAGACACAGACTGGCTGAATGGATACAAAAACAGGACCCATATATATGCTGTCTACAAGAGACCCACTTCAGACCTAGGGACACTTACAGACTGAAAGTGAGGGGATATATTTTTTTATTTTAAGTGAGGATAGTTTAAGAGACATCTGGGACAACATCAAGTGTACTAATATTTGCTCTATAAGGGTCCCAGAAGGAGAAAAGAAAGAGAAAGGTGCAGAGAACTTCTTTGAAGAAAAAATAACTAAAAATTTCCCTAGCTTGTAAAAGAAAACAGACATCCAGGTCCAGGAAACACAGAGAGTCCTAAACAAGATGAACCCAAAGAGATCCACACCAGTACACATTATAATTAAAATGTCAAGAATTAAAAATAAAGAGAAAATATTAAAAGCACCAAGAGGATAGCAACTACTTACAGACGTTCCCATTAACACTATCAGCTGACTTTTCAGCAGAAACTCTGAAGCCCAGAAAGCAGGGGCACAATATAGTCAAGTTAATGAAAGGGAAAAACATACAACCAAGAATACTCTACCTGGCAAGATTATCATTCAGATTTGAAGAAGAGGTAAGAAGTTTTACAGACAAACAAAACTAAGAGTTCACCACCACTAAACTAGCTTTACAAGAAATGTTTAAGGGACTTTTTTAAAGTGAAAAAGAAAAGGTCACAACTAGACATATGAAAATTTTGAAAGGAAAATATCACTGGTAAAGACAAACATATAACAAAGGTAATAGATCAACCACTTATTAAGCTAGTAGAAAGGTTAAAAGACAAAAGTAGTAAAATCATCTTAAAATCATCACGTCTATATATAATTATACATAAACTTAATGGTAATGACAAACCAAAAATCTATAACAGATACACCAAAAAAGGGAAAGGAATCCAAACATAACACAAAAGACAGTCATTTAATCACAAGAGAAGACAGCAAGAAGGAACAGAGAAGAAATACCAAAACAACCAAAAAACAATCCACAAATGGCAATAAGCACACACCTATCGAAAATTCCTTTAAATGTAAATGAATTAAATGCTCTAATCAAAATATATAGAGGGGCTGAATGAAAAAAAAAACCAAGACTCATATATATGCTCTCTACAAAAGACTCACTTCAGATGTAAAGACACATGCAGACTGAAAATGAAGGACTGGCAAAAGATATTCCATGCAAATGGAAATTAAAAAGAGAGCTGAGGTAGCAATATTTATATCAGACAAAGGAGACTTTAAAACAAAAACTGTAACAAGAGACAAAGAAGGACATTACATAATGAGAAAGGGATCAATCCAAGAAGAAGATATAACAATTATAAATATATGTGCACCAAACATAGGAGCACCTAAATACATAAAGCAAATATTAACAAACATAATGTGAAAAACTGACAGCAACACAATAATACAGTAAGTCCCCTACATACAAACAAGTTCCATTCTGACAGCAAGTTCATAAGTCCAATTTGTTCATAAGTCTAACAAAGTTAGCCTAGGTACACAACTAACACAATCAGCTATATAGTACTATACTATAATAGGTTTATAATACTTTTCACACAAATAATACATAAAAAACAAAAAATAAAGAAAACATTTTTAATCTTACAGTACAGTACCTTGAAAAGTACAGTAGTACAGTACAACAGCTGGCATAAAGGGGCTGGCATCGAGTGAACAGGCAAGAAGAGTTACTCACTGGAGGAGGGAGAAGGGGTGGGAGATGGTAGAGCTGAAGAATCATCAGCAATAGGAGACAGAGGGCAAGCTGCAATTTCACTCACGCCTGACACTGATGGCATAGGTTCTGGTTCCTTGCTGGATTCAATTCTATCCACCCTCTTGAAAAAAATGATCCAGTGATGTCTGGGTAGTAGCTCTTTATTTCTCATCACAGATGACATGGTAGCACTGCATTGCATTCTGAACGGCTGCTGCAACCCTTGTGTACCATTCTACGTTCGGGTCCTGTGCCTCAAAAACTAATAGTGCCTCCTCAAATAAAGAAAATCCCCTTGCCATTTCCTGCATAGTGAATCACTTCAGTTCTTCAGTTACTTCTTTTTCCTCTCATCTCTCTTCATCCTTTCTTTGGGCCTCCAATTCCACCAGGTCTTCTTCAGCAAGCTCCTTGTGTTGCACAGCAAGCTCCATCGTTATCGCTTGGCGCTTCTTAGCAGTATCAGCTACATCATCACTGCTTTTACGCTTGCTTCTGGACATCCTAGGCTTGAAATAAAAATACTGTACTACTGTACAGTACTGTACTGTAGAGTACACAAAAGCACAACCACTTATAGAGGATGCACGCACGTGACAATGTACACCAGACACATGAACTAACTTACGTGACTGGGCATGTGAACACACGTTCGCATCTTTGAAAGTTCACAACTTTAAGGTTCGTATGTAGGGGACTTAGTGTAGTAGGGTACATTAACACACCAGCTATGTCAAGGGACAGATTATCCAGACAGAAAATCAATAAGGAAACATCAGCCTTAAATGACACATTAGATCAGATAGAATTAATCGGTATATACAGAATATTTTAATCCCCAAACAGTAGAATACACATTCTTTTCAGATGCATGGATTAAAGACTTAAATATCAGATCTGAAACCATAAAACCTCCAGAAGAAGAAAACCTAGGAAGTATGCTCTTTGACATCTGTCTTAGCAATATTTGGGGGGATCTGTCTTTTCTGGCAAGGGAAACAAAAGGAAAAATAAACAAATGCGACCACATAAAACTAAAAACTTTTTGCACAGTGAAGGAAACCATTAACAAAACAAAAAGGCAACCTAATGAATGGAAGAAGGTATTTGCAAATAATATATCCAATAAGAGGTTAATATCCAAAATGTATCAGTAACTCATACACCTCAATATGAAAAAAGCAAACAATCCAATTTAAAAAATGGGCAGAGGACCTAAATAAACATTTATCCAAAGAAGACATACAAATGACCAACAGACACATGAAAAGATGCTGAACTTCACTAATCATCAGGGAAGTGCAAACCAAAACCACAATGAGAAACCCCTTCCCACCTGTAAGAATGGCTATCATCAAAAAGACAACAAATAACAAGGCTTGGTGAAGATGTGGAAAAAAGGGAACCCTAGTACACTGTTGGTGGGATTGTTAATTGGTGCAGCCACTATGGAAAACAGTATAAAGTTTCCTCAAAAAAATTAAAAATAGAACTACACTACAATCCAGCAATTTCACTTTTGGGTATTTATCCAGAGAAAACAAAACACTTATTTGAAAAGATATATGCATCCCTATGTTCACTGCAGCACTATTTAAAATAGCCAAGATGTGAAAGCAACCTAACATCCATCAGTAGAATGGATAAAAAAGATGTGGTATATATAAACAATGGAATATGACTCAACCATAAAAAATAAAACCTTGCCATTTGCAACAGCATGGATGGATCTAGACAGTATCATGCTAAGTGAAAAAAGTCAGACAAAGACAAATACTGTATGATCTCATTTATATGTGCAATCTAAAAAACAGAACAAATGAACAAACAAAATAAAAACAGACTCAGATACAGAGAATAATGGGTGGTTGCCAAAGGGGTGGGGGACAGGGGGTTGGGTGAAATAGATGAAGGGGATTAAGAGAAACAAACTTCTGGTTATAAAATATATAAGTCACGGGATGTAATATACAGCATAAGGAATATATTCAGTAATAACTTTGCATGGAGACAGATGGTTACTAGACTTTCGGTGATCATTTTGTAATGTATTTAAATGTCGAATCACTATATGGTACACCTGAAACTAACATTAATATTGTACATCAACTATATTCAATAAAAAAAAGAAGTGGCTGGGGGCAAAAACTTTAGTTCTTCCTGCCCCAATAATTTCTCCTCAAGAGCCAATTTAATTTTTAAAAGAGTATTCTTTGATATAACTTATCGCCATTTTATTAATTTTCCATATAGTCTAAGAAAAAAGGTTTTTGGAAATTTTTTAATTTTATGAATTTTGATACACAAACTAAGAAAATGAGTGTGTGCTTGCTTTACAAATTTGCCCTCAAGACAAGTAAGCCTTTATTCTACTCCCCACCTCCAGCAACAAGGCTACTGCCACAAACACCCTCTTAAGCAGAAATTTTGGAGCCACCACACTTAATATAGGCAG
Organism: Kogia breviceps; assembly: GCF_026419965.1. NCBI lineage: Eukaryota > Metazoa > Chordata > Mammalia > Artiodactyla > Physeteridae > Kogia > Kogia breviceps. The sequence goes on from NC_081326.1 coordinate 45,121,756, forward strand.
GCAATATATTATTATGGCTTTTTGACAAATAAGAAAATGCAAGTACAGAAATAATGGGTGACTGCCCAAGGTTTTGGATTTGTAGGCCAAATACAGAACCAGGATGAGAACAACTGAGCCTGCCTGCTGAACCACTTTCCATTCCTAAATATTTAACAGCCTAATGCTTACACGGACAGTTCAGACCCAAGAGTTGATGCAAGCAGAAATGTAGTGACACTTTCTGCAAATGCTTTGTGTTCAAAACAGCAATAAGAGATAAAACAACTATGGACATGTTGCCAAGAAGTACTGCCATTCTGGAAAACACACATGCATTAACATGGTGAAGGGTTTATGGGTACACCACTTTAGCTGTACCACAAAGGGCAGGAGATGGAAAAATAACACCTCTGGCCATAAGTCAATTCTAATATTTTGAAATAAAACAAAATATGCATCTATGTAAGCTATAAATAAAGATTCCATACATCATCAATGCAACTGACACATACATACAACACCATGGAACATCTGAACAAGAGGGAATCTTTGATCATCTCAAACAGGGGTTTTCAAAGCTTCTTAAGCCTTAGAACCCTGTGTCCAAATGAAATATTATAATAATAAGTGTATCATTTTAGTTGAGTGGATTGGCCCAGTGACCCCCTCGGCTCTGAAAGGGATCAGATAAACACTGTTTGAAAACCACTTCTTTAATCCAATTTCCTTATTTTACAGGACTGTTTGAAAATACGCCAAGATTAAGATAAAACTGTGTGAGCTGCAGTAGTGTGTGTGTGCCATGTGCGTGTTACTCAACAGCCATGTGCTTATTTTTTCATATTCCATAAGTTTATAATATCTGCTAAAGCTTCTAAAGCTTAAGCCTGCTAGGAATCACCTGGAGAGCTGTTAAAACACCAACTCAGAGATGCTGACTCAGAAGATTAGGGTGTGGTCATGGGTTTGCATTTCTGACCAGCTCCAAGGTGCTGCTGCTCTGCTGCTGGTCTGGGAACCTCACCTTGAGTCCCTACACTCAAGGACAGCCTACAGATACAGCCTTGCACTAAAGGAAAATGAGGACACCAAAAACCTCCCTTACAAGCTCTCATACCCAACACAGCAAAGGGCTTGCAAATACTTGCTGAACAAATGACCAGTTACTGAGACAGCTAGGATGTAAAGTGAGCTGCTCCATGGCATTGGACATTAACACTTCTCATTGGAACAGTGCCCAGGTTGACACTCCAAGGACCCCACATAAATAACCTCATTCCATACTGTCCAGGGTTTCTTTGTCCTCCGGTGGGTTTCAGTGAAGAGAATGCGGCTGTGTCTTCTATGTCCTTTACCTTTTATCTTCTCTTTGCACCTCCCATTCGTTCTCCAACCTGCTCCACCTGACCCTTATGGACTAAATCAATGGGTTCCCTTATCCCCTGACTTCCGGTTGGACTGTATCCATAGAAGGCACTGGCAGGAGGTTAGGAAGTAGAAGAAGGTTGAAGGTGCTGTTTGCATTGCCCCAGCTTCCTCCCTGCCAGGATGCCATGGGCTGGCAGTGCTCCTACCAAAGGGCACAGCTCCTATTGGATGGCCCTTTCCTTTCAGCCACCCTCTATGGATTCTGGTAACTCTCCATTCCCTGACCTTTCAGGACTAGTGGGAGTAGACTCCCAGCTGTAGCTAGCCCTGGGGTACTGCATTATCTCTTAATAGTTTCTAAAAACCCTAGCCTCACTTTCATTTTGTTAAATTATGCTTGAATGGCCAGTTCAAGGGTGCCTTCACTTCCTGATGGGACCCTGACCGGTAATATAAGGATGTTTCTTTGACCGCTCTCATGAGAGGCCAGGGCTTGGGGAGCTACCCTCACCCATGACTTACTCTCTCTATGCTAGTTGTAATTTAGTAAAACTACCTACCTCTTCTCTATCTCACACAGGGATGAGAAGATACAATAATTTATTTGAAATCAATGCACACTTTTAGAAGCCCAAGTGTTCATATCCAACTTAGTTGTAGCATGTGATATATACCATGACTTAAAAATTCAAAGCAATATACAAAGAAGTCTCACGTGGATTTTTTAGACTTTGAAGTTTAACGGATGCAAGTATTTTGAAGGCTGATTCTTTCATTAGCAGTTTGCCTGTTATTCAATAAATGTAAGCTGTTACTCAGAATATAAACTGAGCTCCTGCAATGTGCCAGTCGCTGAGCCAGGCCCAGTATGTACCAAGGTGAACAGGACAATCTCCCCTCCTGCCGTCATGGAGATTCCTGTCCAGCAAAAAAAGGAGATACTCTAAAATAAATTACAAAATTTATTTTCAGGTTATTACTATGATAGGTGCTATGCAGGAGAAATGCCAATGCTGAGTACACAAGTCAAAGGGGTGGGATTGGGGAGGGGAACGTGGGGGAGGGGAGGGTTGGGAAGTTGGGGGAAGGGTATCCTGACTAAGCAGAGGAAATAGCAGGTTTACGCAGACATACTTCATCGCACTATTGTCTTTTCTGAATCTTCTCCTAATGGAAATTCACATTTAAAGAAGAAACAAAGACACAGAAATGCAAGTCCTTTGAAAAGCGGAGGGAGGGACTTAGAAGATGGAGAGGAGAAACAACTGTTTGCTCAGCCTGCAACGTTACTCAGAAATGGTTAAGGTGGAAAAAAAGAAACGTTGTGATCGTTACACGTGTTTTCATACCAGGAGAACAAGCCTCTATTTTCTACTTTTATCCTAAACTATTTTTATTCAATATCTACACTCTACTATGTTTAGATACCTCTGCTGAAAAACAAGTATTCCAAGAGAATTGAGAGGCTTTTTTTCTTTCCTTTAGGACATTTTTTGTTGGAATTGTTGTTTCCTGAAGACTCATTCTAAAGTGCTCAAAATGCTAAAAGGCACTAAAAAAATAATGAACGAATTTTCACAGAAGCTGAATTTTCCAAGCAACAAACTAGGTGCTAATGAGGGGATTTCAATGTGGCCCCTTAGACGCTTAAAACCAATTTCAAACAGAAATCCCATTAAAGGCCCCACAGGTGAACACTCACAGACAGGTGCATTCACTCTGGCGGCTTCTCTCAGGCAGACCTTGGCTCTGCTACAATGAACTCCCTCTTTATCACTCACACGGGTCCTCGCATCAGAGTGCGATGCATAGAATTTCCATTCTAGTTCAGCACAGGACAATAGGGCACATTACTCACTTTCATGAAATTTATGGAAGATTTTGGTACTTAAGATGGTCTTCAATTACTTAAGGACCAGGCTATAAAAGCTATAGGCAAGTCATGGTAAATAGAGCAGGAAATGAGAAAGCCCACAGGCTTTGTCCTCTCTTCCTTCTCTCCCCACTCTGTACCCGTTCCCAACAAGCCCCTTGTCTTTTCTCAATAGCTTTTTTGTTACGGGAGATGGCAGCCCATGTTCCACGGTGACCAGTGGCCCAGATACAAATATTGTGCCCCCTCTCCAGAGAAATGCATATACATGCTTGTCAGTCTACATGGGATGAACTTTTGAGTTCAGAAAATATGATTACTATACTCATATATATCCCAACTATGTTTACCTCCTTTTCCTTTTTATTAATTTAAACAGATCCTACTACCTTGGTCAAGAAACTAGAGATTAAGAGCATGTGTATCAGAGCCAAGGTCAAACTGTTTCCAAATGCCCCATCCAGGCTACCAGCTATGATCACCATCTTCATTCTCATGACTGTCATTTGAGTCAGGTCCTGTTGTAAGTGCTTTAATTATATTTCATTTCGCCTTCACCTGAATTCTATAAGGTGAGTACTACAATAGTATTCTCCCCATTTTACCAATGAGAAAGCTGAAAAGAGATTAAGTTATGTAGGCAACGTCACCCAGGTAATAAATGGAAGACCTGGGATGTCATCCCAGGCCTATCTGATTCCACAAACCAGTCTCTACACCATAATGATGTTCGTTAAAACAGAACTTAGCCCTTCAATCGAAGCATGTATTGTGTGTATGTGGTGGGGCAGGCGGGAGAGGGAGTGAGGGGAGCACTGTTTTATTGGTAATCTCTAATAAACCTTCATGACTGTAAGCTCTGAGAGGGCAGGCATCCTACGTGTCTTATTTTCCATGGTATCCCAGATCCTAGCACAAGACTTGGCACACCGCAGCTGTTCAACAAAAACCTGCTGAAGAAAAGAAGGAAGGGAGGGAGAGGGGGAGGGTGGGAGGAAGGGAAGGAAGGAAGGAAGGAATGCAGGCTGACTCTCAAAGAAAACAGCAGTACCTTTGGTAAAGTAGATAGAAATGTATAAGGGTCTGTAGCTCAGCTCCTGTATCTGAATGCTGTGCCCCTTTAAGAAATAAGGAGGCAGTTTTCCAGTCGTTCAGGGAGATAAAGGAGGAATGAACAAGATTGGCAGCAAAATATTTGTCATACGGTTAATAGGGTACTCAGACCAATCGGTTTAGGCCACGTATAAATTTGTAAAAAATACTCAGAGAGCAAAACCCCCAGGAAGTACAGTGCAGTGGGAAGCTTTTCATTCCTGAAGATTCCAGTGGGGGTGGGTGGATGACCATTGGTAACGGGACCCTGGGAGCAGCCATAAGGGACTAGTAAGTAAGCAGGAGGGCATCTTTCGGATAGCACTCATTCTGGAAACTTTTCTCTTTTTGCTAAAACCTAACAACGCTCATAAGGCCACTCCAACTCCAAAGTACGGAGAAGAATGCATTTTACACTATGAATGATGTAACATTCATTCCCAAACACAGGACATAATGAACAAAGATAGCGTTTATACTCTCGAGCAGCTCACAACAAATCAGCAAACAAACGTGAGAAGTACCAGGAAGTGATAAGTGCTATGCAGAGAATTAAAACGGGGTGCTGGAGGCTGTCCTGGAGCTTATAGCAAATCAACAACTGAATCTGGGAAATATCAGTGTAGGATAAGGGCTCTGCAGAGAAGCCATGTGATTGACTTTAAAATGACGCAGAATAAAAACTTCTAAGAAGTCATTCTGAGTTTTCTCAATAAAGCCAAAAGCTACACTCTACTCTTCTTCCCTGAATTTATAGATAGACTTTTCCTTTCAGAATGCTGTAATAAGGGTACTGAGTTGGACTATAACAGCTCAAATCCTTATAAGACAGGGCGAGAACAGCAAATAGAAACAAGTAAATGAAACTCAATTCATATAGTGTAAGGAATGCATTTTGCAGGCCTCAGTCATCTTTCTTTCTGGGAACTAACCTCCTTGCCCAGCCAGTCTAAATGCCACAAAAGACCCTGTTAGCTTCATGGAGCGGTGAAAAACAGAAACTCAGCCAGCATAGCCCTTGTGTTACATCAGGGCCTGAGGCCCTAATGAGCTCACACTCAGGACAGGGGTGGTGGTGGCACCACCTTGGTCAAAGGCTTGGCAGCCGTGAGGAGAAAGACACTGCACTGGGCTGAGGCCAGAGCAAAAGGAAAGCCTGGCAATTCCACATCAGCCTTGGCGTCCCTGGAAGCCGTATGTAATACCAGAACAACAGAAGTGCACTACTTAACAGCTCACAGGCAATGGCTTTGCTCCTTCACCAAAGGAAAAGTAAATACCACAATGACAAGACCTCACTCCCCTCCATCCTTGCCTGCACCGGGAACCTGACCGGGCCTAGCCAAGTCCACTGCCAGGAAAAGTGGAGGTGGGGACACATCAGATGCTGCATCATGCTGTATCATGTGGTTAAGGTGGCATTTTACAGAAGGGGAAACAGGAGCCTGCATTCATTCCATGGGGACTTGAGAGCCACTGAAGCTTTTCAACGGTGGAGTGACCAGATCCGTGCTTCACAGGAGACAGAAGGACTGGTAAAGGAAGGGTCTCAAGATGCATAGAGAAAAGTGACCAAGATGGCAAAGTATCTGAAAACGATTTAAAATGAGAAACAGCTGAAAAAACTGGGTGGGGGAAGACCTAGGGAACATAAAATACTCTTTAATTCTTCAAGGCTCTCATATGGAAGAGGGATTCAGAGTTCTCTGCAAGAACTAGAAAGGAAGTTAAAGAGTTGGAACGGGGAAGAGATACAGATTTCACCTGGGACCAAACAGAAGAACTTTCTGATGACTAATGCTAAGCAAAAATAGAGCAGGCTACCCATGAAGGCTCTGACTCACTGGTGGTGTTCAAGTATGGTCCACATTACATGACCATGAAATCCTTGTCCATTTTATGCTCTATTATTTCATGATATCCTCCTTCAATGCCCAAGGCCTTTCTAAGTCTAGCAATTCATAGCTATCCTGAAAAACACAACTCAAGTTCCATCTCTAAGTTGCTCCTAGGCCTTTCCATAATCGTCTCTCCCTTTCTGAATAAGACACTTATTACTTGTACCATTTACCTAGGAGATAAGCATGCACAGCTTTGTGGCATTGTTTCTATTGAACAGTTACCTATTTCTTATGTATCAATTAGTTTTCATGGATTTTATCTCTGTAATTAGACAATAGCTTCTGGAAGGCAATAACCTCATCTTATATTTACAGAACAAGTCTTGTGCCTTGCACATAGCAAATGCCCAGCCTGCTGGCTTATTACCAAGACTCCTCAGTGCCTACACCCTGTAAAACTGCAGGTCTCAAGGTAAACTTCTTGTGTGCATCCATACAAGAAACCTTGTGGGTTCTTTCAGATGTCTGATCCTGATTATTTCATTTTCTGATTATACTCAGTTATATTTTAGTTGTATTGAACTAAATATTTCTTCTAATTAAATCAGTATTCTTCCACAGCATATTTTTAGAGAAGGGGAAAAAAAGAATGAACTTTTAATTGAAAACATTTTAAACCCTAAACCCTTCTTTACATCACAAAATAAAAGGAATGGTTCTGCAGCAGAAACTGTCATCCAGAAAATCAGCCACTTATGAAAGGCTTAATTTTTCTCATGGTTGAATTAAACAAGTGCAATTAACACTACTGATTTAGCCTCCCACACAGAGGTTGCCTTTGTGAATATTAGAATTCAAGACCAATAACAGGGAATTTCCTGGTGGTCCAGTGGTTAGGACTCCACACTTCCACTGCAGCGGGCATGGGTTCGATCCCTGGTCAGGGAAATAAGATCCTGTATGCTGTGTGACATGGTCATAAATAAATAAATAAATAAATAAAATAAAATCAATAGGGAAAAAATTGACTCCTCCATAAATGATGTTGAGACAACTGGCTATCCATTTGGAAAAGAGGTAGATCACCAACTCATACCACAAACAAACAAACAAACAAAAAGATCAATTAACAAATTAAGGTGCCTATCAAACTGAATGACTGTAGGAATTTTTCAGCCCCTTTGGGTCTTTACATGGATACACTTGTTGAATGTGGCTCCTTCCATAACCTATTTAAGTGATCATTCCTTTTTCTAAATGCAGCCTTTGAGTTATATGAATTTCCAGTATCAGAGGGCAGTTCACATCCATATTTTGGATGTGAACTTCCCTTTGGAGAAGGAGCCAAAGCCTCAAAAGCCAAAGCCTTTTGAGCAAGCACCATGAGCTTGCCTTATACAAAGTCCTTTTGATACTTTGAGATTGGAGCAGATTGAATGGGAAATACCACAGACCCACTTTATATGTTGAGAGCCAATGTGCATGCAGTTAGGCTTCTTGTAAAAGGTTATAGCCTTGAAAATCCCTCTGATTTCTTATACATAAAAAATTGCACAGGGCTTCCCTGGTGGCGCAGTGGTTGGGAGTCCGCCTACCAATGCAGGGGACACGGGTTCGTGCCCCGGTCCAGGAGGATCCCACATGCCGTGGAGCAGCTGGGCCCGTGAGCCATGGCCGCTGAGCCTGTGCATCTGGAGCCTGTGCTCCCGGAGCCTGTGCTCCGCAACGGGAGAGGCCACAACGGTGAGAGGCCCGGGTACCGCAAGAAAAAAAAAAAATTGCACATACTGTTTTCATGTAATGGATTTTCCATGACATCACATAAATTAGCATATGTTGGAAACTATAAAGGGCTCTCTTCCCTTCTATTTCTGGCTGCTTCCACACTGAAAGACATGACCCCGCTGGGTATGCAGAGTTAGACAATTCTATTTTTAAAAGAGAAATAAAGCATGGTGTGAATGGTTCTAAACCCCCAAACGGCCAGAGGCTACCATAAATACACTTCTGAGACAGAGGCTGAACACTTCTTGGAACTTGTTCTCCCTTCTGAGCACATTTACCACAGAAGTTCCCTTGCCTCTGAGGTCCTGTCCCTCTGCCACCAGGCAGTGAGAGGTTTGAAAATCTAATTGATGGGCACGTTTTCTCCTCATCCCCAGGAACCAGGAGAACCAGGATCTCCTTTTCTTTAAGAAAGTTTAGTTTCAAATACCTTAGCCCACCTCTGCTATCAACCTACAGAACTCCACCTCCACACCATGGCCTGAAGAAAACCAGAAATGGGAAGCTTCCAATTACCTTTGTCCCCAGGCTAATGAAATTGCGGGAGGGGTGGGGGGTGGGGGATTTTATGCATCTGAATTTTCACCTTCCTATTAGAGGGAAACTTGTATGAAATTCATCACACAAGTAGGCCCACCAGATGAGCTTGTTTTTGTGAAAAAAACAGCTAACAAACCCAAACTCTAGGGTCGTGTTTATCTGCTGTGATGGCTGCCCTCCATTGGCCCCTTCAAGTCCACTCTCCATGCTTCACCCTGCTCAGAACCCCAGAAGGCTACATTTTATGGAATGCAGCACTGGGCTTCTTGCCATCGCCCTGGGTTCGGGGTGGGGTCTGCAATGGAAAGCCCCGGCAGGTGGGTGGAAGGAAGAGAGGCTGGAGGGTTTCCTGTTCAGTCTTCTCCTGGTGGGTGGAGACGTTCCTCTGCTCTAAGCACAGCCCCATCCAGCGCCTCTCCCACCTGAAGTTCTTTCCCTTCCTCTATCCCCTCAGGCCCAGGACTGGTGATGGCCCCTCAGGGTGCTTTCGTTGTCCTTTTTTGGTTTCCTTAACCTGCCTACACTTTTGTAAATAGATCTTAAACTCTCCCGAACTTCCTGCTTGAGTGTGCCTCTGTTTCCTGCCGCACTCGGCAGCACTATTTTAATCCAGCATTCTCCAGAAATGCCTCCACCTGAGGATTCAACAAGCCATGAGCACCTAAGAAACCAGAAGAGAGGAAAAAAACCAACTGGTGATAAGTTGTTTATAAAAACAACTCATTCTTTGGACAGTTCTCTAAGTCTTTAACCTTTCTAAAGGTTTTAATGCAAAAAAAAAAAAAAACCCCAAAGAAGGAAAAATCTCTGCTTAATTAAAACATCTTCTACCACCATCCCAGGCTCTGCATCCAATACAACAAACTTCTGCTTCCAAAACCAAGGGTATAGACATAGCCCTCTTCCAGCATATGGTTCCATGACATAAATAGTTTTAATAAATATCAGCATAATAAAATATATCATTATGACATCAGATAGTGTTATTTATAGAAGAAATGGGCAAGGCCTTTAAGAATAAGAGTGAAAAATCTGTTCTATAGGACAGCTGACTAATAAATGTTGGAGCTCTTAAGTGAAAGGAATTTGCAATTTAATACCAAAATTGTTCAGCTATTTCTAACTGACTCAAAAACAACTCTTGGAAACCTAGGAGATCAACAAGCACTGAAGCATCATGCTCTTTCCATCAGTGGAAAGGGATTAAAGGACTCTCCAAATAACATCCTCTCTGTCTCCCATATTTGAAATTAAAGGCAAGCCAGAAGCTATCAAGTGTAACTTTAGCCAGGCAGAACCCATCTGAAGAGAATACAGTCACATCTCTTCCGTTTAAAAACAAGGATAAAGGAGTGCTGAAAAACCACCACTTTTTCAAATCACAGAGAATGGTATTTTATGATTGAATCTGTGACTCCCTAAGACAACTCTACCCAGAGAGTTTCCACCATCATCTCAGATCAGGTCTTTGCAGCTCAGCTTCTCATCTGTGCTGAGAGCTCAGGCATCCCACACACTTGGGGGCTGGAATACCAGCTTTCTAAGTAACATGTGACAGCAGACACCAGAGTCAGGGACATGGATGTCGCTGAAGGGACTATCCACAGACTAGCTATGCTATTAGAGCATAAAATATCTAAACAAGGTCAGTCCCATGCTCCCTTTAATCCAGCACCCTGCCCTCGCTGAGAAGTGTCATCTAAACACCAGCTTCAGGATGAAGGACATCCTCTAAAAGCATGTTTCCACTCCTGACCATATAGATTAAATCACCTGCTGTCCTGTCCGTAAAAAATAATCAGGAAGACTAACTGAACAACAACAAAAAAGGTCTAGTGGGACAAGGTGAAGTTTACTTCCGCTTCTCCACCCAGCCAGAAGTTCCAGACTGGTGGCTTGGGAGGTTGGGTCTGTCTCCTTTAGGTGAGGAAAATTCTCTCCTTTACATCACCATGCCCATACCCTGCTTCACTCACAAACGTGACCTATCTGGCCTTGTCCTAGACAGTGTCCCAAGTTCACTCCTATGAACATTTAAAGATACAATTAAAGAGAGAGGAAGATGAACTGGCCAGGCGGTAGGGTGGGGGCAGAGAATCTGCGGTGGTTTTAAAACTTGTTGGCAGGGCTTCCCTGGTGGTGCAGCGGTTGAGAGTCCGCCTGCCGATGTTGAGGATACGGGTTCGTGCCCTGGTCCGGGAAGATCCCACATGCCGCGGAGCGGCTGGGCCCGTGAGCCACGACTGCTGGGCCTGCGCGTCCGGAGTCTGTGCTCCGCGAAAGGAGAGGCCACGGCAGTGAGAGGCCCGCGTACCGCAAAACACAAAACAAAACAAAAAACTTGTTGGCAAATTCTGTGATATTTCTCCCATCTAGAGGTGGAGTCAAATTCCCCACCTCTTGAATTTGGGATGGCTTATTCACATCCACCGAATAAAATGTGGTGGAAGCTGTGCTGGTAACTTGCAAATTTAGATCAAAAGAGCAACAGAACTTCTGTATGGCGCTCTCTCTCACTCTCTCACTCTCTCCTTCTCTCTCTCTCTCTCGCTCTCGCTCTCGGCCTTGCTCTCTGTCTCTCTCCGCGCCCCCCCCTCTTTTTCTCATTCAGGATCTTCACTTGTGGAACTCAGCCACCAAGCCACATGGAAGCCAAGCACCCATGAAGAGGCCCACGTGGAGAGGAACCAGGGTTCCCCATCCCAGCCTTCTGGCAAGCCCCTCACCTCAAGCCCCCAGCCAAAAACCAGAGCCAACTTGCCAGCCATGAGAGGGTGCCATCATGGCAGTGGGTCCTCCAGCCTCCAGTTGACCTGTCCCAGCTGATACCGTGTGGAGCGTGGAGCAGAGATGAGCCTTCCCACCCAGCCCAGCTCTGATTAAAGATTCGCAAGGCATGTAAGTGATTGCTGTGCCCCCTGGTTTTGGGGTGATTTGTAATGCAGCAATATCAGAACAGACGCTTAGACTCTAAAACTTTTACTAGTAATTCCAATATGGAACCTATTAAATATGTCTGTCTTCATCTAGTGAAAGGACAGAAAAATGAGGGAGAAGGCAGGTTCTATAGCTTCTATATTTTTTAAAACCCCCCAAAAAGGTACCTGTGACCTTTTACACTTGACGTTTTACTCACTTTTAAGGGCTATAAAAAATGGAAGAGGAAAGAGGATGAATGCTAAGGATGCTGGGAGTGGAGAGCCAGACGTGAGGAGGCATGCCTATCCCTGCCCCTTCACTGTAAAAACCCTCACAATACTTCCTTTTTCTTCCCAAGCAGCTTATTTTTGCTGGCAAGATTATTTACAGTCAACCCTTCTTCCTAGAAGTACATCAGATCAAATTCCAAAAACACTCATTCAATAACATTCAAGGGGTGAGGGTTGAAGCTCTGAAGCCTTAGGGCATGTTTTTTTCCTGAAAATTATTCTGCACACTCCATCACATGAAGTTCCTGAAATTCACCCAGCAGCATGTCACTTTCTTGTTCAAAAACAAATGAGCACTCCCTTTTACTTACTGTATTAAATCTAATTTTCTTTGTCTCTCTTTTATGGTATCATGGCTTCCCCTTGTATACGGAACTATACTTCCCAATCTGCCTTGGTTATTCTCACCTCTAAGCTTTGATTCATGCCAAGCCGTAGCCCCTTACCTATGTCTTTTTCATCAGCCAACTGTCGTTCAAAGCCATATTCAAGCCTAATCTCAATTTTTAAAAAAATTCCCTGACCACTGCAGCTGACAGCAATCCCTCTCTCCATGTGAACTCTTACGGCACACTCACAATCCCCGGGGCCCATCTGATATTTATGCACATCTTCCCATTCTCCACCACTCATTATGGGTCCTTCAAGTGCAGGACCATATGTCATTCATCTTTACATTCCTCTCCATCACTCCAAACATACCCACAGCCCCACTCAGTATCTTGAATATCTTATGTGCTCAATTACTGCTTATTAGATTAGTTAAACGAACTAAACAATATGGCAAATAGTCTGCAAAGTTCCATCTAGTAATACTTTTATTTTCACCAGTAACTACTCTTAAGGAATGAAGCTTTAATTGGGCAATTTTGAGCCTGAGCCAGCCAGCTGGGGTTGGTAAGTATTTGGTCGGGGAGGGACTGAGGAACACTCAAATGGGGAGGTGGCTGCCTATGTTAGACCTACCCAGGGAAATTTATCTTGTTTATTATGTATGAAGAAAGGTGTAGAAATTATTTAGTGTAAACCTTCAATTTACAGATGAAAACAGTAAGACTCAGAGAGGATAAGTAATAAGTCCCAAAGCAGCTGGTTATCAGCAGAACTGGCCTTGACCTAATTTCTCCTGACTCCTGTTCTAGCATTCTTTTTTTTTTTTTGCGGTACGCGGGCCTCTCACTGCTGTGGCCTCTCCTGCCACGGAGCACAGTCTCCGGACGCGCAGGCTCAGCGGCCATGGCTCACGGGCCCAGCCACTCCGCGGCACGTGGGATCCTCCTGGACCGGGGCACGAACCCATGTCCCCTGCATCAGCAGGCGGACTCCCAACCACTGCGCCACCAGGGAAGCCCCTAGCATTCTTTCCACTACAGAAAACTGGAGGACTACTTTTTCTCAATAAGCACTCCTCTTTAAAGAGCAGCCTATAGACAGTATTTCAAATTGAACATTTAAATGATCTTTTTAAAGTCAATTTTGACTGTGAAGAGTGACCCCAATTGCTAGACATTTTCTTCTCAAGGAAAAAAAAATCCACTATTTTATTCCTCTGACTGAGAAAGATGCATTCATGCATCTAACTTGCAAGCAATTTCTCCAAAGGAAAAGGGGATTCTCATCTGAGCACTGCATCATACAGTGTCTCTGGGATGAAAACAGTGAACCAGACCAAGTAACTGGCATAGCCAAAAGAAAAATATAAAAGATGAAAGCCGATGCATTAAAAACAAACCCAGAACCCAGGACATTTCTCAAGTAAATGTGTGCATTTACTTGAGAAATTGATAAAAAGCACCTTAAATTACAAACCCTTTTCTTTAAGAGGCTTAGCAATCACTCCTTGTTAGTATACTAGCAAATCCTTTTTACCAGATTTACCTTCCAGATTCTAAGATCAATTAAATCTTTCCACTGACCTTGTCAAAATAGGCCTTTCTCATAACAAGAAGTAATAAAGGCAATTCCATGGCCAAGATTAATAAGATCAGACAGGTAGGCTGACACAGACAGCAGAACAAAGTCCCCGAGTAATTTTTAATTTAAAAAAGTAACTCATGAGAAATGAGTACTCCACTTTGTTTTCAAGTTCTGGCTCTATATTTTGATTAAATACGGCAAAGTTATTTATCTATAGCTATATCTATATCTGAGATGTACATACTTGTCAACACATATGTCAAAATAGAAATTTAAGGAGTACAGTGGTATACAGTAGTTAAGACCCCATCCTCTAAAGCCAACTACCTAGCTGAAATCCCAGCTCTGTCACATCCTGTGTGATGTTGGGAGAGTTACTTAAAACATTTTCTAGTTCAGTGTCTTGATCTAAAACATGAAATTGAAATTATTAGTTAATTCATAAGGTTGTTATTAGGAATCAGTGACAGTATATGCAAGGGACTTAGTGCCTAGTAAACACATAAACATTAGCTGTTATTATTATCTGGGAGAGGGACAAAATTATTAATATGTGACTACAGATGGTCTTCCCCTATCCCCTCCTGCTTGTCAGGTCAGCTCCAGGGTTTTCTCTTGTTGCACTGTCTGAGTCTGGGTGTGAGAAAATACACTACAGAGCATTCAAACTCTATTTCCGGGGGGAGGTTCTATGTAGGAAAAAGGGTCATGGGTCGGCTGTGTGTGGGCTTGGGGGAAGATGGCTAAGTGTATGAGCTAGACAGTACGTGTCAGCAGGAAAGTAACAGAGAAGCCATTTAGAAATGAGATGGCAATATGAAGAGAGAGGAAGTTTCAAGCAACTGCGGCATGAAATAGAATTGAAAAGAAAAGGTAGATTTAAGAACTTCATGTTCATTTCATGTTCTTTGAGAGTTATGATAAAGATAGGAATTAATTTTTTTTGTAATTGCTTTGGACTATGGGACATTGTTCCCTTGGATGTGAGGCTGTACTGAGATTGAGCCTCAATTTCATATGGGTGCAGAGCAAGTTAGAGAGACAGAACAATTTGCAGTACATGGCTTCAGATTTACAAGAACAGATTATCACAAAGTGGTAAACATCACTGAGCAGAGCACACAGCTTTAAAAAGCAGCTAAAACATTCCCTCCATGTATTCAACTAGAGGCCTTTAAAAAATATTTTGGCAATAGGTATCCAGAGCCATAAAAACATTTATACCCCTCCATGGGGTACTAATTCATCCTAAAGGAAAAAAAAAAGAAACGCTGTATACAAGAAGATGCTCATGGGAACATTATTTATAATAGTAAAAAAAAAAAAAAAAGAAAAGAAAGAAAAAAGGAACCAACCAACCAACTAACCAAAATAAAGTGCCCTGATTTAATAGAATGATACCACTTTGTTTAAAATGATAATGTTGAAACTTGGGAAAATTTCTTAAAAACCCAGAACACTGATGATGATCCTGGAGCTGTCCGCTTCCAGCTTAAGGACACAGAAAAGATCACTGCCCTTAGAATTATGGGCTATAGCCTGTTTGCTGATGCTTTCTGGCTAACCCAGGCTTCTCCAGGCTTTCAGAACTCCTTTATTTTCCTCAGACAAAATGACTTTAGGAGATTAACCCTCATCCAATTAAACTAGTATCTGCAACTGCCCACCAGTTTAAAGAGATCTGGGCCTGGCCCCTCTTATTCTCCTTAGTTCTAGTAGAAGAATAACAAGTAAAACTTTTTGCATTTATTCTTCTGGTTTTGAAGCTTTTTAAGTTTCACATCCTCTATTGGATTCAGAGGGTTAATAAAGCCTTTGATAACACATTTCTTTTTTTTTTTTTTTTTTTTTTTTTTTTGCGGTATGCGGGCCTCTCACTGTTGTGGCCTCTCCCATTGCGGAGCACAGGCTCCGGACGCGCAGGCCTAGTGGCCATGGCTCACGGGCTTAGTTGCTCCACGGCATGTGGGATCTTCCCGGACCAGGGCACGAACCCGTGTCTCCTGCATCGGCAGGCGGATTCTCAACCACTGCGCCACCAGGGAAGCCCAACACATTTCTTTAAATAACAGTCCCAGCACGCCTGGAACAGTAAGTAGAAACCTGGGAACAATGCTCTTGCTGAGAACCTGTGTGATCTCTGCCACGTAATCTATAGAATCAGACCTGGGTTCTTATTTAAGGAACTTGCAGAAAAGGAGAGAAACATAACTTGTTAACACCATTCATTCCTTCATTCATTCATTCCACAAATAAGCACCGAGAATGTGCCAGACACCACTGGGAGCACAGACGACTGTCACAGTCCCAAGCTGCAAAAGATGCACCGAACAGTTAATTCTCATAAAATGGGATGAGTGCCTTGAGAGAGGAAGTGTGGGGAGACAGAGGAGACAGCTAAGCCAGCTTCCAGTAAGTCAGGGAAGAGGAGGCCACATTCTCCCTTGATTCAATCGGAAGGATTTCAAATTAGTCGTAGAAAAAATGAAGAAATAGGCCCAATTCAGACTTTGTATTCTTATTTCTAAGCCATATTCTTTCAGCCTGTCCTGTCCTATTCTCCTAAACACCGCCTCCAAATACCATTTCAAAAGCAGACACCATAAATGTAATCTGAGAACCAAAGTCCCCTCAGCAAATAGCAGATAAGCTAACATTCTCCAACAACCCACTGTGGGCCAGGCCCTCATCCAACTGCCAACCTTGCCATTTTGATTTTCTCTGTCTTGGATGAAAATATTCTCTCTCTCCATCCTGGTATGGTTTTAATTTAGCTCTGTGAATGACAGTAGTAGGAAGTAGTTTATTTTGGTTTTAAGTAGAAAGGAAGACATATTTTGTTGTTTTTTTAAGAGTGGCAAAGGGCATGCTGAATCATCTTCTTTTGCCTGACATCGTATAGACAATGTGCTATTTTTATAGAAAAGATTCATCTTCTCTAATTCTGATGGTGTCCTGAGTAGCCTCAGTGTGACAAGTCAGAGAAACCACACAGTGACACAGACTTGTCACAAACACAATACATTAACAGGTGCCCCTCACCTCTCCTGGAAAAACTACCAAGGCTGCTTGTTCCCGTGAGGCTGAGACCCTTACAGCTTCATGCAGGATGGGAATTTGAGAAGATAGGGAGTCAACATTGATCCATCTCCATTGTAATCCCACTAATACAAAAACCCTAACCTTCAAAATCTGATTTTAGCCACTCCAATAAAATTTCAGGAGAAAAAAACAATTTTGAAACATGCAGAAGTTTGCAAAAGTTATCTACTTCACATAAATAGTACTAACTCATGTGCCTGAGTTCTCCCCCGAGGCAGGGGGGATCCAGAGGAGTTCAGGGAGGGCCAAGAAGGGCAACAGAGAAAGACAGGGCTGAGGAAACAGGGCAAGAAAGAGTCCAGCCAACCACCCAATGCAAAGGATCTAGGTAAAGGGGAGATGCAGGCAGAGAACACGAGAAAACAAAGGAGAATGGAACAAATCTGGAGGTGCTGTTTATAGGGTGCCTGTGGAGAAGGCGTGAGCCAGGGAGGGCCCAGAACCATTTCAGAAGGCACAGGCAATACAATTAAAACCCTGGCTGTGCTCCTCGCAATTGCTCACTGCCCACCATCCAGGGAAAAAAGGGTCTCTTCAAGAGGCAGTGCCCTGGAAAATCCCTCAGGAACGTGTCTCTCTGGGTCCTTGCACTGCCGCTTGTCAGAAATTTCAGCACAGCTAGCTTTGGTTCTTGCGCTGGAGTGAATTGGCTCAGCACCAGCTGAACTAGCTGGCTTCATTTATCGGCCACGTTGGATGAAAAGCACATATTAAAGCTCTATGCGGCAAGATGCTCACACCATGTAAGTCATGTGAGAGGCAAAACCATCTGAGCAAACAGTGTGGGCGGCGATGCCTGATGGAAGGGCAGATAGAAGCGCTGGTGTGATTCAAACGTTCAGTGCACTTGTTCTTTCTCTTCCGGCTTCCTCCTTCCCTCCCGACCCTAATCACAAAGAGCTCAATTATTATTATTTTTTTAACATCTTTATTGGAGTATAATTGCTTTACAATGGTGTGTTAGTTTCTGCTGTACAACAAAGTGAATCAGTTATACATACACATATGTTCCCATATCTCCTCCCTCTTGCGTCTCCCTCCCTCCCTATCCCACCCCTCTAGGTGGTCACAAAGCACCGAGCTGATCTCCCTGTGCCATGCGGCTGCTTCCCACTAGCTATCCACCCTACGTTTGGTAGTGTATATATGTCCATGCCACTCTCTCACTTCGTCACAGCTTACCCTTCCCCCTCCCCATATCCTCAAGGCCATGCTCTAGTAGGTCTGTGTTTGTAGTGAGGTGGATGGACCTGGAGTCTGTCATACAGAGTGAAGTAAGTCAGAAGAAGAAAAACAAATACCGTATGCTAACACATATATATGGAATCTAAAAAAAAAAAAAAAAAATGTCATGAAGAGCCTAGGGGTAGGATGGGAATAAAACACAGGGCTCAATTATGATAAGGAAAGGTGTGTCACCTTTTCCCAAAGTCAAGTGAATTCACGAATTTCCATTATTAAGCTAAAATATATGTATTAACTATAAAGGCTGAAAATGTAAACTGCTTCAACAAATATTACAATATATTAAAATATATAAGGACAATGAATGAAGGTTGATAAAGAACATCAATCTATCATGGAGATCTTCCCTGGATTTTGTGATTGACAGGAAACACTCTATACTATAATAATACAAATGGCCAAGATCCCAGCCGTGCCACCTACCAGCTGGCTGAATTTAGGCAAGGTAACTAACAGCTGTGTCTAAGTTGTAAGCAGGATTCATAATGGATTGTTGCCTAAGTGTCCATCAACAGATGAATGGATAAAGAAGATGTGGCACATATATACAATGGAATATTACAAAGCCATAAAAAGAAATGAAACTGAGTTATTTGTAGTGAGGTGGATGGACCTGGAGTCTGTCATACAGAGTGAAGTCAGAAGGAGGAAAAAAAAATACCGTATGCTAACACATATATATAGAATCTAAAAAAAAATGGTTCTAATGAACCTAGGGGCAGGACAGGAATAAAGACGCAGATGTAGAGAATGGACTTGAGGACACGGGAAGGGGTAAGGGGAAGCTGGGACGAAGTGAGAGAGTGGCATGGACATATATTCACGACCAAATGTAAAACAGATAGCTAGTGGGAAGCAGCCGCATAGCACGGGGAGATCAGCTCGGTGCTCTGTGACCACCTAGAGGGGTGGGATAGGGAGGGTGGGAGGGAGACACAAGTGGGAGGGGATATGGGGATATATGTGTACATACAGCTGATTCGCTCTGTTGTACAGCAGAAACTAACACACCATTGTAAAGCAATTATACTCCAATAAAGATGTAAAAAAAAAAAAAGGATTGTTGTGAGGATTAAAGAGTTAAAACACATGAAGCATTCAGAGCAGTTCCTGGCACAAGGCCGCTGCATCGCACACCTTCTGGGTGACATTCCCAGGGCTGTCTATGAGGAAGGTGCCCCTGGGACCTGTGCAGTGCACAGCTCACGCCCAGGCCTGGCACAGAACAAGTGCTATTTGCTGTTCTTCTCATTTACTGGGTCTTTACTATGTACTAAGTAATGTGCCAAGCAAGTTTCAAAGATTTTCTTGCTTAATCTTCATAATAACTCCAGGAGGTAGGTACTCTTATTATTCCCATTTTAGAAACGAAGAAACTGAGGTGCAGAAAGTTTAAGTAACTTACCCAATATAAGCCAGGACATCAGGATTCAGACCCTGGGTGCCTAACTACAGCTCAGGCTCTCTGTACACACCACCTGGTTAGGCAAGGAAGGGACCAGGTCATTCTTAGATTAAATCGACTAGTTTATGCAATTAATCCACAAGCATACTCTATCGGGAAAAAGAGGCTAAATCACTCCCTCATCTCCAGAACGTGCAGTCCAGGGATCATTAGCTGCTGCCACCACCTTTCCCCTGATGCTGTGAAATGGGGAGCCATATCCAGAATTAACAAAGAGCATCACTTGTCCAGAGTCAACAAAGACCTTTCTGTGCCCACAGCTCCTAACAAGGGCACATGTAATTAGCTAAATAAGCAAACCAGTAGGTTGATAATAGAAAGGTCAACACAAATGTATCTGCTAATTGGCTGACAGGCCCACGTCCCAGCAAATCTGAGGCAATTTCACTGCCCAGGAAAGATGAGAATTTCAGGCCTTAGCTTTTTGGACTCCCTCTTGCTGTCCAAGAAGTAACACCGGGTGAGGATACTATTTTAAACCAGTAAATCCCAGTGACGCATGCAAAGAGAAGTGGGGCTGACACAGAGTGGGGGAGGCGCAGATGAAGCTCCAGCAAGTCCTGTCCTCCTCTTCCCACGACAGTCCTTCCCTCTCCTGACTACCAGTTCTCCATGCCATTTGGCTGCCTGTTGCATTGGGGACAATCTGCACTTTCACAGTTGAAAGGACAGACGTCTTGAGGACGCATGACAGAATGAATGGACTCTGCAATCAGCCCAACTGAGTCGGAATCTTGGCTCTGCCACCCGCCACTGTGTGACTTGCCAAAAACCCCAAGAGTCTTCTTAGCCTCGGTTTCCTCATCTATACGTCTGGGACACGAACAGTGTCTATCTAATGGTATTGACGTAAAGATGAGATGCATGTCAGCTTCCAGAACTCCATAAATAAAAGTTGCTATTCAAGACTCTGTATTGATTGAAAGTGGTGACACATTTTTTTTCTTTAATTTACAAGGACATAGACATTCAAATGTTCACTATGCTCTCCAAAGCAATCACCTTAAGAATATCTCTAGGCAGCATATTTTTCCCTGAAGCTTCCTTTGCTTAACATGTTTCTGGAACTTCTCCTTTGGAACGGCCTCCAGCAGGAATACCTGTGGTGATGACAAACCTGTCTCCTTTGGGGATGCCTCATGACCAGAATGATCATTCAGAGGCCAGCACAGTGTCAGGAAGAGGAGCATCCTTCCAGTCCAGAGTGAGGGGCAACTGTGAAGTTCCAATCTGGTCCCAATACGTATGTCCCGTTCAATCGGCTGCCACTGTTCCCCATCCTACACACGAGAGTTCTCAAGCCTCACCTCCTGCTCTCAGGACTCGGTGCCCACTACTCCTCCTGAATGGAATGGTACAGTCTTTCTCCCTGATCCCTCTGGAAATATCCTACTTACCCACCACGCCCCAGCCCACATTCAACCCTTCTGTGACGCTTCTCCTCTGCCAGTGAGGCAGAACGGCACAGAGGGTAGGAACACAGACATGAGGGTCCAATGACAGGGCTCAAGAGAAGCAGCGGCCCAGCTGGTGATGTGCATGGACCACGGAGCCAGGCTGCCTGGGTCTGAATCCTGCCCCTACAATGTGGCCACGAGCTCTGTGATCTTCGATGAGTTACATCACTTCCCCATGTCTCAGTTTCCTCAATAGTGAGATAGAATAAAGCATAGTAGCTACTTCAAAGGTCTGTTTTGGAGATTATATAAAGCACCTAGAACAGTACCCTACAAATATTTAATAAAGTCCTAGATCTATTGTCTCCTAGCTGGGTGACTTTGGGTGGGTTATTTAACCTCTTTGCATCTCAATTTCTTGACTTTAAAATGAGGGTAAAAAAATAGCGTCAACTCTGTATGACTGTTGAGGATTAAATAAAATAATACATATATGATGTAATTTGCCTAGTACATAATGTATGTAGAGCCTTGTATATGATAAGATATCAACAAAACAGTAGTTTTTTTTTTTTTAAAAAAACAGTTGTTTCTTCTGAACTCCGTAACACCTTTTTTGTATCTCTATTATGGCACAAATCAAATTATAATAACCTAGACTGGAAACTCCTGGAGGACAGGAACTGTGTCATCATTCTTCTGATAAAGGGAAAACCTGTTCAGCTGGCAACTAGGATGTTAGGGGGAAACTGAAAATTGAAACAGAAACCATAACTTGCAAAACTGTATTATAATGCACAAAATAGAAAAATTGTACCAAACAATGACATGCAAGACAAACTAAGTTCAGACTCAACACCGGCTCATTCAGATGCATGGTATTCTAAGCAAGACCACAGACAAACTAACCTAACAGTAACTCCACAGTTATGTGCCCCAAAGATAATACCACAGACTGTTTCAGCAACTTCCTACATTACAAATTCTGGCCGATCTTTGCCAAAGCCATCCTCTGACTAACTCCAGTCCTGCAAACTCTACAGATGTCCTTCCCTAATTTCCACCTGTTGAAATGCCCCACAATTCTCCATGATGTGTGCTCTCCCTTACTGCAGCCAGCTAATAAACCTAAGCGTGTTTGACGATGGTGTGTCCTGAGAGTCTTGTCTGGTGGGCTTTAACACATGTTGGTGTGCCAAGGCCTTGGAGCAGCACCTGGTACTAAGCAGGCATTTAATAAATTGCATCTTGAACAGAAGAATGGGGTAATGAGACTCTTTTGCTTTTGTAACTTATGAGTTCTGAAGATAATTCTAAATAGAGAGTTTCAAAAATATTAAGAACTACATCAAGCAGCCTTGAGGAGACTATGTATATAATTTTCCAAGCTATATACCTTAAAGAGCAATCTCAACTGAAAATATGTAATCGGGAACACTGATTAAAAAACAGTCTTGGACTTGCCTAGCAGTGCAGTGGTTAAGACTCCGAGCTTCCAATGCAGGGGGCATGGGTTCGAACCCTGGTCGGGGAACTAAGATCCCACATGCTGTGCGGCTTGGTCAAAAGATAAAATTTTTTTTTTAAAAGTTACAAAAAACCAGTCTTGTTGCTGTGCACTGATACACATCAAGTATAATTCATGCTCTACTGGAAATGATAAACTAACTGAGGACACACGAGGTAAACACGCAAGTGGACATGGTCTGTGTTCCCACAGCACCTAGCAGAGGATCTTGCTCGCAGCGGTTGCTTACAGAAACGTGTTCATTGGTTACTGACGGGGATTTTACTCTGTCAGTAATAACTGGCTGAGAGCTTTTAAGTGGAGGCAGATCCTGATAAATATGAGAGTCTAGGAAACTCATGTAGCAAAAGCAAAGAAATTCTGTGAGCAGGCAGGCTTGTGGGAGGTTATCTCAATAACCAGACCAGTAGGAAGGTCCTTGCCTATGGGGGTTAACAGTGGGAAAGGAAACAAATCTATCTTGCAGAGCAAGGTTAACAGTGGGAAAGGAAACAAATCTATCTTGCAGAGCTAGAAGAGATGACCGTGATGACTAAGTGAACGTGAGGGCGTGTGGAGGGCACCAGAGGTAAAGATGCATCAATGTTTAGCACGACAGCGATTTGGAAAATGATCCTGATGCAGACAGGAATAGCTGCCAAGGACAGAGATGATCTTTTCATCAGTGCTAATGCCTATTATCATGGGGTTTGGGCTCTTAGGTTAAAGCAAAGGTATGGCATTGCATTAACCACTACCTACTGCTCTAACACCATGAAGAGGTCGGATCAATAAGGGTGAAAAGATCTTTGTACCCACGTAGAGTCACTAACTATAAGCACCTCATTGATCCTAGCTACTCAAAACCATGACACACCTTCATAAGGCATGATACACAGATTTTTTTTTTCTCTAGCTTCGCTCAAAATCCTAATAAAACTAATTTAAGCTATGAGAGTCAATGACTCTTGAAATTTAAGCCAACTCACCACTAGAATGAATAGCTTATGAACCTTTTTTTTTTTTTACTTTTTTACTTTAACATTTTTGTGATTTAAAGAGAGCAGCCAATATGACTGAAGACAAAGCCAGACCAGACATTTTTCCAAGCTAGGGAAAAAGGAAATACAGTCGAGACGAATAACAGTGAAAATTAACTAAATGACATAAATACATAATACCTTTAAAGAGCATGTTTTTATTTTATTTTTTCCAGAGCCTTTTATGTGAAGGTAGCTTTGCCCAAGAATCCATCACAAATATGGAAAGGAAAAGTGGGGTTAATTAAATAGGAAGAAAACATCACAGCAAACAGGAGACTGACAGCGTCCACTGCATCATATTTAAGATTCGATATAAAGTATTTCAGAGAGATAGTCCACCGGGAAAAGGAAGATCAAATATGAATTTCTTTTCCCAAGAATGCAATCTTCTGGGCACTGCCGATTCATCACTCACTAAAAACCTGCAGCTGAAGAAAAGCATTTTCGGATCCCTTTGCTGAAATTGCTGCAACCAATCTATTTTCAGCTCTATTTCTCTGAGACTCACAGCAGAAGTTCTTAAATGATCCTGGGGCCAGGTTTTGTTAAAGTTGCCAGAAGCATTTAAGATGGTTTTGTTGCTTTGCTTTCATTTTCAAATAATCTGCAACTGAAGGTACTGGGCTAGAGTGAATGCTTTCCCAGAAGCAGGCCTCTCTGCCTCTTGGTCATCTGGGTCTGTTTTCATTAAATAATCATGCACCAAAAAAATCAATGAACAACTGGAAATGATTATTTAGTAATTACATTTAGCTCCAACAGAAACAACTCATTAGGACAAGAAGAGCACGCACGGTTACGATGGCCATTTTTAACTCTGAAAATGCCAATTGGGGCAACCAACAATGCAAGCTATGCCAGTCCCCCTCCTCCCTCAGGGCCCCTGGAGGTCAAATTCAGGCTTCGCATCTTGTTAAAGGCAATACCTTTCTCACCACACAGTGAGGCCGAGGAAACTGGAGAAATCAGGGTCTGTGCACTAAAAAACTTCAGAACAGGCTAAAGGAGTAGCAAGTTTTTAAAACAATAACACTGGCTCTATAGAAAACGGATTTGCTCATTAACTGAATGCACTTACTTTGAATTTCCTCTAAACATAATGTCACGAGTAATCATTTCAGGGGCTCAAATAGCAACAAACCATTTTGCTCGCTATTCCCCATCCCTGCTACGACACCCACAACCCTACTCCACTTCTCCTGCCCCCGTTGTCACCTATACTGTTGGCTTCCTGTTGGGTTTGACTAATGGGGGCACCAGACAAAGACGGGAGGGCTGGGAGGAGAGCAACGGGGTTTTGTTTCCCCTACTCTCTCCCTGTTTCACCTCAGTGTCTGACCACAGTTATGGCCCTTCACCGCTACGGCTCCGGTCGAGTGGCCCTTCCGCCATGCTTACAACCCTCCCTGGACTCCACTATTCGTCCCTCTTGTCCCTTTGGCCTGGGGATAGCAACGGCTTCCTGCTGCCACTAGTTCCTGGGGGCTAGGCCACCCCTTGTTTGTTCTCATAACCCTGCCCGTGGGTTTGCAATAGTCCCTTCCTTCACTAAACTCTCTTCATTCAAACCCTCCGAGGTAAATTCTGTTTCATGCCAAGATCCCAATGCAACCACTTTGCAAAATAAATATAGCAGTGCTTGTTTCCTCACTGAAGACGGTGAGCAAACACAAAAAGAAGACCAGGGTCTATGAAAAAAACCTGCATGAGCAAAACAAACCTCCACCAACCTGTTTTGGCAAACTTGATGTATTTAATGTCACAATGTCAAAAACAGCAAAATATAGCTTAATATTCCTCCTTGCTAACTTCTACTCCTTTTTTTTTGAAATGAAAGGGAAAAAAATCTCACTCCCACCATCAAAAAAGCCTCCACTGCATAAACCCCAGGAAAGCCTAATTCTAAAGACTAGTGATTCTCCATAAGTCCCATGGATGCTTAGGACAGATGAGCTTTTTTCCTATTCTTATGCTTTTGCAACTACAAAAAGAA
Source organism: Kogia breviceps (assembly GCF_026419965.1). NCBI lineage: Eukaryota > Metazoa > Chordata > Mammalia > Artiodactyla > Physeteridae > Kogia > Kogia breviceps. The sequence continues at coordinate 45,147,115 of NC_081326.1, forward strand.
AAGGAACATTTTCTGAGTCTTCTTCTTTGGTGCCCAGAATTTAATTCACTATACTGCAGAATGGGTGATGATACTGCCTTTCAAAAACTAGAATCAAGTAACAAAATAGGGAATAAATAAATAAAAGCCCTGTTTTAACCAAATTGTAGAAGGTGGTATATGACACTCTTAAAATCTATTATCAATTCTAAAACTATATCTCAGACAGCAGTTCTTTTTCTTCAGTCTAGGTATTTATTTGTTTAGCTGGAGGCTACAATTCTTTTACTATCATTAACCCACCAAAAGCATGTTTGTTGAACTTGCAACAAGTTGATCAATTGTACAGTTTTCTAGTCTAAATGTAATGTTTTCGTTGGATCCTCTTTTTTTTTTTATTAAGCTATGGGCCGCTCCTAACATTGTAGTTATGAATTAATAAGCAGAGCACATGTTTTAACCCAGGCACAATTAACTAATCAGACTATCTCTCCTGCATTTTACTTTAACACAGGGTTTGTTATTCTCACCTCAACCCCTCTCAATGCATTCTCCAGATCCATTCTCCACCCTCTCCTCTTCCTCTGTGCCCAGCAACTGTATTGTCCATTCCCTGACCTCTGGCTTCTTGTTAAGTGTCGCCAGTGGGGGACCCCACAGGAGCACAAAGACCCATGTCCTCTGAACACTGGAGTCTTAGGTTCTGGCAGTGGCTGGTTCTCCAACTACACATCCCTGACTACTGCTGCACCTGGTGGCTGGTCCCAAAGAGGGGAAAGCTTTTCACTGCTGAAAGCTCTGGTTGCCTTAATATCCTTTGTTTCTCTCATCCTGCCTACATCTCCATAAATAGCACTTTTGCTAAATTCTCTCCAGGCTCTTCCAGAGTGTGCTTTCGGTTTCCGGCTCTGTCCCCAGACTGACAGAAGCAGAACTTGGGATGCAAAGCACTAGGTACCCCTCAGGCAAGGGGAGGTCTCCCAGGCACTGGTTTCTGAGCACTTGTCAGGTGTGCCCAGGGTCTGCCCCTGGCTTTGGAAGAGCAATGGCGAATGAGTTCTAGTGTCTGAGAACCACCTGGGAGCTTATTAAAAATGCAGATTCGAGGAAAGACTAAAAAACTATCACAGATTGGAAGAGACTAAGGAGACATGATGACTACATGCAATGTGTGTCTCCTGCACGGAACAGAAAAAAGGACATTAGTGCAAAAACTGGTAAAATTTGCATAAAGTCTATAGCTTAATTAGTATTAACGCATTGATATTAGTCGGTTAATTTTGAAAAATATATTCTGCTTATGTTAACATTAGGGAAGCCAGGTGAAGGAAATATAGGAACTTTCTGTACTATTTTGCAACTTTTCTATAAATACATTCCAAAATAAACGGTTTATTTTTTAAAAAAGCAGACTCCCAGACCCTGCTCCAGACCTCTTGAATCAGAATTTCAGGAGTGGATATTTAAGCAGGTGGCTTGAGAACTAAACTTTGAAAATCACTGTCTCTAAAGGACGTGGAAACTATTATCTTAGGTTGAGATAAGGATGGAAACAATTGTTTACGAATGCCAAATTGCAGCATAATTACCTGACTATTTAAGGAAAAGAACTAATCAAAGCTTTGTCAAAGTTCACCTTCTATTCCAGTTAATTAGAATGATTCATCCCTCGACCAGTCTCAGTAGTTTCCTGCATAAAAACACTTGAAAAAGTACAGGTAATTATAGAACCAAAAAAAAGAAAATGACAGAAAAGCCCTTCCACTTCCTCCTCACTCTGAGATCAAGGGTTTTTTTTGCAGTATGCGCCCTTTTTATTCCGCCCAACTTTGAGTTTCCAAAAGAGCAGGGCCAACCAAACAGACTGCTGGATAGTGATTTTCCTCACCATTTTTTTTTTTTTTTTTTGCAGTACGCGGACCTCTCACAGTTGTGGCCTCTTCCGTTGCGGAGCGCAGGCTCCGGACGCGCAGGCTCAGCGGCCATGGCTCACGGGCCCAGCCGCTCCACAGCATGTGGGATCTTCCCGGACCGGGGCACGAACCCGTGTCCCCTGCATCGGCAGGCGGACTCTCAACCACTGTGCCACCAGGGAAGCCCAATTTTCCTCATCTTTTCCATCATGGGTTATCCTGTTTCCCTAAGCTTTAAGCTCCCCGAAGGCAGGAGCTCTATTTTCAGTTTCTTCTGTGTTTTTCTACAGCTCGGTTGAAATGTTCTTCATCTACTACTTTGATGGATTGACAACCTGCACTTCCCCACTATGCTCATATCTTTGCCTACTTATTTTAGATATAATTTTTATTATGCCACTGGAACGTGTAAGAAGGGGATGGGTAGAGGTGAAAATGCTGGCATTATTATTGCTCGTTCACCAACAAAAATGTTAACTGAGAATCTACTGTATGCCAGGTACTGCTCTAAGCACTGGGGATCTAACGGTAAATAAAATAATCTCCACTTTAGGGAGCTTAACGTCAGACCAGGGAGACAAGACGATTAAGCAAATAACTGCCAAACAAGTTATAGGTTCTCCCTTACCATCCTCACACTTAGCTCATCATGACAGGGCAACCTGAAGAGGAATTAGGAATAGGACAGGTAGGTTCTAGCTCCTGGTCTACCTCTGGTAAGAATGATTTTAAGGGAGGCATAAATCTTTCTGACCCTCAACGCTCTCATTCAAAAAAATGGGAATTAAAAAAAAAATCTATCTTTCTGTCTTCCGGGGGCTGTTAAAAATCTCAAATAACAATGGATGTGAAAGTGCTTTGAACACTGCAAAGTGTCATACAAATGTCAAGCAATAGAAGGTAATGACTTAAACTGTCCCTGCCCACTAACTCTAAACCAAAAAATTAGTGGTTCAGTGGTCTTCCCATTAAGCAGAAATTTCAGACAATAAGCATTTATAAAAGGCAATCCTTTCAAAGATCGAAGCTCTGTTGCTTTGGAGTTAGCAATTAATGAGAATTAGATTAACACCAAAGAACTGGGCCAGCGGAGAGAAGTCACCTGTGAAGAAAGGCGGCCTGTCATTTTATTCACAGCAGACCCACTCTGGCTTCACTCTCCTTGAATAAACGGGGCTCAGTTACTGCAACTCTTGTCTGAAATTGAAAGGGATTTCTTAGCCAGAGCCATTCAACATTTCTATTTTATTCAAAGAGAAGCTTCCAGATCAGAGATGAAAGAAAAGCTTCTCCAAGTCAGTGCTAGAGCATGTAAACCTGTGAGCAGTCTTCAGAGAATGTCTTATAAAAAATGATGCTTGGAGAGAAATTTTGAAAATCAGATTTGCTGTTTCAGATAAATACAGTTTCTATTCTCAGCTTCTAAGGTAGAAAATGTTCTATCAGAGCAGTTTACCATCTTCCTCTCTGTCTGGAGAAGTCGATGAGCTCCTAAGGGCTCTCTTTGGATGCCATGGTAACAGCATGATTCTGGTCAAGTCTGTTGCGTCTGGCGTACAGCTTAAGGAACTTTAAAAATACTACCTAAGAAAATATGCATGACAGCCCTGCTGGCATGCTTGAACTGGACGCACGACCCATTTCTCTTCAGGGGCACATACGCTTGTAAGCCTCAATGGTGTCCCAGCACCGGGCCAGCACTAGGGTAACTAAGTGAATGGAAGACACTCGCAAAGAACTCACAGTGGGTGCGGTCCTCCCCAGGGAGCCACAAGAATATATAGGAATGATATCGTCAAGTTTTAGCTTTTATTCCAAAATGTAAATTTTACTCTCTAGCTTTTGCTGTGACTTCAAGTGTGGAAGGCTTTCACGAAGATTACTTCAGTTAAATACAGACATGAGAAAAAGTTGACTGTTGAGCATGGGAACAGCAACGGCATCAGAAAGAAGTTTAAGCTGTTCATTTGGGTCTTCAAATGCGCTTAGCCTGCAAAATCATGAAGGGACAAAGGAGAACTACTGGCCTATGGAAAGGAACAGCATTTTTGGCTTTCTGGGTAAGACAGCATCACATCCAGCACGTGGGACTTCATCTCTGAAGCCTCCTCAGACGGTCTCCCTAAAGATGATACTTTCCCTTCACCTGGAAGTACTGAGCAAGTGTCAAGATGATGGAGACTTCCTCTTCACTGTGGTTAGTATACACGTGTGTGTCTCTACCACTGTCAGATTATATCAGCAGTCACTTTGGGGCTCACCATTTACATGAACCAATGACCACCTCAATCCTTTCTATATATGTGAAAGAAATCTGATCTACGACTCCAAAGAAAGCCCATGAGTGAGCTGAATTTCTTCGGGAAATATTTAGGAAGCACATGCTATAGGCAACATGCTGAACCAGGAGCTGAAGGAGACACAAAAGAAACATCATACCTGGCCCTTTTTCACCCTTTGGTGGAGGAGGAAGATAGACCCAAGGGAAACAGACAGGCAGCAGTTTGTTCTCTTTCTCTTGTCTCTTAGCCACTCTCCATTTCCTTATTGACCTAATGGAGTTCTCCTGGCCTTGGCCTCCACCTACCATGTCCATCAACCATTTTCTCCATCTTCATGATACCCCCATCTGACCCCCCACACACATCTTGGCCTCCCTTCCTCTGTGCCCAATATGAGAAGATTACAGTCTCTCCCTAGACCCCCCAATATCTCTGTTCTCTTCTCTTCCCAGCCCTGGATAATCCTGTATTCTATGTTCTCCGCTCTAACACTGAACACTCTTGGAGGAAAACCATGTAACCATGAAGATGCCTTCAATGAAACCATGAAGAAAGGACCACTGGAGAATGTTGATTCCCTAGTTAGAATGTAAGTTCCTTGCAGGAGGGACTGTGTCTCACAAAGCTTTGTTAAGCCCAAGGGCCCATCAGCAGGCTCAATAAATCCTTGTTGCAGTAAGTTAATACCAAAAACAAAAAATTAGAAAAGAAGGGTCCATACTCATACTTGGACAAATAGATTTTTTTAAACTTTCACACATGGTTTATATGCAAATAAACATTTATTTAATGCTTTAAAATAAAGCATTCAATAAAAGAGCCTTAAAAACAGCTGGTAAAAGTTATTCTGTGGATTTCAGAGTTGTAAATCTCTTCAAACTTCTAATTTAGAATTTTTATAACTTAAGATGGTTCTTCCTGGCAATTAAAGCAATGTAGTGAGATCTCACTACACTGCATGGCAAACCACCTCAAAAACTTCACCAAACAGAAGCCATCCTCAGGCCATATCTGTATTTCTCCCAGGGAAAAATGAAAGAGTCTCTCCATGTTGGCCAGAAAGAAAAATATCAAAGGAATCCTGAAACATCACGTTTCAAAGAGAAGAAAGTCAGCATCCTATGAGGGCAATGGCTGCTGTGAGGTGTAAGATTTCAGTGGGACATTGCTTCCTGAACAGGGGCCCCAATGGACTCCTGGGTCTCTCCACACTGGGAATACAGAATGCTCCTCCCTCATACCAGGGGCAACGCTGTCTCAGAGCTGGGTAGGGACTTCTGCTCTGCCAAGCCAACTGCACCACAGGCCACAATCCTCATACCCGCTTGGCAGGAACAAACCCAAATGTCACCTGATTATCCTACAAATGGAATAATGTCTAATAAGAGGCTGATTAGACAGCACACAATGTCATTTCCTCTAATTAAGGAACTCTTGAGAAAAACCAAAATAGCCACAAAGCACCATCAGCAAAGCAATCAGCAGCAACAATTAGCTGTCAACTCAGTCCTGAGCTGAGCCTTGTGTAGTGAGCAGGGGGGTTGTTATGGGTTTCCAATCAGTGTGGCCGCGGGAGGCAAGGGTGACCAGACGAGAAGAGGGGCTGGAGCCTGCTGCATGCTGAGGAAGTCTGCGGCAAAACCCTCGGGTTGGGGGACGGGGCGGGGGCGGGGCGGAGGCAGCAGCTTGTTGGTTGGTTTCTGTGCAGCAATGAAGTGGGGGGGGTGCTATAAAGAATCCTGCAGCAAGCTTCCAAAGCAGCTGGAAGTCTACTGGCTGCAGCCCATGCTGTTTATTTGCCCTGAATCATTCTTCTTCTCAACCTGAAACAACTCTACAAATCTTTAAAATCTGTAAGCAGTTCATCTCCATCTCCTTTATGAGGGTTTCACAACTTCAACACATGTGAATTCTCCCTTTGCTCAACTCTCATAAGAGGTTCCCATCTATATTACAAGGACATTAACTGTAGGAGTTGGGAAAAATATAACACAACTGTCACAATATGTCATAATATATAGTAAGACATTGTGTGTGTGTGACACACACATGTATGTAACGATTATTAGGAGGAGCATGATTCTCTCTTTCCCAGCATCCCTGCCTGGGCACATAAAATAAAACTGTTTGTCTTCTTAAAAGAAGGTGACTATTGGAAGGTGGCTTCTACCCTTCACTACATCCCTTCACTCCTCAAGGGAGTGACTCCTTGAATTGCTCAGACTGAGTGAGGGAAAGTTCATGGAGGTCTGGACACCCTCCTTTCTATTTCTGGCCTCAGCAGCATGTATTTTTCTTTTCCATGAAAGAAGACTTCAGCAATAAATCTAATAGGATGCCTGATTCTAGCTGATCCTGTCCATAATTTAAGCTCATTCTCCAATCCAGGATCACTGGGAATGAAGCTGATATTTAATAAAGCTCCCTGTCTGTCTGATATCTGCATTTAGTTCTCCATCCACAGCAAACCCAGCCCTGATTTCTTTTGCACCAACAATACGCCCAACTCAAAGATACATTTCCCAGCCTCCCATGCAGCTAAGGGTGACCACTAAGATTAAAGCATAATTCACTGGTCCCAGGAAACCAGGACAGCTCTTAACCTGGGCTGACTCAGCTAAGAGGCATGACCTTGTGCCCCTCTGTGTCCACCTGCTTGGAATACTTCCATGATGGTCCCAAGTTGAACAAGCTATGCTAAAACAATTTAATGATATTGCCAGAACTCTCTGACTTGATGTCTCTCACTGAGACATGGGGGCAGGGGGTGGGGGGAGGCTTCAAAATACCTGTATACAAAAGCAAAGGTGAAGACAAAAGGAAAGCAAATGCTATAATCCAGCAATCATGGCCAGCATTTTTTTTATGAAATCCAAGGAAAGAGGACAACTTAAGAATTGGGATAAATGTAAAATTAACCTTTCCTGAAAGTTGAGAAAAAAATAGAGAAAACCAGAATTCTGGCAGCACAATCGCATTGTTGCATCACAAGATACTCAAAGTTGGGAAGATTCAAAAGCTGAGGGTCTCTCAGCAAGAACCTTGTCTCTAAAGGTTCTTGGGATGGGTCCTTGCTAGAACCCTTTAGGCCAGGCTTTGAAGCATCAACAGAAACTTCATGTAGGAACCTGTTGCTTGAGCTGAACCCAAGGTGGAGAGGAAGAAAGAACTGCCCCTAGAAGGCAGGCTTCAAAGGTCTAAGAAATCCCTTTATAAGAGGAAGCAACAGACAAATCCCTGCTACAAGAAAGAATCAAGATTTTTGAGTGCTAGGAACACAAAGCTCAGAGAAGAATTTGAAACTAAGAAGCTTAACTATGCATATCAATGATAATTTTTCAATTAAATTCAATAATTTAACTAGAAAAAACATTTAAATGCCTTAATTTAAATATGTGTGCACTACAACCCAGTTTATTCTTGAAGTAGGGTTACCTTCACAATATTTTGACTTTGAAGGATTTTAATCTCATTATTAAAAGCACAGTTAGCAAAAAAAAAAAAAAAAAGAAAGAAAGAAACAAAGAAAAGAAAACAGTGATTGGGTAAAATAGGGGTCCCCAACCCCCAGGCCATGGACCGGTACCGGTCCATGGCCTGTTAGGAACCAGGCCGCACCGCAGAAGGTGAGTGGCAGGCCAGCGGGCAAAGTTTCCTCTGCCGCTCCCCATCACTCCCCACTGCTCACATTACCGCCTGAACCTCTCCCCCCCACCCCACCCCACCCCAATCTGTGGAAAAATCACCTTCCTCGAAACCGGTCCCTGGTGCCAAAAATGTTGGAGACCACTGCGGTGAAACACTACTTCTCAAAGTGCACAAGAATCCCTCAGGGATCTTGTCAAAATGCAGATTCTGATTCATCAGGTCTGAGCATGGGACCTGCAATTCTGCACTTCTAACAAGCTCTCAGGTGATACTGATGCTGCTGGTCCTGCCCTGATGGAAGAACAAGGGACTCTCAGGCCCAGAATCCTGCATTGACACAAAGAAGAGAGGTCTGCTACCACTGAGGGAGGGGCAGGGAACTCTCTCCCACCCAAGCCACCTACAGATAGAAGGCAGAAATGGAATGCCACGAAGAGGAACAGGAACATGGACAAAGCTGCAGTCCCAAGGCCTGCCCAAGATTGGAGCTGGACCAGAAGAACTGGGAACCCCCTAACACGGCCACAGTTTTGCACTGAGCAATGAGCAAGAGCAGTTCACAGCTAGGAGAGGACCATGAACATGGAGAGCGACCCCCTCGGTGGAAAGCTGAGGGTAGAGTCTGGACGGTGAGAAAAACCCTCTGCACGCCAGGCCACACACTAAGCCTGAGGTAACGTCAGTCCACCACCGGAAAACTTTGCAGTCTGGTTGGCTGAAGAGAACTATAGCAATCAGGAGCCCAAACCCACCCAAACTCCCTACTAACTACTAATCTTATTAACTGCTAACAAGGGACCAAACCATTCTTACATTTAACAGCCGTGCAAAAGAAGTGTGCCCATTTCTGGGTGGAAATATTATCAACTTTATTACCTACTGCTCTTCTACCAACAACGTCCAACATCCAACTAAAATTATGAGATTCAAAAAACCAAGGAAAAACAACCTATTGTCAAGATAAAGGCACCAACAGAACTAGACAGAGAGATGACCCAGATATTGGAATGATCAGAGACTTTAAAATGGCTATGATTAATATGTAAAAGGCTCATATGGAAAAGAAGGATACAATCCAAGAAAAGATGGAGAATTTCAGCAGAGACATGGAAACTACAGGAAAGAAACAAAAATTCTAGAAATAAAAATGCAACGTCAGACGTGAAGAATTCTTTGATTGGCTGATGAGACAGGACACAGCAAAAGAAAAGAAGCAACAAACTTAGCATTTCAATAGAAATTACCCAAAGAGAAATGGTAATTTTAAAAAGTGTCCAAGTGGACTTCTCTGGTGATCCAGTGGTTAAGAACCTGCCTGCCCATGCAGGGGACACGGGTTCGATCCGTGGTCTGGGAAGATCCCACATGCCACTGGGCAACTAAGCCCGTGTGCCACAACTTCTGAGCCCATGCTCTAGAGCCCACAAGCCGCAACTACTGAGCCCACCCGCCACAACTACTGAAGCCCGCGCACTCTGGGGCCCACGTGCTGCAATTACTGAAGTCCACGTGCCTAGAGCCCATGCTTCACAACAAGAGAAGCCACCACAATGAGAAGCCTGTGCGCCTAGAGCCCGTGCTCTGCAACAAAAAAAGCCACCGCAACAAGAAGCCCATGTACCGCCACAAAGAATAGCCCCTGCTTGCTGCAACTAGAGAAAGCCCATGCACAGCAATGAAGATGCAGCACAGCCACAAAAAAAAAAAAAAAAAGAAAGAAAAAGGAAAAAAATGTGTCCAAGAGCTGTAAAACAATATTAAACAGTCTAACATGCATGTAATTAGAGTACCAGGAGGAGGAGGAGAGAGAAAGGTGTCCAGGTAGTTAAAAGGGGGAAAGGATAGCTTTTTCAACTTACAGTGCTGGAAAATGTGGACACTCATGTAAAAAATTGAACCATGACCCTTATCTCACAACAGATACAAAAACTACCTCGAAATGTGTCATATAACTAAATGCAAAACTTTTACGTTTTAACTATATTAAGCTATAGTTTAACTATAGTTTTAACTATAAATTTTCTAGAAAAAAATTAAGAACACCTTTGTATTTTTGGTTTTATCAAGGATTCCTTAGGACACAAAACTGCTATCCATCAAAGAAAAAGTTGATAAACTGAACTTCATGAAAATTAGAAATTTCTGCTCTGAATGATGCTTTTAAGAGTATGAAAAACAAGCCACAGCCTGGGAAAAGGTATTTGCAAAGCACACATTTGATAAAGGGTTTGTATCTGGAATATATTCTATTATAGCTCAATAATATAAAGATAGATAACTTAATTCTTAAAATGGGTGACTGATTTCAACAGACACTCAACTAAAGAAGATATACAGATGGCAAAGAAGCACATAAAAAGATGTTCAACATCATTACTCATTAGGGAAATGAGAATTAAAGTTACAACGAGATAATACCACAAACCAACTCAAAATTGCTAAAATTATGGAGACTGATTATACCAAGTGGTGGAGAGACTGTGGGACAACTAAAATTTCACGTATTACCGAATGGAATGCAAAATGGCACAGTCACTTTGGGAACAGCTGGAGGGATTTATTTTGTATAACGTTAAATGCATACAATCCAGTATACTATATAGTATATGACCCAATAAACCTACTCCTAGCAATTTACCTAAGAGAAATGAAAACATACATCCACACAAAGACCTCTTAATGAGCAATTATAATAGCTTTATTCATAAGAGCCAAAAACTATAAATAACCCAAATGTTCATCAATTGGTTAATGGATAAACAAATTGTGGTACATCCACACAATGGAATTCTACTCAGCAATAAAAAAGAACAAATGATTGGTACTAGCAATGACACAGATGAATTTTTGAGAGCCTTTGAGATTTTTTAAAAAGAAATCTGAAACAAAAGGCTACATACTGTATGACTCCATTTATATATTCTGAAAAAAGAAAAAAAATCTAGGGACAGAAATCAGATCAGTGATTGTTACTACAAAGAAGCATTCTTTCAGGTGTTAGGTATATTCTGCATCCTGACTGTGGTGGTGGTTTCAGGATGGTACACTTTGGTGAAGCTTGTCAAACCATAAATTTCAAGAGCGTGAATTTTACTGTGTGTTCATTATACCTCAGTAAGCCTGACCAAAATAAATAAATAGGTAAATAGTGCTATGACAAAAGGATGGCTTCTGGTCAAGTGCGTATCCACATGGAAAAAATTAATCTTGACCCTCTACCTCACATCATAAACAATAAAACCAATTCAGACGGATCGTGGCTCAAAATGTAAAAGAAAAATAATATAGCTTTCAGAAGAAAACATAAGAGTTCTTTGTGATCTTAGAATAAGGCCAAGATTTCTTAAATAGGTACAACAGTACCAACCACAAAGAAAAAAAAATGGATAATTTACGCTATTTTAAAGAAATTTCTGATCATAAAAAGAGTAAAAAGGTAAACCACAGGAAAAAAAGTAGATATTTACAACATATATATCCTACCAAGGCCTCAAATCCAGAATACCTATTATTAAAATGTCTACAATTCAATAAGGCAACACAATTTTTTTTCAGAAGACCTGAATAAGCACTTCACTTTTTTTTTTTTTTTTTGAGACTTGAAAGGGCTTTTCACAAAGCAAGATATTCAAACGGTCAATCAACATATGAAAAAGTATCCAACTTCATTAGTCTACAGGGAAATACAAATCAAAACTACACTATGATACTACTTCACACTTAGCAGCAGAGACTAAATGAAAAATCAAACAAACAACAAAACAGAAAATACCTTGTATTGGAAAGGATACAGAGAAATCAGAACTCTCATACATTCCTGGTTAGCATGTAAATTTTTAAATTAATAGAACCATTCTGAGAAACTGATAGTGTCTGCTAAAGCTGAACATACACCTACCCCATGATCCAGAAATTCCCTTGCTGCATACATATCCAACAGAAGTGTGTATATATAACCAAAAACAAAATTTGCCAAAACTGACTCAAGAAGAAATCAGAAAACCTAAATAAATCAGAAGTTAAATCAGCATGTAAAAATTCTTCCCTCAAAGAAAACAACAGGTCTCAACTGTTTTACTCTCATATTCCCCCATACATTCAAGTAGCAAGCAATTCTAATATTTTGAAAACCATTCCTGGCAAGGAAAACACAAGAAAAAAAAATTTATCCAATCTCAGGACTAAAACTAAATCTTAGCTAAATATAGAAAGAATACTGCATCATGACCAAGTTGATTTTGTCTGAGAAATGCAAGGTAATTTAATGTTAGAAAATCAATTAATATAAATTACCATGATTAGATGAAGAATAAAAATCATTTCATCAGCTCAGTAGATTAGAAAAGCATTCAATAAAATTCAACACCCAGGGCAACTAACTTGCTTTTAGCAAACTAGGAATAGAAAAGAAACTACTTAATCTGATATAGACTAGTATTAAAGTACCTCCATCAAATGATGTACCATAACGGATTTAACACAATTTGCCTACTGTTGGATACTTAGATTCTCTCCTCTTGTTTTGTTTCATTTGGCAAGTATAATTTATGCTGTGATGAACGTCTCTGTGCATGTTCATCAAGTTGCCTAACCTCTCTCTGTCTCAATAAAATACACCGAACTTATAGGGCTGTCATAAGGATTAAATAAGATGTTGGATTTGAGTCTTAGGAAGTCTTGGGAGAAAAGCGTGGCTTATAAATCTGAGGAAATTTGTTCCGCACTTACCTGGAGGAAGATCTCTCAAAGCACACTGCAGGCTCAAGTCAGAAGAAGTCACTCTGTCAAAAATAAAGTTATTATCTTTAGGTTATCAGGAACTAAGGATATGATATCTGAGGAAGGCAGTCAGTGGTGGGGGCTATTGCTTGCTGCAGGATTCCCTTGCATCATCTGATATCTTCTACCCCTCCCAGCTACCATGGCTCTCAACAGCCATGCTCCCCCCTTCATCTGCCCTTGATCTACAGCACCCCATTTTTGCACAGCAGCCAGAGTGAAATTCTAAAATCTGAGCATGACATACCACACCCCTCCTGAAACCCCTTCCACAGCCTCCTCTTATCCAAAGGATAAAGGCCAAGCTCCTTGGCATGACTTATAAGGCCCTTCATCATCTGATGCCTACCTACTTCTCTAGCCTTGTCTCTCATCCCCATACCACTGTCTGGGCTCCGACTACACTGGACTTGCTTCAGCCCCTCACTCCTTGGCACGTCCCAGCTTTCACGCACACCACCCCCTCTGCCAGGACCGCCCTCCTCTTGCCCTGGATAACTCCTACTCATCCTTCCATTCTCCACTGAAGTGTCACTTCCTCACTCAGGCCATCTGCTCCCCTTGACCATGTTAAGCTCCTCTATTTACACTTCAAAGAAGCCTGCAAGTCTTCTTCTGTAATATCATACGTGCAACTACTTATTCAGTATATCTTGTCTTCCCTGTGCACCCAGGGATCATATCTGCTTTGTTCACAGCTGTATCCTCATGCCTATCCCAGCACTGGTCTCACAGTAGACACTTAATAAATATTTATTGAGCAAAAGAATTACTAAACTTATTCCTCAGGTCTTAGCTTTCCAACTCATCTTTTGATTCATAATGATAATTTAATTGACTTCCTACTTCATCACCATACTTCATTGATTAAGATTCACTGGTTGTAAGAGACAATGCTATTTTACATAATAATAGGAAAGAAAAAATGGTTGCAAATTAAACTGTGATACAATACTAAGATTTAGAATTTTTATCTTGTACTTATTGAAAAAGCTCTATTAGATTTACTTAGGCATGGGTTTCATTATATGCATAAAAAGGAAAATGTAAAAATATTAGTGAAATAAATTGGTTAGTTGCTCCAATTTAATTTGATTTAGATATCACATTAAAACCCACTCTTCTTTTTTTTTTTAACATCTTTATTGGAGTATAATTGCTTTACAATGGTGTGTTAGTTTCTGCTTTATAACAAAGTGAATCAGTTATACATATACATATGTTCCCATATCTCTTCCCTCTTGCGTCTCCCTCCCTATCCCACCCCTCCCGGTGGTCACAAAGCACTGAGCTGATCTCCCTGTGCTATGCGGCCGCTTCCCACTAGCTATCTATTTTACATTTGATAGTGTGTGTATATATGTCAGTGCTACTCTCTCACTTCATCCCAGCTTACCCTTCCCCATCCCCATGTCCTCAAGTCCATTCTCTATGTTTGTGTCTTTTTAAATAGCATTTTTAAGGACACGGTTTTTAAATAAATGGAAGTTTTTTAGAAATGTGTCATCACATTAGAGCAGAGCAGACTCTAGTGTCAGAGGTTATCTCATCCTCAGTCCACAGCATTCAGGGTTTCAGCTTGTGAATACTCAATCATGGCTGGGAAAAGGAGGAGGAAAGGGACACCACTGGAAAAGTCAGTGGGTTTTTCTGTGCCTCAGTTTCCTCATCTGTAAAATGGTCATATAGGATTAGATGATTTATCAGTTCAGGGTCCCAGCATGAAAGAGATTACACACTCAAATGGGAGCTTTTATTAAGGGGATTATTTACAAAGTGTAGATAGGATTAAAGAAACCATCAAGGGATGGTAAAGCGGGACCTCCCATTGGTCAAATAAGTGATTGATGTGATCCATGGACACTAGCCTCCCAGGACCCAAAACAGCGTGGAGAAGGGGAGAGAACAGAGCATGTTCATCTAGGATCATGTCTGAGTTGCCACAGAGCTGCAATATTCTGTGACCATTTTGGTACAGAATTAAGTTTGCTATAGCAAGAAGAAAATTCTGTTTACTCTAAAGATTTGAGGAAAATCCACCAGTATGCATTTTCTCATCATTCTGTGCTTAGCTCAGATAGCAGCACCCGCTTGCTGCTTCTGGAAACAGCTCAGGTTGAGAAGATTACTCTCAACTGCCCGTTCTTCTTTAACTGAGCTCTTACAAATGTGGGATTCTGTTTTGAGCTAGTAATTAATGCTTCTCCCTCCTTGTCTAAGAATCCCCCTGAGATTCTTCCCTTTTTCCGGAAGGAGGCTCCTGCGGTGTCCACTGTCTCACAGAAGAGACATTCCAACAGATGCAAAATAAAGTCTCTTGGCTTTCTAAACCCAAGCACTTGGAGTCTCAGAGCACAGACAACACGAGGAGCCAGAGCAATCAATGCTTACCACCTGCTCCGGCCCACCACCCCACACCCAGGCCAGAAAGTATGGAGAGAAAGCTGGGACCGAGTAGCCATTGTGGGTCCTGAGAAAAGGGCCCCCGAATCCTTTCCCCACCGTGCTAAGGCAGTAGATGGTCAGCACCGTAGGAGCTCTTTTCCTCTTCCCACTCATAACTCATCTTCGAATCTCCCCCCTTTCCCTTAGCCGTGCCCCCTTCCCGCCTGCCTGCCCTGCAGCAGCAGCGAAGCCCCATGGGTGCTCAGGACTCACAGGGGTGCTCAGTCCTAGGACAGAGCTCTGAGATTTTTAATTTTAACAATCAATGATCCTTTTGAAAGTTTGATAAACAGTTGCTTCTAAGGAAGTTCCTGGTGTCACTCGCCCTAAAGACCCAGGCAACGGTGCTGACCAGATTCTAGCATTCTAGCATCTAGCATCCTGAGTTCAGAGGCACTGCCATGCTCCAAAATGCATGGGGTTTTGCTGTGACTGTTATACAGATGTCCAACTGGGCTGCACCAGCCATTAGAGAGATGTCACGCTGTGGGGTGAAAGCTCTCTTAGAAGAGAGGGCAGTCACACTGCCTCAGAACAAAAACCCCTTTGGAAAAAAACAAAAATAAGTTTTCTGAGTAAACATGTCTTTTCTTCTTTCAAAGGAGTTAGACTATTTCCCAGAGGCTTTATAAAGTGAAGAAAGACTCTAAGTTCTGGCAAATAACAAACTAAAAGGAAGCGGGAGGCTGCCATCCTACCCATTCTGAAAGAGGCGTCTAGCTGGGCCGGAGGGTTCAGTCATTAGCTGGATGGCTGTGGTCAAATCGCTTAACCTCTCTGTGTCTTGTTTTCCTCATCTGCAAAAATGCCACGGGTTTGGATGAAGATAATTATCAAAGTCCCTTCCATTTCTAAGAATACTTGACTTTCAGACTAGGAAAGGGACATTCCAGTTCAGGGTCCAAGGATTTGCCATTGAAAAATGAAGCAAAGAAGGAAGAATTGCCATCATCAGCCAACAGGGCTGTAGCCTGACAAACAACAGACAGGAAGTACTCTGCAGATTCTGTCATTCTGGCCTTGACATGTTAGGGCTGCATTCCCATCTCAGATGATACCGCACAAATGGGCTATTCCATGCATCTCAAGAATGCCCCGACCATATTAGGAATTCTCCTAAGTGGCTCCTCTGTGACATTACACAGTGTTGCTCCTGACGTGGACATTTCAGGCAGCTTCGAACTCAACTCTAGAAGAAAATATTACAACTGGATTATCTGTCAAGTGCTAAATCTAATCCTTGCTATTCTTTTTCTAGAGTCCTTAAAAAGAAGAGTGCCAGATGTTATGCTTGTATATTTAACGGGAAACTGAATGGGAAAAAACAAAACGCAGCAAGCCTAGTTGTAATAGTTAACCGTTCTTGAAAACCCACCATCTAAACATACCAGAAATAACATATTTTCAGAACTGTGACAAAGTCAAATGTCTCTCAAACACAAAAAAATAAGTCTGTCATGAGTAATTCAAAATAAAGCAATCTGTCAGTTGTAAAATTCAGGAACCCTTTTATAAGTAGTTTGAATGCTTCCAACTCTCTCAAAAGATACCATGTTAACATATCAAAAATATTCAGAGAGAACTTCATCGACCTCAGAAAACATTAGCTAATCAGCTACTTAGGTAACATCAGGCTGGATCTCCCACAAACACTGGGCACTTATCAGGAACAAAACTAACTCATCGTCTGTTGCCCAAATCGGTTCCCCCTCTTGCTATCTCTTTCCACTAATCACATGAGCCAGGAACCTGAACATCATTTAATACCCCTCCACTTTCTCCTCTCATCAATAACCAAATTGTATAGATTGTGCTTACTGAGTATCTTTGTCTCCTATTCTGTCTCTTTACTGCCACTACCTTACATCAAACCTTCATCCCCTATACCTGTTAGACAACTGCAAGGTCTTCCAGCCTTTGATGTCTTCAACTAATTCATCCATCCTTGAGAGTTCTCTTTCTCAAATGCACATTTGATACGTCATTCCCCCAACAATACCCACTCTTCAATGGCTCCCTGTTACTTATCGTAAGAACTCAATATTCAAGATGGTGTCCTGCTTCACACTCCACATCCCAGCCTTGTCAAACTGCTTACAGTTTTCCACTGATTCATTTCCATTGTGATATTCAGGTCTCCACGTCCTAATTGATCAACCCCTTCCCACCACACCTCCAAAAGGGTCCATCTAACAATTCTACTTCTTTCAAGATGAAAATTCCTTATCCTCACCTGGCACTACCCTCCTCCTCCACTGCTCAGCACCAGCTGTACAACACTCTGTAGGGTCTGCTGCCCTCCTCCTTTGAGTCTCCAGTTCAAGGTGGTTCCTTCAGAGTGACCTTCCCTGACCCCCAAATTTGGTCTTTCTCCTACATACTCTGCAACCTGCTGTTCTTTTCCCTTATGCACTTATCACAACTGATAGCTATATGTTTACTTTTGTGGTAATTAGTTCAAAGCCCACCATCCTCAATGGACACTTACCTCTGTGAAGTAGCGATGGTTTAGGCCCAAAGTTAATCCCTAGAGGCCTAACAGTCAATGAAAATTTTAAGCCAATGCACGGTATCTCCAGCCCCAGTGCTTCTATGAATAACTTTCCGCTAACTCCCACTGACCAGCTAAGGATCACGTCCTCCCTTGCAGCTCAGACAGGTCCCTGAGCAGACTTAAATCAGAGCACCCATGATGCCTAATGCACTTCCATGTCATTCTTCTTCTGTTATAAGCTCCTTGCAGTTCTCCTTGCAAAAATCTTATCATGTCTTTGAGGCATGTGAATCCTTATGGCATAATGAAAATGATACAGAGGGACATACATCCTCAGATATCAATTTATGAGGGTGCCACAAAGAATGGCAGCAAAAAAATTCTGTAATTCAATTTGTATTTTAGGGTTTTTTTGGACATCAAATAACAAACATGAACCTACTATGCTTTTATATTTATGCTCAATTCTAACTAGAATAGAGAAAAGGGCACAAATACATTATAATTGCTCTTGGGTAGCAGGTACCCTGCTCTGTGTCACTGATCTATCCCCAGCATCTAGCATAGTGCCTGCATGTTGTAGGTGCTCAATAAATGTTTAATGAATAAATGAATGAAAAATAAATAACAGAGTGAAAAGTGAATGATTCTTATCCTCAAAGAATTTACTACTCAAAGAAATAAACAGCAGACACGCCAAAATTTTGAAATCTCTATAGATAGCTCATGAAATTGTTACTTTTATAAGGCAGTTTCATATGGTTTAATCTAATACTTATGTGTAGTAGTGTACATGCATTCATTTTTTTCATCATGTTTATTTATAACTTTTATCCACTTGGACAAGATAAATTGTGGTGCAAACAACAGGCATATATAACCAGGGTACCCATATATTTTGGTTTGCCTGACACCATTCTGACTTAAGCATATGGCCCCGAAATAATTATTTCACTATCAATAATTATTTCATATTCACTATAAATGTTTCACTCTCAAATGTGTCTCAATTTGGATGATAAAACTCTGTGATCTGCTCAAATCCTCTTAAGACATTCTAAGGCTTAAGACCACAGCCATAAAAATGCTTTCTCTCTCTACCGGAGTTAATGATTTCTCCTTTGAAGAGAAAAGACTGAGCAGAATCTTGGGGGAATGTCACATGCAGGGAAATATAGTCCACAAGTAACTAATAAGCATCATCTTTCCTGGTTCTGGAAGAATACTAAAGAGAATCCAATACCTAACTCACAACAATACTTCTTCAAAGTTCCTTCCACTCCTCTCCAAGCCCCCATACCTCCGAGCTACAGGGTGAGGGGTGGGCGGTAGGAGAGGAACTCGGGCATTTCTAAAGCCTCAGGACCAATTTCCAAGGAACACACCCTTCCTCCCACCCCTCATTTTCCTCTAGCCCATTAACCCATCTCTGGATTCTTCCTCAGTGAATTCAAAAAAAGAGAGCAGACCTGGCAATGACGCAACTTTCTTTAGAAGAATCTAAGTGGGTAAAGGCAAAATTCTTTAAAGGGTGAGAGGAGAAAGAATTTCAAACATTGTATGTCAAAAATATGTGTCGCACAAACACCAAAAACAGGCACAGAGACTATTCAAGATTAAGAGATGAAAGAGACATAATGGATCAAATGGATTCAGGATCCAAAACCTGTTTGAAGACATTTGAATATGGACTGTATATTAGATGATTTTGTGGAATTACAGTTAATTGTCTTGGGTGTAGTAATGACAATTGTGGTTATGTAGAAGAATGTCCATATTCTTAGGAGAAACATGTGGAAGTATTTAAGGGTGAAGTATCATGATGTCCTCAAACCAATATTCAACTGATTCAAAAAGAGAATGTGAACATTTATACATAAATCTTACTTTAACACAAACTTAATCCAATGCATCTATATATGGAACAAGCAAGAGAGGAAAAGCACATGTAGCAAAATGAAGGGGCTATGACTATGTACTATTCTGTCAGCTTTTCTGTAGGCTAATTTTAAAAATAAAAAGGAGTGGAAAATAAATAAATAATAAGTAAATATATAAGATGCCTTTCACATGTGTATTAAATATTCCACACAATGCCCAAGTATTCTCCTTTGAAGCTCTACCTGCACTGACCCAAGGGGGAAACAAGGCCCACAGCTTTTCATGCTGGGAGAAATTGTTTATTAAACCCTTGGGGAATCTAACTCTCTGATGGGAAAGTAATAGCTCTGGGCAGTGCCATTAGGAGGACTAGCTCTGGCAGGAGTCAAAACTAATCTCCTTAGCATTTCCTGATGGCCTCTGCAATGTGGTCCCTGCCCCAGCACAAGACAGTCTCCTTTTTGTGAACTTCTTTGCCCGCCATATATGGATTCCACCACCCCTCCTGCTAAATGACCAGTGATTCAAGCATGAGTATAAGGCAGCCTCAATCCCCCAGTTGCTTCTCCCAAGGGCGACTGGTCATGTAACTTATCATTCAAATCAAGACACTTTTGAGAATGCAAGAGGGGACTAACCAGACAGGGTAGTAGGACAGCGCCTATACTGAGACTGTCCGAGGAAAACTGGAACTGTCTCAAGAACATTTGGATATATGTTCATCCTATTTGTACCCCCATAAGCAAGTGTATCAGACAAATACATAAATGATGGCAACAGCAATCTTTACCCATATAACAAAATAATACAAAGTAACTGCATAAACAAGTTGCTTGGGAGTTCAAAGGAGGAATGAAGTAATTCCTTTGGAGGAATCAGAAAGAAATTCCCGGGGAAAGAGGAATTTCAAGTTGGTTTTAAAATAATAAGATTTCTGCAGGTAGATATGGGAGACAAGGTCATTCCAAATGGAAGGAATTATGTGAGTGAAAGCCAAGGTAGGAAAGCAAGGGGTATACCAGGGAAATGGAAGCAATCTAAAATAGCTGATCTGAAGAGGTGTCCACAGGAAAGCCAAAGAGATGAGCTTGGGGAGGTAAACTGGAACCGTAGGGAAAGTACGCACTTAGTCCAACAGGCGATAGGGAGTCACTGAGGGTTTGCGGGGAGGATGGTAATAAGACTGTGGAGGGCCTTGAATATCAGGCTAAGGACTTACGCCCGGAGAATCACACAGACCTCTTCCAGAAGAGTAAATCAATAGTACCCGGCCTGAAAACATGAATAATATAAACCAAAAGAAAATTGTCACAGATATTGATGCCATAAGCTTCTCAAAACCACTTTTATTCTCTCCTGTGGGAGGTTCTGTTTTGTATCCTGGCTCAAGTATTACTTCTTCTGTCAATTTTTCACCATTAACTTCTCACAGGAGCCCTGTTGCCAGAAAGTGACTGCCACAGAAACAGAACTGCCAGGGTTAAAATGTTCAGAATTGTCCAAGCTTGAGAAGATGAAAACAGAAAACACAGCATTTGAGCTAAAGGGAAAGCAAGTTACCAAGAGGGGAGGGAATGTGATAAATTTCCTTTGAGGATAGGAAATTACATTTTCAAGGCACAGCACATTTTGAATGCAAGTCCTTCTACCACACACAAAGAAGCCTGAGGCAATCTCACATTTAATAAGATTAACTTCTTTTTCCCAAAGGTTAATTTACAGATATTTATTGGATTACACAGAGAATTTTAGGGGTGGGAGGAGTAAGTGTTTCAGCTGTTTTTAATTTTATTCCAGATATTTGACTAGGCAAGAGCACATGCTTCAGAGAAGAATAAGGCATTTTAGAGAAAAACTATTAATATCAAATCTTTCCGGAAAAGGTGGACAACACTGGCAAAGCAATCTCCTTTTCAGAGGAGAATAGCCCAACAGGAAGCCAGTGCTCTGGGCTCTAAATACAAAGCCAGGAATATTTGTAAACAGAAAGTACATATTCCCTTTCTATAGAGGGTGTGCCCCGCTCTTCAAATATATTCCCTGGGCAGTTAAGGCCATAAATGAATGGAGGAAAGGCTGGTCTAGAGAAGTAGTTCTTGAGTTTTCAGTCCATGGAGTTTTATATCTACAAAGGATATCCAGGAAAAATAAACAGGAGACAACTTTAAGAGGCTTCTACTGGTCTTTGAGCTTTCAAAAAGATAACTGCAATTAAATGAAACCCATAAAATATGCTTAAGTCCACAAAGTCATGCATACACACACACACACACACACACACACACACACACACACACACACACACACACCTTTGGAGGATGAAAGGGAACCAGATTCATGATTGCAAAACTTGGTAAATAAGAGTCAAATATTTATCTTGTCTCTCCTATGTGAACTATACCACTGAGTAATCAAAAAATAGATGGGGGAAGCAATTCTTTATAAAAGTATTCCACCTGATAAGTAAAAAAAAAAGTCTAAATTAGAATATCACCATTTTACCAACCCCAACAAATAAATGAATCTAAGCACTGAGCATCAACAATAGTTAACATCACAAAAAGGACAAGACAGATATCACACACTTCCAGACGGAAGAACACTCTTATAGTGTTGCCAAAGGAATTGTATCTGAGTCTGACCAAGCCTCTAAATCCAGCTACCACTCTACAGGAATACAGAAGACAGAGGAACACAGTGAAATGTGCCATGACTATGAGAAACTCTACAGGTCAGAAGGCTGGGTTCATCCACAGATAAACTATAAGGAAAAGAAAAGGATGGATCAGGAATCTATAGATAAAAAGAATGGTGTATCAGTGTTTTTTTGATGAGTAAACTCATTCTCAAAAGCTGTTAAACTACAGTACCTAAGGACGCCCATTTGGGTAATTACTACTAAAACCTCGATAATGGTTACTTACAAAGTGAAGTAGGGGATTATGATTGAGATGGGGACACATGGAAAGGGCTTCTAAGAGTGGGTGGCAAATTTTTATTTCCTGACCTGCGTGGTAGTTACAAGTGCTTTTGCCTTATCAAATATATGCTTTACTAAGCTATATATTTGATTTGGAAGGGAGGTTCTATCTGTGTCTTGTTTTACAATAAAGTAGCTTGACTTAAAAAGAAGAAAAGAAATTTCCAGTAAAGTCCTTAGAAGCATGAAGAAGGATCTAAAGAAGCATCTGATAATTTCCAAATTTGGGGAAGTATGATAGGTATATAAGGCAATAAAGATTCATATTTGGGGAAGGTGAGTTAAAATATACTCAATACATTTCTGTAATCAATACTAGAAGAAGTCGATGAGGAAGGAATATAACTCAACTAAGAAAACTTGAAAGGAAAGATGTTGATTCGTATGCACAACTCTATGGCCTCCATTCCCCATGAATCTCCTCGTGATCCCCAAAAGTGTTATAGCTCAACCCCCAGGTACAAAAGGGGATGGTTTAACAATCCTGGGGCAAGCCATATAAAAATCACAACTTTGAATACTAATATTTTAGAGCAAAACCAGCCTCTTCTGCTAATTTTCTCCCTCTCAGAAATAGCTGCTGACTTTTCCCCCTTGAAAGTGCATCCCTAGGCTCTTGTGGAGGCAGAACTCCTGGCCTTGGACACCTGATGACCACATGACCTGAGCTGCCCACCATAAACTAACCATGTCATTTGATCCACCAATCCATAAAATCAGTTAAGTGCAGTCACACTCTGTCACCAAGTGGAAGTGATATATATAAGATAGGTCTGTAGCAGGTCCAGAAGGTACAATAAGTCGCATGATTAGGAACTCAGATTCCTATGGCCACCTGCTCGTGCTATGTGGCTTTCTCTTTCTCAGCCCACACCTATGACCTCATAAGGAATTCCCTATAGCCAGTTAATGCTGGGGAAAAAAACTTGGGTATGTTTTATAGATAATTCTTCATTATATACCAGCACTAGCTGGAAACAGACTGTTGCATATTCACTCAGGGGTGGCCCTGAAAAATAGTGGAGAAAGAAAATACGGCCAGTTGGTAGAACTTCACAGTACATGTGGATATCCACTTTGTCCAGGCTGAAAGATGGCCAGAAGTACAAATCTATACTCATTCATATGTAGTAGTTAATGACTTAGCCAAATGGTCAGAGAATTAGAAAGAAGCGAATTGGAAAATTGGTAAAAAGGAGGACTGCGGAATAGGTATATGGATTTTGGAATGGGCAAAGGGTATGAAATATTTGTATCCCATGTGAATACCCACAAAAAAGCATCCACTGTAGAGGCTCTCAATGGGAAGGTAGACAAGATAACACATTCTGAGGATGTCAGATGACGGTCACCCTTTTTTTCCCCAGCTACGTCAGTGCTTTCTCCAAGGACTTATCTTCAGAGTGTCTATGGCAGCAATCTATCAGGCTGTGCAGAGACTCACCAAGGCAAATCTTGCTACCACCACAGCTGAGTACTCAACTTCCTAACAGCAGGAGCCAACAGTGAGCCCTGGCACACCAGCTAGCCATCTGCTGAGGGTTGATTACCTTGGTCCCCTTTCCAGAAAGAAGGGGACAAAGATCTGTCCTCACTGGAATAAATACATCTGGATATGGATTAGCCTTTTGCAAACACCACCATCCATATACTTATTTACCATCATGGTACCCCTCACAACATTTCTTCTGAACAAGGCACTAATTTCTCAACAAAAGAAGTACAGCAACTGGCTTATGACCATGAAATTCTTTGGTCTTGCCGCACCACCATCATCCAGAAGCAGCTAGCCTGACAGAATGGTGGAATCACCAACTGAAGGCTCAATGTCACCAACTGGGAGATAACACGTTGAAAATTTAGGGAACTATCTTACAGGATGCACTATATGCTTGGAATCGACAACCCATATAGAGTGCTATTTCTCCCTAACTAGAACACATGGATCTGGAAACCAAGGATTAAAGTTGAAGGGTCTGCTTTTATTATTACACCTAATAACCAATCACAAAAATTTTGCTTCCCATCCCTGAGATGTGGGGCTCCACTGGTTTAGAGTTATTAGTTCTCAAGGAAAAATATTTCCATTATAGGCACAAAAATGGTTCTACTGAACTCAAATGTGAGACATCCCCCTGGTCATTTTAGACTCCTCATGCCATTGAACCAATGGACAAAGAAAGGTTTCACTGTCCACACTGAGGTGACTGGTCCCAACTGTAAAGATGAAATTGGATTGCTGCTGAACCATGGGGACCTAAAGGAGATGTCTGTAATTCAGAGGATTCTCCGGGGTTCTGTTTATTACTTGTTCTGTTATTACCATTTGTTACATGTTCAATAATAAAGCTGATAGAAGATTTTACCAGTCCAATAAATGAGGGACAACTAAGGACACAGACTCTTCAGGAATGAAGCATCAACTCACCAGAAAAAGAATCCTCACAAACCAAAGGACTAGAGAAAAGGAAAAGGAACATGAAAGTGGATAAGGGAAGAAGGAAAATATGTAGCTACAGATATAGATCTATATATGTAGATCCCCTACCTATTTATCTATCGTTATATATCAATTATGGCCTTGTGATCAGTTACAGAAGTGAGAACTGTAGCAACGATGTGTATTTTATTCCTAGATTTTTATGTACATATTTACATATAGAAATAATTTTCTCCTTTTGCCTTTCCCCTGATATGTCACATAAGGACTTTTGGCTGACAGTTAACTTTACAGTATTGTCTTGTGGGTTATAAAAGAGAAAAGATTTGGGGGCTTCCCTGGTGGCGCAGTGGTTGAGAATCCGCCTGCGGATGCAGGGGACCCGGGTTCGGGCCCTAGTCCGGGAAGATCCCACATGCCGCAGAGCAGCTGGGCCCGTGAGCCGTGGCCGCTGAGCCTGCGCGTCCGGAGCCTGTGCTCCGCAAAGGGAGAGGCCACAGCAGTGAGAGGCCCGCGTACCACCAAAAAAATAAAAATAAAAAATAAATAAATAAATTAAAAAAAAAGAGAAAAGATTTTGACTAACCTGTGAGAGTAACTAAGATCATTCAAATATGGATGCACCTGACTGATGAGACTTTGCATCTGCCTTATCGGGGAAAGGGTGAGCACGCCTTCACTGTGAGAGGGACAGTTGCATCAGCAGAAGCGCTGCCACGCTGCTGTTGTTGTTTTGTCAAGTTCGTGTGTGGGTAGGAGGCTAAGTGTGGATGCAGAAGAGACAAAGGGGTGGACCGTGCCTGACGGTGCTCAACCCCACGCTCACTCTTCGAAGCACCTTCCTCCGACAGCGCACCATGTTTTTCAGACTAACTCACCGCTTGGCTTCCTACTGGGTTCCATCAGCTGGGGCACTAGCAGCAGACTGGAAGACAGCAGAAGGGTGAAGCCTTTTTGTTTCTTTGGATTTCTGGCAGTGCCCACAGAGCAGGGGCAGTGATGTCGTCACAGCTAATGAGGGCCCTGGGCTCCTGGTCAGGCACCTCGCTTCTCACAGCAGAGGTGGGCTGTGAGCCAGCTGAGGGCAGGGGCTGTCTTAGGCTTATGGCTCCCCTATAGTGCCTGACCTAGGACGAAACACATAGTAGGCACATGGTTGTTTTGTTTTAATTGTGGTAAAATAAGTAAATAAAATAAAACTTACCATCTTGACCATTTTTAGGTGTACAGTGCAGTCATGTTACGTGTGTTCACTCTGTGTGAAACAGACCTCCAGAACTTTTCATCTTGCAAATCTCTATACCCGTTAAATAACAACTCCCCTTTCCTCCTCCTTCCAGTCCCTGGTAACCACCACTCCACTTCCAGTTTCTGTGAATTTTACCACTTCAGAAAAGTAGGCACATGATTTTTTTTTTTTTTTTTTGGTCGCGCCATGCAGCATGTGGGATCTTAGTTCCCTGACCAGGGATCAAACCCCAGCCCCTGGCAGTGAAAGTACGAAGTCTTTACCACTGGACCGCCAGGGAAGTCCCAGCACATGATTTTTTTTAAATTAACATAATTATAGAATCTCAGGGTTGGAAAAAACCTTAGAAGTAATCTAGTCCAGGGTCTTACCCAATGCATGGGTCCCACCTTTTTCATCTTAAATCCAGTAACCATTACCTTCTGATCATCTTATCTCTGCTGGAAAAATCCCAGTGACTGCTTCAAAAAGCTGATAAAAAAGTTCTTCCTTACATTAAATGAAAATGTCGAACTGCTCCCCATTGATCTTGGTCTATTTTCCAGAACAGAACGAGTTTTCCTTCATCAAAGTTTACATGTTTTTGCGCTATTTTAAAAACATGTTTTTATCATGTGTTTAGCCTGCCATGGCAAGATGTGCATGGAGAAAATCAGCAACACAAATCAAGACTATCAACTGCTGTTGATATTCAATACTCAGCAACAGTGTGTATCACGTAGTCAGAGGTCTCCATAGCCAAAGGGAAGGCAGCAGAATTCAGGAGCTAATTTAAACAGTGAATCAGTGCTTGTTCCTGAGACCCGTTGTACATCTAGGCCTTTAAAAATAAATACTCCTCTCCACATGTTCACAACATTACTGACAATTTCTCATTAGGTGACTACTTAGCTCTTTAATAAACCAAGGGATTCTCTCCCAGGTAGTCACAATATTTACCATGATGTAAAGACAAAAATTGTCGCTAATGAAATCTCATTCAGAAAAGCCCATCACCTCGAAATGATTTCTGAAGTTACAGAGGCAGGATATCATCTTGTTCTTGCAGTGTTTCTAGCAACACTAACAGCAATCTCTTCCCCGAATAACTGCACCATAAGTTCTTTACACGACAAATTTATGCTGTTGCCATAGAAATAAACCCAAATAATAATGATAACGAATTTGAAGAACATGGAGGCTGTGACAAAATGCCTTTGATGGAAGATTAGGGGCCGGGCCAGCCTTGCCTGAGAAGTTAACTATAGGAGGCCGCTGCCTCTCTGGGTTGTGATAAATGCCTTGGGCAACTGTCTTCACCATCCTCCTCATCATCACTGTTAAGTCCACTCAGTATGCCTTTGATAGAGAAGAAGCAATTAATGTCAGTTTAAGAGAGAAATGTAAAAATCAGTAAAGGCCAGGAAGCAATAATTTATAAAGAATAAATGTAAATTGCAAATAAACATTTGGAAAAATCTCTCTCTGACTTGTAATCAAAGAAATGCCGATGAAAACAATGTAAGATACTACTTTTGTCTCAACAACCGAGAACAACAGATACTGTCAGTACTGTAGAAGTGTAAACTGGTACAATCTTTCAGAGGATTAATTTGCCAATATATAACAGAAACCATAAAAATATTAATATACTTTGGTCCAGAAACTTTATTTCCTGAAACATAAGCTATAGAAACAATTCTTTTAAATGGGCACACAAGGGGCTTCCCTGGTGGCGCCGTGGTTGGGGGTTCGCCTGCCGATGCAGGGGACGCGGGTTCGTGCCCCGGTCCGGGAAGATCCCACATGCCGCGGAGCTGCTGGGCCTGTGAGCCATAGCCGCTGGGCCTGCACGTCCGGAGCCTGTGCTCTGCAACAGGAGAGACCCACATACTGGAAAAAAAAAAAAAAAAAAAAAAAAAAAAAAGAACAATCCTTGCTCTGGATAAGGAATGTTTATCACACAGTCCTCTGCATGGGGTTTGCAGAGTATGTAAGAAACAGGGTGAGCCTGAGAGCCTGCAAAGAATGCTGCATCAACTTTCATCAGAATCAAGTCCACAAACTCCCCTGACAATTCTTACCACCTGGCATTTGGTGGCCTTGGTTATTCCCTTGGCAGCAAAGCCCCTACAAGACTTAAGTAGAAGCCTCCAGATTCTGCAGCATTAACCAGAATAGCACGTAAGTATGTTTGGGTGACGTATCCATATTCATTAGTAACCCACTCCACAGTTTTCTAACATTCACTTTAGCAGTGTTGCTGAGACCCCTGTGGGCTTCCAAACCACAGCCACCATAGTGGGCAGAATTCTAAGATGTCCACCAAGATTCCCTCACGCAGGGGTACACACCTGCGTAATCTCCTCCCCTCAAGTGGGAACCTGGGAATATGGTGGGGTGGTCACTTCCTCAATGAGGTTACATTATATGACTAACGGAGATGGGACTGTCACTCCATGCTAGGCAAGTAGAGAGAGATGTGCTCCTGCTGGCCTGGAGGAAAGCCAACACTTATGCTGCAAACTGCCTACGGGCGCCAACCGGCAAGGAACCTCAGGTGTCCTCGAAGAGCTCAAGGAGGTCCCGGCCAAATACTAGCAAGAAAAGAGGGATGTCAGTCCTACAACATCAAGGCAATAAATCCTGCCAACAACCGGTGAGCCAGGAAGACGACCCTGTGCCTCCGACGAGACCACAGTCCCTGCTGCCACCTTGACTTCAGCCCGCGGAGACCCTGGGCAGCACCCAGCTAGCCTACGCTGGCTTCCTGATCCTCATGAAGTATGAGGTAATAAATCTGTGTTGTTTGAAACCCAAGCCCCCAGCAATAGAAAACGAATACAACAGCCATGATGGTGACGTTGTCAGAACACGGGCTGCTGATATTCTTTCTCACATTTCTACTGTCTTCGGAAGGAATGCCTGTCCATAACATTCTCCCCTAAGGAAGCCAAAGAAGAGTGATAATTGATATCCGTATAATTGTTTGGAGTTTGTTTAACTTTCAAATACAACCTCATTTACATTGGGCATCACTAATCTGAGAAAGTCCAGGCAGTGATGATTAGAAACAAAGATTCAGGAGCCACGCTGCCTGGACTCGACTCCCTCTTCTTGCCACTTACTCACCAGATGAGCTCAAGCCAGTTCCTTGACCTCTCTGTGCCTCAGTTTCCTCACCCTACCTCATCCCTACCTCCTAGGGGGCTGTGAGGATTAAATGATTTTGCATAAAGTCTAGCTCCTAGTAAGCACTGGATAAGTGTTTACTGTTCTTGTGATCAATGGTAGTACCTAAACACACCAGAAAAGCATAACTAGCTTTGTTCACTTCCCACTATAACATGCTGCAAGAATTAAAGCCTATGGTTTTAACAGGTTCTACAACACTGAGCTCGTGTGTTATCCTGGAGAAAAGGAACCCACAGCAAGGAAAGAACAGATCTCTACCATTTAGCTGTTGTCCTGAGTAGAATGGGGGGAGCACAGGCAAGAAAGGATGAGCTTTCTGCAGCCCCTAGAAAGGACCACAGATCCAGGGGCAAGTGGGAGTGTGATGGTTTCCTTTGGGGGCCAGGTAAATCAAACCCTGGTTCCAAGAGAATTCTGGATTTGAGATGAGAATACAGACACAAGTGGGTTCCTGCTGCTATAATTAGACTCACACAGCCCACATCACACACATTCTGGAGCACAGATGGGCTGTCATGTTGACCAGCTCCAACAGGTGTTCCTTCCAGGTAAGCTTAGTAATAGTAAATCCATTAAAAGGCAGTTGGGGTGGGCAGCGGAGGGTTGGTAATGCCTCCTGAAGGGCTGCCAGTTCCATATGTGGCAAAGACAAGAGTCGTCTCTGGGACTGTGAGCTGCCCGTGTACCCACCTTCATTACATGGAGACAGGCTCATGAAAGGACACTTTCTAGTTCAGAGTACCCCGCCAAGCTGTCCCAAAGGTCAGGGCTGCTATGGACATGGTGGTGTTTTGGTTCATGGGCACTGCTGTGGTTATACTCTGTAAAAATTTAAGGCGTTAGTTAAAGGTGTATTTTCCCAATGTGGTTTTGGTCCCATTAAAGTATCACTGACCAAAGGCCTACTTAGTCATCCCTTATCTGTTTTACTAATTTCTCAATTTAAGTGTTAAAGAATTCTTGTCAGTGGGGGGAAAATATGTGGGTGTATCTTTTTGTTGTTGTTGTTGTTGTAATAAATGCCCCTCTTTTGTCTTAGCCCTTACCTGTGCAGCCTTCATGCCACAGAAAGAGACATGCCCTTCTTTTTGGTACTTTCCCATCACTCCTCTTCCCCCAAAACAAATAAATCATTGACAAAGGAAATGGAAAACTACAATAGAAAGTGCTTTTACCTTATCTCCAAATTACTCAAAGGCATATTGGTTTGTTTCAGTGAGTTTACCTTAATTCACATTGGAAGATATCCTAAAAGATCCAAAAAGAGGTAGCAAAGCTTGAATGCCTACAGGCATGTGCAGTTAGCACACACTAACTGAGCAAGATAGGTTGAAAGGAACAGGCCTAGATGACTTGCCTTTTAAAACACTATGCAGATCTAACAAAACAGCCAAACAAAAATCTCTCCAGTGGGCCATGTGTGGCTTGGGGCCACATTTGTAATGACTCCTGACCTAGAGAGTAGGAGGTTCTTTCAAAAGCCAGTTTGATACAGGGAATGTAGACCCCCAGGCCAAGGCATGAGGACCTCAAAGAGAAAGTCAAAGCAACTGGAACTGCTCTCTGAAAACTGCCAGCCTAGCTGATTGGTGAGCTCAGAATTCTCCACTTGGCATGGCCTGGAAGTCCAGAGGAAGGCTGCAATAACACACCAGTCTAGACACAGAGGGCCAAAATCAAGAGGAAATGCCTCCCTGCAGGCACCCAATTACCCTGGAGACTTTGATCAAAGAAAAAAGGTTTCCTTTTTCTAATCAAAAAAATCCAATCACCTACTATGGTAGGATGGGTTTCAAGCCATTTAGCAGCAAGCTCCACTAATCAGGGCATTACCCATTGATTAGAGGTCTTTTTCCTGGGAGGAATTTCCTGCTAAAATCCCTTGAGAGCACAGTTGGCCCTAGCAGAGCTTGGTCTAGGCCTAAAAGTACATACCGCCCTCAATGAGTTTGGTGGGTTTATTACATGTATAACAGCATGTCATCGTGGAAACTTTTCTCTCAGTTTAGAGACAATAAACCCAAGGCAGAATTTTAAAGTTAGTGTCCAAGAACTAGTTAGAGGACTCAGACCCCTCACCTACAACAAGAATATCAAAGAGAGAGATGAGAGGAAAACAACTGAGAAAAGAATGTGTGAGGATTTATTTGGAGAGAGCTGTACTTTAACCCTTGGGAAAGGGGTGGAGGGTGTCTATTTTCACTTCAAGCCTGGTTAAGGGCAGTTCACTCCTGCATCACAGAAGTCACCGTGGATTGAAAATCCTAAAGTGCAAGAGGTAAACTTGTTAGAATCCGGATGGGCCTGCACTAGAGTTCATCAGTCCAAAGGATGCCTGCATGTTTCCCGTGATGAGGTGGAAATGGGGCCACACACAAGAGGGCTGGTGTGAGGTCACGTGAGGGCCTGTTGTGTAGGGTCTCCTAGATGCTTGATGAAAGCTGGATGTGACTCCAGACTCCCTGGGATGAAGAAGGAGTAAATGAAGAACCAGAGGAGAGACCGTGCATCATTTGCATCAAGAGAGCTACAGGTGAAAGGGTCTCAATGATTAGGGCAGCAAGTGGGGATGCTGGTGGAGGTGAGGAAGTGGGTAGTCTCTGGAACATCCATAAAAACACCCAGGAGAAAAAAAGTTAGCCTTAAACACCTGTCAGGTCCAGAGAGTATAAAGCCGTCTAACAGCAGTGACATCAAGTCAAAACCTTCCAGCTCCCCTTATCTTTCCATCCCAACACAGAGGACTTGGCGAGTCCCTGGGACCGGAAGAAAAAGGGAACACAAGGGAAGGAGCCAACCAAACCCCTTTTCTGTGTGTGCTAGCAGTGGACCCACCACCAACAAAATGCTGCTCCAACAGGATCTCCTGAGACTTATCTTAGACTTGCTGTCATCAAGGTATTAAAAGCAAAGAATAAACTCACCTCTCACACAAGGAAGTCACTTTGGTCACACCTGCTTGTTCTTACAATATTTTAAATTTCCTTTACATAATTATGGACATTTAACTGGATTCCTCAATTAGCGTATGGCCTATGTGAGTCCTTTACTCATTTCCATTTGAGGATAATATTTTGTTGAAGTTTAAGCTTTGGAAACTTCTTTAATGAAAAAGAGTTTAGAGGGGGTTTTTTGTTTTTTATTTTTTTGATGTTCTTCCTGCTGCTTTCTATAACTGTTCCCATAGAGTTGACAGCTGTCTTGTCCTTAATCCAGCAGCAAGTATCTGTGTTGTTGATTAAATATTAATAGGCTGTCACAGGTTGAAAATCTGGATGTGAGCAAAATGCTGTAAAGATAATTAAAGGCTGAGGATTGGGAGCTTGCACAAGGAGAAGTCAAAGGAGCTGGGACTATTAAGAAGTGACCTGAAATTGGAATTAAAGTGTAAAAGGCAAAATGTGAGGAGGTTAGCAAGCAGCTGTTCTCCATTTCTATTATAGACAAGACAATTTTTTTTAAATAAAAAATAAGGCTGCCTATGTTATACGAAATCGGGCTGGAGTAATAAGAAGGGGTTGGAAGGGGAACGTTTTGTAACTGCTCATTTTCTTTGCTTCCTTGTCCTTACCTGAAAGGCCAAGCCAGAAAGAAGATACCTGGTGGCTACTCCTAAGCTCTAGAACTCTGGCTGCATCTCTACTGGGAGGGAAAAATAATTCCATCATTGGTTCAAGGACTCCAGTTTGCCTCAAATGACTGACGTTAAAATATTACCAGAATCTCTGAGCATCCACACTCAGAAATATGTTAGAATTTCAACATATTTTCAGTTACTTGCAGTCAGTTACGGCCTTCATTTTAAGCAGGACATGTTAAAACAACACATGGAAAATTACTACATGAGTTACTTAAAAATAGTTCTTTTTTAAAAATTTTAAGTCTAATTTAAGTCTGATAACATAGTAGAAGAGACAGAGAAGAGGAATTTGAGAAGGCAGTTGGAGAGGCTGTAAGAGTATTATTTACAACTTTAAATGATGAATAAACTGACCAAAACAATAGTTAATCCTTGCTAGGGAATTTGAGGACTCAGAGAAATGGGTTCAGGAAGAGAGGAATATTTGGGAAACTGCTCCTCTGGGCTGAGGAAAAAGCTAGCATAACGCCTACAGGCATGGGACAGAAAGGACCATAATTCATCCCACAAACGGAGTTATGAGCAGGGAGAAGAGTGGTGATTGACACTACTGAACGGATGTTTCTATAAGTTAGAAAGAACTTTCATGGCCAATCAGAAGTGGCTCATAAAGGCATTCAAAGAGTTGAATGGGGGAAATTTAAGGAGGATTCCTTTAACATTTGGAGAGGATCTTTACTGTCATGGTTAAGTACATAGCTTTGGAGCAGGTCTACATGGACTGGATTTCAGTAATGTCACTTAGTAGCTCTGTGAGTCTGGGCAAGTTACTGGTCCTCTCAAGCCTTCAGTTTTGACACTAGTGAAACAGAGATGCTAAAAGAATCTAGTAGGTAGGGTCCTGTGAGATTTCAGTGCATTAATACATGCAAAGTGCTTACAACAAGGCCTGGCACAGAGTAGGTGCATTGACGTGCATAGGTTCAATAGATAACAGCTCTACAAAAAAAAAGGATTTAGAAAATAGAGGAGAAATCCAAGGCTCACAAAGGTTAGCAACTGTCTCTATTTCTAAACTGAGAGTTTCCTACCATAATGCACTGCTGCCATGAAACCAAGGGGCCATAAGTAAAAGAGATCAAGTCTGGTTTCACTTCCTTTTGCTTCTATTGGCTGCACTCTGATGGCAGGGTCACTGAGTAATGACCAAAAGGTTGAGCACTGCCTTGTTCAAAGGCATCTTAAAGGAAAATATGGTGACTCTAGTCCACTGACCCTGGAGACAGAGAGTCTTGGTTCAAATCTCAGCTCAACTTCTGCAGCAGCTCTATGAGCCTGGGAAGGCATTTTAACCTCACTGAAACATAGCCTATGAGTATTATGTGCCCATCTGGGTGGGTGTATGTGAGAATAACATAATCCTTACATTTTATTCTTTGCTACATAACTGAATTTTTTTGAGCAGTATAATTTTTATTTATCCTGATGATATTTATTTTTTAAAATTTTTATTGGAGTATAGTTGCTTTACAATATTGTGTTAGCTTATACTGTACAGCAAAGTGAATCAGCTATACATATACATATATCCCCTCTTTTTTGGATCTCCTTCTCATTTAGGTCACTACACAGTACTAAGTAGAGTTCCCTGTGCTGTACAGTAGGTTCTCATTAGTTATCTATTTTATACATAGTATCAATAGTGTATATATGTCAATGCCAATCTCCCAATTCATCCCACCATCACCCCTTCCCCCCTTGGTATCCATACGTTTGTTCTCTACTTCTGTGTCTCTATTTCTGCTTTGCAAATAAAATCATCTATACCGTTTTTCTAGATTCCACATATATGTGTTAATATACGATACTTGTTTTTCTCTTTCTGACTCACTTCACTCTGTATGACAGTCTCTAGGTCCATCCACATCTCTGCAAATGACCCAATTTTGTTCCTTTTTATGGCTGAGTAATACTCCATTGTATATATGTACCACATCTTCTTTATCCATTCCTCTGTTGATGGACACTTAGGTTGCTTCCATGTCCTGGCAATTGTAAATAGTGCTGCAATGAACACTGGCGTACATGTGTCTTTTTGAGCATAACTGAATTATATATAATGTTTTGCAAATAAAATGTGATTTGTGTAAAGAAATAAAAGCACTGGTACACGGTAAACATTCAGATTTTAGCTGTTCCTGTCATCATCAAAAACAACAGGGTTCAACTATCCGACTGATACTTGACTTTCCTTTACACCACTGGCTTTTAAACATTTCTCACCACAACCCACGGAGGAAAAAAAGAATTCATTGTGACTCAGTATGCTCATATACACTTATTTGAAGCAAATATTTTACGGCACAATGTTTTCCCTTAATACATGCAACATACTCTGGTATTTCCCATTCTATTTCATTCCATTTCATTTTTTAAACGTTGGTCGTAACTCACTAAACTGATTCTATGATCACAAATTGGTCACCATGCACAGTTTGAACCATGCTGCATTGCACCGTTTCTGCCAGCCATTTCTGGGAATGCACAGGGACGTCTGATTTAGTTCCCCCATGTTTATTGAGGCTATAATGTGCTAAGTTTAAATAACTTTCAATTATATAATCTACTCCCCCAAATAATCTAGCCTATGTGATAAAAATTATTCTTGATACTTCATAAATAAGCAGTGCTGCTATTAACCTTGCTTTTATAGGTCACTGTTTACTTTGAACCCTGTCCACCAAATACATTTAAATAATTCACTGTTGGATTGATGTTCCCTGATGTTGCACCAAGCATCTATAAACTCTACTTCACCAACTGAGAACAATGTATGATAAACCTTCCCAGAACCTTAAAGGATCCACCTAAAAGACACAAACTCAGCCCTTTACCAAGATGATGTTGATCTCTCCTTTACTGTACCTGACCTCCCCCTATCTGTTTAAGCTTCTGTGTCTGAATCATATACTCATAAGTACTTCCCTTACATGCTCTTAGACAGTATTTACAAACTAGAAGAGTGACTGCAATGCCTTCCACTGTCCAAAAAGTTTTACCAGGTAAAGAAACATTTAACCCTCTGGCCACATATTTTTATTATTATTACAGCTACATTCTGATTCATCTCACAGTGAGTTTTTTTTTTAATATTATAGAGGTCATATCAGACATGGTGTAAATCATTAATTGTCTGATATTTGAAAGACAACGCTTGGCTTATGAGTTTATAATGCCATCGGGTATACTCCAGCGCAGCAAGAGAACTTACTTGGATGATGAAAAGGTTCCACAGAACTATCCAATACGGCAGCCACTAGCCACACATGTGGCACTGAGCCATTGAAATGTGGCTAATGCAACTGAGGAACTGAATTTTTACTTTCAGTTTATTTTAATTAATTTAAATTTAAAGAGTCACAGGTGGATAGTAGCTACTCTATCAGTGCAGATCTAGAACAGTTATCCATAGTACATACTAATGATCCTGATGATAAAGAAAATGATAACAAAAGGTGCCATTTATTGAACATTTATCAGAG
Source organism: Kogia breviceps (assembly GCF_026419965.1). Classification (NCBI taxonomy): domain Eukaryota; kingdom Metazoa; phylum Chordata; class Mammalia; order Artiodactyla; family Physeteridae; genus Kogia; species Kogia breviceps. The sequence goes on from NC_081326.1 coordinate 45,183,501, forward strand.
GCCAGGCATTAGCCTAAGCCCTTTTTATATACATTATGCAATTTACTTCTCACAACAATTCTACCTGGTAAGAACTATCATTATTCTTCCCCGCTTTTGATTGAAAAAACTGAGATCACAGCCAGTAAGTCACGAAGCTGAGGTTCTAACCCAGGTCTACCTCCAGAGCACAGAGCAGAAGAGCTGGATCCCTTCCCACGCAATAGCCACTGGACATGGGTGTGTCTGCTTTTAATTTCAATGCAAAGGAAAAAGAGCTGTGCAAGAGACTGGCGAATAAATGACTTTTTCTCTATCCTTTTAAAAATTTCCTCTACTTAGTGCCCCAGACCGGCCTCTAAAGAAAGGAAAATTCTCTTGAGTGAGGACTCTTCCAGTTCTAAAAACAAATGTCTCTGTGATTTAAATAAAAGGTTTGAGATCAAGAGGTGAACTAGAATTCAAATCGCATTTATGGTTTGGAGACTCTTTTCCCACTTGAGGATATGTTACTATTTTTACATTTCCTTAAGGTTTTTTTCTTGTCTTCTTCTGAGAGGATTTGAGGGGGCTTATAGATTAAGACATTTAAGGATCATAAAGAGCAGAGGTCACTTGAAAAAAAATTAATGGGCTGAAGATTTTAAGCACCCAATTTCTGAGACAGAGGACTAACGCTTTCTAGCTAAGGCAGAATAATAATAATAATAATGTATTACTGTTATTAACTAATTAATAAAAATGTAGAGGTATTAGGTTATATACAGAATCTGTTGCTCTTTGTTTTCTTTCTAGACAATGAAATCAATCAAACTGGTGTGCAGTTTTCACTAAAGACATGGGTTGCTCATGTAATTCTCACCTCTCTTCCTCCAAAAACGCAGACAATATTGCAGGAAAACACAACTCAGTAAAGGCAGCTCTCGGAGGAGAAAGCCACATAGCCCAAGAACTCATTTTGGGGAGCACATGAGTGTCCTTCTCCCCATCCAGCACTAATTCAGACGTGGCTTCCCTGCCAGGTCCTCTCTGAATGGCCTCTTCTGCCCACTGCTGCTGCTGACCACTCAAAACTGGACTGGGGGGTTAGTGGGCCCCTCCACTACCAGAAAGGAGGAGACCAATTAAGGAAAGTGGCCACTTGGCTCTACAAGTATGTTCTTTCATGTCAACGTGGGAAATCTTTATAAATGAAGGACTGCCTGCTGTCATTTACTTGCAGTTGAACTGAATTTGTGCGTGTGTGTGTGTGTGTGAAAGTTTTAAGTGTGCTTTGAATTTTTTTGCGGGTTTTGTCTCATTATGTACTTTCTTCTCCCTATTTGGAGAAGAAAAATAATCACAGTAATCACACACACACGCACACTTTCTAACTTGAAACAATAACTTCTATGGGGATTTTCTAAGGAGTGAGGCTTTGTCTTTATCAGATCAGGCATTTAAAGAAAAGAACTAGGATGTCACTTACCCTTCAGTTCACAGCTGTCTATAACCCACTTTTTCCTTCCTGTGTTCCTGGAGCTGGTTATAGAGGGTGAGTTAAGTTAAAGAGGAAAAAGAAATGCAGAGCCTTTGACAGCCTTACTGTACTTTCAATTCCAAAGGGAAATAAAAGGAAAAACTAATCTATAATTTGTATGCTTATTATGTGAGGTGCTTTATATGCCTAAATTCAATCCTCACAAGTCTGTCAATGGTAGGTACGGTCCTCATTGCCATATTAGAAATGAAAAACTGAGGTAAATCACCCAAGACTTCACAGGCCATGGGCCTCAAGGCTAGAATAAAAACCAAGATTGTCCACCCCAAATATCATGATAAAAGTCACTAAACTGTCAGTCTTTGACAGGAAGGACCCTGTCTATATTGAACACCTGTGCACCAGGCCCAGCACATAGTAGCAGTCAACCAATACTGGCAGACTGACCAGATGAGGGTTCTTTACCCCTGCATCTTTTTGCTTTTACCACAACTGTGCTCTAAATTGCTAACCTGAAAGGAATATAAATTCAAACAATTTTCCAATTATTGCTAAAACACTTTACAAAGCTTCAAGAGTCTTCTTTATTCTAAGGAAAAAAGGGTCTGTCAATCTACTCCATTCATTCTTCTAGCCCATTCTTATCCATTCAACTCAACAAATATTTCAGTACAATGTGAGCAACAGTGGGAACATACATTCTAAAAATTATGTCTCTTGGATATAAGAGTGGCTGAATTGCTGTTCTTCCATAAATGGGGTTGAGAGTTTCAAAAATTAATAAGCATCAACAAGAAGGGAAATAAAGACCTAGATGTTGCTATTTATACACTGCTTATTTGTTTTTAATTAATAACTCCATTTTATAGAGCAATTTTAGGTTTACTGAAAAATTGAGCAGAAAGTACAAAATTCCCATATACACCTCCTCTCCTGCTCCACCCCACACACGATCCATTTCCCCTACTATTAACATCCAACATTAATGTGGTACATTTGTTACAAATGATGCATCAATACTGATAAGTTATTTTTAACTAAAGCTCATAGTTTACATTAGGGTTCACTTTTTTGTGTTATATATTCTATGGGTTTTGACAAATGTATGACATATATCTAGCACTACAGTTTCATACAGAATAGTTTCACTGCTCTGAAAATCCTCTGTGCTCTACCTATTCATCCTTCTCTAAGCCCTGGAAATCACTGACCTTTTTATTGTCTCCATAGTTTGGCCTTTTCCAGAATGGCATATAGTTGGAATCATACAGTATATAGCTCTTTCAGATTGGCTTCTTCCATTTAGCAATATGCATTTATCACTGAATAATATTCCACTGTATGAATGTACCACAGTTTATCCATTCACCTACTGAAGAACAGCTTGGTTGCTTTCCAGTTCAGACAATTATAAATAAGGCTGCAGGTTTTGGGAGGGACATATGTTTTTAATTCATTTGGGTGAATAATAAGGAATGTGATTGTTGGATTATACGGTAAGAATATGTTAAAGTTTTGTAAGAACCTGCCAAACTGTTTTCCCAAGTAGCTGTACCATTTTGCATTCCAAAGAGCAATGAATGAGAGTTCCTGTTGTTCCACATCCTTGCCAACATTTGGTGTTGTCAGCGTTTGGGATTTTAGGTGTGTAGTGGTATCTCATTGTGTTTTAACTTGCAATCCCTGATGGCATATGATGTTGAACATATTTTCCAATGCTTATTTGTCATCTGCATATCTTTTTTGGTGAAATTAGATCCGTTAGCTCTTTTGTCCATTTTTTACTTGTTTGTTTTCTTATTGTTGAGTTTTAAGAACTTACACTAATTTTTTCCGTTGTTATAAAAACAGAAAGCCTTAACATATATATATGGAATCTAAAAAAAAATGTTTCTAAAGAACCTAGGGGCAGAACAGGAATAAAGATGCAGATGTAGAGAATGGACTTGAGGACATGGGGAGGGGGAAGGGTAAGCTGGGATGAAGTGAGAGAGTGGCATGGACATCTATACACTATCAAATGTAAAATAGCTAGCTAGTGGGAAGCAGCCGCATAGCACAGAGAGATCAACTCAGTGCTTTATGTCCACCTAGAAGGGTGGGATAGGGAGGGTGGGAGGGAGGGAGACGCAAGAGGGAGGAGATATGGGGATATATGTATATGTATAGCTGATTCACTTTGTTATAAAGCAGAAACTAACACACCATTGTAAAGCAATTATACTCCAATAAAGATGTTTAAAAAAACCCCATAGAGCCTTGCTCTCTGCTCTTTAATTTTCTTCCTGCTTTTGTCACCTAGATATGGTAACTCAACTGCTGGTTTTCCAATGTCGCAGAGCTCTATGTCGACATCTGAGTTAAAACTCTTATTGAACAGCACTGTACTCCAAAGGGCTATAGGGATAGGACAACTGGAAGAAATAAGGGAATCATTTAAACAAAGCCTTGAAAAGTCTTAGCCCATGACCAAGCCATCAGAACACAGAAGTCAAAAACCACACTGCACCATGCAGAATCCAAACTACAGTGTATCAGGTTAACACAATGATCCATTATTTCAATATTTTTAAAACAGGAGACTTCCTGAAGATATCATTTCTCTAGAGTGTTCATTCCAAGCAATAATGAGGAGCTATGTTAAAAAAAATTTTCAACAAAAATTTAAATAAAGTAGGTCTTCAAAAGGGCAGAAGAATGAACTTTCTAAACTGCAACTTGCCACAGAGAACTACATCCGCCAGAATTTTTCTATCTGGAAAGAAACTGAATTTAATGTTCTTTGTATTTTTATCAGCAGCAAGGTAAACAGGAAGAATCTCTCAGAAGCACTTTTATGAAGTTACACAAAGAAATAAGTTTCAAGCATTTTATGGTTGGCAGCTTAAGATGATTTTTCTTATTTTTAAGGAAAGGGTTTCTTAGTTCTTTTGACATGTTGATAACATGTACCACAGATCTCAGTAATTACAGCAGATAAACCCTGATGAAGCAGTTGAGAAGATTACAGCCTAAGAATATCAGAAAAGAAAAGGAAAAACACTCCCACCAGGAGGTGCCCTTTTTATCTAATGCATTTGGGCCTAAAAAAATTACAGATTACAGACCTCTATTCACAGACTCCCTCTTGACTGCCTAAGTAGCAGGCCCACCTGCCATGACAACCTTTTGATATCAGCTCTGAAGCCATTTACCTTTCTCTCATCCAGGGCTCCACTGTCTCTAAATGTTCTCACTTTCGCTACCTCAGAAGGTAAGGATGACTTAAAGTAGTTAAATCCACACATAATACAGGAAGTTTATTTTACCTAAAAGCTTCCATCTCTGACCTCACTTGCTAACAGGTTCCAAAATGAACAAAGCTGAATCTGACCTCTCTGTTTTACCACATTTGGAACTGGACAGGTGCTGGCAACCTTTTCCTATAAAGGACCGGGGAGTTAATATTTTAGGCTTTGTGGGCCATACAGTCCTTGCTGCCACTACTCAGCTCTGCAGCTGTACCACGAACGCAGCTATGGACAAGCCGTAAAGGAATCAGTGTGGCTGCATTCCAATAAAACTCTATTTATAGACACAGAAATTCTAATTTCACAGAATTTTCACGTCATGAAATATTATCCTTCTTTTGATTTTTAAATGTAAAAACCATTCTTAGCTCAAAGGCCATACAAAAACAAGTATCAGGCCAGATTTAGCCCACAAGTCATAGTTTACCTTAGAAGAAATCTCAAAAAATTTGATAGTCACACAACAAACAGGAGCCTGACCCTTCTATTAGAATGATCTGTGGAATCCTATAAGGAGACAAGCTTCCAACCCACAAATATAAAGAACAGTATGCCCCAGAAATTCTTGGCATGTATATTTAAGAAGTTACCGTATATGTTATAATCTCATTTCATATGTGCTATGAAATTCAAACCCAATGATGAAATCTTGATTTCTTTAAAATCTAATTTACTATACCCTCTTTATTTAAAAATTGGTTATTTGAAAAACATTAAATATTTAAATACTAATATGAAATATGAATTTAATATTTTAAATATTGATTTAAATGCTGAATACTTAAAATTGGGATATTTAAACACATTGTCTCTACTCTTAACTGGCTATTAAAAGCAGCATAAAAGATACATATGAAGAGAGTGCTAATGAGTAACACTGCTTGACCACTTAACTCTACACAAGGCACTGGATTAAGCATTTTCCACATGTAATTCATTTAATCTTCACAGCAACTCCAGAGGCTGATCACGGTTATCCCCATTCTACAGTGGGGGAAACTGAGGCACAAAATTAATAAACACTGGAGCCAGAATCCAAACCCAGGCAGTCTAACTCCGAAGCTGGCATCGTTAACCACCTGGCAATACCAACACATGTCAGGTTGGTTAGATGTCATTTCTCTTTGACTCAGTAATATCTTAGGGTTTAAAAGGCCTCTCATTCCTTTAGGTATTTATTATGGATACATGAATGCCTATTTTTTTAAAGGACTCTCAGTCTTAAAGTTGTGGATTCACCAATTAAGGTAAAATATATAGAAGGACCCCACCAAAGCATTCACAAAAGTTTAACTCTTTATTCACATACAAATTGTATCCTTTCCAATTCTACCAGTATGCAATTCTTACACAAACTGAGATTCTTTAAGATCTTGCTTTCTAAGATATTAGAACATGTTAACTGTCATCTCTCACCCATCCTCATGGCATCTCTTATAGGTTATGAACTAAGACATTAGTGGAGTCACATCTTGCTTCCAGTCATTCTTTCACACATTCATCCAAAAGTACTTGCACTGAACATGCTTACTATGCGCAAGGCATTGTCCCGGCGGCAGAAATGTTTAAAAACATCTGGCAATGGCTAACTTTATGTGTCAACTTCATTAGGACACAGTGCCCATATATTTGGTCAAACACCAGTCTAGATGTCCCTGTGAAGGTATTTTTTAGATGAGATTAACATTTCAATCAGTAGACTTTAAGTAAAGCAGATTACCCTCCATAATGTAGGTGGGCCTCATCCAATCAGTTGAAGGCTGTAAGAGAAAAAAATTGAGGTCCTCCAAGAAGGAGGAAATTCTGCCTCCAGACTGCCTTTGGACTCCAGCTGCAACATCAGCATTTCTATGAGTCTCTAGCCTGCAGGGCTGCCATGCAAATTTCAGACTTGCCAGCGCCACACATACCTAAGCCAGTTCCTTAAAATAAATCAATCTTGATAGATAGATACACAGATACATACATATATACATACATACCTACACAGATACACAGATACATACCTACACAGATACACAGATACATAGATCAATACAGAGATAGACTGATAGCTAGATATACATATGTATGTATGTGTACCGATATCTATCTATATAATATATATTTATATACCATGTATATGAACATCCTATTGGTTCTGTTTCTCTGGAGAACCCTGACTAATACACATCTCCTCAGATCCATCAGACTGGGGAAAAAAATGGAAAGTTAACCAAGAATTGATGATCTGCGGACAAAGGGAGCCCTCCCATGCTGCTGGTGGGAATGTAAGCTGTACAACCACTGTGGGGTGCAATCAATTGACATCTAGCAAAGACAAAGGTGCCCTCATCCTATGCCCAGCCCCAGAAGAACAACCACGTGTCACCACATAGCCAGAACCCCCTGGAATCGTTGTTGAGTTGACAGAAATAATTGCCAAGTTTATGAAGAAAAACATGAACTTAGCTTGATAGCTTCAAAACTATCTCAAATCATTCAAGAGAGACCCAAGCCACATTCATTCACAATAAGCTGAAAAAAGCCAACGGAACCATGTCTAACACTTCTGGACCCCACTGCCCCTCCCCCCTGCACCCTCCCCACCACAGTAGCAGCAGCTTCTCACACTCACCAGACACCTACAAACCACCTGTTGTTCCCACACCTCAAAGTGAAAAGCCTACGTTAATGACAGAAAGAGAAGAAAGACCCTACAGCAGTGTCTGCATATAACAAGTGCTTGCTAAACATTAGCTATTATTAAGGATATAAAAATACACATGTAATTGTTTTCCTTTTAAGTGACTTGCTAAATAAAATGCCTGCCTTCTCCCTGGCACTTCTACTCTGTATACAGTGGTATCAAATGAGGACTTTTTGATAAAATCATCCCTTTCTGTTGAATAATCAATTTACACAGACATGGCTGGATTGATTCTCTCACCAAATTAACGAAGAACAGGAAATGATTAGTCATCAGTTAATCAGCTGGTGTGGACTATACCATCTTACTCTTAAACACACAACACACCATTGTCTGAAATTTCACACTGAAAAGTTGATAGAACAAAAGCAAACTAAAATCTAATTTCTCTTTCAGCTTTCTTGCAGCTCTCTTTTTATTTCTGAGTGGATTGTGGTAAACCAAACTATTATTAGAACCCCATTTTTCCCAGCTCTTTTTGTTGTAGAACAAAACAGAGCCCATGAGCACACAGGAGGCACAAAACACTCAGAGTCACTCAGGTGACTTTCATTACATCCTCAGTTATCCTTTTTATTACATCCTTAGTTATCTTTTGGATACAGGCTTGTATGAAGAACATACATTTTAGGGAGTAACTTGGTACTCTTCTGGGAGGTCAGTATGCCAGATACATTTTTAAAGCCTTAACACTTTGTATACCTTTTAACTAACCAATTACACTTTAATTGGTTAAACTAACCAATTACACTTCTCAGAAATTATCCAAAAGGAAAAATAACGTCATAAAATATGTGAAAAGATGTAACTATGTTGTTCATTTTCTAAAATTTTTACAAAGAATGTGTGTCACTTCCCTAGTAAGAACAATGGGGCTTATGCTTTTTTTGCTTGCTTTAAGACCATGACCTTTGGGATGAAACAATCCTGAGTCAGAACTCAGAAGCTGCCCCCTTAATAACTACACAACCTTGAGGAAGTCTACCTGGCTTCTTGAGTGCCAGCTTTGAGATCTGTGAAATGGGGATAATATACACCTCCCTCAAAGAGGATTCACTATCAATAAATGCAGTAAGAGTACTTTTGAAAGAAGGGATGGATGAGGGAGCGAACAACTGAACAAACAATCCCAGAGGCTCTGGGCGGGGCTGGTTGGTGGTGGTGAGAAGAACAGATCAGCAGGGAATAGTGAAAATTGTCACAAACTCTAAATCAACACTATCATAGTATAAGTGCACCTTGTCTTGAAAATATTCACTAGTGAGCTTGAGCCTGACCACTCACATTTCAGGGCAACCCCAGCAGGTCAAATCAAAGACCAATCCCAGGTGTCCTTGAGATCTGACCATCCAGGTAACCAGTCTCCAAGATGGCCTCCACCTCCCTGTATTCCCACCTCCGTGTAAGTCTCTCCCACATTAGAGCAGGGCTGACCACCATTTGTCTCTGTAACCAATAGAACATGACCGAAGTGATGGTATGTCCCTTCTGAGGTTAGATTACGAAGGACTGCAGCTTCCATCTGGGGCTGTCTTCTCTTGGATCACTCATTCTCGAGGAAGCCAGGTCATGATCAGCCCTATGAAGAGGCTCATTAGGGAAGCAACAGAAGCCTCCTGACGGCAGCCTTGTAAGTAAGCTTGGAAGTAGATTCTCCAACCCTACTCAAGGCTTCAGTCCCACCCAACAGTGTAACTGCAACCTCATGAGAGACCCTGAGCCAGACCACCCAGCTAAGCCACTCCTGGATTCCTGACCCTCAGAAACTGTATAAGGTAACAAGTATTGATATTTGTTGTATTAAGCTTCTAACTTTTGGGGTAGTTTGCTGCACAGCAATAACTAACTAATACACAGGGCTTCCCTGGTGGCACAGTGGTTAAGAATCTGCCTGCCAATGCAGGGGACATGGGTTCAAGCCCTGGTCCGGGAAGATCCCACATGCCACTGATCAACTAAGCCTGCGTGCCATAGCTACTGAGCCTGTGCTCTAGAGCCCGCAAGCCACAATTACTGAGCCCACATTCTAGAGCCTGCAAGCCACAACTACTGAGCCCACATGCCTAGAGCCCCCGCTCTGCAACAAGAGAAGCCACTGCAATGAGAAGCCCGCGCACCGCAACAAAGAGTAGCCCCCGCTCGCCACAACTAGAGAAAGCCCTGCGCAGCCAAAAATAAAAATAAATAATTTTTTTAATGTTTAATAAATAAAGAAATAACTAATACACCATTCCAAGTAGAACAGGCCTTCAGACTCCAGTATGTATTATTATTGGGCCCAATTTACAGATAATGACACTGAGGTACGACGAGGTTAAATGACCTTCCTAAAGGCTACCCAGCTAAGAAGGGGTAAAACCAGGATTTGAACATAGCTTTGCTTGGGTCCAGAGCCAGTGCTTTATAACCACCACGCTATATACTTTTTCCACCTCCTCCTTACCATCCCTAAAGTCTGGGGTAGCAGCCATGTGCTCCCATAGTAATCCGTATGTCCTCTGTCACAGATAGCACTTACTACATCGTATTTTAATTTTATGTTTGAGTCACAGACTACCAGACTGTAAATTCCTGGAGGGCAAGAACCTATCTATATTCATTCCTCCAGTTGACAAATGTGCACTGAGAGCCTACACTGTACTGAGCATTGGGAACACCATGACGAGCACAGTCGAAACTCCACCCCTGGACAGCTCACAGTCTAGTGGAGGAGACAAGCATCTCTCAAACAAATATAAAACTACAACTGCAAAGTGCTACACGGGGCTCTGTGACACATTTCACCTGGTCAGGAAGAGCCCTGAGAGGTGGTCACCTCAAATGAGGCAGCAGTTACCCAGGGGAAAGGGAGAAGCAGGAGCCCCCCCCCCCCAGCAGAGAACGCACACACCCCAAGTTCTCAAGGTGGAGGGGAAAAGCCTTGCCTGACAAACTGAAAGGAGGCCAGCGGGAAGGAGCACAGAAGCCCAGGGTGAGGAGCAGGACGGAGAAGAAGCAGGAGGAAGTACCTGGGGTGAACATGGGTTGTCACCTGCAGACCATGTTCAGGAACCTAACCTGCCCCTGAAGGCAGTGGCAGGGGTTGGGAGTGCAGGCGTCACAAGACCATCCTTGTGGCTTAAAACAGGCACCCCGGCAGCAGTGCGAGGGACAGCGTGGAAGAAGGCTGGAGTGAAAACGGGGAGATCTTTGAGAAGTGACGGGAGCTCATTCACGTTGGACCCCCAATGCCTTGCACAGCGGCTGGCATAGGGTTGGCCCTTCGTAAGTAGTAATGGAAATGAAGTACTTGTTAAAATGAGTCCACGGTAACCCGCAGCAAGTAGGACAATGGAAAGAAACAGCACACAAGAGCTCCGAGACCTTCAACACCTCGGGAGCTCATAGGAATCTCCTCGGCTTCAGAGGGGGAGGAATGATATAGATCAAAACACTCAGGGTGGAAAAGCCTATCAAGCTTGTCTGGTACGTGTCAGCCCTGGTATATCAATTTCTTCTTCCAAAACTCACTATATGTAAGTCACCCCTCTGATTACACTTAAGAAAAGAAACACGTAAGGATTGTTGGAGATACGAGGCATAGCCTGGGCAGTATTTAAGCCACCCTAGGATCCACGAATGTCTGCCATTCAGCCAAGACCACCCCAGAGGCCACTGTTTAAAAGATGAAACAAAACATGAAACTGGGTGATGCTGGGCAACTCTACAGTGTATAGAACTTTGTGACTACTTGGCCAATTTTCTCCAAACCACAGCAAAATGAAGAGTTACCTTTAGAAGCTTTAATTTTATGCTTTCTCCTTTAAGATTTAATATCTCACAGTCATATATATGAAAAAATTACTTGTTGTTTATAAACCCCTACTAGATTTAAATAATCTTCAGTGAGTCTTGACCCTTAAAGGGTTTCTTTTCTGCTGAATAGGGTGAAGGGTATGAGTTTACAAGTTTAAATAAGGTTGGATTATGCAAACCTACCTTGCGTAGAAAAGGGAAAAACCGAGAGATGGAAAGAGCTGGAAGGGGAAAGAAGAATGGTGGAAGGGATGGGAAGAGATTCAGTTACTGATGAGCTAAAATCAGAGACTGAGGTGAAATGGGGATTTTATTTTGGAACGGAAAAAACCTATAGATTATGTGATGTAACTTCCCACCCCATCCCTGGACTCCATCATGAAATCGTCAATAAAATCTAAGTGAGTTCTGTGGAGGGAATGCAAAGAAGTGCCAAGTCTACCTTTATGGGCGACATGAGGGAAGACAAGGGCTGCCTGGAGGGGTTATTCTTTACTGAAAGAATCAGTGAATTATCTGACTGACAGCTGGGCAGCAGTGGGTAGCGGGCTCAGCTCTCTCCTCTCTGCAGATGTGCCTATGTCCGCAGAGAGTGTGTGTCCCCAGTCCTCTTCCCTCTGCCTTTGAGGTGGACACATTCTCATATTCTAGCACTGCCTGTGACAGATGCCGGGGAAGGAATCCACAAACCTATCGAGCCTCATGCTTAAAGCCTGATAAAAACTAGATTGAAGAATCTGGCTTTAGACTTGAGGTTAAGCAGGTTTAGATGTGAGGCTAATTTTTTTCATCTGTCTGCCTCCTGTGTCTCTTTCTTAATTAGCTCCAAACTCATGCAGGAAAGAATGTTATTTATAGAATTTCTCAATTTCTGACCTCAGCATCTGTGAATATACTGAAGAGGGTTCTCAAGAAAGCGCAACTAGATATTTAATAGAAGTTATCTCTGTGTAAGTAAGTTTGACTATATGCTATAGTTTTCCTGTTAGAAACATGCATTGCTAAAATTTTCAAATTCCAGTCATTAAAACAGTCGTTAAAAAATATAACTGTTTCATTTTACATTTGATGAGCCAGGATTTAAATTCAAGTCAGTGTGTCCTCCAAGCCTACACTCTTGTATTTATGAGTTTCTCCCTACCCTGACCTACTATTCTTCTCAGTTTGGGTGAAAATTACTTCTTTTGACTCCACACCATCTATATTTATTTCTCAGATCTGTCTAACATTCACTGCCCGATTTTCTTCTCTGTCATCTCTTCTCAGTGGTGAAGTATTAAGGGAAAAATTTTTTAATAATAAGTTACTTACATTCCGGACAGTTTTGTTGCATGAAGCACTTGAAGACCAAGTAAAAATGTGAGCTTTAATACAATGAAACATTTGATGGAGACTGGATCAGAAGAGGGTGTGTAGTTTATGGCCAACCTCAAGTCCATTACTGCTCATAAGTATTCGATAAATGTTGGCTGATGACTACTTGAAATTGCATTCTAGAGCGCACTAAGGAAGATGATTTCCCAGCTAAGGGACTTAAATGTTAGGGACCTTAATACAGTCAGCAAGTTCTCCTTTTACGATATGCCATCTTTACCTGGGAAAGCGGCTAAAAGAATGAGGACACAGGTCAAATGTGGTTAGAAAGGAAGGTGAGCAAGATTTACTGTTATTTCATTGCAGAGGGATACTCTGTCTGGCCTGGATATACCCCTCAGGTACTATGAATATAAAGTTGTTTTTTTTTTAACTATAGATAGCAATGCAATGCTAGTTTTTACTGACAAGCAAGTCTACTGTACCAAAACTCCTGTGATTCACAGTGGCTTACCTAATAAACTTCTGGTGGTGGGTGAGACGATAAGCAAAGTAAGAAAAACTAGAAAAAGAAGAAATGGAATTTTTCTACCTACCTCTATCTGTTCCTGTGGGCAGCATCCATTTTTTTTCTTCTACAAAGAAAGGAATTATCTTTCTAAAATAGTAGGCAACTGAATTAACTCAGTCACTAAAGCTTTTTAAACTTGGGCCTCTGCTGAAAACATCTCTGTTCCATTCTGCCATATGCATGTTTCCATTTCCGTTCTCAGCAGCACTTCCTCCCTCACTCCTGGCCACAGCACTGCTGCACGGGGCTTTCTTGTTCTTTCTGAAATAGTCTCCACACTCAGGCATCATGCTGTCCCTGCAGGAGGCAGAATAATGGCCCCCGAAGATGCTCTAATCCTCAGAACATGAGACTATGTTACCTGACGTGGCAAAGGGGTCTTGTGCATGTAATAAGGTTAACAGCCTTGAGAGGGGTAGATTATTCTAGATTTTGTAGGTAGGTCCAATCTAATCATATGAGTGCAGACCACCAGATAAGTGGCAGCATGAAAAGGATACCATACGCCATAGCCGGCTTTGAAGATGTCAGAAGCATGCCACACACCGAGGAAGGCAGACAGCCTCTCCTTTAGCTGGAAAAGACACAGAAACACATTGACCCCCGGAGCCTCCAGAGAGAAATGGACTCGGCCAACACCCTGATTTTAGCCCATGTCAGACTTCTGATCTACAGATTAATACATAATTTTATATTGCTTCAGCTACCAAGTTTATGGTAATTTCTTACAGCAAATACAGTCCCAGATGTATTCTCTCCACCCAGAACATTCCTACCTATCTTGGCTACCTGGTAAATGTTTTTGTTCCTTTAGGTCTCTGTTCAAATATTGCCTTGTCCATGAAAATTTCCCAAAGGCCATCCTCACTTCAGGATGGGTGATGGAGGATGGGTCACTCCATCCTCTTTGCTCCCAAATCTCTTTGTATTCACTGTAACTGAGCACACTGTGATTATCGTTATAAACAGACATCATACCCCTACACTACCTATCCTTGACAGCAGAGCACGGGGTCTAGTACCTAACGGTTGCTCCACGGTATCTGAGTGAATGGGTGAACGAATGAACGAGGATTTAAAAAACTGAAGTCACAGGCTTGAGTTCTGAAAGAATTCAGGGCAACCATGACAGAAATCAGGCTATAAAAATGTAAAGCTACTAGTGAAATATCAAAATATGATCTAAGTACCAATTTTTCTAAGTTTGCAATGTGCCATGAATCACTGCCATGCTAGTATAACACTTAGGGGACATAAATGAATGAGTATTTAGTGGTCTCTTAAAAGTGACCATTCTGCTAAATGTGTTAACTGTTGAGTAGGAGGGGGAAATTTTTTTCATGATTAGCCCTGGACAACCACCCTCCAACCCTGGGTGACAGATGTGGGACCCCTGATGCTCTTTTTAGGGCTGTGATTCTTCAACTTAGGATCCACAGAGGGCTTGTTAGAACTACCTGTCTGGAGCTCCACACCCAGGGTGTCTGATTCAGCAGGTCTGGAGTGTTTTTAATAAACTCCCAGCAATACAGAAGACACTGGTCAGAGAGCACACTTTGAGAACCACTGCTCTAGGGCAAGGAAGGCTCAACCCCAGGCCTCTGGTTCTGACCCCTTCTCTGACAGTCAGTCTAAGGAGACCTCACTTGCAAGTCCAGGCACTGGCCAGAATCACTTGGCCCAGGCCCTTGTGGGAGGAGAGATTAGGTAAAAAATTATCTCCTTCCTTCCCCTTCCCGAGCACATGGAGGTCTTTCTTATGAAATCAGACTCAGTTCAGCTTCAGTTTCTCCAATGCTTGATCCTTTCTTCCTGTCGCTGCAACACCGTGACTGCAACCCAGAACCTGATCATTAAAGCAGATCAACCAAAGCATTCAGGCCCTGGGAAGCAGTGGGCTACCGGAGAGCCCGGGAAATTCAACAGCCTTGAGAGCAGATCCCACAAGATCACATTACAATTGGACATCTTGTCCTGAGTACTTTGTGCTTAAACTCAATCAAGAAGAAACCATTAATGTCTTAACCTAGAAATAAAACATTGTTTCTAAATGGCTGAAAAAACACATCCTAATAACACACCCCCCATGCTTGCAAACCATTCCCTCCCCACTTCCCCAAAAAAGACAAAGCAAGAGGTTCTAAGAAAGAACAAGGAACATCATCCCAAAGATTATGGTGAGTCAAGTCTAGCCAAGAGTAGGACTATCTATAGACTGGGCAGAGGGCGAAACTAGCTTCTCTCTGCGAACCAGACTTCCACTTACCAGTGGATCCCCACAGTGGATGGAAAGAGACCTTTCATGTCTCTCATAGACACTCAAGTACTTCCTGACTGTCCACAGGGTTATCACCCCGCCTGCCCTAGACCACTGACATTTGAGACCTAGACAAAAGGGACTTGGACATCAAAGCAAAAAATACCAAATCTCACCACATTCCAAAGTGCAATAAATTATTTTTCAAACTCCCTGCTACCTGTTAATACCTATCTAGGACGAACCTGGACAAGTTAAGCCTTACATCCTTGGAGTTAAACCTAAAGTTTGCCTTGCAGCTTTAAGGCCTCTGAGAATTGAATACATATACCTGCATTTCGGCGCTGCTCTCCGTGAAACAAGAAATGTGAATTTTTGCTGCTGATTCCCAACAGTCCCCAAAGTCAAAAAACTGAACTTTTCCATCATTTGAATAATATTTTTAAATGTATTCAACATTACATTCAAATTCCCTTCCCAGGATGATGTTTTCATTCCAGAGAAGCCGCCACAGACCTCCACAGTCGGCAGAATTTTCAGACATGCATAAATATAAGCACACACACAGCCATTTACCCTGATGAAATTTCACGTACACAGGGAGATTATTTTTAGTTATGGAACCCAGTCAAAACTTTGCATAAAGCAAAATCAAGCAAGAGCAAAATTGGTAGACAAAGTGATGACGCTCTTATTTTTTCATCCATTTTTATATTCTTTTTTAGACATTTCTGGACGTGAGTTGGGAGAAGTAAATGCCTTAACAAAGACAGTTTTGATGATAATGGTGGCAACATCAATAGTCAAGTTATTCCCTGACTTTTTTGTTCAATATATGACATATATGTAGGTAAGATCACACATGTAGACAAGATCACCTCTATCCAGATAATGGTCACTTTCCAAACATGTCAGTACAGTTAGTTTGCCTTTTTGGAAAAGGGAAAAAACAAAGCATCCATCAGATACATAAACAGTCGAGCAAAAGTTATTGAACATCCACTAGAATGTGCACTCTTTAAGGACTGAGACTTGGTCTGTCTTGAAGACTGCTCTAGCCGCAGCACCTACAGCAATAACTGGCACATAGTAAGTATTCGTTAAAATCCAAGCGTATACACCCTAATGTGGCCAACTAATCAATGTGCTAGACCCTATCAGTCAGTTATTGCTACAGTAACGCTGTGTCGCAAACCACCACGGAATATCATACAACAATAAGCATTTCTTTTTTGCTCACACATCTGTTGGTTGGCTCAGCTAACCTAGGTTGGGCTCAGCTGAATTCAGGTCAACTCTATGTGTCTGTCATTCTCTTTGGACCAGAAGCACCTGAGCCATTGTCTTTTCCCAGAGAACGGGAGGAATACAAGAGGCCAAGCCAAACTATCAGCTCCTTTCAAGCCTCTGCTTTCATGGCCAAAGCAAGTCACATGGCCATGCCCAGCACCCCCTGGGGTGGGGAAGTGTACTCCCCCCATGGAGGTGGGGTGGGTGGGAAAGCAAGTGCCTCCCACAGACCAGCATTTCCAAAACTTGACTAAGAGACTTTCCTTTTAAAGAAAAAAAATATTCCTCAAGGACCTCCAGGGCTGACCAAAGTTATTTTTATTATAATTCACTTAAATATACAGAAATACAAAATAACTTTATATTTATATATAGATCTATATCTTGTGCTGGTAGTCTCATACCACTATAAAAAAATTATACAAATTAAACTCAGACAAAACTGCAAAGCCAATAAAACTCAAAATACCATTAATGCATGTAAAGGATTGTTTTGTTGAAACTAAATTGCTGCTTTCAATTTGACCATGGTGCTGACTGCTGCAGCCCCATTTCCCTTGCATGCAGCATGCCTGTGCGGCTACATGCCATGTGAAAACACCATTTCCCAAACATTTCTCTCTCTTCTAAAAACAGCACTCTGTGGTATCATTTGGTCTGCACTTGACACAAAGATTGTTTTTATATTAAGCCTGCTTCTATTTTTCTCTCGTTAGACCATGACAGTTAACAAATTTCTATCAGAACTAGTGCTTCAGAAAACCCAATGCACCAAAACGACTGAAGAGAGAGCTCAGCACTCATGGTGTTAAGTATCAACAGATGATCCAGAACAAGTAGATAAAGGGACCACTTTTTATGATTATTATTTAAGTGAAACATCAAATTTTTGAAGTTCTCATTAAGAGTCCCCCAGAGAAATGGAGACCTCCGTTACAGAAACATTGAGCTAGCGCACCATCTCCTCTATGGCTTCCTAACCATAGCGCATTATGAAGCCACTCTGAGTGCAGCCTCCCCTTCTGGGGTCCACAGCTCCACCTGTCACCTCCTGTTGCTCATTCAGAGTTACCAGAATGTCCACTGAAACCCCAAGCCATGCACTGAAAGATCCAAAGTACTCTTGATAGACAACCTACAACTAAATAGGCCAGAAAGACTAGGAAGTAGGCAGCCTGAGAAATACACCATCAGTTCATGGTCAGGGGTGGACATCTGTCGTGTCTGCCTCCCCAGCATCCACGGGGACAACGCTCCTCGGCTGCTTGCGGTCTCCGCCTTCTGCTAAGTGGACGGGCAGAATGACCCAGCTGACTCGCTCTGCCAGGAATTTGAATCTCCGGGGAAAGAATGTCAGGATGGAAAACAATTGTTGCCCATTCATCCCAATGTGAATGCTGGAAAGACTATCCCTTAGTTGCCCAACATTTAGAACCCCAGAACTGTCCAACTTCTTTTCTGAGGCCAGGTCACGTACAGTTCATTCTCTCTTATTTATTTATTTATTTATTTATTTTTTGCAGTACGCGGGCCTCTCACCGTTGCGGCCTCTCCCGTTGCGGAGCACAGGCTCCGGACGCGCAGGCTCAGCGGCCATGGCTCACGGGCCCATCCCAGACCGGGGCATGTGGGATCCTCCCAGACCGGGGCATGAACCCGTGTCCCCTGCATCGGCAAGCGGACTCTCAACCACTGTGCCACCAGGGAAGCCCTACAATTCATTCTCTTCCTTCAACTCTGGGAGCTGCCCGATAGCCTTCCAGTGGAATCCATTTTTGGCGTAAGTAGCCAGAGTTGGTTTCTGTACCCCAACTGATAAATATTCCAACATGAACTTCTAAACACAAACAATCTCAAACAGGGCCATGATTACACGAACAAATGCAACTGTGTTTGCCTTTAGGTTCCCAAAACAGAAGTGATCTCATCCCCAAACGCTGTTTATGCTGTCTATTCAGTTGCTGCAACCCCAGGATTAACCCTTCTTCTTCCACCCTCCGGCCCCAGAGCTCTGAGAATCTCCCACCAAGAGGAGAGGACACTGACGAAGGTCAGTCCCCCATGCCGCCAGGGTGCAGGGCAAGTCACTGGATGCTCATGTGAGACAAGTTTATGGTCTTCTAACCCATTCCCAGACCCTTTAAACATGTGCTACTGGGGCAAGGAGGGCTGAGGGGGAATCAATGGATAGCTCCCCACATCTCCATGGCACAACTAGGTTCAAATACAGAAAATACCTGCTGAATCATTTTATATTCTTTCACTCTTTTTAGGAACGTTGTTCCCTCCCCTCCTGCACATCTGTAGAGCCATTTCTACTTCTACAATTGATGCAGGTCAAAACCAAACAGCATTCCACAGACAGAGAGCCCCTTAGGGTTAGGGACTAACCCTTGGAAACCTCAGGGTCATGCACAGTGCCTACATGTAGTACCTGTTCAATGAACCTGTTCATGGTGCTAGATGATCAATTACTCGATCAATCCCAAGATACACATGGGCACTTCTGGAACATCATCATCATCATAGCAAACACTGATACAGCAACTCCTCTGTGCCAGACACTGTTCTAAGAATCTATCACTGAGAGACACAATAAAATGTAATAGATATTAAGCCAAAGCTGAGGTTACTTTGTTATTTTTGGATAACATGAGAATAGTTATTATTTTCATCTTATGTCTAAAATAGGTAAAAGGGAAAATATACAAACACCCTCCTATGAGAGAAAAGTCTTTTCGTTAATTGTGGCTTGAAGATGGAAACTGAAACAGAAACTTCAACATCTCTTACTGTCATTAATAATGTAACTAACCAATTAAAGGAAAAGTTAAATCAAAAAGCACTCAGTACAAGTTAAAAGATACATGTAAGAGATTAACCCTATGGTACTTTAACTTAGCAAAGTTAGCAAGATTGTCCCTTGAGGGCAAAAGGAAAGGAAAAAATAAGGAGTTTTGGAAATTGTAGTGTTCCTTAGAAATAAAATGTCAAAATTAAAAACAATTCTAAATACCCAATTTCTTTATCCCTTGCTTGAAATACTAGAAAGAGCCAGTACTTCATTGCTCATGAAATGCAATTCAACAATTTTTTAGTTTTATTTCTCTCAGTTGTCCCATCCTAGTAAATGGCCAAACACCTCCACCGCTGTTCAAGCCAGCAGAGGCACAGAGAGGGGAAAAAATATGTATATACATATATATATATATGACATAGACATATATATGACATATATATATATAAAACCATTGTCTATAGCAACTAAACTGAGTTTCTGCTGTATTGATGATATGAAAAGCACAAAAATTACATACCACACAGGAACACAAACTTTCTGTCATGGATGTTTGAGCTAGTGTGTAAAGTTAAATGGTGTCAGTGGGCGGTGCTCTTGCAAAGTGCCCACGACTGAATGAGTCTCTTAATAGAATTTCATGCTTTATTCTTTGGTGCCTTGTTCCTTTCTGTATGTGTATCCTCATCTGCTCACGTACTCACTCATTCAACTAGCATTTACGGAGGACCCAGCCTGCTTCAATTTGAGACTCCTTCAGTGGAGTCCAGCCTATGATAAAATATCAGATTCATCAATTCTTCTCCCCCCAGGCAGTTGAAAAACCCCAGGCAAGAGACTGCACAGCACTGGGAAAATGAAAAAGCTAAAAAGCAGAAGGGGCTTTGAGGCCTGAAGGGGGAGTGGAAAAAAGAAGAAAGAAACAGTTGGAGAGATGCTCTCAAGAACCAAAATAGAAATGCTGAGCCGAGGCAACAGATTTCAATCTGCTAATCTGAAAAGTCACATTACTTTGTCCTGATGTGAATCAGTGAGGCTTTTTTTTTTCATATCCGTCCCGGTATTTCCACTGCCCCATACACAGGCAACACCTCCCAGTGAAGCCCATCTGCAGGCTGCCTGTTTCCTCCAGAACATGAGGGGACAGGGATAGAGTGACACTGGGTAGGGTGGGGATGTGAACAGTTCCAGGAACCACCCAAGCCCCTGTCCCAGCTACTGGAAGATCCCCAAGGAATGTTCACATCAAACCTTTGAGAGGGGGGCTTCCCTGGTGGCGCAGTGGTTGAGAGTCCGCCTGCCGATGCAGGGGACGCGGGTTCGTGCCCTGGTCCGGGAGGATCCCACATGCCGCGGAGCGGCTACGCCCGTGAGCCATGGCCGCTAGGCCTGCGCGTCCGGAGCCTGTGCTCCGCGATGGGAGAGGCCACAGCAGTGAGAGGCCCGCATACCGCAAAAAAAAAAAAAAAAAAAAAAAACCTTTGAGAGGTTATTCCTCCATTTTCAAAGGCATAAATATAAAGCTGAGGCCTCTATTGTTATCCAATGGAAAATGCCAAGGGCAGGGGCAGTGAGCCTTTGGGGTTTTTTTGTTTGTTTGTTGTTTTTTGTTTTTAATTTTTATTGGAGTATAGTTGATTTACAATGTTGTTACTTTCTGCTGTACAGCAAAGTGAATCAGTTATACATATATCCACTATTTTTTAGATTCTTTTCCCATATAGGCCATTACAGAGTACTGAGTTGAGTTCCCTGTGCTAGACAGTAGGTTCCTATTAGTTATGTATTTTATATATAGTAGTGTCTATATGTCAATCCCAATCTCCCAATTTATCCCTCCCCTCCTTTCCCCCCAGTAACCATAAGACTGTTTACTACATCTGTGACTCTATTGCTGTAAATAAGTTCATTTGAACCACATTTTTTAGATTCCACATATATTTGCCCTTCTCTGTCTGACTTGCTTCACTCAGTATGACAATCTCTAGGTCCATCCATGTTACTGCAAATGGCATTATTTCATTCTCTTTTATGGCTGAGTAATATTCCACTGTATGTATGTACCACATCTTCTTTATCGATTCCTCTGTTGATGGACATTTAGGTTGCTTCCATGTCCTGGCTATTGTAAACAGAGCAGCAATGAACATTGGGGTGCATGTATCTTTTCGAATTATGGTCTTCTCTGGTTATATGCCCAGGAGTGGGATTGCTGGATCATACAGTAACTCTGTGTTTAGTTTTTTCAGGCACCTCCATACTGTTCTCCACAGTGGCTATACCAATTTACATTCCCACTAACAGTGTTCAGCTTTTTTACCCCCATCACCTGTATCCTTCCTTCCTGACCTCAACTCCAATTTTAAACTCCTCCTGACCTATAGGAGTCATCTATTGCAGGACTAATATTATAAACATCACCACTACCCTCCCCTCCCCACAAAAATCCAGCACATTTCTACCCCACCACATTTCCAAGCAGATAGGGTTGTGGGGTTTTTCTTGGCAGTTTTTAATAATTTTATAAATATATATAATTTTATAACTATACATGACTCTCAATTATTCGAGAGAAGACAAATAAGTCTTTAGAAAACCCACCCAAATTCTTTGAGCTATTCTACAGCTATCCCTGTACCCAACAAACAGTTGCTAACAAGTAATGAAATAAGTCATTTTTCTTCACACTCTCTTTCCCCTGACCATGAGGACAATAAATACTGAAATGATCAAAATGCAGGCAGCCCAGAGAAGTCCAAAACATGGCAGGTTATGTGTTTGGGAATTATCATGAAGATGCTGAACCAGAAATAATTCTTGCCCCAAGAAGGACAGCTCCCTCCTCACTCTCTCCAAAATGTATTTTATGTCTTGAGTTCTGGTGTCCTAGGACCTTATTTATTTGCTATGAAGATCAATTGAAACTTCCGGCCCAAGGTAAGAGAAGGTTTGAATCTCTAATATCACCTTGCAGCTCGTCAGAGCTTTGTTCAGACGTTCCAGAATCTTTATTACACCCCTACTCTGTGAGTGGCGTGGTGCTGGGCCCAGAGGACACACCACAAGCAAGACAGAGTTCCGCCCTTGTGAGGCTTGGGGCATAGCCTGGGAGGCAGCCATTAATCACATAAATAGCCATTTAATTACAAGAGTGAAATAGTTCTAACAGAGCACTAGTGAAAACCATTTCATTTCAAGATGTGTGCTAAGGGAGGAGTGAGAAGATCAGCAGTGAGGCAGGCATATGCCCACAGTAATGTCTGACTGTGAGACATGTCTGAAAAGGAACCTTCCACTTAATTTTTTCTCATACTCTGAGAAAGCAGCATGAGCACTGCACCCCACGTCATCAGTGAAAAATGCACAAATTTATGTTAAATTAAAATACTGGAGGAAAGTCCTGCTCTGACCTCCTTTAAGCTTTACCCCTCTCCATCTGCCCCTGGACACCTACCCTTAAGCTCATTTCTAATAATTCCAGCAGAAACATTAACTGATAACGTGTGTGTTGGGTGATCATGGCCTGGCTCCGAATTACTTGCATTTTAAAAGAAGATTCTTGAAGACTGAAAGAAATCTTTCTGATTCTAGAAATTAAAATGATAAAATGATGTTGTCTGCTGAACCCATCAAAACCTCCCCCCAACTGCTGCCCAATCCTAACCCACATCAAGAAATGGGTTCACCCCATGAGTTCTGCCTCCCATTGTGCAAACCCTTGATTTTTCCCTTATTTCTATTTCTGCTTATTTCCAGCACACTGGCTTCTGGGGCACCCAAAATGACAAGGAAACACATGAAGCCATTTTAAACAAAAACTGAATCTAAATCTACAGCCAGTGTCAGGATATCAAACTCAGATCAGGTAACACTGAAAAAACAAACAAACATAATTCAAACATTTAACTCTGCTATGGTTTTTCTCTCATCCTTCAACTGTGTACTTTTAAGTGACACAGAATCATCCTGTTCCACACACACACACACACACACACACACACACACACACACACACACACACACACAAATTGTCCTTATATGACCCTGACGTAATTTCCTTTTAATAAGGACTTTCCAGTTAGAGAATCTAGTAAAGTACCATTAGGAGTTACCTTTCTGAATCACCACGACTGCCTTCTGATACTACAGAACACTAATATTTTGAACCATGAAATAATATAAACCAGATTCAAAAAGTTAAACATGGACCTTTCGGGCAGCCTAAGCAGTATCATTTGTCCCTTGGCTTCAGTGAGGAATTTGTAGCTCAAGATCTCATTCCAGATATTGTTACATTAATACACCTCACAGTCCTGCAGCAGGAAGCAGGAGCCCAAGGAAAGAGGGAGCAGACATATATAGAATAGAGAACTAAACTGAATCACAGCTAGCAAACAGACTTCCCCTTTCATATTATACTGGGGCCTGTTTTTCCTGCCCTTCTATCTTTCCTAGTCTAATAACATTATTTTCCATCTGGCTTCCCAACGCCAGAATCCTTCTCATCACATGCTCCACATTTGCTCTACTCTGTTGAATTACAATTTACGTGTCCAGTCCTCCAGTTTTATCACTCTTGTTCTACACAATTGGCTTTATCTTCTGTTTCAGCCACAGATTCACATGAGAACTAATTTTGTGGCCTACCATGACCCAAAGCCCTAAATGTTTAAAGGAGAGAGAGGTGATACTTCCTGCATTCCTGGGCCGCGTCCGCGCTGTTGAGGTTTATCAGGTTCATCAAGAGGCTGGACACCCACCAACAGGTGCAGACCAAGCGTGATCAGGGAGATCTCACACCTCAGCTTTAACCCTCCAGAGGCTGCCCGCTGCACCCAGAAAATTCCACTACTTCCACAGCCCACAAGGCCCTGGGGTAACCTGTGTTTACCTCCACCTCCAGCCTCACTTCACATCATGCACAATTTCTACCTTCATGTTCAAGCCACTCTGGCCTCCCTTCTCCTCCCCTCATAAACTAAGCTGTACCCCCCACCCAGGGCCTTTGCACTTGGTGTCTTCTCTGCCTAGAATGTTCTTGCCACTGCTCTTCAGAAGGCTAGAGCTACTAGTGTCTTGGATCTTAGCCTAAAACTCATCCTCTAGTCCCCAAAGGGGCTTCTCCCGATACCCAACCTAAAGTCACCTCCCCACCCCAGCCCAGTTACTCTCAATTCTATCACCCTGCTGATTTCCTTCATTCCATGTATTATTTCTGAAATAATCTAGTTTCTTCCACCACATGTCTGTCTTGATCACTGCTGTATGTCAATGTTTAGTTCACTGTAGCTACTCGATAAATATTTGCATGACAAGATAATTAAGAAATTAAGTTGTTTCTTCTCTTTGCATTTCTCTCTCTCTTGTTCCATGAAAGTAGCCAAGTCAACTTCTCTTAGAAAAATCTTGCTTTTCAAAGTGCAAAGTGAAGCTGTTAGGAATATATTTCCTTCCTGACATTTTCCCCTAAAGCCTGAGTTCACTGAACGTATTAGATAAATGCCTTTAAATACAATAAAGGGGGCTTCCCTGGTGGTGCAGTGGTTGGGAGCCCGCCTGCCGATGCAGGGGACGCGGGTTCGTGCCCTGGTCCGGGAAGATCCCACGTGCCGCGGAGCGGCTGGGCCCGTGAGCCATGGCCGCTGGGCCTGCGTGTCCGGAGCCTGTGCTTCACAACGGGAGAGGCCACAGCAGTGAGAGGCCCGCATATCACACACACACACACACACACACACACAAAAAAAAAATACAATAAAGGGACAAGTGAAAAAAATTAACTGACACTGGCAAAAAGAGATGGGATGTGGCAGAGATAGCTGACCTACCATCACAGATTCACAGTCCCCTTTCTACAGTGTAGAATGGCTGCTGGGAAGCAACTGCTTCGCCAGGGACCACATATCCAGCCCCCCACTCCCCCGGCACCCAAGCCAGGCCATGTGAGCAGTTTCACCAATAGAAAGTGGGAGGAAGTGACTGGGTCCCTGCCTGGCCAAGGGCTTCATCCTCCATATTCTTTTTCTCTTTCCACATACTGGGAAGCAAAGGACTCTGAAGCCCAGGAGGATGGTGAATTCATGAGATGGAAACACCTTGGGTCCCTGAGTCAGCACCAAGGAAAAAATAAATATTTATTATGGTAAGCGCTGCGGTTCATTAGTTGGTTGCCTCAAGAGTTGCCCACCATGGCCAGCACAAGTTGGGCAGGGCTGGGAGACACAGAGAGGGAAGAACCAGACCACCCCCCGGTAACAATGCCCTGAGGATGTGGTGAGGTATATGTGTGGTACAGCTAAGAAGTCTGGGCCCTATGCCCAGGCCCAGGTTCCACTGTTTGTAATTAGAGGCTTTTTGCCTGTTTTATAAGTGCTTTAACCATAAGCCTCCTCGATTCTGGTACAACCCTGTAAGGAAAGGGGCCTCAAGAATGGCTAAGATTACACTCTCAGCTCCAAGTCAACTTTAAATTAATTTTTTAAATAAGCATGTAATAGTTCTTACATGTCTGTATTTTTTAGACTGAAATTTCTACCTGCTACATTAGTTGAATAAATAAACTGAGAGTAGTAACCCCACAGTCACAAAGATCAGAAAGCCAAAATAAACAGAACATTCTTAGCAAAAAAAGAGTATAAAATTAATGAAATACAATTAATCACCAGTCCCCCAGTCGGGGTGGTGGTGATGTAGGAAGATCCGGAGCTCACCTCCTCCCATGCACACACTGAGTCTACAGCTACGTACGGAACAATTCCCTCTGAAAAAGACCTGAAAACTAGCTGTGCAGCTGCTTCACATCTACAAACAAGAAAAGAGTCACATGGAGGCAGGCAGTATAGGCTGAGCCGTGGTATTGCCATAAACCCCACCCCAGGGCAGCGACCCACAATCGGGAGGGAACTCACAAACCAGGAGCGTCCCCCTGCGGAGAGAGGGGTTCATACCCCACATCAGCAACCCAACATTTAAGACCTGCACTTGAGAGACGAGCCTCCGAAACATCTGGCTTTGAAAACCAACAGGGCTCACATCCATGAGACCCAAAGTGCTGCAGAGAACTGAGAAACGCCTCTTTAAGGGCACACACTCACTCGCCAGGGTCCAGCTCAAAAGCAGCTGTTTGAGAAACACCCAGACTTTATGTCAAAGAGTTCACTTGCAAATATTACAGCACTGGCCTGAGGGGCTGGGGCCAGTTGGGATCCTCTCCAGGGATGGAGGGCACCGTGTCAGCACTCTCCATCTAGGTAAAGCCAGCGGGCACCACGGTTTTTTTTCTCTCTTTTTCCTTGGAGGGTGTCATCCTTGCACTTTCCTTCTGCCAGGCTCCACAGCACCACTGTCTCCCAGAGAGGAGTTGTTACATACATCTGGTGTCCTGGTTTTTATGTCCAGTATCTCAGTTTTTACATCTAGTGTCCTGGTTTTTGCAGCTTCCACCCAGGGGACATCCCTTGAACAGCTGGCTCTAGTGACCAGGGAGGCTTTCCTTTCTGGGTCCCACGGGACTATAACAATCAGAGAGACAGTTCTTGGCAGAGGCTACCGCCCAGGGCACCACACAGACAGCAAACCGAAACACAACCCCAGACTCTCTGTGAAAGAGGCCTATTTGCTTGTCCTGGGCACTTCAGCCTGACAGTCAGCTTTCAGGTTGGCACACAGCTGGAGGCTACAGAGGGGATCTCAGGGAACATAGTTTGGGGGACAGCATCTTTTCACTCCTGCCTCACTATAGGTCACCAGGATCTCCCAGAAAGGAGCTTATGTGCTCTTCTAGAGCACTGATTTTTGTGACTGTCACCCAGGGGACACCTCCAAATCACCTGGTCTGGTGGCCAACAGTGCTTATTACCCTTGTGGTCCCACAGAACTGTATATATTTGCATATTTTGAAAGCTGCTGCCTGGGGGTCTGGCTTCCGAGCAGGTGCTGATCTAGGTGCTGACTGAGAGCTCAAAGTCATGGTCATAAAGATGTTCATCAACTGGTAAGAAGAATGGATGGAGCAAGGATGCTGCTGTCTTTCAGACCCCTTTATCTGTATTCCTGAACACAATTACAGCGGACCCTTGAACACGGGTTTGGACTGTGTGGGTCCACTACATGTGGATGTTTTTTCAATAAATACGAAATACAGTTCTACACAATCAGCAGCTGGTTGAATCTGCAGACGTGAACCATGGATGTGGAGGGGGCCAACTGTAAAGTTATATGTGGATTTTTGACTGCTTGGCGGGTCAGTGCCCCTAACCCCTGTGTTGTTCAAGTGTCAACTGTATTTAACAAATATTTACTGAGCACCTACTATATACCAGACACTTTTCTACAAGCTTGAGATATATCAGTGTGCGAGGCTAACAAAAATGTTCCCTGTGGAGCTTAAACTCATGCAGTAGTAAAAATATATATATCACTTATTGTTTTTAGAATAAACTGAGGTGATCTACAGAACTGATAAGATGATAAGACTTTGTTAGACCAGTAGTGACTATAAAATAATACATAAAAATAATCCACATTACCTTTTAATTTTTAAGTAAAAGCTCCAATTGCCAAATGAAATGTACATTTTTTATTAAATGTACAAACACAAGCCAAACAGTACCCTTAGAAGAAGTAAAAACTAAGAAAACTTGACACAGAGAATATAAATTGTTGCTGTCCTTAGGTAAACCAAAAATAACATATATAAACTGAAGCACATTCTCAGAACAATTCTGATGGGGAAAATAGCAACCAAATGAACATTTTTCTTATAAAATGTCTGCTAAGAAATGCAGTTCTGAGGGAGACTGAGACTTTAGTTTCAGTTAAGAATGTTAGGACTTCGTTCCTGGGAGAACACACCAACTTCACGCCGGCCTCTGCCACCGCAGGCTCGCCCCGCATTCCGTACCTCTCCCTCCCCCACCCCTGGCCTGAGTGAGCCAGAGCCCCCTAATCAGCTGCTCCTTTAACCCCGTCCTGTCTGAGCGAAGAACAGACGCCCTCAGGCGACCTACAGGCAGACACAGGTCCAAATCCAAAGCTGAACCCCAGGAGCTGTGCAAACAAAGAACAGAAAGGGAAATCTCTCCCAGCAGCCTCCAGAGCAGCAGATTAAATCTCCACAATCAACCTGATGTACCCTGCATCTGTGGAATACCTGACGAGACAACGAATCATCCCAAATTCAGGTGGTGGACTTTGGGAGCAACAATATATATTTTTTTCTCCTTTTTCTCTTATTGTGACTGTGTATGTATATGCTGCTTTTTGTGATTTTGTCTGTATATCTTTGCTTTTAACCATTTGTCCTGGGGTTGTGTCTGTCAGTTGTTTTTTGTTTTGGGGGGTTTTAGTGGGGGAGGGGTTAATAATTACTTTTTTATATTAATAAATTTATTTTATTTTATTTTTCACTCTTTTTTTTTCCCCTCCTTTTTTTCTGAGCTGTGTGGCTGACAGGGTCTTGCTGCTCTGGCCAGGTGTCAGGCCTGTGCCTCCAAGGTGGGAGAGACAAGTGCAGGACATTGGTCCACCAGAGACCTCCCAGCTCCACATAATATCAAACAGCAAAAGCTCTCCCACAGATCTCCATCTCAACAATAAGATCCAGCTCCACTCAACAACCACCAAGCTACAGTGCAGGACACACCACGCCAAACAATTTGCAAGACAGGAACACAACCCCCCATTAGCAGCAAGGCTGCCTAAAATCATAACAAGGTCACAGACACCCCAAAACATACCACCAGACGCGGTTCTGCCCACCAGAAAGACAAGATCCAGCCTCATCCACCACAACACAGGCACCAGTCCCCTCAACCAGGAACCCTACACAACCCACTGAACCAACGTTAGCCACTGGGGGCAGACACCAAAAACAATGGGAACTATGAACCTGCAGCCTGCTTAAAGGAGACCCCAAACACAGTAAGTTAAGCAAAATGAGAAGACAGAAAAACACACAGCAGATGAGGAAGCAAGGTTAAAAACCCACCAGACCAAACAGATGAAGAAGAAATAGGCAGTCTACCTGACAAAGAATTCAGAGTGATGATAATAAAGATGATCCAAAATCTTGGAAATAGAATGGAGAAAATACAAGAAACGTTTAACAAGGGCCTAGAAGAACTAAAGAGCAAACAAACAGTGATGAACAACACACTAAATGAAATTTAAATTTTTCTAGAAGAAATCAATAGCAGAATAACTGAGGCAGAAGAACAGATAACTGGCCTGGAAGATAAAATAGTGGAAATAACTACTGCTGAGCAGAATAAAGAAAAAAAGAATGAAAAGAATTGAGGACAGTCTCAGAGACCTCTGGGACAACATTAAATGCACCAACATTCGAATTATAGGGGTCCCAGAAAAAGAAGAGAAAAAGAAGGGAACTGAGAAAATATTTCAAGAGATTATAGTTGAAAACTTCCCTAAAATGGGAAAACAGTCAATCAAGTCCAGGAGGTGCAGAGAGTCCCATACAGGATAAATCCAAGGAGAAACATGCCAAGACACATATGAATCAAACTATCAAAAATTAAATACAAAGAAAAAATATTAAAAGCAGAAAGGGAAAAACAAACAGATAACATACACGGGAATCCCCACATAAGGTTAACAGCTGATCTTTCAGCAGAAACTCTGCAAGCCAGAAGAGAGTGGCAGGACATATTTAAAGTGATGAAAGAGAAAAACCTACAACCAAGATTACTCTACCCAGCAAGGATCTCATTCAGATTTGATGGAGAAATTAAAATCTTCACAGACAAGCAAAAGCTAAGAGAATTCAGCACCACCAAACCAGCTTTACAACAAATGCTAAAGGAACTTCTCTAGTCAGGAAACACAAGAGAAGGAAAAGACCTACAAGAACAAACCCAAAACAATTAAGAAAATGGTCATAGGAACATACATGTTGATAACTACCTTAAATGTAAATGGATTAAATGTTCCCACCAAAAGACACAGACTGGCTGAACAGATACAAAAAAAAAGAACCATATATATGCTGTCTACAAGAGACCCACTTCAAACCTAGGGACACATACAGACTGAAAGTGAGGGGATGGAAAAATATTCCATGCAAATGGAAATCAAAAGAAAGCTGAAGTAGCAATTCTCATGTCAGACAAAACAGACTTTAAAATAAAGACTATTACAAGAGACAAAGAAGGACACTACATAATGATCATGAGGTCAATCCAAGAAAAAAATATAACAATTGTAAATATTTATGCACCCAACATAGCAGCACCTCAATACATAACACAAATGCTAACAACATTCCCCCTTTTATAAGGGGAAATTGACAGTAACACAATCATAGTAGGGGACTTTAACACCCCACTTTCACCAATGGACAGATGATCCAAAATGAAAATAAATAAGGAAACACAAGCTTTAAATGGCACATTAAACAAGATGGACTTAACTGATATTTATAGGACATTCCATCCAAAAACAACAGAATACACTTTCATCTCAAGTGCTCATGGAACATTCTCCAGGATAGATCATATCTTGGGTCACAAATCAAGCCTTGATAAACTTAAGAAAATTGAAATTGTATCACGTATCTTTTCCAACCACAATGCTCTGAGACTAGATATCAATTACAGGACAAAAATCTGTAAAAAATACAAATACATGGAGGCCAAACAATACACTACTTAATAACCAAGAGATCACTAAAGAAATCAAAGAGGAAATCAAAAAACACCTAGAAACAAATGACAATGAAAACACGACAACCCCAAACCTATGGGATGCAGCAAAAGCAGTTCTAAGAGGGAAGTTTACAGCTATACAATCCCACCTCAAGAAACAAGAAACATCTCAAATAAACCACCTAACCTTACAACTAAAGCAATTAGAGAAAGAAGAACAAAAGAACCCCAAGGTTAGCAGAAGGAAACAAATGGTAAAGATCATATCAGAAATAAATGGAAAAGAAACAATAGCAAAGATCAATAAAACTAAAAGCTGGTTCTTTGAGAAGATAAACAAAATTGATAAACCATTAGCCAGACTCATCAAGAAAAAAAAGAAGACTTAAATCAATAGAATGAGAAATGAAAAAGGAGAAGTAACAATGGACACTGCAGCAATACAAAGGATCATGAGAGATTACTACAAGTAACTATAAGCCAATAAAATGGACAGCCTGGCAAAAATGGACAAATTCTTTAAAAAGCACACCTTCCAAGACTGAACCAGGAAGAAATAGAAAATATAAACAGACCAATCACAAGCACTGAAATTGAGAATGATTAAGAATATTCCAACAAACAAAAGCCCAGGACCAGATGGCTTCGCAGGAGAATTCTATCAAACATTTAGAGAAGAGCAAACACCTATCCTTCTCAAACTCTTCCAAATATAGCAGAGGGAGGAACACTCCCAAACTCATTCTATGAGACCAGTATCAGCCTGATACCAAAACCAGACAAAGATATCACAAAGAAAGAAAATTACACACCAGAATCACTGATGAACATAGATGCAAAAATCCTCAACAAAATACTAGCAAATAGAACCCAACAGCACACTAAAAGGATTATACACCATGATCAACGGGGGTTTATATATCCCAGGGATGTAAGGATTCTTCAGTATACACAAATCAATCAATGTGATACACCATATTAACAAATTGAAGGAGAAAAACCATATGATCATCTCAACAGATGCAGAAAAAGCTTTTGACAAAATTCAACACCCATTTATGATAACCCTTCAGAAAGTAGGCATAGAGGGCACTTACCTCAACATAATAAAGGCCATATGTGAAAAACCCACAGTCAAAATCGTTCTCAACGGTGAAAAACTGAAACCATTTCCACTAAGATCAGGAACAAGACAAGGGTGCCTACTCTAACCACTATAATTCAAAATAGTTTTGGGAGTTTTAGCCACAGCAATCAGAGAAGAAAGAGAAATAAAAGGAATCCAAATTGGAAAAGAAGAAGTAAAGCTGTCACTGTTTGCAGATGACATGATACTATACTAGAGAATCCTAAAGATGCTACCAGAAAACTACTAGAGCTAATTAATGAATTTGGTAAAGTATCAGGATATAAAATTAGTACACAGAAAACTCTTGCATTCCTGTATACCAATGATGAAATATCTGAAAGAGAAATTAAGGAGACACTCCCTTTACCATGGCAACAAAAAGAATAAAATACCTAGGAATAAACCTACCTAAGGAGACAAAAGACCTGTATGCAGAAAACTATAAGACACTGATGAAAGAAATTAAAGATGACACAAACAGATGGAGAGATATACCATGTTCTTGGATTGGAAGAATCAACATTATGAAAATGACTATACTAACCAAAGCAATCTACAGATCAATGCAATCCCTATCAAACTACCACTGGCATTTATCACAGAACTAGAACAAAAAATTTCATAATTTGTATGGAAACACCAAAGACCCCGAATAGCAAAAGCAATCTTGAGAAGAAAAACAGAGCTGGAGGAATCAGGCTCCCTGACTTCACACTATACTACAAAGCTACAATAATCAAGACAGTATGGTACTGGCACAAAATCAGAAATATAGATCAATGGAACATAGAAAGCCCAGAGATAGAAAGCCCAGGATAGAAAGCCCAGAGATAAACCCACACACATATGGTCACCTTATCTTTGATAAAGGAGGCTAGAATGTACAATGGAGAAAAGACAGCGACTTCAATAAGTGGTGCTGGGAAAACTGGACAGCTACATGTAAAAGAATGAAATTAGAACACTCCCTAAACGCCACACACAAAAATAAACTCAAAATGGATTAAAGACCTAAATGTCAGGCCAGATACTATAAAACTCTTAGAGGAAAACATAGGCAGAACACTCTATGAGATAAATCACAGCAAGATCCTTTTTGACCCACCTCCTAGAGAAATGGAAATAAAAACAAAAATAAACAAATGGTATCTAATGAAACTCAAAAGTTTTTGCATAGCAAAGGAAACCATAAACAAGACGAAAAGACAGCCCTCAGAATGAGAGAAAATACTTGCAAATGAAGCAACTGACAAAGGACCAATCTCCAAAATTTACGTGCAGCTCATGCAACTCAATATCAAAAAAACAAACAACCCAATCCAAAAATGGACAGAAGACCAAAATAGACATTTCTCCAAAGAAGATATACAGATTGTCAACAAACACATGAAAGGTTGCTCAACATCACTAATCATCAGAGAAATGCAAATCAAAACTACAATGAGGTATCATCTCACACCAGTCAGAATGGCCATCATCAAAAAATCTACAAACGCTAATTCTGGAGAGGGTGTGCAGAAAAGGGAACCCTCCTGCATGTTGGTGGGAATGTAAATTGATACAGCCACTATGGAGAACAGTATGGAGGTTCCTTAAGAGACTAAAAATAGAACTACCATACGAACCAGCAATCCCACTACTGGGCATATACCCTGAGGAAGCCATAATTCAAAAAGAGTCATGTACCACAATGTTCATTGCAGCTCTATTTACAATAGCCAGGACATGGAAGCAACCTAAGTATCTATCGACAGATGAATGGATAAAGAAGATGTGGCACATATATACAATGGAATATTACTCAGCAACAAAAAGAAACGAAATCGAGTTATTTGTAGTGAGGTGCATGGACCTAGAGTCTGTCATACAGAGTGAAGTAAGGCAGAAAGAGAAAAATAAATACCGTATGCTAACACATATATATGGAATCTAAAAGAAAAAAAAAATGGTTATGAAGAACCTAGGCGCCGGACAGGAATAATGACACAGACGTAGAGAATCGA
Organism: Kogia breviceps; assembly: GCF_026419965.1. Classification (NCBI taxonomy): domain Eukaryota; kingdom Metazoa; phylum Chordata; class Mammalia; order Artiodactyla; family Physeteridae; genus Kogia; species Kogia breviceps. Next base: position 45,217,752 of record NC_081326.1, read on the forward strand.
CTTGAGGACATGAGGAGGGGGAATGGTAAGCTGGGACGAAGTGAGAGAGTGGCATGGACATATATACACTATGAAATGTAAAACAGATAGCTAGTGGGAAGCAGCTGCATAGCACAGGGAGATCAGCTTGGTGCTTTGTGTCCACCTAGAGGGGTGGGATAAGGATGGTGGGAGGGAGATGCAAGAGAGAGGAGATATGAGGATATATGTATATGTGTAGCTGATTCACTTTGTTATAAAGCACAAACTAACACACCATTGTAAAGCAATTATACTCCAATAAAACAATAATAAATAAAAGAATGTTAGGGCTTCCCTGGTGGCACAGTGGTTAAGAATCCACCTGCCAATGCAGGGACACGGGTTCAAGCACTGGTCCAGGAAGATCCCACATGTTGCAGAGCAACTAAGCCTGTGTGCCACAACTACTGAGCCTGCGCTCTAGATCCCGCAGGCCACAACTACTGAGCCTGCATGCTTCAACTACTGAAGCACACGTGCCTAGAGTCTGTGCTCCACAACAAGAGAAGACAACGCAATGAGAAGCCCACATACCACAACGAAGAGCAGCCCCTGCTTGCCGCAAGTAGAGAAAGCCTGTGTGCAGCAACAAAAACCCAGTGCAGCCAAAAATAAATAAATAAAAATAAATAAATAAATTTATTTTTAAAAAAGAATGTTAAATGCAAAGACTCTACAACCACACAAAAAGTTCAAGGGAAAATTAAGCAACCCCTCTGGAGAAAAGGGAACCCTCCTACACTGTTGTTGGGAATGTAAGTTGGTGCAGCCACTATGGAAAACAGTGTGGAGGTTCCTTAAGAAACTAAAATAGAGTTACCATATGATCCAGCAATCCTACTCCTCGGCATATATCCAGAAAAGATGAAAACTCTAATTCAAAAAGATACATGCACCCCAGTGTTCATAGCAGCAATATGTACAATAGCCAAGACATGGAAGCAACCTAAGCATCCACTGACAGATGAATGGGTAAATAAGGTATACTCTGTGTGTGTGTGTGTGTGTGTGTACACACACAATGTGTATATATATATATATATATATATATATATATATATACACACACACACACACACACACACACACAAGGAATATTACTCAGCCTTAAAAAAAGAATGAAATAATGCCATTTGCAGCAACATGGATGGACCTAGAGGTTATCATACTAAGTGAAGTAAGTCAGACAGGGAAAGACAAATATCATGTGATATCACTTATATGTGGAGTCTTTAAAAAAGATGCAAATGAACTTATTTACAAAACAGAAATCAACTCACAGACATACAAAGCAAATTTATAGTCACCAAAGAGGAAAGAGAGGGAGATTAAATCAGGAGTTTGGGATTAACAGATATACACTACTATACATAAAAGAGATAATCAACAAGGAACGGCTGTATAGCACAGGGAACTATATTCAATATCTTATAACAACCTATGATGGAAAAGAACTGAATCACTTTGCTGTACACCAAAAACTAACATTGTAAATCAACTATACTTCAATTAAATAAATAAATAATTTAAAAATAATAAACCACTCTTCCCAGTAGGCCCAGTGTCATGGGTCATCTCCACAGGAGACCACTCCTAAGGGAAGAAGGAAAATTTAAGTCAGATCAGAGAAGCACAGCAGCCCCCAAAGTAAGAATGTATCTGATTAAGGAAGAATTGACTAGCTCCAGGTCTGAGGTTTGAAATAAACACCTTTTGTTGTCCTTTTGACCCTCACTTTATTTCTACTCCCACCAGATAGAACCCTTCCTCTTCTCTCTTTTGTTCCCAGTCTCATTCAGTCAGGTGGTTACCATTACAGTCTATCATACATTAAAGACCTCTGACTCCACAATCCACACAGACCCCCATCCTGAGAACCATCTGGATGTCTACTTGGCATCTCCACTTGAATGTCTCACAGGTACACACATCTATAGCATCCAAATCGGAGGTGACTATCTTCGCCCACCAAGCCTGGACCTCTTTTGGTTGTTTCTCATCAGTGGCCTCACTGTCCACCCAGGAACCTGGAGTCAACCTAGACATTTCCCTCCTTTCATTCCCACTTGCTTACAATCAGTCCCCAATTCAAACAATTTTTCCTCTGAAACTCCTTTAACATCTGCCCACTTTTCTTCATCTCCACAGCCAACACTTATCTGATAGAGGCCAAAATTGCAAAACCTCAACCACACCCCAGCTCCCCAATGCTCCAACAAAGTCCAGAATCATTTACCTAAGCCTGTACTGCCCTACTTTTCTCTACTTCATCGTGTTCTGCCCCCAGCCTTCTTCTGGTCCCTGAAGACACCCATTTTCTTTTCACCTCAGGTTTCACATATGAGGCTCCTGCTGCACTGATTTCTCCCAACTGGCCAACTCCTCCTTATTCTTAGTTCTCAGCTCCCTGCCGTCACAGCACACATCAGATGAGGTCCCAATACGATACTTCATTGCACACTGCACTTTTCCTTTCTAGCATTTCTTATAATAAATATAATTAATTAGTTGTTTAATTATTTGTTTCGTGCCTGATTTCCCTGCTAGATAGGACATTTCAAAAGGGAAGAGACTGTCTCTGTCTTAATCCCTGTTTGACACACAGTAGGAACTTGACAGGCAGTTGGAGAATGAATGAACATATAACCTCATTATCACTCACACTCTGTTGAATTCTCTCTCCTCTTGCCTTCGGGTCTTGGCTCAGCTTGACCCCTATGATGGCAGCAGGCCATTCTCAGCACTCCATTAGTAATAAATGAATCCTTACCAAATTAACCTGGAATCATTCACCACTCCCACATAATCCCAGATCATGATTCTGCTTTCTTATTTGGATGTCCATCTCCTGGAAGGCAATTTGCATGCAATCCATGTACAAGAAGACAGTGTTAAGGTAAGATGAACCTCCTAACTCACAATAATTCCTGATAACTATATGGTATTAAATCCATTTTAATGCATTACCCACATCGTTTAGCTTATTATCCATAAACACACATAGCAAAGTAGTTAAATGGCTTGTTCAGCATCTCAAAGTTAGTGATGAAGCTGAGACTGGAGTCCAGTTTGCCCAGGGCTCCTACATCTTGTTGAGTCAGTCCTGTGCGAGGCCTAGAGGAAAGAAGTTTACCCTAGAAACACCCTACAGAGGTAGGCCATGGTCACAGCCATCACCATAACTCAAATTTTAGAAGTATCTAGAGAAGGGGGCTTAGGGATAGAAGATGTGGGTAAAGGGAATTCCTTCCTTATATCACCATCTTTTCCTTCTCCTTCAACACCAAGTTCAAATGTAACTTCTCTTCTGAACACTCCTGGGACTAACTGTGTTGCCTCTTTCAACAAATAAACATTGACTGGGCACCAGGCCCTATGCTAGGACCCAAGGAAACAATGACCGTAAGACTCCTGGCCCTCCCAGAGCGTACAGTCTTCCCCAGTGCGTATCTAATTCTGCTCCAGCATGTACTGAGTATAAGTATTTATCTCCCTCACTAAACTGACAGGGTTTCAAGGGTAAAGACTCCCTCTGTCCCCTCACTCCAAGTTCAGAGCATCACAAAAGAAAAGAAGTAAAGGAGGAAGGGTAGCAGTCAAAGGTAAGTCGTATGGTTTCCACGTCAAACCACAGAGTCCAGGACACTGACCACTAGTTTTCTCCATGGTAGGTTTGACTTTGTGCATAGGCATTTTAAACTACAGTTTGTCCTAACTCTCTACTCCTTGGTAAGATCCCTAGGGGTGGGAGTTATAGCTGATCTGATTGCTAGAACCAAGTTTATCTCATTTGCTCAGACAGTACAGTGTTCCATTTATTTTGCAGAACTTAATGAAATTCCAACCAACACATTAGGAACAAGTTACTAACATAATATGCGTCTGTGTGATACGAAATTACAGCAGGAAGCACACAAGGCCACAAATATGAGCTGTTCAAGTAAGATTAGCTACTTCTGCACATTAATGTTAAAAAATGTTGCAACTTCTTAATCCATTCATTTTGTCATGTCGCTTGCTGACAGAATAAGCAACAGTAGTCACCAAACTTAATTCTATTAGGTAAGTTAACTTCTTTCTTTAACATGTGGAAAATACCATTCTTTGGTTCAGGCTGGGAAACAGAGAGTCCAATTCATGAAATCAACGTGCTAAGGAAGCCTAGTTTGGGATTCATTACCCTGAAAAATCTCCTAGCAATTCATCCATCACATCCATTCTGTGAGTGTCCAACAAAGCTTTCTGAATGCTGTGGAAGCCAGCAGGTGGTCAGAGCATGCTACATTACATTTGCCTGGATCCCCAGAGGCAACTCTAAAATAAAAAAGATAGGGCCTTACACCCAGACTCATGCTAACCAATAAGCAATTAGCATGCTAACCATGCTAACCAATAAGCAACTATGTTGTAGTCTTAAGTTGCTGACCAAGTAGCTTCCACCCACTTAAGACGGTAACCTCAGGAAATCTCTTTTTTGCTTATATGATAAGTGATTTTCCAACCACAGGAAAGTTTAGAATTAAAGATAGGAATGAAATCACTCAAACTTACACTTACGTGTTAAATTTAGGAGTAAGTTTTGTAATCATCAGAACATTTTGCATGCATTTGGTATTTATTTGTAAAATTTAAGAACATCTGACATTTAAAAATCTGACAGATGTTTTAAATTTTCAGTTTAAAATGTATGATGACTTTAAGAGTCTGAAGGTGAATGTGCATCATTTAATTTAGCATTTATTCACTTATTAGCAATTATTAAGCATATTCTTTGTACCCAAAACTAGAAGAATGCAAAGGAATTAATATAGTATTTTAGGGCTGAAAGGGCCCTGTTCTAAAGAAGTTTATATACTGGTGTTTGAGGTTGAATTCTGGGTCCCAAAACTTCATATGTTGAAGTCCTAATGCCCAGTGTCTCAGAATGTGACCTTATTTGGAAATAAGTCATTGAACGTGTAATTAGTTCAATTAAGATGAGGTCATACGAGGGTACGGTGGGCCCCTAATCCAATAAGACTGGTAAGAAACACCTTAATCTCTGATTTCTAGGCTCCAGAACTGTGAGACAATAAATTTCTGTTGTTCAAAGCCACTAGGTTCCTGGTACTCTGATATGGCAGGCCCAGCAAACTAATACAACTAGTTATTTACTTATTGCCTCTTAGCTCCAAGCCCAGCATTCTCTTTTCTTCTCTGTGATGCTGAGGTTGGGACTCTGCAAAATTGATTTCACTAACTCTCTTGTCAGCTGGCTTCCTGGAAGTTTCTACCAGTACAAGGCACTAGAGAGAGACTGGAAGCTGAGAGGAGAAAGAAGGGACTTCCTTCTGGTTTCTCGTTTCTGTCAGCATTACACCAACAACAGTACAAGGCTGGCCTCAGTCCCCAGTTTCTCTCCACAATGCCAACACTAACCATCCCATGTCTCCCTGGATGTGCTGGCAGCTGGGCCACACCCTCCCGGCAGTCAAACTGCCAGCTGCTGCACAACGTCACCAGCCAGGCTGCACCCACCTGAGGTCCAGCCCAACCCCTCCACGCCCCTCCCCAGAGCTCCTAGGTCTCATCTTCCTACCTCTTCCCTGCTGCTTCTTGCAGTTACTACCTCTGAGTGACTTCAGCATTTCCTTTTTGCACTTTCTGATTTCCAGTACACGTGGAACGAACTCCCTGTGTGAAATCTCTGCTATTTGAAATACTAAGTGTGGTTTTGGGTTTCTGACTGGATCCTGACCGATTTAGCTTACAACCCCATGGAGAGACAAATATACAAAAATTTAAAAATATAAGCAGGTCAAGATTCACGATAAATAATGTTTGCAATGGTGCAGGTAAACACGCCCAATTTGATGTTGATGAGAATAAAATCTAACTCAAATTTTCTGCAGAGAAGTTTGAGAAAATGAATCTAAAGATCAAATGTACACAGACTGAGTCCTAGGGTCCAACTGCCAGAATTGTATCCTAAGGAACTAATCAGATAAATGCTCAAGATTCATGTACAAGTATGCCCACTTCAATGTTGTTTATAATAGTAAAAAAAAAAAAATTACCAAAGATGTCCATCAACAAATCACTGATTAGTTAAATTACTTCACATACATACACACACACACACACACACACACACACAAACAAGAAATCCTAAGAAGCTATTAAAATAATGGAGCTCTATATTTTCTGACATGGAAATATACTCATATCACAGAACATTACATGACAAAAGCCGATTTCCAAATAGCAGGTATACCATTAAAAAAATGTGGAAAATAATTATAATTATTTCATAACAAATAAGTACAAGAAGTAATTACTTCTGGGTGGTAGGAATTCCGGTGATCAGACAAAGTGCCAGTTGCCTTGGGGCAAAGAGAAGTGTTCTATTAGTAATAGTCACATAGCCATGGGGCAACCTGGCCCTGCCCTTCAGCAGGTCAGAACCAGCCCCAAAGCCCCATGGTCAGCTCAAACAGCCATGTGGGCACATAGTCACACCCTGTAGGTGGGCAGCTACCTAGTGCCTCCCCAGGCCACACAGGAAGCTTACTCTGCAGCCAGTGGCCCACAGCCTCCACACTAGGCTTCACAGCCAACCAGGCCAGGGGCCAGCCCTGTCTACCAGTGAGCCAAAGTAGTCAGCCCCTCCACAACAGGAGGGTACACACAGCCCATAAGGGGAGCACCCTCAGAGCATACAGCTCCGGTGACCAGAGGGGAGTGTGCTGCTGGGCCCCACAGGACTTCTCCTACATAAGGCCACTTCTCCAATATCGGGAAACACAACTGACCTGCCTGATACCTAGAAATAAACGCAAAGAATTGGGCAAAATCAGAAGACAAAGGAATATGTTCCAAACAAAGAAACAAGACAAAACCTCAGAAAAGGAACTAAATGAAATGGAAATAAGCCATTTACCTAATAAATAGTTCAAGGTAATGATTTTAAAGATACTCACTGAACTCAGGAGAAGAGTGGATGAACACAGCAAGAATTTCAACAAAAAGTTTAAAAATATAAAGAAGAAACAGAGCTTAGGAATACAATGACTGAATTTTTTAAATACCCTAGAAGGAGTCAACAGTAGATTAGATGATACAGAAGAATGGATCAGTGATCTGGAAAACAGAGTAGTGGAAATCACTCAAGCTGAACGGAGAAAAGAAAAAACAATTTTAAAAAATGGGGATAGTTTAAGAGACCTCTGGAACAATATCACACGTACTAAAATTCACTTTATAGAGGTCCCAGAAGGAAAAGAGAGAAAGGGGCAGAAGAAATAATAGCTGAAAACTTCTCTAACTTGGGAGATGAAACAGACATCCAGGTCCAGGAAGCACAGACAGTCCCAAACAAGATGAACCCAAAGAGGTCCACACCAAGACACATTAAATTAAAATGTCAAAAATTAAAGAATCTTAAAAGCAGCAAGAGGAAACCAGCTACTTACATACAAGGGAACTCCCATAAGACTATCAGATGACTTTTCAGCAGAAGCTTTGCAAGCCAGAAGAGAGTGCACAACATATTCAAAGTAATAAAAGGGAAATAAAACTACAACCAAGAGTACTTTAGCCAGAAAGGTTATCTTTAGATTTGAGGAAGAGATAAAGAGTTTTAGAGACAAACAATGCTAAAAGAGTTCAGCATTACTAAACTGGCTTTACAAGAAATGTTAAAGGGACTTTTCAAAGTGGAAAAGAAAAGGCTACAACTAGAAATATGAAAATTATGAAAGGAAAATCTCACTGGTAAAGGCAAACATACAATAAAGGTAATATAATCAATCACTTATAAAGCAAGTAGTAAGGTTAAAAGACAAAAGTAGTAAAATGATCTATATCTGCAATAAGTAGCAAAGGGATATACAAAACAAAAAGATGTAAAATATGATGCCACAACATTAAATGTGGGGCTAGAGGAGTGAAATGTAGGGCTGTTAGAATGCATTCAAACTTAAGATATCATCAGCTTAAAATAATCACTGATATATAGGTTGTTATATATGAACCTCATGGTAACCACAAACCAAAAATCTAAAATAGATACACACCCACACAAATGAGAAAGGAATCCAAACATACTACTAAAGGTAGTCATTGAATCGCAAGAGAAGAGAGCAAAAGGAGAACAAAAAAGAACTATAAAAACAACCAGAAAACAACTAACAAAATGGCAGTAAGTATGTATTTATGTATCAATAAACACACAGAGTGGCTGAATTAATTTTTTAAAAGCCCCATATATATGCTGCCTACAACAGACACACTTCAGATCTAAAGACATACACAGACCGAAGGTGAGGGGATGGAAAAAGGTATTCTATGCAAATATAAACAAAAAAAAAAAAACCAAAAAGATTAGTGAGGATGTGGAGAAAAGGGAACCCTCATGCACTCTGGTGGGACTGTAAAGGGTGCAGGCTTTATGGAAAACAGTATGGAGGTTTCCCACACCAAATTAAAAATAGTACTGTCATATGGTTCAGCAATTTCTCTTCTGGGTATTTACCCAACAAAAACAAAAAAACTAATTCAAAAAGATATATGCACCCCAATGTTCACTGCGACATTATTTACAGTAATGAAGAGATGTAAGCAACCTGGCTACTGATATATGAATGGATAAAGAAGATGCATGTACGTATACAAAATGGAATATTACTCAGCCATAAAAAGAATGAAATCTTGCTATTTGCAACATGGATACTCCTAGAGAGTATTATACTAAGTGAAATAAGTCAGACAAAGCAAAATACCATATGATCTCACTTATCTGTAAAATCTAAAAAACAAAAATAAGTAAGCAAACAAAGCAAAATGAAAACAGACTCATAGATACAGAGAATAAATGGGTATTTATTTGCCAGAGGCAAGGATGTGAAAGGGGGCAAAATCGGTGAAGGGGATTAAGAGATACAAACCTCCAGTTATAAAATAAGTAAGCCATGGGGATATAATATACAGCATAAGAAATACTGTCAATAACATTGTAATAACTTTGTATGGTGATAGATGGTTACTAGATTTATCCTGGTGATCATTTCATAATGTATGCAAATGTCAAATCACTATGCAGTACAGTGAAACTAACATAATATTGTCTGTCAACTACATTTCAATTAAAGAAATAAACAAATGTCATAAAAATACTTATAGAACACTGTTTTAATGTCAGTATGTAAATGCTTAAGAGAACCAAATATATAAAATGTTGAAAAATTCAACTATTTGGAAAAAAAATCACCCTGCATTTATATTATTTAATCTGAATTTACAAGGGTATGCATTCTTTTATTTTTCTCTTTTCTATTATTTCTACCACGCTCATTTGTTTCAAGGTGATCCATATGTATTTAACACCAATAACATAGTTTTATTCATATGCTAGCTCTTAATCGACATATGAGCCTAATCTGGTAGTAAAATGTCAACCAATATGGAAGAAGACCAGAAGAAGACCTGTGGCCTCAATTCAAAACTGCCTTAAATATTTTATCGACATACTGCTTAAACTTCTAACAGCATCTCTGCTGCTTGCAAAGAAACAAAGAAACAAGGAATTACCTCCTTAGAAACAAACTCATCATGCAATGGAAGAAACATCTTTTTCCAGCCACATGGACAACAAAATCCATGAAAGAAATGGCTACTTGCAATCAAAATGCAAAAACAGGTATCAAAGTCCTATCAGTGCTTTTCCTCCTAGGAGTCATCGCAGCTCCCGGGCTGCCACTTCACATTCCCATGAATCTTCAGAATGGGCAAGAGCCGCTGCGTAATGGGAAAAGACCACCACCCACTCACATGAGCTCTCATCCTTACTCTGTAACACAATCTCACTCACAAAATCCAAGTGCATACTAGAAATCTAAAAATAACATTGCTCCTGGAATTTAAAAGCTCAAAACTGAAAATTTCCCAGGCTTCACTCCAGTAATATTAAAAATGCAGATTTTTTTTTTTTCCTACACCAACAGAAGCTTGGGGAATTGGGACTGAAGGCCATGAAGTCCAGGAATCCATCTGCTCCATGATATCCTGGGGAGAAGCAGTCACTGCTTTTTCAGAAGTCTCAAAATGCTTAGCAAGAGTCGTATCGAACATAAATAACACAAACATACCATCAGAGAAGCATCCTGGAACTGGGAACCACAAACCAGGCAGAATGACCTTGAGAATCTTCAAAGTACCTGTAAGCAACCCTTACAAATCTAGATGTACCAACTAACAAAAAGTGGGTTTTAACCAGCATCCTTTCTGTTGGTGGTGGTTTACTGATCATGTAGAATAGTAAATTACAGCTTTAATTTCATTGTTTTCCCCATCATCATTTAAATAGTCAACCAAAATTCTCTTAATATCTCCCATGTTTAACGTACTATGGCTTTGCCTCAAGAATCATGTCCCAAGTAGCTCACAATCTGGTGGGGGAAGAAAGAAGTGTACAAGAATTTGCAATATGGCAAGAAAATTTTAAAAATAAAAGTCATAAATATTAGAAAGGAAGAAGGAAAACTTCTTTCTTAGTACATGACATAATTATGTGCCTTGAAAATCCAAAGGAATGTATCTACAAATAACTATAACAACTAGTACGTGAATTAAGGAAGAAACAAGATACAAAATTAGTACACAAAAGCCAGTTGCATTTCTATATACTCAAAATCAACAATCAGGAAATAAAATTTTTAAAGTAATACCATTTACAATGGCATAAAAAATCAGATACGTGGGAATTTAATAAAAGATGCGCAAGAACCCTACACTGAAAATACTGCTGATGATGAAAGAAAACCTAAGCAAGTAGATCGTTAAGATATCAATTCCCAAATTGACCTATAGGTTCGACAGAGTTCCAATCAAAATCCCAGCAGGCAATTATTTTTCAGAAGCTGACAAGCTTATTCTGAAATTTATATTGGAATTCAAAGGATCCCAAATAGCCAAGATAATTATGAAAAACAAAAACAAAGGTGGAGGGCTTAAACTTCCAGACTTTAAGATATACTATAAAACTATAGTAATTAAGACAATGAGCAAAAACTTGAACAGGCACTTTACAAGAGATGATATACAAATAGATAATAAGTATATGAAAACGTGCTCAACATCATTATTGATGGTGGAATTAAAACCACGTTTCATTAAAATCACAGTGAGATCCCACTACACATACAATACAGTGGAAAAGACGTATACCACCATCAAATGATGGTGAGGGTATAGATCAACTCTCATATATTTCTGGTAAAAATGTAAAATCAAATAACCCCTTTGGAAAACTATTTGGTGGTTTCTTGTAATGTTAAACATACACCTACCCTATAATCTAGCAATCCCTTTCTAGGTATATGTGCATGAGAAAGAAGAATTTGTTCAACAGTATTTATAGTATCTTTATTTATAATTGTGAAAAGCCGGAAACAACACAAGTTCACCAACAGGGGAATGTATAAACAAATTGTTACAGAATGGAATTCTACACAGCAATAAAAAAAAAAAGGAACAAATAATTGATGGACACAATAGCGTGGATGAAATTCAAAAGCATTATCTTGAGCAAAAGTAGCCAGACAAAAAAGGGTACATATTGTACGATGCCACTAATTTGAAGTTCAAGGACATGAAAACTAATCTATGATGACAGAAATCAGAACAGTCATTACCTTTGGTAGCTGGCAGCAGTTATTAACTGGGAAAGACCATAAGGCAACTTACTGAGGTGATGAAAATGTTCTGTCTTGATCTGAGTGGTAGTTGCACAAGAATATGCATTTGTAAAAATTCACCATGTTGTGCAATTAAGATTTTTTCATTTACTATACATAAATGATATCTCAACATGAAAGAAAATATAGAAATAACCAGATGGTAGGAGGATAAAAAGTTCCAGAAAAGATGTGTATGTAAATGGGTATTAGATGGTGAAATTTCTATCTGAGGTGGTAGTGAAGAATGGGGGTGGGGACATTACATTTAAAATGACTCTTGAAAGAGGAAAAAGACTTGAATCTAAAGAAATGTAGAGTGAAGGTGGGAGAAGGAAGAGGATACTGCAGGAGAGAAAACATTACGCATTGCTATGGTCTGAGTGTTTATGTTCTCCCCAAATTCATGTGCTGAAATCCTAACCCCCGAGACGAGTACTGGGAGGTGGGCCCTTTGGAAGATGCTTAGGTCATGAGGGTGAAGCCTTATGAATGGGATTAGTGCTCTTCTAAAAGACACCTGAGAGAGCTAGCTTGCCCCTTCCACCACATGAGGACACAGTGAAAAGGTACCATCTATGAGGAAGCAAGCCCTCATCAGACACTGAATCTGCTGGTGACATGATCTTGGACTTGCACCCTCCAGAACTGTGAGAAGTGGATGTTTGTTGTTTATGAGCCATCCAGTTTATAGTATTTTTGTTATAGCAGCCCAAACACACTAAGACACACATTAAGTGAGAATCGGAACTGAGGTAGATATGACAGGAACAGAGAAGATGTGAAGGATATTACAGAGCCAGAGTGTACCTGATTTGCCAACTCATAAAACACAACAACTGGAGCTCAGGAGAAAGGTCAGAGCTAAAGATGGTTAAGAGAGTGAGTCATTCTTAGAGAGGTGACGTGTACAGCTGGTTAATAAATATTTGTTGGGTGGATGGATAGACATAGAGGATAGATAGGAGACTGAATCAGATTGTCAAAAGAAATATACCAGGCTTAACTGTATAAAACTATTGGTATCTAACCACTTTTCAAACTTCTAAAAATTGCAGTTTCATCCTGTTCAGTCTAACAGAGAAAGAAAAGATAGAGGTCAAGAATATTTCTTAAGAAGAGGAGGAAAAGCCAGAGAAAAGAGCCGACAGGAGAAAATGCAAAATAATAATGATAATAGTAATAACAAATGTATTACCTTAATTTAAAATTTTCTAAGTAAAAACTCTTGCCTAAGGGTATGAACTGACAATTTACAGAAAATACACAGAGACAAAATTCATATAAGAAATATTCAGCATCACAATAACCAGAGAAATAAGCATTAAAACCATGGATATTATTCCAAAGATTTTTTTTAAAAAAATAACAGTACATGTTTCTGGCAAGGGTTTAGGAAAACATTCTCACACATTTCTTTAAAAAATATAAATTCACACAGACTTTCTAGAGAGCTACTTATCTGTATGTAAAACTTCTTTAAATTTTGCACATTTAATTTATTATGAATTTATTTTGTGTATAAATGTATTATGTGTATAGTAAAAAATATGCATATAGGGGCTTCCCTGGTGGTGCAGTGGTTGAGAGTCCGCCTGCCGATGCAAGGGACGCGGGTTCGTGCCCCGGTCCAGGAGGATCCCACATGCCGTGGAGCGGCTGGGCCCGTGAGCCATGGCTGCTGAGCCTGCGTGTCCGGAGCCTGTGCTCCGCAACGGGAGAGGCCACAACAGTGAGAGGCCCGCAAAAAAAAAAAAAAAAAAAAGCATATATAGATATATGTAGAAAGATGTTTACCACAACCTAATTTATAATATAAAACATATTAAAGTAACCTAAAGCTCCAATAATAAGGAATTTTAGAATATTATACAGTTATTTTTTTAAAGCCACCCTTTTATAAGATTATTCAATAATATAGGAGAAAGTTCACTATATAGCTAATCTTCAAAATAACACTTTGAAGTTGTCCCCTTTTTGCAGATGAGGAAATATAAATATATAAATACACACATATATTCAATAAAAAGAACATCTGAAAGAAAATATGCCAAAATCCCCACACAGTAGTATTACGGTAAATTTTTTTTAATTTTTCATTTTCTTTTTTTAACAACAGCATGGATTACCTAATTTTAAAACAAACTAAACATTATTCATTTTGAAGAAAACTATTGCCCCAGATTGTCAGGTAGCATACAAAACAGTCCAAAGGCACACAGATGGGTTTACCACAAAGCTTCTTTAAGCTTCAGGACCATTTCTGAGGGCACATGGGCCTTCCCAATACTCTAGGTGGGTCCTAACAGTGTGCCTACATGGTCATTTGTTTCTTTGTTTAATTTTGCACAAATAAGCTATTTTAAGAGCAACTGGTTAAAACAGTTGTCTGGACCACAATCTCTCCTCCATCATACTTTGTCTCAGTTTAGGTGGTGTCGGAATTGCCCTGGGCATTTTTGGGTCTGGATAAAAGGAAGTTGAGTTGGGATATATTTAGTTTGGGGCTTCACAGGACATATTAATAAGGTTTTTGATCATTTCCAGGTACAGTTAAGTTATTGCTGGCTGTCCCAGGGTAGATACGGTTTTCAGGAATATTCCAACCACCCACGGCGCTGACTCACCCATTGTCATTTGATGAAGGTGCAAGGCCAGAAGATGTGAACATGTCTTAGGACCTTAGGCACTTCGGGGTGCCCAGTACTGGAAGTATGTAAGCTGAAGGAGAAACAAGTTTTGAAACATACAGAGCCAGAAGCTAGTCTATAGAAAAAAATCTTCCAATCACCAGGGGTGTAACCGAAGTTTCAGCTCTCATTGACATCTACAGTCATTTTTCAGGACTCCATGGGACTACAGAGGTACTAAGGCAGAGGATAAGCTAGCAGACAGATGTGGTGAAGGAAATGGCACCAGAAGCAAAGCCTAGCGTCCACGGGTTGCTTCTCCAGGGTTGATTCACGCATCTGGACAAATTCCTGTTCTAATGTGTGAAGTTCTCCCTGTCTTTAACTTTTACCTCAGAAGTTCCCGACCTTGGTAATAACAACTCATTCTGAACCCCTAAGAGTCTGACCTGACTTCCTGTTTGTCACATTTACTTCCTTTGATATCTTAATCCTTGTGCCCCAAAGCCAGTCTGGTTACCTGTATCCTTCTCCTCATTGGTCTCTGGGTTTCAGGAATTAGGCCTCATGGTCTTCAACCCTGACTGAACTTTGTATCAGCAACTTTCAGGTCAGTTCCACAGGAAATCCTCAACCTCTTGCTGTGGGAATACTGACTTACACACAATATTTATGATTTACGGGCATACAGATTTATACACACCTCTTTCTACAAATGACTTGAAAAAGCTATAAAATATATGCATAAACGAGAATTTTTCTTAATCAATTTTGGGCATTTCAGTTGTGGTTACATTCAGCTATGAATCTTTGATTACTGCTACTCCACATTCCTTATGTATAGCTTTCTTCCACTGCTCATAAGATGGCTGCTGTATCTCTCAACACCATAGCTGCACTCCAGGCAAAAGGAAAGAGGAAAGTGAAGACACAGCACCACAGGCTTCTACTTAACCTCTCTTTGCTCAGAACTGAGTCCCATGGCTACCTTTAAGGGTACAGAATTGAGTTTTTAACAGGGTCCGCTGCTGCCCTGTACAAAATCAGGGTTCTGTAAGAAAGAAGGGTGACACATAGCAAGTAGCCAACTAACAGCAAGTGCCACACCAAGGAAAGTACAAACCATGTAGATGTTACCAAAGTCTGCATGGTTCAAAAAATTTGTCCTTATGTGTCTGTGAATGTTTATATAATATCATATGCTTCTATGATTATGTCAATCTGCTAAAAATTAAAACTCAGTAACCTAGATAAGTACTTATAGAACATCTTAGAGTTCCCCTTTTCTCCTTCGTATTTCTCCCTTCTGAAAATTTCCGCTCCTTATTTAAATCAATAATAGAATCTTAATGATAAACTTGAGAAGTCTGACAATGTGTATCAAGACTCACATAATATTCCTACATTTTGACTCATAATTAGGGTTGCCAGATTTAGCAAATAAAAATGCTGGATACCCAGTTAAATTTGAAATTTAAATAAAAATGAATACTTGTTTAGTATAAGTATGTACCAAATATTACATGGGACATACTCGTACTAAAAAACTACTCATAGTCTATTTGAAATTTAAATTTAACTGGCATCCTGTGTTTTATGTGGCAACCCTACCCATATTACTGCTCCTGGGACTTTATCCTACGGAAAGAACGCAAAAGTAAGGAAAAGAGCCCTGCAGTGACATAATAGTGAAAAAGAAGAGAACAGTAAATAAACTCTGGTCATTCTAATCTATGGAATAGTACACAGGAAAAAAAACCCATTACATTATTTTTAAAATTATAGAAGCATACGCAAGTTTTGTGTATGCATTAAAACACTAAAAATACATACAAACAGCAGAAAGACCAAAAAGAAATAAGGAAAGAAAAAAAGTTGTGTTTATTAGGAAAGATTTGAGATTTTTCTCTCCTACTCAACTTTTGAAATATCATGATAATCTTTGTAAAATATCCTGCTAAGAGAACACTGCTGAGTTATGGTTAGTAACCAAGCTGAGCTCATCACAGACGTGTGCAGAGGAGGGAAATCAGTGTCATCCCCAGGAAGGTGCTGAACCACCTGGCTTCTAGGTCATGGCTTTGCTGCTTCTAACAGAATGTCTCCCTGAAAATGAGACCTTGGGGTTGGGAGCAGAGAAACGGAATAAGATTTTAGCAGCAGTGTAGCACTTGCCACATTAAAAGGGTATTAAATTCAACAATCTGAGCAAGAAAGGTCAACTCTATTATCACAGTTGATATGTAGAAATAGGAGCTCAAAATTTGCCAGGGAGGATACATCCTCTCACAGCAAGAAGAATCGAGGGGACTAACACAAATAATACCTGTATTCATCTAAGAGGTTCTGGATTGATTTGAGTTCTCTCTGACTGTTTCTCTAAGCATGGACCTCTAATGCTGCTGATCAGGAACTGTAATTCCATACAATGAATGGCTTGCCTTCCTTTATCAAGGATGCACGCTTTAAGCTGTTTTTCTAATGGCGATGGTGGATTTGTACGATCACCTACACTTTTCACCCTGCTGTGCCTGTGGCCCAATTATGCCTCAAATCTGCACAGCAAACCTGCTGGCCAGGAATGGAGTGACGCAATGTTAAACCAGCTCCCCCAAACACCCGCTTCCCTTAGAGCACCCCTCCGAAACCGAGTCTCTTAATCAACATCTACTCACAGCATTCCCAAACCTATGTCAAGCTCCCTTCTCTATCTCTCTCCTGAGGGGAACTTGGGATGCCTTAGCACTCTCTGAGTGAAAGATTTATTCCGACAGAACCTGTATGAGGTTGAGAGGATCATTTCACAACTGCCTGGAGAAGTGCTGACTACGATGGTGGCCCCATCCTATGGTTCCTCCACGGGGCACAAGGTACTTGATACTTGGGGTTACTGACACTGGATTGTATCCATGGATGTGGACGTGGAAAGGAATTTTAAGGCTGGACCAAGAAAGGAGAAAAGACAAAAAGGTGAGAAGAAATCCAGACACTGGTGGTACCAAGGGCCTCTAAGATCCTTTGGAAAGTAAAAAAATAGAACTAGTAAAAAGTCTGTAAAAGTGAGATAAATTAAAAGAAAGCTATGATGTGTGTGTGTGTGTGAGAGAGAGAGAGAGAGAGAGAGAGAGAGAGAGAGAGAGAGAGAGAGAGAGAAAGAGAGAAGTAATATCCTTAAGACTCTGTCAACAAAATTTCAATTATATTTTAGGCAGGTTTTAGAATCTCCAACCTGTCCTTTCTCCTTCTCAGGATATCTGATCCTGCCCACAAAACTCAGTGGACCTCAGCAGGCTTCATACCCCATTCATTTGGGCCACTACTGACTGGACCAGGGGTACTTAGTAAACTTGAAGGGGACCTGCACCTTGGTGGACTAGTTATCAATTGAATTCACTGTCTCTGGAATTTGACTTCCTCCTCAGTCTTTGCTGGCTCCCCTCCTCTTCCTCAGCTCTAGATGGTTGGAGTGCCCCAGGGATTAGTTCTGGGCCTCCTTCTCTGCGCTATAAACACAGTCTCTCTAGGTGATCTTCATTAGGCCCCTGGTTAGAAGTAGCTCCCAAATTCCTGAGCTCTCCCATGCTCCAGATTTAAATATCCAAGTAGCTCCTTGACACCTCCACTTGGATGTCTAGGAGACATCTCAAAACTCAACATGTCCAAAACATACATTTAATTTCTCCCCTCAGTCCTGTTCCTTTCCCAGTCTTCCCATGTCAGCCAATGTCAACTCCATTGCAGCTAACTCCTCCAGAAAAAAAAACATAGTCATCAACCTTGATTTATTTCCATCTCAACACCCCACCTCCACCTCACCTACAATCCTGGAATATCCCTAAATGGCCACTTCTCACCAGCTCCACTGCCTCCACCCTGATCCAGCCACCATCACCTCTACCTCTTGCAGGGATGACTGTAATAGTCTCCTACCTGGTCTCCTTGCACCCACTCTTGCCCCTTTATATTTTATTTTCATATAGCCACCAGAGTGATCTTTTCAAAATGTGAATCAGATCATATAACTCTGCAACTTAAGATCCTTCTGGTGGCTTTCCATTTCACTTAGAAAAAGTCCAAACTCCTAACTGCACTACAAGTCCTTTTGTAAACTGCCCCAACTCCTCACCTTGCAGACCCCATCTCCCACCACTTGACCCCTCATTCATGACACTCCTGCCACTATGACTTCTAGCTGTTCCTTCAATCCACCACTTTCATTCCTGACTCAGGGCCTTCACACATGCTGATCCCTTTGCCTGGAATTATCTTTCCTAGATCTCCACATTGCTGGCTCTGCTCAACACTCAAGTCTAGTCAAATACTACTTGACCCCTGTCTTTAAAGTGGCATAACATCCTCCATCTCTATCACTCTCTATCCCATCATCTTATTTTACTTTTTGTTCATTCATCTATATCTGAAAGTATATTATTCATTCGTTTGTTTGCTTGTTTATCTGATTATTGTCAGAACCTTGTGCTAGAGGGCAGGACTTAAAACACGGACTGGAGCATAGTAGGTGCTCATCAATACTTGTTAAATGAATGCATATGAGTCTTAGAATCTACAGACAGTCAGTGGTGAGTTCGACCTGGTAAGTCACAAACACTCAAGGTTGGCAGCCATAATGAACCTAGCAGAGGAAGCTGGCTGAGAGAAGACAGAGGTAAAGGTGAAAGAAGCCAGACAACCCCTAAGGGCTAGAGGCCACAGTTTCAGTTACTACTTATTTTCCTGCTGCAACTCGCATGTGGCCTGGCTGCTTCCAGGACCTATGTCTGGAAATTAATCTGTTGTATCCTTTCCTCCTTTACCTGCACTAGCTTTAGGAGACATCTGCTTCATGCACACCAACAGCACTGAATCCAGCTGAGAGCAGAGACTACAAAGCTACCAGCTGCCTGTTCTTTGTTCCTTTTCTAACCCTCACAAAGCTAAAGCCTCCTGGGGAGTGAGCTGGACAAAGAGGATATTCTGCACAATCATAGTTATTTCTCCATTTTACAGGGAGAGAAACTGAGACCCAGAAGTGTGTGTGTCTTCCTCATGACAGCCAGCTAGTCCCTGGCAAAGTTAGAATTTGAAGATAGGAAGGATTAACTCTTCCTCTCACGAAACATGATCTCTATACACAGTACGTGGAACCCACTCTTTTGAAGATAATCATGGCATGATAGCCTTCACTTTCCAAAAAAGGGAGAACATAAGCAATTCTGCCACCCAGGACACAATTTTCATTAAATAAGGCTTTATTTAAAGTTACAACTGTGCATTTCTTTAAAAGGTTATGGGCGTAACAGCAATTGGCCGTATCTACAGAAACAACTGCTGCCGTTTTAACAGTCCTTTTCTCACTCACCTCCTACAGCTAATCGCTTGACACCTTAAAACGAGTATTAACTGCAATGCATAATTAATAAATTGGATTACTTTCCCTTTGCACATGCAAACATACAAAGCAATCTGCCACCAATTAAGGAAATCCCATCATGCCACGAAGTGTTATATCAAAGTTAAAGAAGTGAGAAATTAAGACAGAGACATAATGGCAAACTTGCCCAAATATTATAAAGCACATCCAGCGAAGTGCCGCAGCAGTGAGGCACGACTACTGCCTCTTCTGCCTCCAGTTATCGTGTCTTGTCAAATAATGGGAAGGACCTGATTGCAAACACACAGCCATTTCATTGCACTTCTCAAACCTTTTTAATAAAAATAGATCCCTGCTGCCACCCACCTTCTTTTAAAAAAATAATCCACCCAGGAAACAGTCACCTCTCTTACAGTGACTTCACATGAAAAGTTCATGCGCTCCAGCAGCCAGCAGTTGTTTGCTATTTTGACTTCTTACTTAAGAGTTCCATTATTCTGAACAATCCCAAGCAAATACCTTTATTTAAACTACCCCCAACTGACCTTTATAGCCTAATACTAGGTTTATCTTGGCAGTTTCCTATAAGCATTCATTTCAAGACTGACCTGCAGAATTATCCAAAAACAATCCACCGTGTCATACCGCAGTCTTTCAGAGAGCAAGAATGCAGGGGAAAGTGGGCCAGATGCTTCACTGAGGATTGTAAGGGTTGGCTCCCGAGTACATCACTCTTCTCTTCCTGTTGGAGCTGGTCATGGAACTTCAGGGGACCTCAACCCCAATGCATTAACGTTTTCTTCTCAGGGGCTCGACAGGGCAGGGAATTTAGCAAGTGTTCCCACTAATCAAAAGGAACACCTTGGGAGTTTCACTTCACTTGGAAGGAAGGCCCTCAAATAAAAGCATGGGCTCCAGGGAGCCTCTGGGGGACACTAAAAGTCTGTGACCATTCTGCACAGGGGGCATGAAGGGCTTGGGGCTCCCACAAAAACTGCAATCACAAGGAGATATCAGGACTGGCGTGTGTCACTCCTAATCAATGGTTGTCAAATTACATTCTGCCCGTGGGGTACGAGAGACTCGAGCTGAGACTAGGTCTTCAGCTCACTCACTAGGCATTAAGGCAAAGCTTCTAAGAGCGTGCAAAGGTTTAAGGGTTTGAGATACGGGAAAAGTGTTGATGTGAGAGAAGGTCTGGGGTTCTTTTTCTTTTTTTTTGTTTTGGTATTTTTCCCCATAGTGTGTTGTTCCAACTACCTGCATCATAACCACCTGTGGTATCTGTTAAACATTCAGATTCATGGGCCCCTCTCCTTATGTTCTGAATCTAAATCAAGGGCAGGGGCCTGGTATCTGCATTTTATGCACACTCCCCAAGTTTGAGAACTGCTCCCTTAAGAACAGAAGCAATAAAGGGGCTCTTTTATGACCCTTCTCTTGGTGGTTCATCACTTATTGTCAAAAAAAAAAAAAAGATAGAACAAAATATTGTTTTAATGATGTTAGAAAATGTACTGTTTACAATGTCAATGAATCATACAAATGCAGTATGACCAGCCTAAGCCAGGTCTGCTTAGAATTCAAATGCATTAGCACATTGTTTTTGAGCTTAAATCTCTCATGAGTCATTTGGTTTTCACTATCCCAACAAAGCCCCTTCCGTACAGAAAACTGCTCTTTAATATTATTAGCATCACACTGATGAAAAAAGCACTATCCTGTGGCACAAACAGTCCCTGGGCTTAAAAACAGTTTAGCTCATTCATGCCTATTATTGATTTAATGTTGAGGAGCTTTCAGATAATGGGAAGGTAAAAGCTCATCGGTCTTCCACACAAGCACACTCTCTCTCCTCTCCGAATCTGCACTCCTTTTCTATTATTTCTCCCATTGCGTCAGTCAGCCAGCCAGCTAAAGTTCTGTGCCCATACTCTAAGCCAGACATCATGCTGATATTTGAAGATGATCCCCTTTTCATCATTAGAAGAAAAACAGCTAGAATACTGTTATGGACTGAATATTGTATCTCCCCCCAAAAAACATATGTTGAAGCCCTAACCCCCAATGTGATGGTATTAGGAGGTAGGGCCTTTGATTAGACCAGGTCATAAGGGTGGAGCCCCTATAATGGGATTAATGCCCTACAAGAAGAAGAAGGGAAAGAATTCTCTCTCCTGGTGGATGCACCAGGCAGCACAGAGAGAAGGCCATTTGAGGACACAGCACGATGGCAGACATCTGCAAGCCAGAAGTGGCCCTTACCATACACTGAATCTGCCAGCACTTTGATCTTGGACTTCTCAGGCCCCAGAACTGTGAGAAATAAATGTGTGCTGTTTAAGTCACCCAGTCTAAGGCATTTTGTCATAGTAACCCTAGCTAACTAATACAGAAATAGTTTGGTAAACATAACAATTTTTAAAAGTTAAACGCTCATCTGCAAGCTCTTTACAAGGCACTGGAGAAACACTCAGCGCAGCATGGCTAGGGCTTTCTCTGACACCAAGCCTCGCGGAACCCACCAGCTGCTAGACCAATCCTGCAGGCAACAATTTAGTCTATGAGTGGGAATGTAACCTAGTAGTGGCCAGTAGTCGCTGAGCATGTGTTGCATCCTAAATGTACCTTCACAACCCAATGCTCCCACCCCCTCTGTAAGGATACTCACTAATACTACCACAGCCAAGTTAGCTGCTGGTTTTCTACCTCTAAGGGTACACAAAGGAATAAAAAGGCATCACAGTACAGATGCCCACTTCACAATCCCTAGCTGTAAAAGCATCAATTCCTGCAACATGAGCAGTTCAGAAATGTTCTAATTAGTCCACCATCAATTGGGTCCAAAAGCATTCTTATCACCACTTATACATGGTGTCATCACAAAATACTGCCAAGGAATCATCAAATGTATTGAAAAGAAAACGTGAAGAGGATGATGATGATATGATGATGATGCCTCCGATAATTTGTAATTATTTGTCCTGAGACACCTTCCCTTGGTGCTTATTATTTTCAAATAATAGCCCTTTAGATGGGCAGTTATTTGAGAGGTAAAGCTCTCTTTGGAGATATGATTGACACATGAGCTCTCTGTCCCTACCAGAAATTGATACAAATTAAAAGGCCTCTTCAAATTGCAGCTTCTCCCCAAATCCCTCTCCAACTAAAATAGATATGGAGTACCCACATCCCTCCCAAATCCCATTCCAAAGGGTCTAAATATGAAACCTCCATAAATGCTCCACAAAGAAAACTTATCCCTATGTCTCGTTTAATACTTGAAATTACTATTTCTTCAGTCACTGCAGGAATCATTGTCTTTATGTTGGAGGCATCAGGAAAGAAATCACCAACTTTAAAAAAAAAAAAAAAAAAAAAAAAAAACGAGAGAAAGGAGTCTTGAGGTAACATACAGTTGAATACCAGGCTACTCAGTTCAGAAGACTTCCTGGCAATAAGAAAGGGTGTATTTGTAATGAAGGGGCAAATTCATGTGAGCATTTGGCCTGCCTCTCAAGCCCTGGCTGCAGCCATTCCTACTACGGCTCTGATTCAAATCATTCTCTAGTCCATGAGAGAAGAACACAATAGAGAGCTAGATTAAAACCCAAGAATTGCAAACTGAGATGTGAACATCTCCTCCCCCTACTTCCAAAAGGACAAAAGAAAAGTCAATGTGTTTCACTGCTTGTGCTTATTAACACTGACTATTTTTTTCTTTTGGTGCATAAGGAACAAACAAATAACTGCAGGAGGCAATACTTATAAAAAAGAAATACCACCTGAGTGTCTCCCCATCAATGAGTTCATGAAGTGTGACTCAACACCGAAATGGTAGCCAGCCCCACAACTTTAACACTGAAGGTGTCTAATTAAATCTACACATCCAAGCCAAGAAGATACTTTCCTTTAATTGAAATAACCCATGAAGAGCAGACTGGTATTTCAAATTGACTCAGCATGATTTGGGCTTATCTTTGGCAATGAACACACCGTTCTGGAACCCTTTATAAGCCTGCCCATAACCAGTCACAGTGCGACGGCTGCAGTCGTGAGTATAAAAGGAAGGTGCAGCGCCTCTGGATGGGGACAGCGATCCTTTCCTATGCAGCAGCTTAGAGTCCAACTGGGTGACCCACCATAAGGCTAAAGGATTCCTCTATTCTTTTTATCTTTGTTTGACTCATATTTTTAATTAAGCTAACATCTGTGTATTGTTTTAAAAAGTGAGATCACACTATAAGGCTAAGAGGAAAAGAGAGCAGCTCATTTTTACCCACCCCTTCCCAGTACCTTCCATACCAGTACCTTCCATACCAGTACCTTCCCATACCACTTCCCAGTGCCATTCCCCACAAGTAACCACTCTCAACACTTTTGAACTATTTCCTATGATCGTAAACTCCTTATTTTTATGTTAACTGCTTCACTGCTATTTCTTTCCTTTTTCTATTTAGACATTATCTACTACTTCCCACTGCCAGTGATTAGAATTTAGCAGTTACATAGTTTCCCCCCATTCCTCCACCCCAGCATCATCTTTATACAGGACTATCACTCTTCTGATTAAAGCAATGTGGTATTTACATTGTTATGACTATGAACCCAGACTGCCTTGGTTCAAATCCTGCTTCCAACAGGCACAAGCTATGTAACCTTGTGCATCATTTTCCATGTTTATAAAATGAAAACAGTATTCACACCTACTTCATGGGGTTGCTGTGAGGGTTAAATAAGTCACTGTGTACAAACATTTAAAACAATGCCTAGTACAAAATGAGTGCTCTCTAAATGCACAATCAGAATAGATTTCCTTTCTTGTCCATTCCCTTTCGTTTTTGCCTCATTTTTCATTTACTTAATTTTCTATATAACTTTCACTAATGTATCTTGAAAACTTCCACAAAACTAAAATTCCTCTCATTGGAGATATCACATTATGTAGTATTTGTTTGCTTTCCTTAAAGACATCCTTCTTGGAATGCTCCATCATCCTCTTACAATCTGCCCAAACTCTGTGGGCCTGATGCACACTTTAAATCAGGCATTCTTTTCTCCTTTTACACAATCCCATGTCCCAAGTCTTTCTCCCTCTTGATTTATATTCCTTTTTGATGGAGCACATCCCCCAGCATATTCCTAACACAAGGTATACAGGAGGTAAATTCCTTCAGTCATGTAACTTCAAAAATGTCTTTATTCTAACTTTACATGTGCCTGAAGTTCTACAGAATATGGAATTCAAAGTGGAAATAATTTTTCCCTCAAAATGTTGACGGCAATGCTCCATCATCTTCTAACTTCCAGCGTTTCTGTTAAAAAGTCTAGTGCCCCTCATAACTGATTGATTTTTCTCTCTGAAAGCTCATAAGATTTTCCGTTATTGCTGGTTTAAAATTTCACTGTGATGTGCATCTCTGGTACCGGGCACCCAGTGGGACCTTTATTCTGGAAACTCATACCCTTTGGGGAAATTTTCTCGTATTTTTTCTCTTCTGATTTCCTTCCTTCCATGTTCTTTTTAGTATCCCTAGTAGTTGGATGTTGAGCCCCTGGATTTTCCTCCATTGCTATTTTTTTCCCCATCTCTCCGTCTTTCTGTTCCACTTTCTAAGCATTCCTCAACGGTACTTTCCAACCCTTCATTTTTATTTCCACTCTCATATTTTAAATTTCCAATAACTTCTTTTGTTTTCTCAATATACCTTTCTTGTTAATAGCATACTGTTCTAGTTTAAGAAGTGCAATAGCATCTTATCTCTCTAGAGGTACTATAATCCAGTTACTTTTGTTTTCTTCTGTTTCTTTCATTCTTTATTTTTCTACTAAATTCCTTTTTCTTTTTTCCTCTTCATTTTTCTCTCCATTTTTCATTATGAGACTGTCCTCAACTATCTGGTCAGTTGTGGCTCTCCCTTCACATTTAAGAAAGTGTCAAAAAATGAATGAAAATTCTTAGAGAGTGGGTAGGGACCTAGAAGGCTGGGAGATTTATAGATGTCAGTATCTTTCACTTTGCTTGTCAACTTCCTAACAGAAATATTCTCCCATCTCCTGAAATGCCTGTGCATATACATGTCTGTGTTGGGTGGAGAGGCAGGGAGTCTCACCCTAGATTTGCACTTAATTCAGAATTTGTCAAGCTCAGCACTATTGACATTTTGGGCCAGACAGTCCTTTGCTGTGGTGGCTGCCCTGAGTACTGCGGAACGTTTAGCAGAATCTACCCATTAGATGTCAGTAGCAAACTCCTGCCAAGTTGTGACAACAAGAGGTATTGCCAAGTATCCGCTGACTTGTCCCACAGTCTGGGAGCTCCTCAGTTTATACTCTCTAGGCAGTAAACTCCTATCTGTGCAGAGCGGAGGAAGGGTACTTGCCTAGCATCATGACTGGAGGGAGGGGATCCTTTTTAAGCTAATCCCCCTATCAGCCCCACCTTCAGAGGCACCTAGGGCCACCAATATCTGAGCCTGTCTGGGGTTTTGTGGCGCAAATCAGCCTGCTTATTGTTGGCTACAGGCTTTAACCAAGCAGAAAAAAACTGGGAAGCATGGCCATTTGCCTTTTACTTCTTTTCTCCATCCTTCTACCTAGAGGATGGATGTGATGGCTCCAGCTCCAGCAGACATCTTAGACTATAAGATTATCTTTTTTTACTTCCAGTTTTATTGAGATATATATAATCAACATATAACATTGTGTAAGTTTAAGGTATACAAAGTGATGATTTGATATACATATATATTGTAAAATCATTACCATAAGGTTAGTTAACACACCCATCACCTCATATAGTTACCATTTTTAGTGTGTACTGTGAGAACCTTTAAGTTCTACTCTCTTAGCAACTTTCACATATACAATACAGCATTGTTAACTATAGCCACCATGCTGTGCATCAGATCCTCAAAACTTGCATTCATCTTATAACTGCAAGTTTATATTCTTTGACCACATTTACCCATGCTATGCCCCACTCCCACCCCTAGCAACCACCAATCTACTTTTTGTTTCTAAGAGTTCAGTTTTTTAAAAACAGAACTACCATATGACCTAGCAATCCCACTACTGGGCATATACCCTGAGGAAACCATAATTCAAAAAGAGTCATGTACCACAATGTTCACTGCAGCACTATTTACAATAGCCAGGACATGGAAGCAACCAAAGTGTCCATCGACAGATGAATGGATAAAGAAGATGTGGCACATATATACAATGGAATATTACTCAGCCATAAAAAAGAAATGAAATTGAGTTATTTGTAGTGAGGTGGATGGACCTAGAGTCTGTCATACAGAGTGAAGTAAGGCAGAAAGAGAAAAACAAATACCATATGCTAACACATATATATGGAATCTAAAAAAAAATGGCTCTGATGAACCCAGGGGCAGGACAAGAATAAAGACACAGACATAGAGAATGGCCTTGAGGACACAGGGAGGGCGAAGGGTAAGCTGGGACGAAGTGAGAGAGTGGCATGGACATATATACACTACCAAACGTAAAATAGATAGCTAGTGGGAAGCAGCCGCATAGCACAGGGAGATCAGGTTGGTGCTTTGTGACCACCTAGAGGAGTAAGATAGGGAGAGTGGGAGGGAGACACAAGAGGGAGGAGATATGGAGATATATGTACACGTAGCTGATTCACTTTGTTATAAAGCAGAAACTAACACACCAATGTAAAGCAATTATACTCCAATAAAGATGTTAAAAAAAATAACAGTTCAGTTTCCTTAGATTCTAAATATGTGAGATCAAACAGTATTTCCCTTTCTCTGTCTGATTTACTTCACTTAGCAAAATGCCCTCAAGGTTCATCCATGTCATCACAAATGGTAGGATTTCCTTCTTTCTTTACAGCTGAATAATTCCATTGTGTGTGTATATATATGTATCACATCTTCTTTATCCATTTATCTGTTGACACTTCAGTTGTTTCCATGTCTTGGCTATTGTAAATAATTCTGCATTGAACAAGGGAGTGCAGATATCTCTTCAAAATAATGATTTTATCTCCTTTGGTTATATACCCAGAAATAGGACTGCTGGATCATAGGATAGCTCTATTTTTAATTTTTTGAGGAACCTCCATACGGGTTTCCATAGTGGTTGTACCAATTTACATTCCACCAACAGTGTATGAGTTCCCTTTTCTCCATACCCTCGCCAATGCTTACCTAGCTCTTGTCTTTTTGATGGTAGCCATTCTAACAGGTGTGAGGTGATATCTCACTGTGGTTTTAATTTGCAGTTCCCTGACCTGTTGGCCATCTTCTTTGGAAAAATGTCTATTCAGTTCCTTTGCCCATTTTCTAATCAGATTATTTAGTGTTTTGCTGTTGAGTTTTATGAGTTCCTTATATATTTTGAATATTAACACCTTATCAGATATATAATTTGTAAATATTTCCTCCCATAAAGGCCTATGAGAACAGAAGTGTGCAGTAAAGATGGAACAGAAAACTGGAACAAACGTGAGTCCCATGGACTGAGATGCAGTCACACCTCCCCTGGATTGACTACCTCCAGATATTTCTTACAAAAAATAAATAATAAATCCTTATGCTTCTGAGCCACCAAAGTCAGCTCTGTTCCCAGCAGCCAAACACAATTCCTATCTGATGTGACAGTTAATGAAAAGAAACGAATTCTGCCTGCAAGTACCTTACAAATTCCTGAGGGTAAGATAGATGGGCCCAGAGCCACAAGAAATCATCAGGGTTAATCAACTCCAACCAAAACCCTAAGGCAGCTGTTTCTAAGTGAGCCAGGGTATTTGATTATCCGTAAAGTTGCCAGTGATTGATAGATATTCCACCACTCCCTTCATGATGAAAAGTCGTTTCCTACTGCATTTCCAAAATAATCAATCACACCCAAAGAGAGTCACCTAAAATACAAACCTTGGATAATGCTCAGATTGGCTAATAATCTCCACATCAGCCATATAATTATTACAGTTGACCCTTGAACAATATATGGTTTTTGAACTGCGTGGGTCCACTCATACACGATTTTTTTCAATAGTAAATAATACAGTACTACACGATCTGTGGTTGGTTGAATCTGCAGATGCAGAACCTCAAAAACAGAAAAACCACCTATACAGAGGGCCGACTATAAGTTACATGTCATTTTTGGAGGGTTGGCACCTCTAACTCCCAGCACTATTCAAGAGTCAACTGTACTTCTGAATTCTATGAAGAGCGCAAAGAAATTTGCAAATTCATTTACATGAATTCAGCTTGATTTAAAAAGGAAGTGAGAGATAACATTAATTGAACACTCAGTCTGTGCCAGGCACTGTGCTTTGTGTAAACCATCATATGCGAAACTCTCAACAGCTCAGTATGATAGACACTGTACTCATTTTATAAATAAGGAAACTGCGGGTCAGAAAAGGAAAGTGGCTTACCCAAGGCTTCTCCAAAACAAGTAGAAGGGCTAGGATTTAAATCCATCTGTCTCCATACTCTCTACTATTTCCACTATCCCATTCTACCTTGTGACTGTGGGTCATTTGTAGAGACATGGATGGACCTAGAGACTGTCAAACTGAGTGAAGTAAGGCAGAAAGAGAAAAAGAAATATCGTACATTAACGCATGTATGTGGAACCTAGAAAAATGGTGCAGATGAACCGGTTTGCAAGGGCAGAAATAGAGACACAGATGTAGAGAATAAATGTATGGACACCAAGGGGGGAAGGTGGGGGATGACCTGGAAGACTGGGATTGACATATATACACTAATATGTATAAAACAGATAACTAATGAGAACCTGCTGTATATCACGGAGAACTCCACTTTACTGTACAGTACAAACTAACACAACATTGTAAAACAGCTATACCCCAATAAAAAATAAATAAAATAAAATAAAATTTAAAAATATTTGGTCTTCAACCCAGTTCTTGGCACGGAGATCCTAAAGTCTTTAGCATTTCCTAAATGATGAGACCAAACAGGTGTCTTTTGTTACGCTAATGAGGTGACTTTTTGAAAGCCCCGAGGTCACCTAAGGATGGGGGCTGGTCACCAGAGGAACCAACCATGTGACTAGAGGGTTCCAACATTCAGTCCCACTGCAGACTTCAGGAGAGAGAAAAGGGGCTGGAGATTGAGTTCAATCACCAGCGGCCAATGATTTATTCAATCACTCCTATGTGATGAAGCCTCCATAAAAACCCAAAAGGATAGGGTTCAGAGAGCTTCTGAGTTGGTGAACACATGGAGATGCAGGGAGAGTAGCACCCAGAAAGTACCAAAGTTCTGAGCCCCTTTCCACATACCTTTCCCTGTGCAACTCTTTTATCTAGTTGTTCCTGAGTCATACCCTTTTAGAATAAACTTATAAGTAAAAAGTAATCTAGCGAGTAAAAGTTTCTCTGAGTTCAGTGAGCCTCTCGGTCAGAAGCACAAGTCACAACCTGAACTTGCCATCTGGAAGGAGGGGGCTCTTTTAGGACTAAGCCCTTAACCTGTGGGATCAGTCACTACCTCCAGATATATAGCATCGGATTCGAATTAATTGCTTGGCGGTGTGGGGAAAAAAACACACATCAGAGTTGTTGTCAGACTTGGAGCCTCGAAGCCAGCAGTTACTATTACCTTGAGTGTGTGGTTGACTTCACCATGTCCTATTAATGAGCTAATGCTCTTCTTCACAGGATTTATCAGTTCTTGTGGGTTGAATTGTGTCCCCTTGACAAAAGATATGAAGTCCTAACCCCCAGTACCTGTGAATGTGACCTGATTTGGAAATAGGGTCTTTGCAGATGTAATCAAGTTAAGATCAAATGATCCTGAACAAGGGAGGGCCCTAATTCAATGACTGGTGTCCTCAGTCAGAAATCTGGGTCCAGAGACACACAGAGACGAGAACACTGTATAAAGATGGAGACACAGATTGGAGTGATGTGTCCAAAAGCCAAGAAAGCAAAGGACTGCCAGCAACCACCAGAAGCTGGGAAAAGGCAAGAAAGAATTCTTCCCTAGACCTTCAGAGGGAGTATGGCCTTGCCGACACCTTGATTTCAGACTTCTGACCTCCAGAACTGCAAGGAAATAAAATTCTGTTGTTTTAAGCCACCCTGTTTATAGTGACTTTTTTTTCGGGCAGCCTTAGGAAACTAACATAATAGTTAATTAACCCTGTTAACTTTTAAGGCTGTTTTGGCCTTAGCAGTAACCCGTCTGCTTGAGTGTGAAGTTATGCCCATGACATGTGACATGGGGCTGGTGCACTGGTCAGATGGAGCCGAGAATGTGTCCAATACTTACCCGCCCAGTCCCGGAAGGCGCTGAGAAGGATGCGAGAAATGGCGGGTAGCAGATGGAGCGAGGGAGGCAGAACCAGGTGCGGTGGGCGGCTTGGGCTTAAGAACTGAGCTGGGGGGCTTCCCTGGTGGCGCAGTGGTTGAGAGTCCGCCTGCCTATGCAGGGGACACGGCTTCGTGCCCCGGTCCGGGAGGATCCCACATGCCGCGGAGCGGCTGGGCCCGTGAGCCATGGCCGCTGAGCCTGCGCGTCCGGAGCCTGTGCTCCGCATTGGGAGGGGCCACAGCAGTGAGAGGCCCGCGTACCGCATTAAAAAAAAAAAAAAAAGAACTGAGCTGGGCCAGTGAGATGCGAACAAGTAACAAGTGTTCAGGATGGTGATGCGATGCAGGAGTCCTCATCATTACTGCATCCAAAGACCTGGAGGGCCTCCTTTTTTCCACTCACCCAGAATGGGGCCATGTAAGGTAAACCAATTTAGTCCTGTGCTTAGATTTGAAACACCTGTTAGGTTTGAACCAGCTAAAACCCATTGAACAACAGCTGGCTCCAATTTTGTATTTTATACAAATGCCAAAGTTACCGTTACTGGGTTCATTAAGGGGATTAGCTGAAGCAAATGCTTAAAATCATTGGGGAGATAACTACTCAAAACCTACACCCTGAAATGTATGAAATTTTTAACAATACAAACCCAAGCCAAGAAAATATTCTTGTTTAAATGAAACTGATAGGAGATAATGGAACTGAAAGGAACCTATCTCAAACTTGCTTTTCATTATTAGGCTTGTTTCACGGTAGAAGCACCCATTTCTAGATTGTTTCTAGGGAAAAAACTGAACAT